>NC_090443.1:84598974-85222838 GCF_031143425.1 Pleurodeles waltl | reverse complement strand
ATGTGTTTGCTTACAAGAGACATGGCTCTTAACCCCTGTCCATCTAAATGGCTACAAAACATTTCATACTCCTGCCGAGCAGTCTAGGCATGGTAGACCTAAAGGGGGATTGTGCACATACTTTTCCAATAAGTTATCCTTACAGAATCTAGAGATGCAATTTATGGGTCCATATTACCAAATGATAGAGAGTAACCTGGACCACAAGACCCATTTAGTAATTGTTAATTTTTATAACAATGTTGCCCCAGGAGAATTCTCTAACATCTTATTGGAAATGACCTAAGAAAAATATGTGAAAAAAATAACCGAGAGATTCTACTGATTTGGGGTGGTGATTTTAACGTCCATCCGTGTAAGGAAACCTCGGATAAGATATGTGGTTGGGACTCGGAAGGCGTAGGTGCAAGGCTTCACTTCTCTCATAACACACAAAGGAGATGAAATGAACCTATTGGCTCAAACTTATAACCTATCCTTTGTAAATGAATTATTTTTGGACGAATCACAGTTTAAACCAACGTACAATGGAAGGGGCGCAAATACTGTGATTGATTTACGTCCTAATGTCAACTCACTTCGCACACTATCTTACAAATTACACCTTACATGACATTGCAATTAGCAATCACTACCCCCAGAGTATGAATCTCTTACTACTCCCCCTTTTAGCAGCTAGGGAGGATATGATTACATTGGTAGACGATATTGAATTAGTGCTGCGTAATGGATACACTATGAAGTGGTCACAGACAGACCCCAAGTCTTTGTTGAAACACTTAATATGCCAATGTAAACACGCTTTCGCAGACTGTTTAAGAGAGAACCCACAACCAGGGCAATGTCTAAGTGCGTTTATGCTGATTACTCAAACCATAAAAGAAGCCCTCACTATTAGAAGTAGTAAGATAAGAAAAAAGAGCACATGCGGATGGTTTGACCATAACTGTACCCAAGCACATAAGAGACTGAAAAAGGCTCTAAGTGCCCCAAAAAGGTGCTTAAGTGATATACGTAAATGTAGACAGGAATATAAGGCAGCAATAAAGGAAAGGAAACTGATTATGAAAACAACTTTGTGGGAAACTCTCCATATAGCAAGCCGTACGAAAGATAATATACTCTTTTGACAGACAATAAATTCCCCCGTGCTAGGGGATAGAGATATCCCTAGGATGAAAATCGCGATCTCCGAAGAAGACTGGGTTGCACATTTCTCTAAAATATATTAATTGACTAGTGATACAACAGACCGCACACATGATCAAGATTCACAGGAAGGTCCGCGCTTGGTTATAACCCCCCAATTTAGTCTTCAGGAGGTAGAGGAAGCTATAATACTAAGCAAATCAGGGAAAGCGCCGGGCCCTGATGGTGTTCCGATCGACATATTCAAGGCCAATATTGAGCTTTGGGGGCCAGTACTGACGCAGACATTGAGGGCTATCTGCATATGCGGACCCCTACCATCTTGGAGAGATTCCAACATTATTCCAATATACAAAAAGGGTGACCGCCTTAATCCAGCCTGCTACAGGCCAATCTCCCTGCTGGACACAACAGCTAAATTAGCGGGGAGAATAATCCTGAATAGGCTGCAATCATGGGCGGAAGAAAAGAACGTTTTATCCCCGGTCCAGTATGGATTTCGGAAATGAATCGGAACAGTGGAGCAAAGCTTAAATTTAAGCCTCATCATTGGAAAGTATACTAAGATCAGAGCAGGCAATCTGTACCTGGCCTTTATTGACTTATCATCGGCCCTCGACTGTGTAATTCATGATAAATTATGGGATATTTTAAATAGCATGGGGGTAGAAGCGGCCTTAATTCAATTTATACGTCAAATGTACACAGGGTGCAGAGCAAGAGTGAGGTATGGGTTAAAAGGGGAATGTACTCGCCCCTTTGGTCTATACAGAGGAGTGCGCCAAGGCTGCGTTCTCGCCCCGTTCCTGTTTTCAATGTATATAAATAATTTAGATAAAGAATTGGCTACTAAGTGTAAAGATCTACCCCAAATAGACAACCGAGCCGTTCCGGCATTACTTTATGCAGACGACGCAGTATTAATGGCCAGGACCCCAATAGCTCTCCAAAAACTCTTAACAACCTGCATCACATATATGTCACAGCTGGGTCTTACTGTTAATCGCTCCAAAACCTTTATTATGAATTGTGGAGGGAAGCGTGGCAAGACTTATAACACTACTATTGCGGAAAGGAAGGTTGAAATTGCACAAACCTTTTCTTATTTGGGCATAATGTTCGATAAGCAGGGTTCTTGGGCCAACTGTAGGAAGACAAAGAGAGTGCACCTGATCAAAACAACGATGGCATTAAGGCTTTTTCCAAAAGGCTCGGGGGGATTACACCGCCAAACATGATAAAGATTTATAAAGCCAAGTGCATTCCGGCTGTCATGTATGGGGCAGGAATTTGGGGATATACAAACTGTGACTTGGTACAGACAGTGGAAAACGATTTTCTAAGACATTTGCTGAGGCTTCCAAATGGCACTTCAACGTACGTCATTCATTCGGAACTGGGGGTCCCCTTTATTGTAGACTTGATAAAGATCCAGCCACTATTATTATGGCATAAAGTTTGGACCTCGGAACATACCGGTTTAAATAAGGCCATTCTGACCGATTGCATGGAGTCATTATATACACCGAGGGTACCATGGTTAAAATACATTATGACCTTTTTTGAAAAAATGGACAATAAAGCCTACTACACAAACCCAGCCTCGCTGGGGAAAATATCTAGGAAGGACCTGAGTGTCCTGGCATTGAAGCATCTAGAAGATATATGCTGGGGGGCAGAATTAAAAAAAAAACACTGTCATTCACAACCAATTAATTTTGACGGTTGAGGGCATGCAGCCGTATCTGGCAAATGTGGTACACCTTCGTCATTGTTACGTTCTTACCAGATTCAGGCTAGATACGTTTCATCGCCTAGTTTAATTCCCGACCATGAACGATTGGTCGACCACACTAAAGGCATGCCCCTGTGATGCAAAAGCACCCCAATCCACAATTCATGTGGTTTTATTCTGTAACATTTATGCCTACCAGAGGAAGCGCCTAGTAGACCCACTTTTAAGGTAAATCAACCTCCCCCAGTGTCGTACAGCTTACGTCTGCCTTCAGTCACTATCCTCTTTAGAGACGTGTGGAACTCTGGCTAACTTTTTATGCTCTGTACTAAAGATAAGGAAATCTATGGGGGTGGTGATGTAATTGTAATTTATTGTGATAGGGATTTTATCGATACACTAGATAGTTTGTCGTTGTGTGTTCTAATTTTTTACTATTTTACTTATTTAATTTTATATATTGAAATGTATTATAATTGGATATTTTTATGACTTTTATGACTTCTTGAAAGTCGAATAAAGTTTGTGTATATAAAAAGTAGCGCACCGGCTCTGTGATCCATTTAAGTGGAATTCCTAACAGAGCAGGTATTGTGGTCCTCAGTAAGTGGAAAAATAAGAGACGTCCCAGTTTACTCGCAGTCCATGATGGCTGCTAAAGCGCACCACCTCCCTGAGGACTTGGGATAGATTTTGCTCCGGTTCGCAGGCGTACAAAAGCGTATCATCAATGTGTGCCGAAATTATTAACTTGTAAGGTGGAAAGCGAATGCTACAATAGGCATGATATTTGTGGAGCGTGCAGGCCAGGGGCTCCGTGACCAGGACTTAGAGCAATGGAGACGGGGCAACCCTTTTGCGTGCCTCTAGTTATACCACTTGGTTCGGATACCAGACCGTTTACCTGCACGTGCACAAGTGGGTCTTTATGTAACACCCTGACAAGGTTCAGGAAGATCTCCCCGCACCCCGACATAGCACAGCACGGACAGCATAAATACCCATTTGACTGAATCAAAAGCTTTTTCCACATCCATAAAGACAGCAGCAGCGCGAACAGCGGCATCAATACGGGAGAGAACTCCAAAAAGGGTCAGAAGATTGTAACTAAGCAATCAACCAGGTATAAATCCTGTGTGTTCCTGGCCCACTGTACCTGGAAGTAGAAGTGCTAACCTGTTAGCCAGGACCTTCACAAAGAGTTTTGTATCCGTATTGAGCAGCGATAGCGGTCAGTAAGACGAACAAAGATCAGCTGGTTTGCTTGGTTCAAGCAGGGTGATCAATAATACTTCATGCATAGTTGGGGGTATACATCTGTCACACACCATTTCCTCAAAGAGGTTAACTAGATGAGGGATCAGCGTGTCATGATAGGCCTTATAGAAGGAGACCGTTAATCTCTCTGAGCCCGGTGCTTTACCATTAGGCATGCCTTTCATCACTGTGGCAATTTCTGCAGGACGGAGTGGCGCCATAAGACGCTCCCTATGCGCATCCAACAGCCACTGTATAGCAATATGCTCAATATAGTCAGCTGTGGCCCGCACATTGTAAGGAACTTGTAACGTATAGAAATTGGCATAGTAGGCACGAAACATTCCCGCCGCCTGCAGAGCCCCGTACACCGACACCCCATTCTCGTCCAGCACCGTCAGCACCTTGTTATTCTCGCAGTCACGCCACATAATGTTAGCCAGGGTAGCGCTTGGCCTCTCACCCTCCCCATGCACTCTGACGGTAGAGTATTTGCCCAAGTGCGTTACATCATCCTGTGCCAGCTCATTGTATTCATCTAGTTTTACATGAATCTGTCCAAGTATTGCTGTTTCCTACATTGCCTCATGGCACTCGTTCAAGGACCACCAGTTAATTGTGCAACTGGCCGAGTATAGTGAGAAGCACTCCGACGTGTGTTTCAAAATACTTGCCCCATGGATGTAAACCTTAAAAGTTTCCCATGTGGTGGCAAACTTAGCAACTGAACCCAGATTAGTACGAAATAACTCATTTATTGTCTGTGCTAGATATTCGTGAAATGCTGCATCTAGTAAAGAGTATTACAGGAATCGCCAGGTAAAAGCACGTGCCTGTGCTCTGGGCAAGTCCAGAACCAGCAGCACCGGGGAATGTTCTGAATATTTGCGAGGCAGAAGTGCACACTGACACACCTTGGACAACAGCCCACTTGAAATAAGCCAATGGTCAATGCGCCTGTGGATATCATGAACAGTTGAATAATGTGTGTAATCCGTGCCCAAAGGTGAGCGATGACACCAGACATCCACCAGCCCACAGCCCAAGGCATCTTGATCCCCAATCCACAGTGAGCCCAGATAAGGACCCCCGGAACATACGTAGTGAACCTGCAGCACAACAGTCCCCATGCATACGTTGCAAGCTAAGCACCTCAGACTTAGAAGCTAGATGGGAGCCAGATGGGTCTCTTGCAAAATAGCTATGTCAATCTGTTACCTTCTCAGCTACCATAATTTACCTTAATTTTTTCTTCACTGGTAAGAACTGCCTCTTGCATCTGTGGGGTGAAGTCTGGAAATATGGATAACGCCATGCCCTCATACTTAGGGGCTTTAGTTTTCTGGAGTGATGCAACGCTGCGTCTCAATCCCTATAGTTCAGGAGCCTCACAATGATGGGTTGCAGGTGAGCCCCAGGCACAGGACACAGTGCCAATGTGAGATTAGGCAACTCAACCACAAAGATATCGAAAAAGCTTCACGCCCCAGCACTTCCATAAGACGTTCCACAAAGGACTCCATATTATCAACTGCAGTAGACTCAGCCAAGTTGACTATACTCAAATTATTCCACTGAGTATGGCCTTCAAGCTCCTCAGTCTTCACCTGCAGTGCTAAGAGAGACTTTTCCAATTGATTCTGTGTCGCAGCTGATGCTGCTCATTCATCCTCAATGTCCGACACACACCTCTCTGCCATGTCAAGACACTCAGCATGTTTATCAATGCGTTTCAACATCCTATCCATTCTATAGGACAGCACATCAATTTTACCATCTATTTTATTGAGGCTATGCTGCCAATGGGTTCCGTGGTGTCTGGGTCAGTCATAGCAGTTGATGGATTTTGTTCCCACGCCCTGTGTCCCCTACCTTGTTCGAACTCTACTTTGGCCTGGGTCTTATCTGTTTTCCCCATTGTAGACATCACAACCACACACAATGGGACTGCAATGGCCCGCACCACCTTCTCCACATGCCAGTGCCCCAGGAGGCTCAGCTGTCGCCCAGCAAGCACGTCCCTTTCAGTATATATTACTGCTATGAAGTGTATTCCCAAAGGCTGGAAGAGGGTCGTCATGCAGGTCTAATGTGCCTCCTGGGCCCTAACCGCCAGCTCACCTTCATGCAGTGGTATTCCCTGTTGGCCTCAGGAGGCGCTTGCATATCAGTGGACCGGCAGCCTCAGTCACTGACAAAGCCGCCCAGTTCTGCTTCTCGAAGGCACCCAGTCCGCAGTAGTCTCCTGGGAGAGGTTGCCCAGCACGCCGCATGCTGTGGGTCACCCTCCGTTGCAGTTGGGAGGGCAGCTAGTGTCTCGCTGCCAGTGCAAGCCGCCCAGGTCTCGGCACACCGGCACAAGAAGGGCAGTGCTGGGTTGCGTCTGGCCCCAAAACATATGCTGTTATGCTTGTTTACGCCGGTACAGCACGACATTGCGGTGATATCGCTCAAACCCACTATGCACTCCAGTGCACAATGGAGCAGGATAATATAGAATATGTAGAAACGGCCGGAGGAGCTCACCTAGCAGGTGGCCATCTTTAGGCCAACCAACCTCCTTCCCCCATATCTGAATCCATGGTTATTCCTAGGATTCCAACTTTTTGATGTTGTTGCAGGGGCTTGAAGTTCCTTAGGCCATATGGTGATAGGCTAGCACTTTTGCCATTATCTGCCGATTACAATCTCTGCGGTATTGAGCATTCAATGGTTATTCATCATTCATGTGTTTATGGCACAAAGGCAGTCCTCGAGTTACGAATTGTAGATGTCTTCAGGGCTATCCATTTCTAAAATGGTTTGGGTGTCATCTGCATAGTTGTAACAGGTAAGGTTATATGATTTAATCAGTTTGGTAAGGGGGTTAGATAGATGTTTAATAATAGAGGAAATAATGGACCTCTGAGCAATCCCACAGTATTGTGTGGAAGGAGGTGATGTGAAAGGTGGTAGGTAGATTGTGAGATGAGAATCCATTTTAGAGCATTTTCATGGTATCTAAGATTCTAGAGCATTGCAGTAATGTATATTGTAGTAGACCGTGTCAAATACAGCTGGCAATAACAGAATCAAGAAGGCAGTTACTCTGGTTTTATCCACCTTAAAATTTAGATCATCCCAGATGGATATCATAGCTGGTTCTGTGCCTTTACCAGGTCTGAAGCTGGACTGTTAGTCTGACAATAAGCCACAATGTTTTGTAAGTTAGAGAGTTGAGTAAACACTGTTCCCTCAATTATTTACTAATAATGGTCCATTTGATACCAGCCTGTAGTTTGCAGAGTCAGATGGGTTGAGGTTTTTCTTTTTGAGGAGGGGTCTAATGTAGGAAGTTTTCACTTCAGTTGAGAATGAACTTAGTTCCAACGACCTGTTGAGTAGGCAGGTGGCTATTTCTCCTGCACAGGTTGGACGAAGGATATCTTTAGACGTTTGTGGTGGTGCTAGGTCTGAAGGTGATCCTGATGGTCTGGCTAAAATGATAATATAGATGAAATCGTTTTGTGACAAGGTATTGAAAGTAGGCATCAATTGACTATTATTGTTGTCTCTTTGTATGATGTTAGGTCATGTGGTGGTGTTTGCGTTCTCCTTAGAGAATTTTCAGTCTTTTGAAATTTTGAGACCAATTTATTGGAGATTTTGTCACAGACGTCTTGTGACTGTGGTTTTGTGCTTAGGCCCTGGACTGTGGAAATCTGTTAGAAATGTATTAAGTTCTTAGAAGGACAGTCTGCTTCAGTTATGCACATGGAGTAGTGGTGCCTTTTTGTGGTTCAGAAGGCTCTTTTTTGGCTCTGTTACAATAGCATCATGTGTTTTGTCTATTTTATCTCACAATTTTTCTCTATTTGTGTTGTAATGCGTTGAGTTGTGTTTTCATTCTTTTGATGTTGTCACTAACCCAAGTGGTGTGCTTTTAGTGGTCAACGCTGGGTGTGTTTTTTGTTGATATCTATTTGTCTAGTGCAGTAGAGATGTAGTTGTAGATGTAGGTCTTTTGGCTGCATGTTTATTGAGATTCCTTCAAGGCTGGTGGTGAGTTGTTGGATGTGTAGTTTTTCCATTATCTATAAGAGCGTCTATTGTTGTTGGGTTTTGGTGTCATCTTAGTATTGTCAATTGTAGGCTGATCCTGAAAGTGATGATGATGTGGTCGCTCCATCTTACTGGGGAGTTGCCTGCACTGCAGCTTGTTCTAAGGGTGCAAATATGACATCTAGAATGTGTCCTGTGCAGTGAGTTGGGGAAAAAACAATTTGTTGCAGTAGGTTATGATCGATGTAGGTGTAGTTAGATTCTTCTTATCAAACCATATGTTGATGACTCCTAAATGTATTGATTTGGGTGGTCTTTATGGGGTGTTAGTTACTGTATCAAGTAAGGCATCTTTAAATTTGGTACGGCAGTGTGGTGGTCCATATATTAAGAAGGAAGAAGTTCTAGTTTGAGTGAGTGGACATCTTATCATAAAGGTTTTTGATAAGAAAATCTGCAGATTCTTAACCTTTTTAATATTAATGCAGCATCAGACTAGAATGTGTCCTGTGCAGTGAGTCTTGCAAGAAACAATTTGTTGCAGTAGGTTATGATCGCTGTAGATGTGGTTAGATTCTTCTTATCAAACCATATGTTGATGATTCCTGAATGTATTGATTTGGGTGGTCCTGATGGGGTGTTGATTACAGTATCAAGTAAGACATCTTTAAATTTGGTATGGCTGTGTGGTGGTCTATATATTAAGAAGGAATAAGTTCTAGTTTGAGTGTGCAGACATCTTATCATCAAAGTTTCTGATCAGAAAATCTGCAGATTTCTCAACTTTTGAATATCCATGCGGCATCAGACTGGATCTGGAAACTTTATAGCAGTACCTCAGTACACCGGTAGGTGGCACTCTGCAGACAGCACTGACACTGTTCCACCCCTGAAATTACATGTGGAGCCTATATTGGAGCCAGTCCCACATGCTAACTTCAATTTCTTCCTTTCCACTCCATTAGATGTGAATATGAACCCCTTTTGCTTTTTTCAGAAACTTGCCTCAATATTGTATCCAAATTTTCTTAGTGTGCAAGGGATGTTTCCCACCAAAATCACAAGTTATAAGCCCCGTAGGGAATGTTGCAAACAAATGTCTGTGATAGATTCTCATCAGGGGTGCCTGGGGTCAAGCCACCATTCCAGGGCATGTAGTGACTGTGCATCAATGAACCCAAAGACCATCCGGGACCGTGAAGTGAAACATTGCATCACTCACCACAAGAAGGCTTCTTGACAAGACTGATCTAAGTTGTGGTCTAAGCCCAAGCTTTGGTCCCAGGCTCGTCCCCACTTCAGGAAACACCAAAGTCATTTCAGTGGCCGTTCTTCATCATGATCTAAATCGTCCAATAAGTTCAAAAAGAAGCATGAGAAAAATAAAGTGAGATTCGACCTCCTCTTGCATCTGCCTGAGCAGGCGCAGGGGGAGGGCGCACCATAGCTCTCAATCTCTCTCCCGTAGTCCTTCAACTTTGGAGCCAATTCCACAACTGGTTCTGCGCAAGCCAAGTTTCCGGGTCTGTCTGCCACTCACAACAGATTGACAAGTTCCACACAACATACCCCGGCTATTCAGATCCTTGCCTTCTCCCTCTGGTGCTCTTTGCGGCCACAAGGAGCTGAGAGGCCTTCCATATGGGTACCTCTGGGGGGTTTCGCCCTGGTGCCAGTTGGACCCTCCGAGCCAGTCACAGCACATCTGGCTCCAGGCCAGATCCTGCCTCCAGTGCTGCAGTCCACAGTGGTTCCTGTAACTTAGATTCTGGTACCAAATCCATTGGCGCCTGATGTGATATACCACTGTACTCTCTGACTCCCAGGGGGCACGGGTCAAACCTAAAATGAAGCTGCTACCGATGATTGACTGTTGAGGCGTTGTTTCCTCCATTTAATCTATTGGCTACACAAGGAAGACAACACACCCTACACTCCCTTTTGGACACAAACTCAGCAGTTATTATGATAGGGGTGATGAGTTTGCTCAACCAACAGCTGGTATGATGGCATTCAGAAGGCTAGACTTGTCAATACCTTCCCTAAAATGGGCCTTCTCTCACTCCTTGGTCTAGCCACCAATAGATTCATTCCACACCATGGTAATGCGTAGGGCAGCTGTAGTACTTGACCTCCAACTCTTCATCTTGGAGGTAAAGACAGATTTCTTGACAGAAGTTCTCCAGTTAGGGCAGACCCTCCTCTGAGCCTCTGCTACCTTTTAATGAGGTACTAACTGACACCTTATTAAGGGCTTTTGCCAAACCTTGGTCTGACCCTCCAGTCAACAGGCAAATAGCAAGACACCATTGCCATTCTTTCTTATCTCAGCAACCCTCTGAAAGCTTGGTGGTGCAGGTGGCCACAAGTAGGCCTAACCTCAACACTTTTCGAACTACTCCCCCCAGTAGAGAGTCCAAATTGGCGGTGACATATGAGAAGTGTGTTTTCTCTTCCAGCAGTCTGGTTCTACGTTCAGTTAATGTCAGCTTCCCCTGGGATGCTAATCCCATACACTATAGGACTCAGTGGGTCAAGTCCTTCCTGCTGTCCCCGAAGATCTCTGACCTGTCCTTGCCCAGGTCATCCAGACTGGTCATAATGTGGCCAAGTTCACAATTCAATGTGGCTTGGACACAACCAATTCCAATGGGAGAGCTATTGGCACCAGTGTCACAATTTGCCGCCATGGGTGGCTGCAATCATCTAGCAATGTCCAGTCCTCCTTTATGGATATGCCCTGCAATAGGACTCACCTATTTAGGGACAAGTCATATTCCTGTTTAGAACGCTTTACAGAGAGCAGAGCTAACACACGCTCTCTGGGCTTGTCTGTCCAGCCTAGTCATCCGCACCATTCTTGCTGCATCTTCTGCAGATTTGATCGAGCTCTCCTGCCAGCCTGTTCATAAAATGAAAAAGGAGGTGTTTGGCAAAGCAGGAACAGTTTATTTAATTAAACATTACAGCGGGGAAAAAAGTTACAGAAATTGGGGCTAAGGACTGTCTCAAAGTACAATTGTTGTGAGCGGTGTTTTATACATTTCTTTGGGTACCATAAAACAATTACAACATTCCTTTTTGGGTAAAGAATGTAAGTTATCTTGGAGGTATAAATAAGGTCCTGATAACAAGTGCATATGGACTCGACCTTCCGTGGACACAATGGTGGTCATTACGACCCTGGCGGATTACTTCCGCCAGGGCCGCGGGACGCGGTGGCACCGCCGACAGGCCGGCGGTGCCCCGCGGGGCATTCTGACCGCGGCGGCTTAGCCGCGGTCAGAGAAGGGAAACCGGCGGTCTCCCGCCGGTTTCCCGCTGCCCCCAAGGAATCCTCCAAGCCGGCGCAGCTTGCTGCGCCGGCTTGGGGATTCCGACTCCCCCTCCCGCCATCCAGTTCCTGCCGGTTCTCCCGCCGGGAACCGGATGGTGGGAGGGGGAGTCGCGGGGCCCCTGGGGGCCCCTGCAGTGCCCATGCCAATGGCATGGGCACTGCAGGGGCCCCCGTAAGAGGGCCCCAAAATGTATTTCACTGTCTGCCTTGCAGACAGTGAAATACGCGACGGGTGCAACAGCACCCGTCGCACCTTCCCACTCCGCCGGCTCTATTATGAGCCGGCATCCTCGTGGGAAGGGAGTTTTTCCCTGGGCTGGCGGGCGGTCTTTTGGAGACCGCCCGCCAGCCCAGGGAAAAACTCATAATACCCTCCGCGGTCTTCTGACTGCGGAGCGGTATTATGGAGGGCGGAATTCTGGCGGGCGGCCTCCGCCGCCCGCCGGAATCGTAATCAGGCCCAATGTGAGCAAGTGGGTGCGTGTCTAGACATCTGGCCTGAGGTGCGCGTAATCGCTGTGTTACTGTGCGTGTCCTGATTGCCTGTGCCTTCCTAACTTCATGTGTCATCTGACTTTATGAAGTTTTGGGAATGCGCACACCCCTCCGGGTGGATGTGTTTTATGGGGGCCAGTCTCCTGGGACCATTGTGGTGTCACTGCACCTATCTTTGGGATTGATCTGAGTTTCCTGTTCACACGTTTGTCTGCTGGCTACATGCGTCCCAACCTGTGACCTGTCAATCAGTAACCTCAGGCCTAGGTCTCAGAGCCTGTCTGACCATGTACTTTGGAGTCTGGGTTGATGGAGAGTTCTTGATGGGTGAATTTGCTAATAGGAATGCAATTTTATTCTCATACATAAATGTATAATTCTGTACATAGACGTTTTCAATATTAACATTTCCCCATCTAGTTGAATTTTCAGTTACACCATCTAACCCATACTTCATGACAGTCACATTATTGGGGGCTACTTGTTCCTCAGTTTTGCTTACTACTACTTCACTAGCTACTTGCATTTTACCCAATTTGAGGACTGCATTTTTACAGTAGGAATCCCCCATTTGCACAAAACCACACAAGCACAATAAGAATATGAAAACGGGCAACAATGACATGCACAGACTGGTCTTCCACCGGGGGAGCCAGGTGAACCAGTTCATGAACCACTCCTGCTCAGGGGCACCTCCCTCTTCATGCATGTCTCTTTGTAATCGGTGTAATGCTTGAATGGCAAGAGTCAGAGTCCCATTGTCCATGTCATTGCCTGGTATAAACGTGCATCAGAATGCACCGATCTTCATACACACCCTTCCCTCCATTGCGGTCATTAAGTCCAATGCATACCGATGTTGCATCACCATGAGGCAGATGGCTCTCAGTTCTTCCTTGATCGAATTAAGGCCAAACTCAGTGCTTTTCATCATCTTGAGCATTTCCCACCTGGTTATTTGCAACCAGTGGGTGTTCTTGTGAAGAAGGGTATGGATCCTCCCGCTGATACTTGTGCGTCCGAGAACAGTCTGAATTTTTCTGGAATGTCCTTCTGCTAAGCCCAGCCCTAATAATTAGCAGTTCTTTTGATTGTCTGTTGCAACAGAGTCATCATCTTAACTTAGCGGGTGTTGGTACAACTTTGATAGATCTTCTCCTGGAATGACCAGGGTCTGGGTGTGTGTATAGTGACGAGGGAGCAGAGGCTACACCATCCGGGGACGAGCTGAGTGTAGGCAAAGTTGCTGCATTGCCAATAAGTGTACATCAGCATGGAGGTGCCCCATTGCATGTTGGGAATGTGCAGGATTATACCACAGTTTTCATTTGTACCCAACAGAATTATTCCTTTGCCTTTGAAACACAAGGAATACAGCATGAGTTTCCATAAAATTAGGGGTTGCCCTTCCCTTCTATCCATGTAAATCTATCTATCTCTGTATCCCAGATTTCCTGACATGGGGTATCTATGCTGGTATTCATCCCTCCTCTACTAGAACCATTTCCCTTTGTATCATTGAGGTGGATGGCCCTACCCTGAAACTCCATGTCTTAGGTCCACTTGTTGTTAACCAAGACAACCCCAAATACGCTAAGGGACACCCTGGGACCACAGATGGAAGCTGGAGTGGACGTGTTTGGGCATAAGCTTGGTGGTTTTGCTACCTCCAAGAATCTCTTTTCTGGAAAGTCTCAGGGCCAAACAGTATCCTCTCCTATAGCGCCCCTCCTGCGCATCCTATCTAGATCTGTTTGAATATAACTAGGCTTGGTGAAAAGGTACAGTGCTGTAAGAGTCATCTCATAATGGCCTAGATTTGATACTACTTTATGGGGTTCTATTTTGTTGGGTAGTGTCTTGACCCTAATCCTAAATAGGTATAGGTGGAGAAGGCATTTTGCTTTTTCAGGGGTTACCTCTTGGGACAAGTAAATCCTGTCTGCTCATACTGCATGCTGTATCAGCGAACAGATGTAACATGAGCTGGCTGATGTCTTGGAACCCACGGCGGTCATATGCTGATACCATGTGTTGTGTAAGAGGGTGCTGTGTAGTGTGTGTGGAATCCGGGTGTTGTGTTCAGTGTAATTATAAGTGACATGGGAGAGGTCCCTATGCAAGCACGTGATATTATCTGGACAGACTGCATTAAACTAGGCAGTTCTTTGGCAATGAATGGATGCTGCAGCACCCATAATAAACAGAGGATATACACCTATGCAGAAATACATGACTTTTTTAACATTGCAGGTCTTGGGATGAATCCAAGGGAGATGTCTTTAGTCCTCTGGTGATGGGGGTTTCTTGGTTATGACAGTTCAAAAATGTTTGCGGTGCAGGTTGCAGTCCTTGATCCTGTTGGGGGTTTGGTACAGTTTGAGACAAAAACTTCACAGTGCAGTTTGGAGTTCTCGATCCTGTTGGGACTATTGGTGTGGTTGCTGAAAATGTGATGGGGATGATGTCTATGTGCAGGAAGGTGTCCCTTCTTGCATATAAACAATCAATAATGGTGATTTGTTACTTCTATGCGTGCTGCATAATGCAGCACACATAGAAGTAGCAAATCATCAATATTTAATGATTATATGCAGGAGGGGGCACCTTCTGCACATAGACAAGCAATAATGACCTTTTGTGCTTTTTATGTGTGCTGCAGAATGCAGCACATACAGGAAAAGAAAAAACAAGGAGAAATAAAAGCATTTCTCCTTGTTGCGCTATGCTAATACCACCCCTGGCGCTGCCTCAGATTGACATTTCCTTGTAAATCTGAAGCAGTGTCAAAAAAGCAATGGGTGTTGCCTGGGTACGCCCACTGCAACACCCATTGCATGCACCTCTGCCACGGAAAACCACGTCTGGGGGGCCATATTTACAAGGCAGTGTAAATCCACAACAAGTGACTTAGCGCAGCCTTATAAATATGGAGCAGAGCACAGCGCCACCGAAGCATCTAAAAATATGACGCTTCGTAAATACGGTGGCGCATCAGCTCTGATGCACCACTTTTCTTGCATCACCCCGTGCCCACCTAACGTCACCATGATAGCACTGTATTTACTGTACAGTGTACCATGGCACATTTTAGCACCATGATTTATGATGCTATTATGGCTCTAATCCAGCAAAGCACAGGGAGGCCCATAAGTTATTATAGGAGCGCCACGTAAACACCTGCTCTGATCAGGCATTAAAACTGACGAAAAAAATAGGGACAGTGAAATCTTGTAAATTTCACTGTGACATTTTCTGGGCATCCCTGTGTGGGAACACCCCCTTGCATACATTATGCCTGGCACAGGTATAATGTGGCGTAAGGGGGTTTCAATATTGCACTACTTTGTAAATATGACGCACGGTGGAGCCTCCTTAACTCCTCTGAAGGGTAAAAAAAATGACGCTAGGCCGCCGCAAGGGGCTTGTAAATAAGGCCCTTATCTTTAAGAAAAATCTTTGAGTGATATGCTCTCTTTCTGGGATCAAAATAAAAGCGAAACAATACATAAGAATGCAAGGCAAAAATGCAGAAGATCTAAAACCACTCACCACTAGAGGTCAGCAGAATTCAGTTTAAAAAGCAAACTACAGAATGTTAACTGCATACTAAAGTAGGTATCTGGGTAATAAAGAGGAAAGATAACAAGAGGAAATACATACATGGACTGAAGCATGAGAAAATGTTTTTGTTAGTAATATGTAGCAAATATAGAATTACAGCAAAACACAAGGAAACAAATATCAAAGTTCTAATGAACAAGAAGATACTGAACAATTAGCAGGTTAATTTTACAATAAAAGTATAGATAAATTATTTAATTCAGAAACCAGAGGAAAGTAAATGAAGAAACCATGTTGTAAAGTGTCCTGATAGCTTAGGATGCACAATGGCTCCATAAAACCACTTAAATGCATTAAAAGTGAGTCTTCTTAAGAGAACAGTGTTGAGCATTATTGAGGCAAACTCTGCGACCCATAAAAGCGTATACCAAGCTGCGATGTCCACCGATGCCTGACATTGAATGTATTGTTGCATACATTGATTTACCCTCTCAGTATGGCCATCTGACTGTCGGTGATATCCTGTTGATAAATGTACATCAATACATAAAACAGCACATAGAGCTTTCCAAAACCTGGAAACAAATTGAGGATCTCAAACAGATACAACAGAGAAAGGTAGACCACGTAATCATGCTATAGAGTGTAAAAAGGTATCAGCTAATTCCTTAGATGTGGGTAAACCAGATAAGGGTATAAAGTGCGCCATCTTAGGAAACATGTCCACGGCTACAATTATAGCATTATAACCATGTGTTGTCTTTGGGAGTTTCACTATAAAGTCTAAGGACACTGTATGCCATAAGTGCGGAGGTGTAGGTAAAGGATGAAGTAAACCAGCAGGCGCCTGATGCGAAACCTTATTTTGAGCACGTATGGCACAAGTCTGTACAAATGTTTTAGTGTCTGCAACTAATGTGGGCCACCAGAAATGGCATCTGACTAACTCAATGGTTTTCTTCTCACTGGGTGTCCTATTAACACAGAGGTATGACACCAGTGTAAGGCCTGTTGCTATAAGTCCGTATTGGGAAGAAATTAACCCGTCTTGTACGTAATGCAGGTTGCCTACCATCGTACTCTCATGGTTGGGTAATATTTCTTGAGCTTCTATACTGTTTTGAGCAATCTCAACTTGAGTATAAAGGGTTGTTTCTCAAATCGCCCGCCGTTATTATGTGCTTTGGGGGTATGCTGATAGGACTCTCCGTTTTCTGATCGATAGGTTCATGACCGAAATGTGGCAAAGCATCAGCCTTCCCATGCGCCGAAGACCTACTTGGAATTGTATCACAAAATCATAGGCAGTAAAAAAAAGTGGGTCCAACGTAACTGTCTCATAGATTGGGCTCTTGCTCTGTTTAAAAATCTAAGATTCCTATGGTCAATGATGACTGTAACAGTATGCAAGGCTCACATTAAGTAATGCTGCCACTCTTCAAATGCCCTTTTTTATAGCCAAAAGTTCCTTGTCACCAATGGAATAGTTCACCTCAGCTGGATTTAGCTTGGAGTAATAAACTACACAGTGTAATCCTCCTATCTGTTTATTCCTTTCGGATAAGACCCCCTACCTCCTACAGCTACCTGCGAGGCATCCATCTCAGCAATAAAGTGCTGGGTAGTGTCTTGATGTTGTAAGATGGGGACCTTCATGACCATCGCTTTTAATTGTTTGAAGGCTTGTTCTGCTGCTTCAGACCACTGATATACAACCCCTTTCTTTAGGAGTGGAGTTATAGGGGACACCACTGTGGAGAAATGGTCTATGAAACACCTGTAGAAATTGGCGAACCTAATGAAACTTTGTACCTCCTTAACAGTTTGGGGAGATTTCCAATGAGCTACTGCATCAACCTTGTGTGAGTCCATACCCACCCCATGTGTAGACTAAGCATACCCCAAAAAGGTAACTTAAGGGGCATTAAGCTCACATTTCTCTCACTTGACAAATAGCTGATTAGCACGAAGTCTCTGTAACACAGCTCTGACATCTTTCTCATGTTCAATCATGAATGGAGAAAAGATCACAATATCATCCAAATATGCTACAGGACGAACATCCGAAAATTCCCTCAATACTTCATTGATGAAAAATTGAGAAGCAGCTGGGGCGTTGCATAAACCAAACGGCATCACAAGATACTCAACCCAAATTTTGTACGAAAAGCCATTTTCCATTCATCCCCCCTTTCTTACCCTGTCCAAGTGATAAGCTCCTCTGAGTTCTAACTTTATAAACACATTGGCATTCTTCACTTGGTCATGAAGACTGGTCATGAGAGGCAGAGGATAACAATTTTTAACTGTAACCTCATTGAGAGATTTATAGTAAATACCGATGCTCATATCACCCCCATTTTTAGGCAAAAAAAATAGAGAAGATGAAGCAGGTGAACGAGATGGCCTGATAAATCCAATTTGCAGCATTTCATCTAAACATTCTCTTAAATAAAGTTTTTCCCTTTCAGTAAGTGCATAGATCCTACTACAAGGTATTCTACCCCCTGGAATCATAGTACATTTTGCAGTCATAGGGACAATGAGAAGGGAGGGCAGTAGCCTTAGATTTATCAAACGCATCTGCCAGATCATGATAATAAGGAGTTAATTGAGGAGCTTCTACTGGCGAAAAGAGGGCCACAATATTCCTAGAGACTGAGGGAGAAAAGTTCTTCAGGCAGTGCTCGTTACAATAAGAGAAGTCAAAAGTTATTTCATGCTTCTTCCAATTAATAGTAGGGTTGTGGATCTCTAGCAAGGGAATACCCAGGATTGCTTGGAACTGAGGGGGCTGTATCAAATCGAATTTAATATGTTAAATATGTGTTCCTTTAATGCTAGCTCCCAAGTTGACAGTACTATGTGTTAAGGGACTGGTCGTCGGAGCACTTCCATCAATAGTCTTGACTTCTTCTGCTTGCTCTTTCTATTCACAAGGCATACCATATAAGGTGGCCAGGGTATGATCCATAAAATTCCAAGTAGCCCCTGAGTCAACCAGAATCTGAAAAGTAACTGACACTCCTCCCCTGGAAGCTTGAGCTGTTGCATACATATGGCGACAGTGCTGAATGCAAGATGGTTGTGCTAACCTTCGTACTCTGCACACCCGAAATACTAGCTTCATTCAGTCTCTGGTGTCTTAGTTTCCCAACTCAGCCTTTCTCTTGGGTTTTTTAGGACAGACTCGCAAAAAATGACCTTTGTCTCCACAATATAGACACAACCTTAAAGTCCTACGCCTTTGTCTCTCTTCCTCACTCACAGGTCTCCGCAATCTGCCTAATTGCATGGACTCAGACTCCTCTACCTCATCAGTATCACATATTTTTCCTTATATACTAGTATTCTCATGTACAATTGATTCTTATCTCTTTTTCTTTCTGATAAACAATGATCCAATTTAACCATTAAGTCTTTGAAGTCAGAATAATCCTCGGGTGGATAAACTACTAGGGCCAGTAAGTCTTTTGATTCATCTCATAATGCTTTATAAAACAAATACCTTCTCGTACTCTCTGGCCATAAAGACTCTGCTGCTAAACAATTGAATTTGGTGATGTCGGTTAACAGATCCTTAATGCCCTATTTCAATTCATTTCAAAGCTTTATTTCGGGGAAAATACCATAAAAGCACAAAATGTACAAAAAATCTTCAGTTCGTCATAAAAACGGTATAAAAAGAAGAAACTATGATAAAATCATTGGAATAATAAGGTGCACATTGTCCAAATTCCAAAGCATAAGATTTGGGCATATAAACTCAAACATCATACACATAGATATAAAATATTAGTTAAAAGTTTGAATTTGTGCAAAACAAAATAGTTTGATTTAATGATGTTCCAAGTAAAGTCCACAGAAAAGAAAGCAGCGAGAGCCTTACCTGGTGTGTTGTGGCCTACTTACAAAATTCAATTTATGGTAAAACGTTGAATTCTTTTCACGAGGGAATTAAGTTTTCAACATCATCATCTCACTTCAACTCAGAGGGCATAGAGGTAAGTTTAAAACAAAAATCATAAAAATGTTGAAACTGGTGACGCGCTTTCTGCTGCTCTCCGAGATAATTTAATACTTAATACAATATATGTATATGCACATGTAAAGAGAATATTAATCAAAAGCACAATTAGGGTCTTCTAGTAAAGGTTATACGTACTTAGGGATTTAGCTCTAATATGCCAAATTGCTGCTAAAAACTTAGCCACTGCACATACCACGGTCCCATGCAGGCTTGTGCTGCTAATTGAAAGTCCCAAATCCCTAATGCCCAAGGTTTTGCATAGTGGTCTAATCCAACAAGCCATCTGCTTGTTGTACGCCGGACAATGGAATAGGACATGGCTAATATTTTCTTCGGTCTTGCATCCTCGCATCCTTACATCTAGTAAGAGTCTGTTTGGCTTCCATTTGGAAGTAAGATCACATAGCAGTAAGGGTCCAATTCTAAATCTAATGTAAAGTGCATGTTTGTAAAATTGTGTCCAAGTAATGCTCAAATTCATAATGACACTTAACTGATAAAAAGCTGTCCGTCCTGCTACCAGATAGAGCTGATGCTAACGCTGCCATTTGCACACTCGTCCAGTATGCATGCTTCAAACTCTGTACGGCATTCTTTGGAAGGTGTGAGGGGTATAACCAATGGGAGCCCAACCCAAGTAAGTATATGGACCAGATCCTAATCCAATACTGTAGTGGCCTCATAGCAGCTATATCTGCAAGAGAATGCAGATTCAAATCCTTTTGAGTAGGCAGTGTTGGTGAGCTCAAGGGAATTTTTTAACAAGACCTTTAAGAAGAAATTCTCCCATCTTTCTAGGTCATGCAATTTGCCATGGCCCCATAGCTCTGCACCATGCAAGACTCCCCCTCTGGCTTGACTTTTGTATATTTCCATCACTGGTGTAATAGAGAAGCTGTGGGGTCTCCCGACATATCTCAAGATACCCCCTGCCTTTTGTTTCAGGGACATGGTACACCTTAGCAACTTGGCTGACCATTTATGTGAATCCTGTAGTCTGATTCCCATGTAGTCAAAGTCTGAGACTCATTCAAGAATCTCACCGTCTAACAATATAGTTTTCTTCACTTTGCCTTTTGTGTCACCAAAAACCATATATTTGGTTTTGGTGCTGTTTATTTGTAAACCATACTCCCTACAGAACCCCAGGAATTTCTCCAGGAGTCTAAGTAATCCAGAGGCAGTTTGAGAAAATAATAAAGTGTTGTCAGCAAAAAATAGACACAGCGTCTCTGCCCCACCCAATTTAGAGGCATCTCTTTCACAGTCCTATAGATAGGGGATACAGGCATTTATAAGAAGTTTAAAAAAAGCGTGGGGGCCAACACACAGCCCCGTCTAACGCCTTTCTGTATGGGAAGCTCTTCCGTTAGCTCCCCGTTCATTCCCCACCTTATTCTAGCAAAACTCTTTGAATACAGTTCCAGGCTCAGTCTTAACAGAGGGCCAAAGATCTCCCATAGTTTGTGATGGGGAACAAAGTCAAAGGTGGATTTAAGGTCTACAAAGGCAACAAACAGTGTCCCGGTGTCCAGATCCACCATTTTCCACTTAATTGTGAGAAAGCAGAAGATCTGGTCCACTGTGTTTGTCTTCTGCCTGAAGCCCGGCTGCAGATGACTTAGGGCATCATTTTCCTCTATCCAATCCCTGAGCCTGCCCAAGACTTGGTAGGAGAATATTTTCTACAAATTGTCTAGCAGACTAATCGGTCTATAGTTACCCGGGACCGGCTTGTCCCCTTTTTTATGAATTGGAACAATTATTGCACCTTTCCAAGAACAGGGGGGGATTGCTGCCTGCCACAATAGCATTTGAGACACCGTTTATGCAAGGGCCCCAAAGTTTCAGGTCAGATTTAAACAGGTCAGACGGTATCCCCTCTAGCCCAGGCGCCTTTTACGATTTTGGGTCATGATTGCTATTTCAGTTTCACTCAAGGTGAACAGTGTAATCACACCTGCACATGCAGTGTCACTCGCATTTACACACTCATTACCAATTGGAAAGGTGGGCTCCTGTCTATAAAGTTCAGTGAAGTAGAGAGTCCAGTTGTCAACAGAAATATGACAATCGGGTCTAGAACTCTCATTTCGCCCATTTTGAGAGACCAAAGACCAAAACCGCTTAGCATTATTTTCCTTTGCTGCTGATAACAATTCCTTCCATATTGCCTCCTCCCACTTTATCTTACTAACTAATCTGTACTGCAAAAGCATACTCATGCCTCACCAGGGTTATCATTGATCTGTACTTTTGCCTTATTGCTTCCAAAAGTCTATGCTTGGCCTTTTTACATATGTTATTGAACCATCTGTTGCGTTTCCCTGCTTCTAACTGTTTGTTTCCTTTGATAACTCTAGTAAATACAACTTTCAGAGAAGAAATCAGTTCAGCATGTTTAGCCATGATCTGGTTAGGTGTGTACGTGCTAAATGTAAGGGCTGATAGTTGGCTGCAAACTAGGTCATGCATTCTAGCCACTAAATCGCCTGAGCTCCTGAAAGTTTCCCATTTAATGGCACGTTGGTTGCTTGTTGCCACTAAAGGGGGCATAGCCTGATGCTCTCGTTTGTTGTCTCCATTACCAGAAAACCACCTCTCACACACGACCAAAATAGGGGAATGGTCGCTGTTATGTTGCTCTCACCCCTAAGGTCCTTAAACTCCTGCCAGATCCTTACATCAATAAACAGATAATCAATAAGGCTACTATAGGTCCCACTAAAGAAAGTTGGATTTGCTGGGGTGTCTGAGGGAAAGCGCCCATTTCCTGGCTGTAGGCCATACGTTATCATAAAGTGAATGACCTGCAAAGCCCTAATGCTGGACGTAGGCTGTTTTCTTGACATAGAGAAAGCTGGAATTCCCCATATAGCGTCCTCTCAGAAACTCTGAAAAAAGGGAGTTGGGCTCTAGGGACACGTTAAAATCTCCTGCTATGATGACAAATTGTGAGGGAAGTAATTCTGTCACAAGGGTACTTAAGCTAATGGTATTTGTAGTTTGACTGGGGGAACATGTTTGTTATAGATGTTAACGCACAGAAGGGGTCCCTAATGTAACTTAATGGAGACTGCCAATACGTCAGCTGAATCAACATAAATGTCCTTCATTTCACCCACCTGAGAAAGTTTTATCCACGTAATGAGGGCCCCCTCCTGCTCTCCCAGCAGCAGAAGGACTAGCCTCTTTGCAAAATGAGATATACCCCTGCCTGTGGACATTTGTAGTTGCCTATGTTTCCTCGAATAGACAGATACTAAACCTATCGATGGTCAACCCCCACTCAGCATCATCAGTCTTATTCCGTATGCCTGCTACATTCCATGTAATTAATGCAGAGTGGAAAGACCCAAATCCCACGTACTTATTACATAAGACCTTGGGGCTCGATGTTATATTTAGTCTCCTAATGCCATCTCCCACATTTGAATTCTCAGCTTGATCATGCCTCCTTGAAATAGTCAATTCAACATACGCTTTTAATCCCATTTGGGAATTACCACCCTCAGGCAGTGGATTGGTGTTCACATGGGCTGGTGCTGTCCACAGTCAGTCAATGTCTGAGAGATCATCTGCTTGCATTGTTCTCTGTGATCTCCTTTTTTTGGCCGAATTTGCATGCTCCCTCCTAATATCCGTGGAGTGATCCCTTAAAGATGAAACTTGATCCACAGTTCCCATAATAGATATCCCCTTGTTTGGGGTGGTAGATACCTCCTTGACCGGAATGCCTCGTTCAGGCGAAGAGTTTTTAAAAACACTGTTTGAGCTGTTTCGTAGTGGATTATGGGCCTCCAAGGATATCAAACCTTTTACCAACTTAGGGCTAGATAACATTAACTCAATAGTGTCCCAGCACCCTATCTCCCGTATTTAGCGCTTGGCAGAGATGATATCTGAATGTATAATGGAGCCACATTGTCTAAAATGTCTTATCCAGTGGAAGACTTTGTTCTTTAGCGACAGGCTATCTTTTTGTGTGTTTGGTGGTAATGGGGGAACTTTACACATATAAATTGGATAACCACTATTGTGTTTATTAACAGAAGGCTGCCCACTGTTGGAGTTCCATGCCACTCCCACATGAGGGCGGGGCTGTGGCTGAGAGCTGCTATGACTGTTAACCCTGAAGCTGTTATTGGTACTTGCCAGGGGGGCTCTTGTCCTATCGTCTACCCTAGTAGGGCCCTACTCGTTACATTCCTCTGCTCTACAGTAGTAGGCAGGATGTGTTTCGGGCCTTTCCCTTGGGGACTCTCCTTATCACTTTTCATTGTAATTGGTTGAAGTAGAGTGAGTACCTCCATCATCATTTGTTTTAGCTCCTTCACCTCTTCTTTTAGACCAGTAACAACAAAAAAAAGTGATTTGTGCAAGGTACTTCGTGCACAATTACACTTCTGATTTGAGCACCTGCATCTGTTTTTTGTTTTGTAAAGGCTAGATCACTTGGCCTCTGCATTAGGTTCATCAAGTTCCCCTGGCATTAGCAATGCTGTAGGGGCATCTATGTTGCAGGCTGTACAAGATTTCTTCTAGAGCCCATTTTTCCCTCCTCGAGGGGAACCCACAAACTCTGGGTACCTCTAGAGTCCCTAGGATGTTGGAAAAAAGGACACAAATTTAGCGTGGGTAGCTTATGCGGACAAAATGTTATGAGGGCCTAAGCGTGGACTACCCCAAATAGCCAAAAAAAGGTTTAGCACAGGAGGGGAAAAGGCCTGGCAGTGAAGGGGGTTAACATAAAGCTAAGTCAACTTCAATTTGGCACATTGGCTTCGCTAGATCTGTTGCAAAATGGGCAGATGCGCTACCGGAGAATAGATGTAGACTGCACTAACTTCACCAGGTCTGTTTTTGCACCTACTGGATATCTGTGCTTGCATCCTACCTGAACGAAGATTAGTTGCATACAGTGGGGGTCATTCTAAGTTTGGCGGGCGGCGGTTGCCGCCCGCCAAACGGGAACCGCCAATTGGCCGCTCCGCGGTCAGAAGACCGCTGGGGCCATTCAGACTTTCCCGCTGGGCCGGCAGGGCCCGCCAAGGGAGCGCCCACCGGGCCAGCGGGAAAGGGCCTGCAACACTGAAGCCGGCTCCGAATGGAGCCGGCGGTGTTGCAGGTGTGCGACGGGTGCAGTAGCACCCGTCGTGCTTTTCACTGTCTGCTATGCAGACAGTGAAAAGCTTAATGGGGCCCTGTTAGGGGGCCACTGCACTGCCCATGCCAGTGGCATGGGCAGTGCAGGGGCCCTAGGACACCCGTTCCCGCCATCCTGTTCCTGGCGGTGAAAACCGCCAGAAACAGGCTGGCGGGAAGGGGGTCGGAATCCCCATGGCAGCGCTGCTTGCAGCGCCGCCATGGAGGATTGGGCCAACCGGGGTTAATCCGGCGGGAAACCGCCGGACCCGGTTTTCTGACCGCGGCTTTACCGCCGCGGTCAGAATGGCCCAGGAAGCACCGCCAGCCTGTTGGCGGTGCTTTCCGTGGTCCGCGACCACCAGGGGTCGGAATGAGGCCCAGTATTTCTACAGTTTGGCATAACAACATGCAGACAAACAATTATTTTCTGCAATAGAGGTGACTTTCCTACGTTTTTTGTTTATTACATTTGTGGACAAAACAGAGCATTTTTTTAAATTAACAGTAGCCCGCCTCAAGCAGTAAAGGAGATGTAGCTGGCTTTGCTTATCAGCCCTTGAGAATATTACCGAGCTGGCCGGGGCAGTTAGAAACACTGACTGCTGTGATGCCATTTTACAACGTATTATGTACTAAAGCGTTGTGACATGTTAATTGTACCTAACCAGCTGTACTGCCCACAAGATGTACCGGATGAGTAGACATCAGGGCAGCGAGTTTAGTAAGGAAAAGTCCCGCAGTTGATGGGGCTCTAATTTTCTGTTTTGTAGTCTGCCGGATTAAATTGTATGAACCTTTGAATGGCTACAGTGGGATGCAATGTTTTATGCATTTACTTCAAAAGTGGGTTTTAAAAGCATCCCATTAATATGCATTTCACAACATATGCTGTAGTGGCTGCGATCATCTGTGACTTTAGTGATGTCGTTCTTATTTGTTGAGACTTAGTTTTGGTATTTTGTTAGGATTTGAAATGTATATTTTCAAGTGATGCAATGGAGATTGTGTATCTGATGAGCCTCCTGGACAGTATCTTTGTAAACTTAGTGGATGGTCACGCATGTAATGATAATTGCACTGCACTTTGCACTGTTGGTACATTGGGGGTGACATGTATGTAGGTAGATCTGTTTGTAGATGTTTTTATTAACCTACTAAAAAATACTTACTGCTGTCAGCATGCACATGAGATAGTGGTGAAATCATGACAAGACTCTCCACGTGCCAATTTTTTTTATAGCTGCAAGGTGTCCCGTTGTTATTTGTGATGAAGTCAGCTAATCCAAGCATTTGACTCAACTGCAATTTACTGCTGGGGGTTTTAAGCCCATAGTTATAAGGTTAACAGCAACATTTCAAGTCTCCGAATACAATGTGATATCTGTTAAAAGGTCAGGACTGGCTCAAAGTGAGGCATTTGCCATGGGGATACTTGGCAGCTATGATTTTCCAAACAATAGCAGCAGCACATTAATGTAGTGAGGCAAAGAGTGCTGAAAATCATATGGGAATCATGTTAACGCATTAGGTTCAAATTGGCTATGAATGCAGGGCTGAAGACTTTAAAGGTTTCACAAGGTACTATGCTATTAGGAGGTTGACCACCCCCGCAATGTCACATTATTCAGTAACAACTAGGTGAATAACCCCCAACTGTGTTCTGAAATTTCTTTATTGAAAAATCTGAGTTCTTACTTTTTTATTCTATTAATATTCCTGTAAGTCAGACAGATTCCTGACAGAGTGAATATTAGAGGTAATGAGATGTGAGCGAGTGACTGTGAGAGTGCAATACAGACTTTCTATGCTTAAAAAAGTAATAAGTTCTTTGGACACACTGCCTATGGGAATACACTTCACACCTTGCAATACTCCCCCTTTAAATCAAATGTGTTGTGGAACAATCACTGCAAAAAATAAAATGTTTTGTGAACACTAGAAAATTACAGTTTTTGACTATTTTGGGGTTTAGGCAGCTGAATAAACACAGATGAGTACTGATTTTGAAAGGTTTGGCCGTCACTCAGAAAACACCATTAAAATCCACAAACACTGAAAACAAGACAACCTGCATATAACCCTCTCGCCACCCCATTAGTGCTACCTGCGGTTTGTGGTGGGACAGGGCCATTTTCAGTTTGCGTTGCTCCCATTGAGCTTACCTATGCCCCTCTGGTGTTCACAAACGTGATGTCGGAGGTAGCAGCACACTTTTGGAGGTCTGTGGTGCTAGTCTTTCCCTAAATCGACAACTGGCGGTTGAAGGCAGGCTCACACCAGGCAGTCATCAACCACCTCCAGACTACAGCAATTCAGCTGTCATCTCTGGGGTTCACAATCAATGTGCCAAAGTTGCATCTGACTGCTTAGACACTCCCCTTTATCAGAGCCATTCTGGACTCAGTTCTGTTTTGTGCCTTTCCCCCAAGAAAGAGTCCATGACATACTGGTTATGATCCGAATCTTTCAGCCTAAGTCCTGGATTTCAGTAAGGTTGACACTTAGGCTGCTGGTACTGATTGCCTCTTGCATCCTGCTCTTTGTACACACCAAGTGGCATATGCAGACTCTGCAATGGGAGCTGAAGTCTCAGTGTGCCCAACATCAATGGATTCTCTCCGACCACATTCAGATTTCCAAAGAGACTGTAAAAGATTTGCAGTCATTGGTAATGGACCGCAGTGCAAGGTCTCTTCCACAAATGAGGAGAAACTTGGTTCGCTCTCTTTGCCACCACCGACCATGTGCAATGTCGGCACTTCTGCATATTAGAGTTTCCAAGGCTTCTCTCGCTTGGAGACCCATCCTGCCTCAAGTGGAACTCCTAACTCCTGTATACCTTTCCACCAATACCACTACTGCCCAATGTTCTCAAGAAGATCATGGCCGACTGGGCCCACATCATCCTAGTGGCTCCAGATTGGGCATGGAGAGTATGTTATCCAGAACTCCAGGGCTTCAGCATCTGTCCTATGATCAGGCTGACCCTTTAGGTCAATCTGTTGTCGCAGAAACAGGGCCAGGTTCTGCACCCAGGCCATCACAATCTCCAACTTCATGTTTGAAAATTGAGCAGCAACATCTGAACACCTTCAGCCTTCCTCTGGAGATGGTTAATGGCATCTTGGCAGCCAGGTGTCCTGTGACGAATACTGTATACTCCTGTTGTTGGGACAAATTTATAATTTGGTGTGGCACTCACCAAAGAAAGTTATCTGAAGTATTTTTTGCACCAGAGAAGCCGAAAGCTGCTAGCACCTCTCAACTGGAGGATCTCACCAGTAGCAGCCGCAGGTGGTCACGGTGAACCCACGGAAGTGGCCCGGGTGCACGTGTCACAAACCACACAGTGTCTTAACCTCCTCCTCCATCCTCTAGCAGCCAATGCTGCTCTGCACTGTGCTCTCCCACCCGCTGGCCCATCTGTGGCGTCCACTCATGTTGTAGAGGCGAGGTGACTTAGGAGGTGTCCTGATGGCCAGCTGAGTTTACAAGTTGAGTGAACAGCAGGCGGTACATGGCTACATAAAGGTTCTGGAGGCCAAGTTCTGCTGACGCTTGTCGGCTGGCGGCCTAGGTGCAGCTTGTAGGCAGTGGCTCGGTGCTAGATTGTGAGTTCATTTGGATGTGGTGTACCAGAAGCAAGTGAGCAGGACAAAATCAGTGGTCAGATGCTGCTGGGCCCTGAGCCCTGAGCCCTGGGCCCTAATTTCGAGCCTATAAGGCCATCCTTGAAGCCATGCAGTGGCAGCTCCTTGGCTATGGTGGAGGAATGTTGCCCTCCCCGCCAGCAGCCGATACAAAACTTTAACAAAACAATAAAAAACTGTTTATTATAATTTCTTTGTTAAAGGGGTGGGGGCATGGAGGATGACGGGCACGAGGGGAGCACACTGTGCACTCCCCACAGTGCGCATGTATGTTTGACTGGCCGTGAAGAAAACTCCACTATTAGTGAAACTGCGCAGTCAACTCGATCGGGGGAGTCAAAGGGAGAGGATATTGCTTTCACAGTGCATGTAGTGGACCAGTGGGGCACTCCCACTCCGAAACATATTCAATTTCAAGTGCCACCTCCTACTGAGATAGCTGGAGGACTATCAGGGGAGCGGTCCTTATCATGCGTATCGCCAGGCAGAAAAATTACTTCCTTTGGCCTCGGAGCCCTCATTAGTTCTGGTCTAAACTTTACCTGAGATCTCACCGCTCATACTGGTGTCTCCGGTCTCGGATAGGAGTGTGTAAGCACAGCCTGAAACTCCGAAGCAGCAAAAACAATCAATGGCTCTGTTCTCGAGTACACCCAGCCTTATAACCTCTGATCACTCGAATATTTTTGCCTTTCCTGGCCGACTGCTCAATCCTCCAGTTAACATTTCAGCTGACTATGTATGCTTCTCCAGAACCTCAAGCGTATTTTGTCATCCATTCTGTCTTTATTGAAGAAGTACACTGACAGCTCAGGCCATATTTTAGGCATCCTATCCGTTATACTGAAAGAATTACCCGTAAATTCAAATAGGCTTGAAAACACGCCAAGTCTAAAAAGCTCTGCTGCCAGCTTGGTGGATATAAGTATTCAGGTGGGTGCTCCTTGGATTATTCCACACAAAAAGGATGAAAGCTGTGATCCATCAATGGATCTAGCCCATCTAGAATCTCTCTTTAAGAAGGAAGGGATTTCAGCTCTTGAGAGCAAAAATAATGGGGGAGCTCCCATTGGTTACGTCAGGGACTCAGGCAAATCATGCGGAGTCTTCTCCCTTTTAAACAACACTAACAGGTGCGATCCGTGGGTGAATACCCAGGATCCAGGCCCTCAGCCTGGTAAGGGGAAAAATAATAACAAACAAAAGGATAACAAATGAAAGGCAAAAAGGAACCTACGAAGGATAAGCAAGAGAAGAACAAGATGTTAAATTCCAGGTGGGGGGATCTGCCAACCGAGAAGACCATGGTGCCAGCTTCTAACATTACTGAAAATTCCTCTGTAGCCCAGGGAATGGCTTCCCCTCGCTTGATTTCAAAAGCAACAGAGACTGTGTTGGCTGATAGTGGTGATGTACATTTGTCTGTCCAGACTGATCATGATGTGTTAACGGCTTCCCAGGGAGACGGTGTATTTACTGAGGTATCTGGAGCAGAGAATGCCAGGCTGGTAGGGGGAAAAAGCCCACTGCCCATCCCTATGAGTATATTGTCTGGGTTCTCCAATTGGCGGATACTTTTGCATACTCTGAAGGTGTGTTAAACAGATCCTGCATGTTATCTCTCTTTAAATCTATTTCCTAGCCGACTAAAATATTCTCCAAAGACATCTCGTTGGTTGTTCTGCCAAAAACTAATGTGACACTCTTTCTGGCCATCTGTATGGTTCCATTACTATTCAAGGATAGTAGCAGAAAAAGCCCTGAACTCACTGGATGAGCTTGGGTGGTCAAGCTTCGATATCTATGACACATTTATTGAACAACCGGTATTCCATTTGGCCCAGCTAACGTTTGAGAAGGGCCGTGGGGACTGAATGGGGGTTCAACTCCGCCATTGCAATCAAGACCTCTTGCCATTAGGTGAGGGGTGCCAGGTGGGCGCCGGTTTTTTAAAAGATCTTTGTTGTGAAACTGGACAAGGGCTGGCAAATTGTCTCTAACAGGGTGGAACCACCCGAAAAAAGGGAATCTATCTATAATTGGATTGTGGGTACAATCAATTAAAAAAAGGTGCTGTCAAAACCCTTTTTTTGTTGATTCTGGTGACCCTGGGCTTAATTTCCTGTCCTGGAGCAATGCGCGGCTGAAAAGGAACTTTTAAGCACTTTCGTCGGTTATCGGGGACGAGAATGATATGATCACTGCTTTACAAGAAACTTGGGAAACAGAGTACTTGGTGTTGACTAATGATATCATTTTTAGTACCAAAGCAGTCAAGGGGCAATTTGGGCACCCTGTGGGGGGGTTAGCCTTCATGATATCTGTTAAATACGATGTTGTGATGTCTGCCTTATTTAGGGAATATACTAATTTCTTGACAAGATCAGTGTCTGATCTTCCATCAACCAAGATGAATAAGTGGGGCCAGAAAGGCTGCCCTTTTTTTATATTAATTAATACATATATTTCTCCCAAACAAATAAAAAAACAAAACTTAATGAGTTGGCATTACTATTGGATAAGACTCAATTGACGTTTCCTTGTGTGCCAGTTCTACTAATGGGAGACCTAAATGCAAAGCTCCCTCCTAACCATCCGAATGATGATCTTCAAAGGGAGAAAGAAAATCCTTTGAACATTTCCTGTCAGGTTTTGGCGTGTCAGTGAGGGAGGGATCTGGCAGACAATTTAGCACCCTACTAAATATCCTAAACATGACTATAATAAATGGTAGGTGTGTGAGTGATCAGCCGGTGCAGCCAACGTTTGATAGCGGAAGGGTAACTTGATTGATTATGCAAACATCTCCTCAGAGAATTTGGGTTGGTGAAGGATTTAGTGATATGTGATCTAGTTGGTCTTGGCCATATGCCACTTATATTCTCGTTGTCCAGGCGAGCCCACCAAAGAGACTTTTGGTCCAAGAGTCGGCATTTTTACTGCAAAAATGAGCGCAGAATAGTGTGGTATTCCAAATTAAAACACCACATTATAGATGATATGATAGGATAGAGTTGCTAAATTCCCAGTCTAACACTCCCTCACATCACACAGTTCAGGATTTTAATAAGCTCATTGCCTTTATAAGGGATAATGGCGTCCGCAGGGCTTGACAGTGGACAGGATAGAAAGGACTTATTTAGTTCGGATAAGGCACTGGCTAAGTCAGCTTTAAGCAAGAAAATAAGTGAGGTGTACAAAGCAGGTGGGGCATTAAGGGAGAGCCTGATTAGAAAACATAGGAAAGACATGCAGCAAATTAGGTGGAGGGAAAAAGAGAGCTTTTGGACAAAGGCAACATTTTCCCTCCAAACCAGCAACCTTGAGGGCTTTTGGCATATAACCAACAGTATGCTAGGGTTTGCAACAAAAACTGCTGCAGTACCAATTCCAAAAGAAACTTAGGTTAGATACATTTCAGAATTGTATAAAGTAAAAGATAGTGTTAGAGGTGCCCTGGGACCTCTGCTGATGAGTTTGCCTTAGTAGGGGAGGCAGACAGCATCACGCTCCCCTCTGTTAATAACTTTGAATCAGTGATAAAGGGTCAAGGGCCCAATAGTATTTTTTCAGACATTATCAAACTAAATCCCCGCCTGTGGGCACAGACCCTGGCACCGTTGTTTGGAGCTATAATTTCAGATCAAGATGTGCCAGAATCCTGGAAAGGCAGAATCAGGGTGCCATTGTTTAAAAAGGGTGATCTGTCTTTGTCATTGAATTATAGTATAATCACCCCGTTCGACATCTCGATTAAAATGTATGCGAGGCGTCTGCTGGGCTTACTGGAAGTTTGGGTAGGTGGCCAGAATTCTTCCTCTGGCTCAAATGGGCTTTCGCAAAGGGTATTCAACTATGGATGGTTGCTTGATATTAAACCTGTTTGCTGAAGAATTTGCCCTTAAAAGGAAACAGCCTCTCTGTGTCTTACATTGACTTGTCAGCTGTGTTTGGCACCATAAATAGGACTTTACTCTGGGAAAAGATGGCTAGATAGAACTGTCTACCGAGATTACTGAAGCTAAAAATTCAATTGCATGAGGGCTCGTGGACTAGAAATTTGGGGGATACAGAGCCTTGTCCAAAAAGATCTCTTCCCCTAATGGTCTTAGGAAGCGGTGCATCTTGGCACCGCTTTTGTTTTCAATCCATATAGCGAATTCCATGGTAGGCCTAACTCAGGTCCGGTCTTTACCTCCTAAACTGGGAACGGAGACTACATCTGCCCTGTTCTATGTGGATGACATGGTGTTATTAGATCTGATGCTGGCTGGTCTGCAGAGGCAATTGGATGTTTTCTCACATTACTGTAAGGGGAATGACTTGAAGATAAATATGGCCAAAACTAAGGTTTTGATTTTTCCAAAAGGAAGAAGGCAGCAACCCATAAAGTTTAAGTGGTGGTTAAGAGGTGTTCAAGTGTAGGTGCTAAACGAATATTGATACCTAGTCCTCCTTTTTAGTTGTAATTTAAAATCTTAAAGCTCATATTGTCCTCCAGGAATTGAATGCCAAGTCCATTGCCGGTGCGCAACAAAGGCTGGATTTAGCCTTGGGCCACAAGTCTGTTGAAGTCTTGAGAGAGACGTACAACGCGAAAATCGTAAATGTGTTACTTTATGGTTGTGAGGTTTTGACAGTGAAGAATAGTAAGTGTCTGCAAATTATTTTTAAAAGCACCTGGGATAGATGGCTGGGGCTGCGTAGAGGCTCAGTGAATAGTGCCTTGAGGCGGGTCTCACTAACGTGTTATTTAAATATAAACAGGGGATGCTTAATTATTGGGCTTGTCTTTTAAAATCTGAAGAAGCCTATCATAAAACTCCACATACACAGGAAGTATGTAGGTCAATGGGTTGCTACCCTGTAGTAAATTAGTTCTCCCTGAATCTCCCCGCTTAGTATGAACCCCTAAAAATGTCAACGTTCCAATAGAAACAAGTATTAAAGCGTCTGGTAAAACAGTGATCGTGGAACAGCGACCTAGCTGATGAGAGTAATACAGCTAATCTGCAGTATTTATTTGGGGCAGATTATAGTGGCCTAATCCAGCCCTATCTGTGTGATGTAAAAAGCAGATATGTACAGTGGTGGGCCCTGAAGGTAGGCTATGCCAGGTTTCTTCCTTCATCAGGTGGAAAGGGACTAGACAGGCTGGTTTGGATAAGGATACCTGACAATTGAATGTATTGTCACTGTAACGCATAATTGTTTTCTGTGCACACTTGTTAAAATAAGACCTAGGACCTAATTAGGAGTTTGGCGGTCAGTGGACTGCCGCGGTGGAGGATGGCAGTTGCATTGCCGACGGACTGGTGGTATAGACCGCCATATTACGAGTATTGGGAAGGCACCTGCAGAACAAAGTCAAGTTTCCATCTGGACCACCAGTGTGGACGGACCGCTGTTGCCAGCGGAAGGACCCTTCAGTCCAGCGGTCAGACAGTTTCCACCCACCGTATTACGAGGTTGCACACCGCCAGGACTTCCGGTGCAAGTCCAACCGCCACGAAAACCATGGTGGAAACTAACAACATAAAAGGAAGCACCCACCTTCTGGAACACAGGCACCTCCGTAGGCGCCATGGCACACGAATTGCAAGTCTTTCCAATGCTCCTGCTGGCCATTGACATCCAGGACCAGCGACGCCGACATAGACACCAGCCGTAAGTACCCCATCCTAGCACACACTGGAGGGAGGACATTAGTGTTTGTGTGTATATATATATACACACATATACATATATATATATATATATATATATACACACACACACACACTCTTTCTCTCTTTTTCTCTCTCACCATACATACATGCGCAAGGAAAGCCAGGACTAGCTATGTAGCACCAACACCAATGGTGCCGTTGTAGATAAATATTATTGGACATATCAAAATTCCAAGAAAATAGTTATATACAAGATGCCACAAGCGCCAGTGTCTCATTGTCCAAATGTCCTGGGCATGTGAGGACTGCCCAACTTGACTCCTGACTGCAATGTGCAGACCTCCACAGGGCAGGGGCATCAATGGGGCAATGAGGCACCTTAGGGATGGGGGGGGGTCCTTCCTCTTATCAGGCTTCCCCCCTTACTGTCCTGCTGTCAGGGGGGATGCCTTGGCCTTGCCCCTCTTTCCTGCCTTCTTAGGTGTGACGGCGGTGGAGGCCACCACAGCAGGGGACCCAGATGGAGTGCTACCAGGCCTGGAGGTGTGAGGGGCAGGTGTGCCTGTTGTGGCAGCACTGCAGACTGCTGACTGTGGGTCATGGCTCAGCCCGGAGGAGGACAGGGAGGACGAAGGCAGGGGTCTGAAAAGAGTAGCAGGGCGTTTGGTGGGAACAGGTACTGGACCAGGAGACGGGAACAGGTAAAACTCATGCAGGAATGTCTTTTTAGGGGGAGCGGGTAGGTCATCGGTTAGGCGTTTGGGAGAGGAGGGAGAGGGGATGGTTGATAGGTGTGTATGTGAATATGGTTTGGGTGCTGGTGCGTGGGTGTATGAAATATGTGTGTTGGGTGGATGAGTGTGGGCGTAAACGTGTACTGCGACGAGGAGTGGAGGAGACACAGGGAGATGGCAGGGGGATGTGTGAGTTAATATTGGGGTGGTGTGTGCAGGTAGGGTGGATGTGTTGCATGTGGTTGTGTTGACTTGTTGTCCGTGCAGATGTGGTGCATGGGGTGCATGCATGGGGGTCAGCTGTTGTGGTGACTGTGGCAGTGACAGGACATGTGTCTGGACCTGGACTGATGATGTGGTGTCTGCATGTGTGAGTGGTGATGTGACTGTGAAGGGGGAGCAGGTGGGAGAGTCAGGGTAGGTAGTGGATGTTGGTGTGTGTGTCTGAATGGTGGGTGTGTGCTTGGCGGTGGTGGCGTTTGTGATGCATGTGACTGTCCTTGCGCTGTAGGTCTGTTGGTGGGGATACATGCTGGTATGAAAGTGTGCTTTGGATGGGACATGGGAGAGGGATGTGGGAATGGGAACATGTAGTTGGAGGGGGGGCGCAAGAAGAATGAACACTGGCTGCCGTCAATAAGGAGGCCAGAGCCTGAAACGATCTCTGAAGGACAGACAGGGCACTGTGAATGCCTTCCAGGAACGCATTTGACTGTTGCATCTGGGATGCCAGTCCCTGGATGGCATGCATGATGGTTGTCTGCCCAACAGAGATGGGCCTCAGGAGGTCAATAGTCTCCTCACTGAGGGCAGCAGGGCTGACTGAGGCAGAGGTGCCTGCGGCGAAGGAGATGCCCACCCTCCTGGGTAAGTGGGCACGGGCAACTGGGTGGGGAGCTACAGGGAGGGCGGTGCTGCTAAGGGGGGTGGCGGACAAGGATGGTGCAGGCATAGGGCATGAAGGATCTGCCACCACCAGGTAGTCACCATTGGAGGAAGAATCTGATGATGCAGTAGATGTTCCCGTCTCCCCCATGGTGCTACACTTGCCCACCGTCCCACTGGTCCCCTCGGCTCCACTGGTATCAGCCTCTTGGGTCCTGTGGGATGCAGCTTCCCCACTTGCCGGTGTCCCTTCTCCTTCACCAGATGATGCTGTTGCACACAAAGACAGAGGAGCAGAGGGAGGGAGAGTGGGCCAGTGAGAGACAAGGTGGGAGGAAGAGAAACAGGGAGCAAGTGGTCAATGCCAGCACAACAGCCACATTCTGTCAATACAACATACTCCAGTGCCATGTCATTACATGCCATGCCTTCACACACACACACATGCCACTGCAATGACAGCCCATGTGTGCCACCTCAGTCATGCTCATGAGTTACACACATGCTGACACACAGTCAATCCTGTACAGGATGAAAAACATACCCTCAACACATGTCTGACCCACCCCATTGACTCATGGATCCATATGATCACTAGACCCTAAATTTGTACTCTATGGGCATTTGGAGGCATACTTACACAGCCACATAACCCAACCACATATTGCTGTATGATGTGAAACCTCAGACTTTTCACAGACTACACATACACTACATGCCAGCAGACAGCAGACAGGGATATGGCCCCAGCAACACTGATAGGATAGTTGGGAGTACAATGTGTGTGGACTCCAGAAGCAGGAACCATGTCCACATCTAAGACCCTGCTCGCCCTGTCATCGATAACACTGAGCAGCGAAGGTAACCCCAACTCACACCCTGCACGGCATTTGAACACATGTGTAGGAAGTTGGCTCTGTATGTGCTATTTCAAAGTAAGGAATAGCATGCACAGAGTCCAAGGGTTCCCCTTAGAGGTAAAATAGTGGTAAAAATAGATAATACTAATGCTCTATTTTGTGGTAGTGTGGTCGAGCAGTAGGCTTATCCAAGGAGTAGTGTTAAGCATTTGTTGTACATACACATAGACAATAAATGAGGTACACACACTCAGAGACAAATCCAGCCAATAGGTTTTTATATAGAAAAATATCTTTTCTTAGTTTATTTTAAGAACCACAGGTTCAAATTCTACATGTAATAGCTCATTCGAAAGGTATTGCAGGTAAGTACTTTAGGAACTTCAAATCATCAAAATTGCATGTATACTTTTCAAGTTATTGACAAATAGCTGTTTTAAAAGTGGACACTTAGTGCAATTTTCACAGTTCCTAGGGGAGGTAAGTACTTGTTAGTTTTACCAGGTAAGTAAGTCACTTACAGGGTTCAGTTCTTGGTCCAAGGTAGCCCACCGTTGGGGGTTCAGAGCAACCCCAAAGTCACCACACCAGCAGCTCAGGGCCGGTCAGGTGCAGAGTTCAAAGTGGTGCCCAAAACACATAGGCTAGAATGGAGAGAAGGGGGTGCCCCGGTTCCGGTCTGCTTGCAGGTAAGTACCCGCGTCTTCGGAGGGCAGACCAGGGGGGTTTTGTAGGGCACCGGGGGGGACACAAGTCCACACAGAAATTTCACCCTCAGCAGCGCGGGGGCGGCCGGGTGCAGTGTGGGAACAGGCGTCGGGTTTGCAATGTTAGTCTATGAGAGATCTCGGGATCTCTTCAGCGCTGCAGGCAGGCAAGGGGGGGGTTCCTCGGGGAAACCTCCACTTGGGCAAGGGAGAGGGACTCCTGGGGGTCACTTCTCCAGTGAAAGTCCGGTCCTTCAGGTCCTGGGGGCTGCGGGTGCAGGGTCTCTCCCAGGCGTCGGGACTTTAGGTTCAAAGAGTCGCGGTCAGGGGAAGCCTCGGGATTCCCTCTGCAGGCGGCGCTGTGGGGGCTCAGGGGGGACAGGTTTTGGTACTCACAGTATCAGAGTAGTCCTGGGGTCCCTCCTGAGGCGTCGGATCTCCACCAGCCGAGTCGGGGTCGCCGGGTGCAGTGTTGCAAGTCTCACGCTTCTTGCGGGGAGCTTGCAGGGTTCTTTAAAGCTGCTGGAAACAAAGTTGCAGCTTTTCTTTGGAGCAGGTCCGCTGTCCTCGGGAGTTTCTTGTCTTTTCGAAGCAGGGGCAGTCCTCAGAGGATGTCGAGGTCGCTGGTCCCTTTGGAAGGCGTCGCTGGAGCAGGATCTTTGGAAGGCAGGAGACAGGCCGGTGAGTTTCTGGAGCCAAGGCAGTTGTCGTCTTCTGGTCTTCCGCTGCAGGGGTTTTCAGCTGGGCAGTCCTTCTTCTTGTTGCAGGAATCTAATTTTCTAGGGTTCAGGGTAGCCCTTAAATACTAAATTTAAGGGCGTGTTTAGGTTTGGGGGGTTAGTAGCCAATGGCTACTAGCCCTGAGGGTGGGTACACCCTCTTTGTGCCTCCTCCCAAGGGGAGGGGGTCACAATCCTAACCCTATTGGGGGAATCCTCCATCTGCAAGATGGAGGATTTCTAAAAGTTAGAGTCACCTCAGCTCAGGACACCTTAGGGGCTGTCCTGACTGGCCAGTGACTCCTCCTTGTTTTTCTCATTATTTTCTCCGGCCTTGCCGCCAAAAGTGGGGCCTGGCCGGAGGGGGCGGGCAACTCCACTAGCTGGAGTGTCCTGCTGGGTTGGCACAAAGGAGGTGAGCCTTTGAGGCTCACCGCCAGGTGTGACAATTCCTGCCTGGGAGAGGTGTTAGCATCTCCACCCAGTGCAGGCTTTGTTACTGGCCTCAGAGTGACAAAGGCACTCTCCCCATGGGGCCAGCAACATGTCTCGGTTTGTGGCAGGCTGCTAAAACTAGTCAGCCTACACAGATAGTCGGTTAAGTTTCAGGGGGCACCTCTAAGGTGCCCTCTGGGGTGTATTTTACAATAAAATGTACACTGGCATCAGTGTGCATTTATTGTGCTGAGAAGTTTGATACCAAACTTCCCAGTTTTCAGTGTAGCCATTATGGTGCTGTGGAGTTCGTGTTTGACAGACTCCCAGACCATATACTCTTATGGCTACCCTGCACTTACAATGTCTAAGGTTTTGTTTAGACACTGTAGGGGTACCATGCTCATGCACTGGTACCCTCACCTATGGTATAGTGCACCCTGCCTTAGGGCTGTAAGGCCTGCTAGAGGGGTGTCTTACCTATACTGCATAGGCAGTGAGAGGCTGGCATGGCACCCTGAGGGGAGTGCCATGTCGACTTACTCGTTTTGTCCTCACTAGCACACACAAGCTGGTAAGCAGTGTGTCTGTGCTGAGTGAGAGGTCTCCAGGGTGGCATAAGACATGCTGCAGCCCTTAGAGACCTTCCTTGGCATCAGGGCCCTTGGTACTAGAAGTACCAGTTACAAGGGACTTATCTGAATGCCAGGGTGTGCCAATTGTGGATACAATGGTACATTTTAGGTGAAGGAACACTGGTGCTGGGGCCTGGTTAGCAGGGTCCCAGCACACTTCTCAGTCAAGTCAGCATCAGTATCAGGCAAAAAGTGGGGGGTAACTGCAACAGGGAGCCATTTCTTTACACAAGCCCCCCCCAGCCCACAGGCCAGGAGACTCAGCCAACGCTGGAAGAGTCTTCCTAGTCTGTCAGGCGAGGAAGAGTAGAGGAAATGGCTGGTTTGTTGCAGGGCCTACTCTGCCTTACATCCTCCTGTTCAGGTCATTCCCTCTGGGGAACTGACCCACTTCCACAGTGATAGGACCTAGTCTGAACTGCCTCTTGTCTGTGCTTTTTATGTCTTCACCCATTCTCTCTATTTTGAGGTCAGAGGTATCCACCTCTGCTAATCTTATCTTAGCCAGGGTCACCCCTAGCTTACCCAAAGAGGTTACCCAGAGCTGGAGTAACCCCACCATGACCAACAGGGTCAGGGGGCCTAACTTGTTATTTGGCATGGGGTCAGACCACCATGCCAAGGATAGTGCAGCCATAAAGGCTAACACCCAGCAGAGGCCACTGACAGCTGTCAGTGCCCAGAACCACACCTTTAGCTCTTCACCTAAAAGGGAAGGGGCTAAGTTACAGGCTTCTTTGGGTTCAGGTTGCCTGTCTGCTGTATTAGAGTGGGGGGTTACCACATCTTGTAGTAAACACCCTTCTTCCACTCTTTCTTCTGTTAGCTGAGGAGCCACCCACTCAGGTTTAACAGTTGCCTGACTAGCCAGGACTTCTTGTGGGTCAGGTTGGACTTTATCAGGGCCATTTTTGGAGTTCTCCCCTACTGGAGCAGAATCTCCTTGGCTTGCTGTAACCTTGGCTAAAGGTTGTCCACCCTTCCTACTCTGTTTTCTTTTCTTCTTCTTCTGGGGTCTGCTTGCATTTACTGCAGAGGCAGGACTTCCAGAATCCTTGGGAGAGGACTGGCACTGGACCAGTTCCTCTCTTGGGCTCTGACTAACCTCTGGGTAGTCATTTCCAAGGAGACAATCAAGGGGGAGGTCTGTACTGACTACTACCCTTCTCCAGCTAAGAGTGCCACCCACTTCTATGGGCACTAAAGCCACAGGTCTCTTAGTGACCCTGTCTAGGCTAACTCTTACCCTGGCAGTCTCACCTGGGATGTACTGGTTTGAGAGCACCAGCCTGTCATGCACAATAGTGTGACTGGCACAAGTGTCTCTCAGGGCAGTGGTTGGGATTCCATTCACCAGTAGGTGGTGGAAGTGTCTACTTCCCTCTGGAATCTCCAACTCACCTGTTGGGCCCTGTTTCCAGTTGAAGGCTATGAAGACCTCCTCATCTGAGGAGTCATCTCCCATGGCTACACTGGTTACCCCTGGAATCTTGTTCTGGGGTTTGTTTTTGGGACAAGAAGTGTCCTTGGTGTGGTGCCCAGACTGTTTACAGTTGTGGCACCATGCCTTAGTGGCATCCCAGTTCTTACCCTGGTACCCACCTTGGTTTTGGGTTGTGTCTTGGGGCCCACCCACCTGTTCTGGTTTTTGGGGGCCTACAGAGGACTCTTTTTCTTTGTTTCTAGTGTCACCCACTTTCTCCTGGGGAGTTTTTGTAACCCCTTTCTTTTGGTCACCCCCAGTGGAAGTTTTGGTTACCCTAGTCTTGACCCAGTGGTCTGCCTTCTTTCCCAATTCTTGGGGAGAAATTGGACCTAGGTCTACCAGATACTGATGCAACTTTTCATTGAAGCAGTTACTTAAAATGTGTTCTTTCATAAACAAATTATAAAGCCCAACATAGTTACACACTTCATTTCCAGTTAACCAACCATCTAGTGTTTTGACTGAGTAGTCTACAAAATCAACCCAGGTCTGGCTCGAGGATTTTTGAGCCCCCCTGAATCTAATTCTATACTCCTCAGTGGAGAATCCAAAGCCCTCAATCAGGGTACCCTTCATGAGGTCATAAGATTCTGCATCTTTTCCAGAGAGTGTGAGGAGTCTATCCCTACACTTTCCAGTGAACATTTCCCAAAGGAGAGCACCCCAGTGAGATCTGTTTACTTTTCTGGTTACACAAGCCCTCTCAAAAGCTGTGAACCATTTGGTGATGTCATCACCATCTTCATATTTTGTTACAATCCCTTTGGGGATTTTTAGGATGTCAGGAGAATCTCTGACCCTATTTAAGTTGCTGCCACCATTGATGGGACCTAGGCCCATCTCTTTTCTTTCCCTTTCTATGGCTAGGAGCTGCTTTTCCAAAGCCAATCTTTTGGCCATCCTGGCTAACTGGATGTCCTCTTCACTGGGGTTATCCTCAGTGATTTCAGAGGTGTTGGTCTCTCCTGTGAGGGAACCAGCATCTCTGACTATTATTTTTGGAGTCAGGGTTTGAGGGACCCTGTTCTCCCTAGATAGGACTGGTAGGGGGGAATTGTCCTCCAAGTCACTATCCTCTTCCTCTGAGTTGCCACCCTCAGAGGGGTTGGCCTTTTCAAACTCTGCCAAAAGCTCCTGGAGCTGTACTTTGGTAGGTTTGGGGCCCATTGCTATTTTCTTTAGTTTACAGAGTGACCTTAGCTCTCTCATCTGTAGATGGAGGTAAGGTGTGGTGTCGAGTTCCACCACATTCACATCTGTGCTAGACATTATGCTTCTAAAAGTTGGAATACTTTTTAAGAAACTAAAACTGGTTCTAGAATCTAATTCAAACTTTTACAAACTTTTAAACTCTAAAAGAAATGCTAAACAGGATCTAACACAAGGCCCTAGCAGGTCTTTTAAGAATTTAGAAAACTTTTCAAATTGCAAAAATCAATTTCTAATGACAATTTTGGAATTTGTCGTGTGATCAGGTATTGGCTGAGTAGTCCAGCAAATGCAAAGTCTTGTATCCCACCGCTGATCCACCAATGTAGGAAGTTGGCTCTGTATGTGCTATTTCAAAGTAAGGAATAGCATGCACAGAGTCCAAGGGTTCCCCTTAGAGGTAAAATAGTGGTAAAAATAGATAATACTAATGCTCTATTTTGTGGTAGTGTGGTCGAGCAGTAGGCTTATCCAAGGAGTAGTGTTAAGCATTTGTTGTACATACACATAGACAATAAATGAGGTACACACACTCAGAGACAAATCCAGCCAATAGGTTTTTATATAGAAAAATATCTTTTCTTAGTTTATTTTAAGAACCACAGGTTCAAATTCTACATGTAATAGCTCATTCGAAAGGTATTGCAGGTAAGTACTTTAGGAACTTCAAATCATCAAAATTGCATGTATACTTTTCAAGTTATTGACAAATAGCTGTTTTAAAAGTGGACACTTAGTGCAATTTTCACAGTTCCTAGGGGAGGTAAGTACTTGTTAGTTTTACCAGGTAAGTAAGTCACTTACAGGGTTCAGTTCTTGGTCCAAGGTAGCCCACCGTTGGGGGTTCAGAGCAACCCCAAAGTCACCACACCAGCAGCTCAGGGCCGGTCAGGTGCAGAGTTCAAAGTGGTGCCCAAAACACATAGGCTAGAATGGAGAGAAGGGGGTGCCCCGGTTCCGGTCTGCTTGCAGGTAAGTACCCGCGTCTTCGGAGGGCAGACCAGGGGGGTTTTGTAGGGCACCGGGGGGGACACAAGTCCACACAGAAATTTCACCCTCAGCAGCGCGGGGGCGGCCGGGTGCAGTGTGGGAACAGGCGTCGGGTTTGCAATGTTAGTCTATGAGAGATCTCGGGATCTCTTCAGCGCTGCAGGCAGGCAAGGGGGGGGTTCCTCGGGGAAACCTCCACTTGGGCAAGGGAGAGGGACTCCTGGGGGTCACTTCTCCAGTGAAAGTCCGGTCCTTCAGGTCCTGGGGGCTGCGGGTGCAGGGTCTCTCCCAGGCGTCGGGACTTTAGGTTCAAAGAGTCGCGGTCAGGGGAAGCCTCGGGATTCCCTCTGCAGGCGGCGCTGTGGGGGCTCAGGGGGGACAGGTTTTGGTACTCACAGTATCAGAGTAGTCCTGGGGTCCCTCCTGAGGCGTCGGATCTCCACCAGCCGAGTCGGGGTCGCCGGGTGCAGTGTTGCAAGTCTCACGCTTCTTGCGGGGAGCTTGCAGGGTTCTTTAAAGCTGCTGGAAACAAAGTTGCAGCTTTTCTTTGGAGCAGGTCCGCTGTCCTCGGGAGTTTCTTGTCTTTTCGAAGCAGGGGCAGTCCTCAGAGGATGTCGAGGTCGCTGGTCCCTTTGGAAGGCGTCGCTGGAGCAGGATCTTTGGAAGGCAGGAGACAGGCCGGTGAGTTTCTGGAGCCAAGGCAGTTGTCGTCTTCTGGTCTTCCGCTGCAGGGGTTTTCAGCTGGGCAGTCCTTCTTCTTGTTGCAGGAATCTAATTTTCTAGGGTTCAGGGTAGCCCTTAAATACTAAATTTAAGGGCGTGTTTAGGTTTGGGGGGTTAGTAGCCAATGGCTACTAGCCCTGAGGGTGGGTACACCCTCTTTGTGCCTCCTCCCAAGGGGAGGGGGTCACAATCCTAACCCTATTGGGGGAATCCTCCATCTGCAAGATGGAGGATTTCTAAAAGTTAGAGTCACCTCAGCTCAGGACACCTTAGGGGCTGTCCTGACTGGCCAGTGACTCCTCCTTGTTTTTCTCATTATTTTCTCCGGCCTTGCCGCCAAAAGTGGGGCCTGGCCGGAGGGGGCGGGCAACTCCACTAGCTGGAGTGTCCTGCTGGGTTGGCACAAAGGAGGTGAGCCTTTGAGGCTCACCGCCAGGTGTGACAATTCCTGCCTGGGAGAGGTGTTAGCATCTCCACCCAGTGCAGGCTTTGTTACTGGCCTCAGAGTGACAAAGGCACTCTCCCCATGGGGCCAGCAACATGTCTCGGTTTGTGGCAGGCTGCTAAAACTAGTCAGCCTACACAGATAGTCGGTTAAGTTTCAGGGGGCACCTCTAAGGTGCCCTCTGGGGTGTATTTTACAATAAAATGTACACTGGCATCAGTGTGCATTTATTGTGCTGAGAAGTTTGATACCAAACTTCCCAGTTTTCAGTGTAGCCATTATGGTGCTGTGGAGTTCGTGTTTGACAGACTCCCAGACCATATACTCTTATGGCTACCCTGCACTTACAATGTCTAAGGTTTTGTTTAGACACTGTAGGGGTACCATGCTCATGCACTGGTACCCTCACCTATGGTATAGTGCACCCTGCCTTAGGGCTGTAAGGCCTGCTAGAGGGGTGTCTTACCTATACTGCATAGGCAGTGAGAGGCTGGCATGGCACCCTGAGGGGAGTGCCATGTCGACTTACTCGTTTTGTCCTCACTAGCACACACAAGCTGGTAAGCAGTGTGTCTGTGCTGAGTGAGAGGTCTCCAGGGTGGCATAAGACATGCTGCAGCCCTTAGAGACCTTCCTTGGCATCAGGGCCCTTGGTACTAGAAGTACCAGTTACAAGGGACTTATCTGAATGCCAGGGTGTGCCAATTGTGGATACAATGGTACATTTTAGGTGAAGGAACACTGGTGCTGGGGCCTGGTTAGCAGGGTCCCAGCACACTTCTCAGTCAAGTCAGCATCAGTATCAGGCAAAAAGTGGGGGGTAACTGCAACAGGGAGCCATTTCTTTACAACATGTATGTAGCACATCCGTCATCAATGTGTCCCAAGCCTGGTCATACAGTAGCTACCTAGCACACATTCCACAGCCTTCACACACTGCACAGGCTGCACCTATCACTCACCACATAACCTAGGTACAAATGTGAACTCACCCCCTTGAGGCTGCTTTGCTGCCCTCAAGCGCCCATCCACCTCAGGGCAGGCCACCGCCAAAATGCGGGTCATAAGGGGGGTCAGGGTCGGACGGGCACCCCTCCCTCGTTGCAAGGGCGTCCCCAGCTGGGCCTCACCGGTCTTCCTCACCCAGCGTTGCAGGTCCTCCCACCTGTTCCTGCAGTGGCTGCTCCGCCGAGCATGGACCGCTAGGGTCCGCACTTGCTTGGCAATGGCATGCCAGATCCCCTTCTTTTAATGGGCACTCACCTGCATGGATAACACGGAGAAAAGGAGACAGTCATGTAGCGTGGCATCTTAGGGACTGCAATGGACAAAACACATCCCCTGAACATATGCCCATTTCACCCTTCCATTTGTCCTCACATCCCACAGCCAGGTCCTTCCACAAGTCACTCATCCTCGTCCCAAGGTCCCCATCCACATTCGTACCACTCACAGACAGTACAATCATAGTTTACTCACCTGCTGCCCTGGTGCCGCATACAACTATGCATACAGGGGTAGGACACCCTACACAAGCTTCTGAAGTTCCTCCTGTGTGAAGGCTGGGGCCCTATCCCCTGCAGCACGTGGCATCTTGGCTACCAGTGGCAGAACACAGCAGCACATGCAGTGGAGGTATACTCAGCATGCGTGCCAGGAGTCAACTGACCATGAACACATGAAATGGCGGTCACGGCCACTGCGGACCTCACCGTCACCACTGGCGGTGATAGTCATTGGCTCATGTCTCCCATAGGCAACCATGTTAACCAATGAGGAGTTGTACGGCTGTTGCGGCTGCTTACCACCATGACGCCTTACGCCAGCGGAATTGTCTCACTTCCATCTGTCCTGTGCATGCAGGACAGGCGGCTGCCATTTTACTACTTCAATGTGTACAGAAGGGGTTTATGAGGTGTGTCATGGATGTTTAATAGTGACCTGTGCACAGCTCCGCTGCGTGGACACAGTCCTTCATGCACATAATGATTGCCACTCCCTCCTATTCCCAGGTATGGTGGAAGAATGATGTGAGGAATGCTCCTGTCTACAGGCCCCTGGTCGATCTTGCCACCCTTGAAGATAGGCACGTCATCCAGTGCTATCAGCTCAACATTTCAGACCATCATGGATCTTGTGAGGCTGTTGGAGCCGGATCTGCAGCCTGGTATTCGTCATCCCAATGCTACCACACCCACAGTACAGGTGTTGGCAGTCCTCCACTTCCGTGCCTCATGGTCCTTCCAAATAACAGTGGGCTGGGCTGCCGGAATGTCCCAGCCCATGTTCAGTAACATCTTGAAGAACATCCTATGTGCCCTACTGAAACATAGTGGCAGCCATATCAGGTTCCCCCAGCGTGACGATCTGCCCACTTTGAAAGCAGCCTTCTATGCTGTGGCACATGTGACACATGTGATTGGGCCTATTGATGGGACCCACATTGCCCTGGTGCCACCCAGGAGAAGTGAACAGGTGTTTAGGAACCGTAAAAACTTCTACTCAACCAATGTTCAGGTGGTATGTCTCGCAGACCTCTACATCACTCAGGTGACTGCCCGGTTCCCAGGGTCAGTGCATGATGCCTACATACTCCGGAACAGCAGCATCCCACACCTAATGGCACCACTGGAAAGGGATTGTGTCTGGCTCATCGGTATGTATTGTGTCATATGTGTGCCTCTGTATACTCTATACCACCTTCCAGATTTCCATACAGTTTTCAATATGCCTATCACCTCTGTGCACATAGGTGACTCTGGTTATCCCAACCTGCTATGGCTACTGACATCAGGCATCCGACTACAGTGGCAGAAGATCGTTTCAATGAGGACCATGGTAGGACCCAATGGGTAATCAAATGCACCTTTGGAGTGCTGAAAGCCAGACTCAGGTGCCTGCACCTTACTGGAGGGGCCCTACTGTACAGACCAGCAAAAGTGTGCCAGATCATTGTAGTGTTCTGCATGTTGCACAATGTGGCTATCAGACATCACGTCCCATTACTGGATGCTGAGGAGAGTGCAGCTGTGCCAGCGGCTGATGAAGGGGAATGAGGAGGATGATGATGAGGATGCAGCTGATTCCAGAGCAGAGCTGATACCTGTATATCAGTGGAAATATTGTTGTATGTGTCAGAGCCATGCTATGTAACCAGTAGCTTTGTCTGCCGTGTGCAGGGCTGCTATCAGGGTTGTGTATTCAATGTGGGTGTAGTGTGTACACATTACTTTAGATGTGGTGCTGTAAAATGTATTACAGAACTTGTATATGATTGCTCCCCCTTCTGGCATTGTCACATTAATTGGTAGGACAATGGTCTTCCTGTTACATATGTGATGGCTGTAAATAATGTACTCATGGTAGATAAAGACTTAGACAGAAACTGTGCTCAAAGGTGTTTATTTTTATGATACTAGTGCAAGGACTCATGAGCGGGGTGATGGGAAGTGGGATCATCAGACTACTTAGCCCACCTGTGGGGAGTCGTTTTCCAGTACGATGGCCATGTGAAGAAGGTGTTATGACAGTGGACACTCAACAGGGTATTGCTGTGACACACAAGGTGGAATGTTCTGAAGTGGCTCACTTGCTGGCAGTGGTCTTGGTCTTGGCATCAGTGGAGGCTGTATGTCTGGTTGGACGTCCTTGCTGACATGGGGGCTCCTCAGCTACAGGGGAAGGGGTGCTGGTGTCCTGTGTGTCCAGTGGCAGAGCCGGCATTCAACTGGTTGCGGCTGACTTGGAGGGCTCAGATGTGATTTGGATTATGGTAGGGGCTTGCTGGTGGGAGGGGACTGACGCTGGATGGTGGCAAGTACCGTCAGCACCCTTGCTTTGGTGGCATTGTGGGTCTGCCACTGCTGCATGGCCTCCTGATGGTTCTCCGTCTGTAGCCTCTGGGTCTCCTGCAGGGTAGTGAGAATCTGGGCCATGGTGTCCTGGGTTTGGTGGTATGCACCCAGGACCTGGTTGAGGGCCTCCTGGCCAGTCTGATGTTGTTGCTGCCCCCTCCCTTGGACCACAGATCCCCTCCCACTAGCCCTGGCCCCCGGTGCCTGTGCCCCTGGCACAGTGTGCCCACTCCCAGTAGCATCAAGGCCTTCATTGTCTGGGGCAGCTGCCCTTGACTCAGGCCCCTGTACTGTGTGGGCACACCTCTAATTGAATGGTCCCTGAGGCACAGGTTTAGGGAGGAGGGGCTAGCTGTGGTGTAGTAGCCACACAGAAGGGTGAGTCCAGGGTGTCTAGGTTGGGGCTGCTGGCGGTGGACTGGCTAGTCACCGAGGTGTCCCAGGCATTTGGTTGTTCCCCAGACATCCTCTGGGGCCTTCATCCTGGGGAGGGCTGTCTGACCCTGGCTTCCTCTGCTGGATGGCAGTAGCAGAATTTGCTGTGGATAGAAAGGGGGAGAGCTATTACGTGGAAATTTCATTGTAGGATCATGGTTTGCCGCTTGCAGTGGGTGGATTTGTTTCCCAGGGATGGTAATGACATTTTCAGCAATGCTGACACTGCATGGTGAATGGCCTTTGGGCCATGCTTCTCATGTCAATTGTAGTTGTGGGGTGGTGTTGTCTAGCAGTCTGGGTGGGCTGTGGGATGCATGTCCATGCAGGTGCAACATTGTGAGGTGTGAGTGTGACCCGGATCTGGCATGCCTAGTGATGGATTGTGGGAGTGGTAGTTGAGGAGATAGTGAAGGTTTAGCGTGCATTGTGCGGGATGGGTGTGTGGATGGTGGGAGAGGGATGGTGTGGCATGCAGAGTAGGAAGGTGGGGTGATAGTGGAGGTTGCATTCTTGTGGTTTGTCATAGGATGGGGAGTGGTAGGTGCTTGGGAGGCAAGCAGGACTGGAGTGGTGAGTGCCAGGGGAGGTGTTGGTTCCTTACCAGTATCAATCCCTCCAGTGATTCCCCTCAGGCCCTCAGGATGCATGATGTCCAAGACCTTCTCCTTCCAGGTTGTCAGGTCAAGGGGAGGAGGTGGGGGGTCCACTGCCAGTCTTGTTGAGGGTGATGTTGTGCCTGGATGCCATGGAACGGACCTTCCCCTTGAGGTCGTTCCACCTCTTTCTGATGTCCTCCTTTGTGCATAGGTAGCTGCTGATTGCGTTCACCCTGTCGACGATCCTCTCCCATAGCTCGGTTTTCCTGGCCATTGATGTTTGCTGTACTTGTGCTCCCATCAGTTGTGGCTCAACTCTGAGGATCTCGTCCAGCATGACGTGCAATTCATTGTCGGTGAAGCCTGGGTGCTTGTGGCGTGACATGTTTTGGGGGTGCGTACAACATGTGGATTCTTGCTCTATGTGCAGTGGTTCGTGGGTCATATATCTCTGGCTCGTGGTGATATTCGCAAGGGTTTGTGGGGATGTGAGGGGGTGTGTGTATATGTTTCATGTGTAGGGTATTTGGTCCAATCTGGTGTTGCCTTCTATTGGTGGTGATTTTCTAGCCCGCAGCGGTGCGCACCACCAATGGTTTTCCACTGTGCATGTTCCGCTGTGCTGAATTGTGACTCCTAATATGACGGGCGGAATGGTGTTGTGGTGGGTCGGACAGTCACTCTTTCGCCGTCAGTGGCACTGGCGGCGTTGGATTTCTGGCTGTGTTTTGTCTGTTTGGTGTGTGTGTCTCGTAATATAGAGGACACTGGGGGGATGATGGCGGGATTTTGCATGGTGGTCTTGTGTAAAGACCGCCAAACTCGTAATGAGGGCCCTAGTCTGTTATTGCCGGTCTTTAGAAATGTGCAGGTATGTCACATCAATGATTTGATGAGGATAACTTTGAATTGTAATAACATGATGGTATGTTGGGCTTCTGCAAAATTCCGGTCTGTGGTAGCCGAAAGGTTAGCTACCTTGACTATACTGTAGCTATGGGTTTGTTATATCAATGAAATTGATCTTATTTATTTTAAGCTTAGGTTTCCCATGTCTGGTGTTATTGTATACCTACATTTTTATAGCAGTAGAATGTTAAATTTGTAAATGATATTTGTTTTTTGCACAAAGATGTTGGCCCCTTTGCCTAGATGAGTTTTATTACGCCTCCATCCATCAAAACTGATGAACGCAAACTTTTATGCATAGTTGCACAATTTCCATGTATAGTGCACACCTAGTGGTAGTCCTAGGACTTGGCTTGTGATCGCATTTAGCAGCCTTGAGTTCTGTATTGGGGTCTGGGTTTGCACTGTAATTATCTTTTTAAACTTTACATACTACTCTTTTTATCAAGGCTTGTCTACGCCTCGGGTATTTTCTTCAGCATAGGGTTGATTGTATTTCACACTGGGCCAAGGGACGGTGCTCTACGGCTGTCCAATTGGAGGTATACGCCCCATGTAAATAATGGATGTTTTAATTGATGATTTTATCAATTTGGCTGTTTTTTTTCATTTTATGGATGTCGGGACAAGTATGGTTTGTATTGGCTAATTAGGATGATGTCCAAAAATCTGTTTCCTCCCTCTCCCATTGTCGTGCCACAGTGAGATCTTAATTTGTACCTTAATTAAGTTCCTGATGTGTACTCCTTTCGAGTTGCTTCACAGGTGGTTTGAGGCTTCTCACCCTCAAAGCAGTGTTCCTTGTTGCTATTACATTGGTGTGGTGGATAAGTGAGCTTCAGGCTCTCTGTGCCAACCCACCGTACACCACTGTCTTCCCAGACAGACTGGTTCTATGAGTGTGAGCATCCTTCTTGCCAAATGTTGTGATGCCATTCCACATCGGTCAAACCATCACCCTTTTCTATGCTCTGCCTCACCCCTATAAGGAGGAGTAAAGACTCCATTGCTTGGACTCCAAGATTTCACTTAGTTTATACATAGATCATACCAAAGAACACCAGGTGGATGATCAGCTCTTTGTAGGGTTGGCAAAAGCGAAAAAAGGAAAGGCTGTGTAGAAAAGAACAATCTCCCGCTGGACCATGCTCTGCATCAAGAGCTGTAATGCAGTGGTTTCACTGCCACTGGGAGGCCTGTGTGCTCAGTCCACTAGGACTAAAGCTACTTCCACTGCTTTAGCATGCAGAGTCCTTGTCTTGGACATCTGTTAGGTGGCTACATGGCCATCCCTCCATACGTTCATGAAGCAACATTTTTTGGGGCGGTCAGGCTTGCAGAGAGAGTCATTTTGCGCATTCGGTCCTGCAGGACTTTCTGGTTGAGTCCATCCACAGACCCACCTCTAAATTGGTACTGCTTTGGTATCTATTCAAAAGGCGAGGACCCTGTAGCTAGAAGTCTCTATAAGAACAACAAGTTACTTACCTTTAGTAACACTCCTGCTGGTAGAGGCTCTATCTACCTGTAGATGTACTCACCAATCCTCCCATCCTTCATGTGCTGTGATTGGACTCTATTAATAAGATCCCAAGTCTATGAATCTGCACACTAATCACACAAATTTGCGTTTGGGGCTCTGCGTCTGGAGTCACAGTCTCGAAAACAACTGACATCAATGTGTGGGAGTGGCACCTCTATAGGCTCTGCACCTCATTTCCAGAACAGAATGGCATTAGTGCAGAGCTGCACAGTGTCCCCTATCGGCGCTCAGAGGTACTGCTAAAAAGTTTCCAGATCCAGTCTTGCGCCTGGGTAATATTCAAAAGGTGAGGAATCTCTCTCTAGATAGTCTTTGCCAGAAAGAGCATTAACAAAGGTAAATAACCTTTTCCTCACAACCGTTCATGGTGTGGTTTTCTATTGTTGTCACTTGTATTGATTTTATGGATCTGAGCCAGGCCATCTGGAATTTGGACACAGCGATTTGTGTTTCAGGAGGGATTGCTTTGTGGCATGTGGGTGCAGAATCCTTGCTGAGCCATGTTTCTGTAATGAAGGTCTAGTGTTATGAGAGTAGGTCAAAGATGTTAAATCAATTTTTGTTCATAGATCTAGTGTTAAAGAGTAGGCCTTTTAGTTGTGTTTTTCTTCATGTCCTGTGCTATGAGTGGAGGGGCACAGGGCATTTTGAAGTGGCTGGGTTTTGAGGTGTATTGTTCTTACGGCTGTGGATGGGACAGAAGGGGGATAGATTGTGTGGTGGTGTTTTGGAAAAGGTAGATGTTGATAGGGAGATTTATTAGTAGTTAGTCACTCAGTGATATATATGGAGGTGTTTATCTAGTGTATGTGGGGTTTAGGGAGTATTAATTGTGTAAGTGAGTGGTTGCTTACTTGAAATCCATCTAGTGGAGATGCAGACTTTCTGGCACTGGATTCTTTCCAGGCACAAACAGGTTAACACCCTTAACCTCCCACCCTGTACCAGGATGCCTGGGCTGAACCCTGGGCGAATAGGAACCCTAGTCATAGACCCTGGATCCAATGGGAGCAATAGGAACCAACTATAGCAGTGTTGTCCAACCTTTTTATCGCCGCGGACCGGTAAATGTTTGATAATTTTTCCATGGCCCGCTTGTCCCATTGTGTGACAAGCGGGCCACGGAAAAATGATCAAACATTTACCGCCCGCCACAGTGGGGCGGCCCGGTGCCGATTGATCCACGGACCGGCACCGGTCCGGGGGTTGGGGAACACTGAACTATAGCACTAGCTCTATCAGCTAATCAGAAGCCAAGCCCCTAGGTGCAATAGAAACCCTAGCCCTGGGAGTCAATCAGAAATTTAGCCTTATCAGCTAATCAATCCCCCAAACCTAGGTCCAATAGAAACCTTAGCCTTGGGAGCCAATCAGAACCCTGGCCCTATCAACTAATCAGAACCCAAGCACTAGGAGCCAATCAAAGAGCAGCAGCCAATAAAAACCTTGTTCTTAGAGCATGCATCCTTAAACCTAAGGGGCTGTGCAAGGTGTGAGGGTAGGAGGAAAGCCTGCTCAGGTTACTCTGTCCTTACTCTGCCTCAGGCTGATGAGCGGAGCCGGGAAGAAGCTGCTTGTCAACTCAATCAATTGCAGACCTACCCAATACACACTCTGCTGTTCCTTTCAACCCTGGAAGTAAGGCCCAATGTAACACCATAAAATAATGCTTTTCACGCTTTAAAAAAACATTCCCCCTTATCACCCCAAATTGAGTGCCAAACACACCCAAACACAAACCACAGAGAACAGATTAAGCAGTCTCTACACAGTCCGTTTTGGGTGTGGCTTTATTTTTTTTAGCCTTTTTTCATTTTATTGTGTGGGGAGGGGCAGGGATTAGGCTTTAGTTACCTTGGTACAGGTTAGGGAAAACAGGGAAAATCATTTAAACAGTCACAAACAAAAACAGCCTATTTTAAGTAAAAGTGCACAGCAGAAGGTGCCTTCTTCTACCAACTTTCGTTTTGCCTTCATAGATGCTGGGGGGCCCAAAGTGGACATGACTGCCTTGAGGGACCAGGGCATTCGCATATCAACAGCGTCAGGCCACTGCCTTCCTGCACATTAGGCCTCTCAGCCCTTTTGAGGTGGGGGCCATGAACCCAACCAACAGTGACCAGGCTTTAAGGGGCAGTTTATGTCCCAATCCCCCAGCTCTCCGGCAACAACCTCAAAACCTCTTTAGTGTGGCCTTGGCTGCACACAGCCATCCAGTAGGGAGCAGGGTCAGCCACATCCTTCAGGAGTGGCAAAGAACTGGATCAGATGCTTAGTTTCTTTCTACCCTAGATGCTGGAAACTGAATTGTATAGTTGGACCTGCAGGAAGCCGCTTTACACATCTGTGTCCTGCAGGACCACAGGCGCTACCTGTGGTTTAAGGTGGTCCATGAGTACTTTGTTTGCTGTGCTTCCTTTCAGACTCATCAGTGCCCTCAGGTGTTCACAAAGGTGATGGCGGTGATTGTTGCCCATCATTGGAGGTTGGGGTACCAGTCTTCCCCTACCTCAACAACTGGCTGTTGAAAGCAGTACAATTTTGGAAGATGACCTATGGACTAGGATTAACAATCCTTCCAAATGTAATTGTCCTTTCAATGTGCAGGCTATCTTTTTAATCCTCTTTTCTGTAGCCACTGCAAGAGCACTACCAAATTGCCCTCAGAGGAAAAGTATCAATCATGGAGTTGACTTGTTCTGCTTCTCAGATGCCATCCATAGAAGGGGTTGGAGTCTCTTAAAGATAATCCTTTGTGAATGCAACTAGAATGTGCTCAGCAATTTGCTAGGTTGGTGGCCCACTTCTTCTCAGATTCTGTTGCATGGATTACCCTCCATGGTTCTTCACACTGAGGATTGTGACTATAGCGGACAGTCTTCTTCCCCCACCCTTTGTAGATGAACGGCTCTTTCTTGGCCTGCAGAATACCAGTGGACTCTACACATATTCCCTGAGCATGAGCTGGGGTGCCCTTCAAACCATCCTACAGAAGAGACAACCTTGTTAACTGTTATTTTCTGGTTGAAGAGTCCAAAGTGTTGTCAGATGTTCTGGAGGCAGCCTCTTCTTCTGAACCTGTACTGCCTTTCAATGAAGGCAGTGGTTTGCAAGCTCTTCTCTGAGGTTAACTTTCAAGTGGCTCAGTGCCACAGACCTGCATCTGGAGACGGAGTGCAAGCTTCTTCCAAATTGAGCCCCAGTGCTTTCCCCCACAACAACTCCTGGTTCAGTGTTCAAGTGCATTAGCAATATGGGACTTTGTCTTCCAGTGCCATTTGCAGTTTACAGGAGCACATGCTCAGTTCCTTTGTGCAGTTAGTAATGGATGGACGGATTTATCAAACAAATCTTGAGATCCCAGCTGGCTACTTCTGAGCATGTCCAGGAACACAGGTATTTTCTTTATGCTAAACACCTGAGTATGTTTGACAGGGTTGTCTTGCAACATCCAAAAGAACCTTACGGGCATGCCATGATATTCAGCTTTGTTATGATAAAATCTATTCTGAACTGAGATCTTTACACAGGGCCATCTAACAGTGCACTCAGTAGGCCTTGCTTCCCTGGGATGCCAGTTCCTTCAGAAATATGTAAAGTTCTGTGACTTTTCTAGGGACTATTCATTTCAACAAAGATAGCCCTCTTAGCTGATGAAGCAATTGTTTCATGGCTTCATTGCAGTGGCCAATGGACATGCATCAACATTACTCTCTCTTCCTTCTTGCTTTCCCCTGCTATAAAAACCGCAATAATTTGCTCTCATATTGAACATAAGCATCCAGTGTGAGGGTCTGAAAGGATGCATCGCTTATTTTGCCCATAGTTGGTGGGTACCTGCTTCAGACCTCTGAGTCCTCCAGATTATGAAGGACAGGTATGCACTCCCTTTCTAAGACAGTCCTCCTCACGTTCCTCCAGTTTTGTTGTCACTTTCACTCAATCATGATCTGAGTCTTCATCAAGGTCAGTGTTGATTTCCTTTTTATATTTTGTTTCCAGAGAAAGGCAGGGGTCTTTGTACTGTTCTAGACCCATGGATGATGAATTTCTTAATTCATTAGGAGAGATTCAAGATGGTCTCTTGCCCAGGTTGTTTTGGAGTTGGACTCCGAGGATTGCATGGTGTCCTTGGAATTGGCCAACACTTATTTTCACATACTAGTCTTAGATTTCTTCTGGTGTAGCTGCAGTTTGTGGTAGGGTTCACTCACCACCATTTGGCGGTGCTGTTCTTCGACATTACATCCAACCCCTACACCCCTTTGGGTCTTCACAAAAGTCATGTAGATGATTATAGCTCGCATTTGCATGTCAAGCATACATATGTTTGGCAACTGGCTGTAACAGACTATCTTATCAGAGCTAGTGTTGGTCCGCCTCCAGGGCATGATTTCTGCTTTTCAACCTGGACTTTTCTGTCACTTACTGCAAGGCCCAGATCCAGCACACTCAGCCTCTACCTTTCATTGTGGGGATTCTGGAACCGTTGCCCTGAAGGCCTCTCATGCTCCCATCCCCTTTCCTGACCGGTCCTTCTGATCTTCTGCTGTTCTTTTCATCACTTAGGTAAAGTAGTACAGGCGAGCACATTCGTTGTGCATCTCCATACTACAAAATACTAGAGCAACATGTCTGGCAACATTCTGGTCTCTGGAGGCTTCCTTGGGACTTGCAGTGGCAGCTGGTACAGGGCCATTTGATCTGTGGGAGTCTGTTATATCTTCCATCTTCACTCACCACATGACTAGGGTGTTTTCCTTTGTTTAGGCCACATGAGGTACATAGTAGTTTGCGGACTTTGTTCTCATGTAGATACCAGATCCACTCAAATTATTAGGTCTTGAGTTGGCCTTCCAAGCATTCCTTCCTTCCTTCCTTTCAGGGAAAGCAATTCAAATACTCACCAACAACAAATCTGTATGTGGCTGGGTGCTGATGCCGTGGTGCATCAGGGACTTAATGAGGGCCATAGTCTATCTGTTGAGCTGCTATGCCCATGCCCTTTGGGACTTGGCCAGCAAGATCTTGCCAGCAGTCCTGGAGGACCTTAAGGGCCTCTCTGTAGTTCAGATGATCCATGATGTGCAGGATACAGCCAAATATGTTATCTGCATAGACTTTGAATACCATGGACTGCATTGGCAGGGCAGTCGGTGTCAGTGTTGTCCTTCATAGAAACACCTAGATGAGATCAGCTGGGTTCTCCTACAATGTACAGGAATCACTGACAGATGTGTCTTTTGATTGGCCTTGCCTCTTTGTAGGGAAGGTGGTCTCTACTTTGGAATGCTTTAACAACAGCAGACCTACAGTACATTCCTCTGGACTGCTGGCCATTGCAGGGCAATTTCCCCACCAGTTACAGAGTTTTAGGGCCTATTCCAGAGGGCTGGCTTATTGGCAGAGACAGCTTTCCCAGCCAGTGATGCAACAGACACCCAGGTCCTTTCAGGGCTGGAGGTGTGGAACTGGCAGTCAGCATGCACGGACATCTAGTTCTCAACTTCTCTTCCTCTGCTACAACGACTAACCAACCACTTTATTTTGTCCTAGGTGACATACGCCCAGCCAATGTGGGGCAGGATCCAGTATTTCTTCTTGGGTTGGCCATCCAGCATGGGTCCTAAAAATTGTTCAGAAAGGCTTCCCTCTGCCTTTTCTGTTCCCTCCACTCCACATACCTCCCATACCAGAACACATTTCAGAAGAGCATTCCTCCATTCCTACTGCAGGAGGTACAGCTGTTTTACCAAAAGGGGACCATGGACAGGGGATCAGGCTTGGGGATTGTTATTCCTGCTATTTCCTCATCCTAAAAAAAGGATAGTAATCTTAGGCTTATATTGCGCGCTCCTGACCCCCTAAGGACTCATTGCAGAAAGCCAAATTCAGAATGCTTACATTGGCTCAGATTTTTTCCCCCTGGGCCCATGAGAATGGATTGTATCCTTGGACTTGCAGGGCACTTATTTTGATATACCTGTCTTGTAGTCCCACGGGCATTACTTGCAATTCCAGGTGGATCAGGTGCATTTTAGATAGCTGTGCTTGACTTTGGCTGCACTAATGCTCCACAGGTGTTCACTGAAGTGATTGCAGTGGTCGCTGCCCACTTTGGAATTGAGAAGATCCTGCATTCCCATACATCAATAACTGTGTGCAGAACTTGAGCTCGCTGCAGACCACCTCTGGACAACAGCAGAACTGATAATGCCGGCATTTAAAATAAATTATCCAAAGTCACACCTGATTCCTTCACAAAGACTTCCATTTGTTAGGGCAATCTTGGACATGGTGGAGTTCTAGGCTTTTTCCCCTCTTCCACGAGTCGGGGACATTCGGGCTATGCCCCTGATGTTTTAGCATTGACCCTGCAACCAGATGAGGGCGAATGAGGTTTCTTGACCCAATGGGTCCTTATCAACTGTAGCAGGGGGCATATGAGCCCTGCTGAGGAACTTAAAGTCCCAGTGGGCCCAGCTTCAACTCTGCCTTTCCGACACTGTCCAGGTCTTGAGGAGACTGCCCGCAATCTGCAGTGGTAACTGGCCGATCACAATGTGACCTGCAGGAGGCTGCTCTCTCTTTCCCACTCAAGGCTAATGGTGGTGATGGTTACATCACTAGTGGATTGGGGTGGTTACTTTTTCAGGTGGAGTTCAGAGGCCTCTAATGGAGGGCTGGCTCCATAATAACCTAAGGGAGCTAGGACCATTTGTCTGGCCCAAAGTCTTTCCTTTTGTCCTTCAGGGGGAGACTAGAGCAGCTTCTCAGACTTCATAACTGTGATGTAGTACTGCAGAAAACAGGGCAGTGTGGGGATTTGTGTCCTGTGCCAAGAGGTGTAGAGGCTGTGGTGCTGCTAGAGGACCTGGAGAGAGTGGGAAAACTGAGCGGATGTCACAAGTGGTACCTACATCGACCAGTGGCTCGATCTTGTTGCCACTATTGAACACACAGTTTTGACAGTTTTATACATTGGGGGTTCCAGAAAAACATTCTGGCTGGAATAAAACAATGGACTCCTGTAGGTTTCTTGTCACTACCTCTTTCGCCCAGAGTTCTAAAGATGATGAAGAACTGGGTCAAAGATATCTTAGTGGCCGAAGTTTGGGCCAGGAGAGTGTGGTACCTGAGTGATAAGCATCTGTCTACCAATATGGTTACTGCTTTGGAAGGAATGCCTGTCTCGGCAGCAGGGCAGGGTCCTCCACCTGAACAGCATAAAATTATATCTCCATGCATGGAGACTGAGCAGCAGCAGTTGATAGTTTTTGATTTGTTGTCTTCATCGGTGGCTGTTGTCTTCACCGCTCCACCAAATTCATCTATGTAGGGTGCTAGGACAAATTTTTTAACATGGTGTGGTGCCTGGGACACTGACCACTTTCCTAAATAAGTTATCATAGCTTTAAAATGTCCTACTTTCTGGACTGTCTCTTCAGGCATGTGGGCTCCTTTGCCGATAAATTGGATTTTCCTATCACTTTGATATGGCCCACCCAGACAGTAACTTGAACCCACATGGTCTTATCCCATTGGATCCTAGTGGAGGTTCTGCCCATATGCTTTCATCTCTTTTGATTCCTCATTACATTTATAGTACCTTTGGTGCCAAATTAAGTGCCAAGACCATTCCTTTAGTTCGTGCAGTACCATCCAATTTCCAGAGGGCCATACTAGATGTAGGGCTTCATGCATTAGCTGGCTCATTCCCTCACCATACTGCTTAAACCACTTCCAGTTGTGTTGTTAATATTCAACTGAATTTTCAGGCATTGCTGCATAAAGCTCCACTGCCTTTTCCAGATCCACTTTCAGACTTAACAAAATATTCAGAAAAGGGGAAGATTGCAGTTTGTCACTTAAGAAGCTTCACTTTGTTGAACCAAACCCCTTTTCTTAAATATTCCTCGTTACAGCAGAGAATGAGCATGAAGAGTGGCACAAAGGTTAATGCTACTTCTCATACATCTAATTCCATGAATCTCTGCGATGCGTGGCTTGCCAAGGGAGTGAAAGAAATCATAACCGAGGTGGAAAGGCCCCTTTGTTGCGGTTCTAGTTACTCCCTGATCCCCTTGAGGAACTGGGACCTCAAGCATTAAACCGGTTTGTTGAATAAAGTAATGACCTTGCTGATAGAGACTTCTAACCGCAGATTCCTCACCATTTGAATATTCCCCAGGTGTCAGACTGGATCCAGAAACTTTTGAGAAATACCTCTGTGCCGCTAGGTGGCGCCATGTAGCTCTACACTGGTGCTTTTCTACTCTGGAAATGACGTGCAGGGCCCATATAGGTGTCACGGTTTCGGGCTGGTCGGATCAGGACTCTGGTTGGGACACCCCTTGAGGTCACCGAATATCCTAAAGAGGTAGTATACTGGGGAAGAATAGCAGCTAAAGGCATACACGGAAAGGACAGCTATGAACAGGCACAGGAAAGTAAAAGCAGAGCAACCCTTGTGTGAACAAACAGGAAACAGATACTAGTGGACAAACACGCTGGGGTTGTACACAGAGTAGGGCGCAGAACCTCCCACAGTGACAGGGAATCTCAATGCCTCTGTGCAGTTTGCTCTTACAGATAGTCACCCTGCCTGCCCCATAGAAAGGAGGCAGCAGAAGTGATTCTGTCTCTGGACCCTAGAGCACAGACAAGGATAGTACTTACATACACAGGATACGCTCTTGTGGGTCCAGCTGGAAACACAGTGGCGATTCCTGAGAAAACAGCAATGGCACACTGTCACTGTTAGGCACGAAAGACAACGTATAACACTAGACAAGGATGGGGGCTGGAATTGCCTCCTGGAAACCAGGAGCCAACCCCAGTACAAAGGAGGACACTTACACACTGGTGAAGACTGATAGAACACTTACCAGACACAAAGAACCAAGAAGAAACAGAAACAGAAGGGAACAAACAAAGAGGCAGAGGCAAGAACTGGGAACAGACTCAGGTTGAAGTAAAGGCAGGACTAGGACTTGAAAACAGGGTGCAAACTTCTGGCTGGAACAAACAGAGATAGGACTGGGAAACTGAGAGCAGGCTCTGGCTGGAACAGGCAAGGACAGGACTGGAATACAGGGAGTAGGGATGAGTAGTAAACAGGACTGGGAAACAGAGAGAAGGATTAGGCTGAAACAAGGCAGGAGCAGGGCAGAGAAACAGGGAGCAGGCTCTGGAAGAAACAAACAGGTACAAGGCTAAGAGATAGGGAGCAAACTCTAGCTGGAACAATCAGGAGCAGGGCAGAGAAACAGGAAACAGGATCAAGCTGGAACAGAACAGGAACAAAACTGGAACACCATCCGACAAAGGGTCTGTAACACAAAGGAATCGAAGTCCAATGCACGACGGGGATCTTGAGGAAATGGCTGCTTATAAGCAGTTCCAAGCTGGGCTGCACAGGAGAGGTTTCAGGTGTGTGTAGTTTCAGACACATGCAAGTCCTGGAGGAGAGGATCCAGTAAAAAGGAGCAACTGAACTTCTCCCATTGAAAACAATGGGAAACAGAATCCGGGCTTTCCTGACTACCAGGCTGTGCATTATGGGATTTGCAGTCCCAGGAAGCAAATGTAGTACTACACAAATGCATCATGGAGAAAAGAGAAACAAACCGGAGTCAGCAAGGGACTTTAGATAACTGTTCAAGGTGATTCCCAGGCTTCCGACAGTCTCTTTACAGCGCCCCCTAGAGATGGGACGACAGAGTCGTAACAGTATACCCCCTCCCACCAGTCTGCTCAAGAAGAGAAGGTGATCCTTTGGCTGAAAAAAGTTGAAGAGGAAAAGCCACAGCAAGAAAATCCAACACCAACCTTGGTGGATAAGTTTACAGTCCTGCCATAGGTGAATCTTCCAATGAGCAAAGCATGTATTAATACCCATATGGGCTCTGATGTCTTTCCTCTTTATTGTTCGAGTGATACGGGAGGAGTGCATGGAGTTGGTTTCTGGTGAAGTGGATTCAGGAGCAAGGAGATCTGTAATAGCATTATGGGCGGTATTCTTTATGACATTAGTTTCCTGTTTTATACTTTCTTCTTAGGAAGAGATAATTGGCGTATTAGTAACCGTCAGGTCTGTAACACCTTCCGACAAGCAGGATATATAGGTTTCTCTAGCAGTATTTGCAATGGTTGTGGTCTGAGGCTTGCAAAGCATAGAGACTTGGGAGACATGGGTAACTGGTGTTCTCAAGGTAAACATGAAAAAGTCCGAATTTTCTTTCATCTTGGATGACTTCGGAATATCAAATTCAGGAGCAACAAGAGTTTTCATGTCTTTAGAAACTGGATTAACATCTGAAAATGTTGAAGTTCTACAAGCTAATTCTTTAGGGTGATCTTCAGACAAGACTGAGATTTCATCATTGCAAGTGCTCTGTGGTGTATTCATGGCATCAGAAATGGTTTCTTTGCAAGGCGGTTCTACTACAGGTAGTTGATCTTCAACTCTGTTAACATTGAAAGGTTGTTCTTTGGAAAGAAATAGAACTGGAGTCTCTTCAGAAATCGCCTTTACATTGGTATCTAAATTTTCAGCTCTTGCCTTTGAATTGATGATGGTTTCTTGCAATAAAACACTAAGAACAGTACTTATCAGATCTTCGAATACAAGATTCAAATTCAAGTCTTTAGGTTTAGTGGGAAATATATCTTTCAGTACTTGAGCTTCGGTTTCAGAATGCTGGTTTTCAGGAGTCTTTAATTTCAGGGACACAGCAGGTGACATTGGTGTGGCTGGTTTTACATCAAGATCAGATACCGGTAGATCAAAGATCTGTTCTTCAGTAACCATTGAGCTGGAAACAGGATACACAGTGGCAAGGGACAGTAAGTCAGGATCAGTGGTTGAGGCTGCAACTGTGTCCAGTTCTAGGAGAAGGCTCTCATTTCTTATGACAGGCTGTTTAGTTTCAGATTGCTGGCTTTCTTCCTTGTCGGAAATCTCCATGGTTTGCTTTGACACAGAAGAGATTTTTAAACTTTCTGAGAAGTCCATTACATTCTTAGTAATTGGGGTATTTCTTCACAGTCAGAAAAATCCATTAGTTCACTTGAAACAGGAACTGTCTCTTCATTATCTGAAAATTCTAGGATATTGTTTGAAAGGGCAGGAGTATCCCCACAATCTGAAAATTCTGGTGTGTGCGCCATTTGAACAGCACTATCTGCAGGTTTGTTCACTGCAAGGCAGGAACCACTGTCATCACTAGATTCAGATTCTTCAACACTGTTGCACAACTTGCCATTAATCTCCAGTAAAGTCATATCTTGGTTTCTTAAGGTGCAGCTATTGGAGTCTGCATCAGAACTCTCTTCTTCCTTTGGCTTTATTTGTTCTGATAGAGGGGCTGAGACACTGCCCTCTGAAGACTCGGATCCATCCTTTGAATCAAGAGGTGTCAAATCTCTCAGAGATGTCAGAGATCCAGTCAACTGTACAGGAATTTTCACTGGAGAACTACAGGCTGAGAGAGAGTCTGAAGAAGTGGCTGATATATTTATAACTGGAGCTGTCTTTTGACTGTCATTAATAGAAGGGACAATCTGCTCTATAGAAGTCTTTGGAGAGGCACACGAAGTAGCATACTGTTCTTTAAGCCAAAGCTGGTGATCATTTTCTTTTTTCAGGTTTTCAAATTGCCTTGCAGAAGTTTCCATCAGCAGCTCTGTTACTTCTTCTACCTTACAGATTAACAGAATGTCTGGTTCTCGCAACAGTGAAATATGCATTGATGAAAAGAGCCCACGTGCACGATTTCTTGTGTATGTTACAACATATTCATCATAGAAGTCCAATATCTGCCTTTTAATCTGCCAAAACTGCTCTTTTAGTGTGTGTATGTCCATATTGTTATCAAACCCACTCAGAATAGAAAAGGGTTTAGCAGAGCTTTTAGGGATTGAGACTGGTGTATTATCATCCAGTTTGGGACGAGCACAAGCCTTTTGAGTTGAACTAAGGAATCCCAAAGTCTTTACTGATCCCTTTGATACAGGTTCTATCCTGCTGACTTGAAAGCACTGAGGGACTGGTAGATCCTTACACGAGTCAGCACAACACTTCGGAATTGAGACTGATGTACTGTCATCCAGTTTGGGAGGAGCACAAGCCATTTGAGTTGAACTAAGGAATCCCACAGTTTTTACTGATCCCTTAGATACAGGGTCTAGCCTGCTGACTTGAAAGCTCTGAGGGACTGATAGGTATTTATAAGAGTCAGCACTGCACTTTGAATTCTGAGAAACTGGCCTAGATGGGCTAAAACACTCAACAGAAAACAAGGGAATCCCTAGTGTGGCTTCTTGAACAGTGTCAGGGTTCTTTGTTTTGACACAGTCCTGGAAGTGGATTTGGGATGCACTAGCATGAGGCAAGGAATTAACAAGGTTTTCTTGAGAGTAAATGTCTTGTGCAGAAGTAGCAAAAGCATGTTCACTGTTAGGAACATTCTCCCCGGTTTGAGGTAAGAGAACCTCCAAAAACTCATTATTACTTTGTAATTCTTCTAAGGACAGTGATTGGGGGTCATAATCACAGATATTATAATAGTTGAACATTGTTGGATCAGCAAGCCATGCAATGTAGTACTGCATTTGCAATCTTTGATTTTCTTTAACAAGTTTATCCTTTAAACTAAGGCCTTTTTTAGAGGTCTTCAGAGAATGTCTAGGTTTAGAAAGGGGTGTCGGAACATGACAGGAAAGCATTTTAGGTCTGTGTGTGCCTTTACTGCCTGGGGAGCTTGACATTTTTGGGTCGTGCATTCTGTCACGGTTTCGGGCTGGTCTGATCAGGACTCTGGTTGGGACACCCCTTGAGGTCAACGAATATCCTAAAGAGGTAGTATACTGGGGAAGAATAGCAGCTAAAAGCATACACGGAAAGGACAGCTATGAAGAGGCACAGGAAAGTAAAAGCAGAGCAACCCTTGTGTGAACAAACAGGAAACAGATACTAGTGGACAAACACGCTGGGGTTGTACACAGAGTAGGGCGCAGAACCTCCCACAGTGACAAGGAATCTCAATGCCTCTGTGCAGTTTGCTCTTACAGATAGTCACCCTGCCTGCCCCATAGAAAGGAGGCAGCAGAAGTGATTCTGTCTCTGGACCCTAGAGCACAGACAAGGATAGTACTTACATACACAGGATACGCTCTTGTGGGTCCAGCTGGAAACACAGTGGCGATTCCTGAGAAAACAGCAATGGCACACTGTCACTGTTAGGCACAAAAGACAACGTATAACACTAGACAAGGATGGGGGCTGGAATTACCTCCTGGAAACCAGGAGCCAACCCCAGTACAAAGGAGGACACTTATACACTGGTGAAGACTGATAGAACACTTACCAGACACAAAGAACCAAGAAGAAACAGAAACAGAAGGGAACAAACAAAGAGGCAGAGGCAAGAACTGGGAACAGGCTCAGGTTGAAGTAAAGGCAGGACTAGGACTTGAAAACAGGGTGCAAACTTCTGGCTGGAACAAACAGAGACAGGACTGGGAAACTGAGAGCAGGCTCTGGCTGGAACAGGCAAGGACAGGACTGGAATACATGGAGTAGGGATGAGTAGTAAACAGGACTGGGAAACAGAGAGAAGGATTAGGCTGAAACAAGGCAGGAGCAGGGCAGAGAAACAGGGAGCAGGCTCTGGAAGAAACAAACAGGTACAAGGCTAAGAGATAGGGAGCAAACTCCAGCTGGAACAATCAGGAGCAGGGCAGAGAAACAGGAAACAGGATCAAGCTGGAACAGAACAGGAACAAAACTGGAACACCATCCGACAAAGGGTCTGTAACACAAAGGAATCGAAGTCCAATGCACGACGGGGATCTTGAGGAAATGGCTGCTTATAAGCAGTTCCAAGCTGGGCTGCACAGGAGAGGTTTCAGGTGTGTGTAGTTTCAGACACATGCAAGTCCTGGAGGAGAGGATCCAGTAAAAAGGAGCAACTGGACTTCTCCCATTGAAAACAATGGGAAACAGAATCCGGGCTTTCCTGACTACCAGGCTGTGCATTATGGGATTTGCAGTCCCAGGAAGCAAATGTAGTACTACACAAATGCACCATGGAGAAAAGAGAAACAAACCAGAGTCAGCAAGGGAATTTAGATAACTGTTCAAGGTGATTCCCAGGCTTCCGACAGTCTCCTTACAGCGCCCCCTAGAGATGGGACGACAGAGTTGTAACAATAGGTGGCACTCCTGTGCACTGATGTCAGTTGCTTTGTTTTCCTGCTACCAAACATGGATCCTGAGCTACCCCTTGCCCTTAAAGATATTATTTTTCTGACAAAAGTTTGTGTGCAAGGGAAATCACACCTCCCAAGATGACAGGTTTCAAGCCCTGTAAGGGCTGACTCAAGCAAATGTCTGTAACAGATCCTCACCAGGTTCGCCTGTTGTTGAGCCATGACTCCAAGCCCTGGATTGGCTGCACATCGATGAACCTAAAGGCCATAATGGGAAACGAGGCAAAGCTCTAGGTCGTCAAGCATCAGAGTAGAAGATCACATATCATGACCAGTCTAAGTCTGAGGATAGGTCTCGATACCAGTCGAGGAGCCACAGGAGTCGATCCTGGGGTCAGCCGTCTTCAGTCTTTAAATCTTCAGGTAAATCAAATGAACACAAAAAATCCAAATGGGAGTCTGTCCCTTCCTGCTGCTGCCAGACTCCTGAGCGGGGCCTAGACAGTCTCATATATATTTCAAGCTTGCTCCCAAAGTCAGTTTATGTCTAAGCCCATCCAACAACTTGTCCCGAAATGACCCCAATTTCTGGGGCTGTCTTTGACACTGATGCAGATCCAAGTGTTCCGCGGGACCATGCTCTGACTTTTGAGATCCCTTCCAACCCCCTTTGGAGCTCCTTTGGACCCATTTAGAAGCAAGACCCTCCATCTGGGTTATCGCTGGCGGTTCGCCCTTGGAACCATTTGGACCCTCTAAACCATCACCGAGCTGCTTCTGGTGACCATATCTGCTCCACTTCTGGCTGCGCAGTCCACACCAGTCCCTGAAACTTCAGGACCAATGCTGACTCCATTGATGCCAGAGGAGGTGCCCATTAGGTTCTTCAACTCAATCAGTGCTGCTATGACATTGACTAAGACTGCGCTTGTTGCCATCGAATTTCAACATCCAGCACTTGACATTTCACCTCCACAAGGAAGATCCCACACCTAACCACACATTACATTCCTTGTTTGGCTCAAATTCTGACAATGATTGTGACGCAGGTGATAAAATTGGCCACCCTTACCATGAGGATAAGTGTTATGTTGACCTACAACATGACAGTGGTCTTGATTCCTCACCTGACACTGGGCTTCTCACACCCCCAGGTCCTGCCACTGAAGGGAGTGCTTTTTTCACAGTAGTCATGCGGAGGGCGGTCAAAGTTATTAACCTACAGTATCCCACATTAGAGGTCTAAACCAATGTTGACTGATGTTCTCCAACCAAGGCAAACCACTACCGAGCACCTATTATCCTTTAACAGGTCCCTCACTGACACCCTCTTGGTGCCTCGGCCAAACCTTGTCTGGCACCATGGTAAACCACCAAATTGCACAATGCCAAAGACCTTCCCAAGGCGATGCTGAATTTTTGTCTCAGTACTCCTCTCCTGACAGCTTAGTGGTACAGACATCAACTATCCGAACACTTTCTCGACTTTCATCATCAAGGAGATGCTGGTAAAGGTGCTTACGGACAACACCATTGTCTTGTGCTAGAAGGCACTATGGTGGTCATTATAACATTGGCAGTGAGTAATAAAGTGGCGGAAATACTGCCAACAGGCTGGTGGTAATTACCGCCAAATTATGACCATGGCGGTGAGAACTCTCATAGAAAGCCAATGTACCACACCATCTGCCAGGGCGTTAACACCACTCACCACGGCGGTAGCCATCAACAGCCAGGCCGAAGACAAGGTACTGCTCACCATATCATGACCTTGCAATCCACCACCATTTCCAGGGCGGAACAAACGCCATCAAAAGCCTGGCGGAAATACTGCACAGAAGAGTAAAGGCTCACCATCAGAGACACAGAGATAAACGCCGTCATGGAACCAGAACTGCAAGTCTTCCCAATGCTTTTCTATGCCATGCTTCACCTGGAACACCAACGCCGATGAAGATGACGATGGTGGGTACAGCCACCTAGCACACAAGGGAGGGAGAGAGGAAAAGGAGAGTGACACACACGCACAACACACACCAGACACACACACACACACACACACACACACACACACACCCACACACACACCCCCCCCCCCCCCAGTGCATGCAGGCGTGAGTGTGGACGTGACTGTGAGGGAGGTGGAGGCGGAGGGGGAGACGGTGGAGGCAGTGGATGTGGTTGTGTGTGCAACTGTCTGGTGTTTGCGTGAGTGCTCGTGGGCTGAAGTGTGGTGCCTGTGTTTGACTGTACCACTCTTGTGTGCATGCTCGTCTGTATGTGTGCATGGGATGGGTTGGGTTTGAGGAGACTGGGGCTGGGAAGTGGTAGTTGGAGGGGGGACGGTAGGAACAGGGACAATGGCTGCCATCAGACAGGAGGCCAGAGCCTGAATCGATCTCTGTTGGGCCTACTGGACCCAACAGCGTGGATGCCCTCCAGGAATGCATTGCTGCATCTGGGATGCTAGCCCCTGGATAGAATTCACAATGGTTGACTTCCCTACAGAGATGGATCTCAGGAGGTCATTAGCCTCCTCACTCAGGGCAGCAGGGCTCACTGGGGCAGGGCCTGAGGTGCCTGGGGCAAAGGAGATGCCCACCCTCCTGGGTGAACGGGCACGGGCAGCTGTTCTGCTTTCCCTCTTATCTCATAACCGAGCTTACAGAACCTCTCTGGAATGCACTTCTGAGTTTAAAGAAGACATTTATTGTTATTAATTCTCCCCCACCATGAGGTTCCTGAGAGACGAAATTAGTAGATTGGAAGCACACGTTCAAAAGTAGTCGCAGCAATGAAAGCAAAATATATCAAAGTAATTCTCAGTTGCAATGTACACAGCAAATATAGGTGATTATATTATAGCATAACTTCAAAGCAAAGCATAAAAGTCAAAATTCATCACCGTATGGGCAAGGCGGTAGGGCCTATATTCAGCTTCATCTTTCTGGGGTCTGCAAGTTGATGACTCCGGTCAACTGCGAGAAAGAGATTTTCTACCCAAATGGGAGACAGGCAACTGACATCTAGCTCCTGTCTGAAGTCAAGCAGATTCAATCTACCTCTCTGTAGCCTAGAGTCGTCCTTAAAAGCAAACTCAGTGTGAGAGCCGAAGAACCTTGGAGAGTGGCCAATTCTCCCGAGCCCCCGCTCTCAGACTGGATTGCGAGGTAAACACAAAATCTACGTGCTCTTATCAGCTACGGTCTGGTGTGAAGAAAACAGCATGGTCCATCTTGTGGAAAAACACAGCTTGGAAAAACACAGCTCATCTGCAATGTCTAACCCCACGTTAAAGCCAATAGGCAGCTAACCTAAATATCAAATGTAATGTCTAATGTCATGTCAAAGCCAATAGGCAGCTACATTGAATATAGAATGTAATGTCTAATGCCATGTCAAAGCCAATAGGCAGCTAAACTGAATACAGAATGTAATGGCTAATGCCTTGTCAAAGCCAATAGGCGGCTAAACTGAATACAGAATGTAATGGCTAACTCCATGTTAAAGCCAATAGGCAGCTAAACTGAACAAAACATATAGGGGGTGATTCTAACCCTGGCGGTCGGTGATAAAGCGGCGGCCAACCCGCCAACAGGCTGGCGGTCCAAAAAATGGAATTCTAACCCTGGCGGGAACCGCCAAAACAGACCGCCACATTAACACTCCGCCCGCCACGGCGGTACAGACAAACAGCGCGGCGGTCACCGCCAACAGGCAGGCGGCAGACAAAGTACCGCCCACAGTATCATAACTCACCAATCCGCCACCTTTTCCGGGGCGGGAGCACCGCCGATAAAAACACGGCGGAAACAGACTACGAACGGGAAAACGCGCACCTTTACACACTCCACGAGGAAGGAGGACAGCATGGAACCCGAATTAAACATCCTACCTGCTCTCGTCTACCTGCTCATCTACCACGAGTACGAACTCCGGCGCAGATGACAACGGTGAGTACTGCACCTACGACACACGGGAGGGGGGAGGAGGAAAGCTTACGGGCACACACATACGCGATACACTCCCACCCCCCCAATATGTACACACCAATGCAGAGCAACAAGTCACAGTGACACCACCCAAACCCCCCTGAAAAATGCAAAGACATAATTAAATTGTGAATACAAATTTATGTACAAAATAGGCTCTGAAAATTATTGGTCAACTTGCCAAAAAATCAATATCAAAATAATTCTATATACAGTGCAATGGATAACTGAGGCAATTAGTCCTGCACACCAAAAGAAAATCGAAGTGTCCGTGGGCCAAAGTGTAACAACACAAGGGCAAAGCCCACACAGGAGACCTGAGTCCTTTGGAGAGAACACTGCAGGGGCATCTGATGAAAAAACTACAGGCACCTCAGAGGGAAGGGAAGGGGGGGCACTTCAGCCAGATGAGTCCACGACGCCATATCCACGAGGGGCCTCCATGGCCACTGTTCAATCCTGGGGAGTGCAAAGCCACAGTCTCTCAAGTCTCTACAGTGGGTGGCTTGCCCACTGTACCATCCTGGGGAGTGCAAAGCCACAGTCTCTCATGTCTCTACAGTGGGTGGTTTGCCCACTGTACCATCATGGGGCGTGCAAAGCCACAGTCTCACAAGTCTCTACAGTGGGTGGGTTGCCCACTGTACCATCCTGGGGAGTGCAAAGCCACAGTCTCTCAAGTCTATACAGTGGGTGGGTTGCCCACTGTACCATCATGGGGCGTGCAAAGCCACAGTCTCACAAGTCTCTACAGTGGGTGGGTTGCCCACTGTACCATCTTGGGGAGTGCAAAGCCACAGTCTCTCAAGTCTTTACAGTGGGTGGGTTACCCACTGTACCATCCTGGGGAGTGCAAAGCCACAGTCTCTCAAGTCTATACAGTGGGTGGGTTGCCCACTGTACCATCCTGGGGAGTGCAAAGCCACAGTCCATCAGGTGGATTACAGTCTCCACTGGTCAAGGAGGAGGCATGGTGGGCACAGTGAACCGTTAACAATGCATGCAGGAAGGGCCCAGCGGAGCGGTGCTTGAGACGGCGGTGCCCAGCGGAGCGGTGCTTGACAGGAAGGGCCCTGTTCAGCGGTGCTTGAGACGGCGGGGCCCAGCGGAGCGGTGCTTGACAGGAAGGGCCCAGCGGAGCGGTGCTTGAGACGGCGGTGCCCAGCGGAGCGATGCTTGATAGGAAGGGCCCAGCGGAGCGGTGCCTGACAGGAAGGGCCCTGTTCAGCGGTGCTTGAGACGGCGGGGCCCAGCGGAGCGGTGCTTGACAGGAAGGGCCCTGTTCAGCGGTGCTTGAGACGGCGGTGCCCAGCGGAGCGGTGCTTGAGACGGCGGTGCCCAGCGGAGCGATGCTTGACAGGAAGGGCCCAGCGGAGCGGTGCTTGAGACGGCGGTGCCCAGCGGAGCGATGCTTGACAGGAAGGGCCCAGCGGAGCGGTGCTTGAGACGGCGGGGCCCAGCGGAGCGGTGCTTGACAGGAAGGGCCCTGTTCAGCGGTGCTTGAGACGGCGGTGCCCAGCGGAGCGGTGCTTGAGACGGCGGTGCCCAGCGGAGCGATGCTTGACAGGAAGGGCCCAGCGGAGCGGTGCTTGAGATGGCGGTGCCCAGTGGAGCGATGCTTGACAGGAAGGGCCCAGCGGAGCGGTGCTTGAGACGGCGGGGCCCAGCGGAGCGGTGCTTGACAGGAAGGGCCCTGTTCAGCGGTGCTTGAGACGGCGGTGCCCAGCGGAGCGGTGCTTGAGACGGCGGTGCCCAGCGGAGCGATGCTTGACAGGAAGGGCCCAGCGGAGCGGTGCTTGAGACGGCGGGGCACTCTTCAGCGGTGCTCTTCTGCACGGCGGGGCCCTGTTCAGCGGTGCTCTTCTGCACGGCGGGGCCCTGTTCAGCGGTGCCTATCTTCACGGCGGGGCCCTGTTCAGCGGTGCCTATCTTCACGGCGGGGCCCTGTTCAGCGGTGCTCTTCTGCACGGCGGGGCCCTCTTCAGCGGTGCTCTTCTGCACGGCGGGGCCCTCTTCAGCGGTGCTCTTCTGCACGGCGGGGCCCTCTTCAGCGGTGCTCTTCTGCACGGCGGGGCCCTCTTCAGCGGTGCTCTTCTGCACGGCGGGGCCCTGTTCAGCGGTGCTCTTCTGCACGGCGGGGCCCTGTTCAGCGGTGCTCTTCTGCACGGCGGGGCCCTCTTCAGCGGTGCTCGTCCAGTAAGTCAAGGGAGCCAGACCTGGCCTGGACTCCCTGCTCAGTCGCCCTCCGACCGTGCTGTTGCTGGACCCTTCGGTGACGGAGACCTGGGCCCCTTGGTGTCCTCCCTAACACCCGGGATGGGGCTTGTGGGGCCCTCCTGCTCCGTGCTCCTGCTGGCTGACTTCTCCGCCCTGCTGCCCTTTCGCTCCTTAGATGGGGCGCTCGGGCCCTTGCCTCCCCTAGATGTTGTGGCTGGTGAAGTGGGCGAACTTTGCTCCTTGGAGCAGCAGTGTCAGACCAATCACGGCGGCCCTTTAATTTCCTGGTACTCTTGCCTGGGGGGGGGGGCTGGCTGTCCCCTGGCTGCTGATTGAAGTGTCACTGCTGGAAAAGGGTGGACTCCAGAACCCATGCACCACAGTGACACTCGAAGCTGGGCTGGTGGTGGCTGAGGTGCTCTTGGGACTCTTTGCAGATGGAGGGGGTGGGTCATGGGAGGGAAAGAGGTTAAGATTAGCGAGGAAAACTTTTTTAGGACCAAGGTAAAGGGTAGGAGAAGTGGTGATGGGAGTGGAGGAAGAGGATGTGGTTGTCGGAGAGTCAGGTGTGCTGTCTTTGGGTGCAGGTGATTGTGCTGGAGGCTGTTGTGAGGTGGATGGCTGTTGGGTGGGTGTCTGCCTGCGTTTGTGTGTCTTGGATGAGGGGGTGACAGACACAGTGGGAGAGGACACAGGGGACGTGTAAATGGTAGTGGGGGTGGTGACTGCACGTGTGCGGACTGTACTGGAGGGTGTGGTGGTGATGGAAGCACTGGCTGATGGTGGTGTGCATGCAGGTGGGAGTGTAGACGTCACAGGGAGGGAGGAGGGAGACGAGGAGGAGGGGGACACAGAGGTGGTAGTGACTGTTGGAATGTCTGCATCTGGGTGTTGCTTGGGTGAATGCTTGTGGGTTCTGTGGTGCTTGTGTCTGGATGAGCTGCCCTTGGGTGTTGAGGTGTGTGCAGGCTGGTCTGATGGTGTGGATGGGATAGGCTGAGGAACAGGAGACAGAGACAGGGTGGAGGCAGTCAGAAGAGGGAGGCTGGAAACAGGGACAATGGCTGCCGTCAGTGCTGAGGCCAGAGCATTGAACGATCGTTGATGGGCAGCCTGACCCGAATGAATGCCCTCCAGGTAGGCATTGCTCCGATGCACCTCCCTTTCTACCCCCTGGATGGCATTCAAAAGGGTAGTCTGCCCAACAATGATGGTCTGAAGGAGGTCAATGACCTCCTCACTGAGGGCAGCAGGGGTGACAGGGGCAGGGGCTTAGGTGCCTGGGGCGAAGGAGACGCCCGCCTTCCTGGGCGAGCGGACACGGAGCGTAGGCTGAGGGGCTGCTGGGAGGGCGGGGCTGGTGCGCTGGGTGGCGGCTGTACCTGTAGAGGCGGGGGCCCGGATGTTGCCGCCACCGCTAAGGAGCTCCCATCCGAGGACGTGTCGGTGTCGCTGGTTTCACCACTGGTCCCCGTTGTGGTGCTCCCCTCGCTCTCCGGATCACTGGTGCCCTCGGTGTCTGTTCCTGGGCCCACCGGGGCCTTGTGACTTGCAGCTCCCTCGTGCTCCGATGCCAATTCTCCTCCGCCTGATGATGCTAATGCACACATGCACAAGAAGATGAAGAAGAAGGGTGGGGGGAGAAAAACGAAGACCAGGTTGAGTGCATGCAATGTCAACACCGTTGGCGGAGAGGACAGACACAGGAGCCTCATGCACTAAGCCGCGCATTCGGGGTACACTACTCAGTACTTCTGACTAGGACAACAGGTCTAGAGATGACAAACGCGCACATGTGTGATGCTGGACCATCGATAGCTGTACTTGTCACCCTACAGAGGTGGGGTCCGGGAGCACAGGGCCATGCCTAAAGGAGAGGACTACACTACAGAAAGCGCCCTGGCCTAATGTCACCCACAACCCTCCTCCCCCACCCAGACGCCTCCACTGCGCATAAAGATAGCAGAATGTGCTGATACTCACCCCCTTGTGTCTGCTGTGATGTCCTCAAGCGCCCATCCAAATCAGGGTAGGCCACCGCCAGGATCCGGGACATCAGGGGGGTCAGGGTACGACTGGCACCCCTCCTAGGTTGGGAGGCCATCCCCAGCAGTGACTCGGCGGTCTTCCTGGTTCCGCGGCGGATGTCCTCCCACCTCTTGCGGCAGTGGGTGCCCCGTCTGACGTGGACCCCCAGGGCCCGGACTTCCTTGGCGATGGCACGCCAAATGTCCACTTTCTGATGGGCGCTGACCTATTTGACATGTACAGGGTGGGAAGGAAAAATTCATTAATTTTCTGCATGTTAGATGTGATTGGCCCCCCCTCCCCAACCTTGCCATATGGCACATGCTCTCATCTGTCGTGCGTTGCACTCCTCATTCGCCCCCCACCCCACCAACTTACATCCACTCCACACAGGCATAGCCCATTCAATGTGCACCCAGTGTACTTACCTGTTGGTCTGGAGGACCGTAGAGTAACGCATACTGGGGGAGGACCCCATCCACAAGTTTCTCCAACTCCTCAGACGTGAAGGCAGGGGCCCTTGCCCCAGTCGCAGCAGCCATTGTCACTTCCAGACCGAGGTCACAGCAGCACTTGCAGTATAGGTCCTCTCCTGTGGATGATCAGGTCTCGAGTGATTAAGCAGATAGAAAATGGTGGTCACGCCCGCGGCGGTGCATACCGCGGCGGTGCGTACCGCGACCGCCGGCGCACCTCGTCATTGGCTCCTGAAACCCATAGGCTTCAATGTTAACCAATGCGGCTTCGTATAGCGGTCTTCGACCGCCTACCGCCACGGTGTGCCACGCCAGCGAATTGACCTCACATCCCATTGTCCCACTTCACAGGTCAGGCAGCCGCCATTTCAAGGGCCCACATGGCATAATTTGTTCTGCGTCACACAGGCCTAGGCCTTGCATTGCCACACATACACGCCTTTCAATACATAGATAATCGTGTGCTAGGCATGCTGTGGTTACGTACCTGTGATTTGCTTGACTCTGTGCTCCATGTTGTCCTTCCTAGGCACCGTCCGCTGGGACTTGCGAGGAGAAGGATGAATCCTCGCGTGTACCGACCGCTGGTGGACCTGTCGACAATGGAAGAACGCCATATCATACTACGATACCGACTTGACCGAGCCACTATACATGAACTGTGTGCCCAGCTGGAGCCAGCCCTGATGTCCCCCATCCGCCAACCCACAGGAATTCCCCCTCTAGTGCAGGTTCTGTCAGTCCTCCATTTCTTGGCAAGTGGCTCATTCCAGACAACAGTGGCCATGACATTTGGAATATCTCAGCCTATGTTTTCAAAAATTTTGTCTAGAGTGTTGTCTGCCGTGACGAAACACATGCGGAGCTACATTGTATTCCCTGAGGAGGTTGATTTGACCACTGTGAAGGGTGATTTCTATGCCCTTGGACATATCCCCAACATCATTGGTGCCATTGATGGGACCCATGTGGCTTTAGTCCCCCCAAAAGACGATGAGCAGGTGTACAGAAACAGGAAAAGTTACCATTCTATGAACGTCCAGGTGGTCTGTTTGGCTGACCAGTACATCTCCCATGTGAATGCCAAGTTCCCTGGGTCAGTACATGACGCGTATGTGATGCGTAATAGCAGCATCCCTTATGTGATGGAACAGCTACAGAGACACCGTGTGTGGCTAATTGGTGACTCTGGTTACCCCAACCTGCCTTGGCTATTGACCCCAGTGAGGAATCCCCGGACCAGGGCAGAGGAACGGTACAATGAGGCCCATGGGCGAACTAGGAGGGTCATAGAAAGAACCTTTGGGCTCCTGAAAGCCAGGTTTAGGTGCCTGCATATGACAGGGGGATCCCTGATGTACTCACCAAAGAAGGTGTGCCAGATCATCGTGGCCTGCTGTATGCTTCACAATCTGGCATTGCGACGTCAGGTGCCTTTCCTGCAGGACGATGGTCCAGATGGTGGTGTTGAAGCAGCTGTGGAGCCTGCGGAGAGTGAAGAGGAGGAAGACGAAGAGGACGACACAGACAACCGGGACAGAGTTATCCAACAGTATTTTAAGTAGCACACAGGTAAGAATCACCCACGCCATTTAACATTTCCTGAAAGCCCCCTGCATCTTTACTTTGTGTATTTCCCCCCAGTTCTTTTAAACTAATGTTTGATTTGCCCTTCCCTTTTCAGTGCTGTATGACCCACTGCGTGACTTCTGCTTGGTTATCCCATGGACTAATGCTTATTGACATCGGTATGTTGTCATCACAAAAATAACAGAACATTATTGATCAGTAATGTGTTATACATTTGTAAATAATACAGGCTGACTCCTGAATGATTTCAGTGCAATGAGGGTTTTATTTTTAGTGCTAGATATTGGTACATGATATTAAAACGGTGATGGGTGAGGGTGGAGTTATGTCCATGGCAGAGCCCAGTTCTCAGTTTCACAGGGGCATTTTCCATATGCCTGTGGAAGGATGGAGCAAGGGCAGTTCAAGGTTGGACAGGGTGACACTGTGGGACAGTGGGATGACATCAGGGGGTATCTTATGCTGGCGGGGGTGTTGGCATCCTACTCTGTCTTCCTGTGAGATCTCAGGTTCCTCTTGCGGGGTGGTTGTTCTTCGGCAGGAGGTGGGGTTCTGGTGGCCCATCGTTCTGTGGGGGCCTCCTGACCACTAGTGCCGGCGGAGATGGTAGGCTGTTCCTGGCTAGTGACAGGGGCCCTTTGGGGTGCCACAGTGTCCCACAATGTGTTTTCTATCCGGTTGAGGGCCTGGACTATGGTCCCCATGGCGGTAGCGATGTTCCTGAGTTCATTGCTGAACCCCATGTAGCGTTCCTCCTGCTGTGCCTGGATCTCGGTGAACCTGGCCAGTACCGTCGCCATCGTCTCCTGGGAGTGGTGATATGCTCCCATGATGGTGGTGAGGGCCTCTTGGAGAGTCGGTTCCCTGGGCCTGTCCTCCCCCCCCTGTCGCACAGCAGCCCTCTCAGTTGCCCTGTTTCCCCGGGCCTCTGTCCCCTGGACGGTGTGCCCACTACCACTGCCCCCAGGTCCCTGTTGTTGTTGGGGTGTTGGGTCAGCCTGGGTGCCCTGTAGTGGCGGACACACCGCTGATTGGCGCGTCCTGGAGACAGAGGCATGGGCCCGCTGGGTGGGAGCTGTGCTGGTGTTCCCAGAGAGGGTTGGGTCTGCTGTGGCCTGTGTCTGTGTGTGGGGAACCGACTGTCCAGATGGTCCGGGCTGGTCATCAGGTTCTAGGTCGACAGAGCTGCTGTCCTCGCTGGGGGCCTGTTCTGGGGGTGAGATGGACAAATCTGGACCCTCCGTGGCGGTGTGTTGGCGTTCGGGCCCTGCAGGGGTAAAGGAGTATGGTTATTGCTTCTGTGTGTGCCATGGCGTGCATTTTGAGTGCACTTGTCCCCCAGTGCTGGCATTCCCTTGTGGGAGGTGTTGTGAGGGTGGTGGGGGGGGTGTATGGGTATGTGCAATGGTCATGCTTTGGTGGTGGCTGTCTATGGTTTGTGTTGGCATTCAGGGGTTGGTGTGGTTTAGGGTGGGTTGTGCTGGTGAGACATTGACAGGGAGGTTGTGTGCTGGGGGGGTTGAGATTGGGGGTGAGGGGGGTGTGGGTTGGCATGCTGGTGGTTGGGGGGGGTGAAGTAGTTGAGATTCGACTTACCAGAGTCCATTCCTCCGTGTACTCCAGCGAGGCCATCAGGATGCATGATGTTTACTACCTCTTGCTCCCATGCTGTGAATTGGGGTGGAGTGGGTGGGGGTCCGCCGCCAGTCTTCTGCACAGCGATGTTGTGTCGCGACACCATCGAGCGCACCTTCCCCCGTAGGTCGTTCCATCGCTTTCTGATGTCTTCCCGGTTTCTGGGATGCTGTCCCACAGCGTTGACCCTGTCTACGATCCTTTTCCATAGCTCAGCCTTCCTTGCTATAGTGGTGTGCTGCACCTGTGTGCCGAAGAGCTGGGGCTCAACCCTTATAATTTCCTCCACCATGACCCTGAGTTCTTGGTCCGAGAACCTGGGGTGTCTTTGGGGTGCCATGGGGTGGTGTGGATGAGGTGTGGGGTGGTGTTTGTGGTGATGTGTGTGGTGATATGTGGTGATGTGTGCGTAAATGTGGTGTGGGTGATGAAGTTGGGTTCCTGTGTGTGTTGGGGTATTCGATTGCTGTGCTCGCTCTCTCTATCTCTCTCTCTATCGCCTTCTCTCCAATTTCCAACTAGTGGGGGGTTGTGGGTGTGTGTTTTATAGTTGATTGGATGTGTGGGAGTGTTGTGTGTATGTGTATCAGGTGTGTGTAATTCGAATTGTCCAATGTGGCAGTGTTTTGGAGCTGTGTGTGTATTTTGAGCGCGGCGGTGTGTACCGCCAATGGAATACCGCGGTTGAAAGACCGCCGCGTGGATTCGTGGGTCAGAATGGCATGGGCGTGTTTGTGTTGGCGTGACGGTGGAGGTTAGGTCACCTCCAGTTTTCCGCGGCCCGCTGATGAGGCGGCCTTCCTTGGATGTCGGGTTTTTGGCGGTTTCACAGTTGGTGGTCAGAATGACCGTGGCGGTTTGCCGCGGCGGTAGAATGGCGGACTTCTGACCGGCGGTAAGGGCCTTTTACCGCCGAGGTCAGAATGACCCCCATAATGTGCTACTGGTGAAAATTGAGCAACTAATATGCGCAGTGGTGAAACACAAAGTCATTGGTCAAACACAATTAATAGCATCACATTCCACCCTGTGACCGATGAATTTTTGTTTCATATCTCTTATTTCAAACAAAAACAAAAAAACAACTAATATCAACAAAAAAAAAACATTATAAGCAAATCAGATTTGAATGATAAAAACAATCACTGTAAAGCAATGTAAGTGGATTAACATATTGATCTTATAACCTTTCACATCAGATACATCTACACAGAAAAGACTGAAACTTATATTGTCTCTAACTCAACAGTGTCTCTAAAACAGCAATTTGATGTAGCATGAGTTCTACTCATGTAAAGGTGCACGGTCCACCTGAAAGGTTTGCTGGTGAAAGTCAGAGTTCCACACGAAAAAACACAGACAGTTAACTGTTAAGGTTGCTTAGTTCCAGTGGAAGAATGTAATCAAACAAGTTGAACTTGAACTGAAGGCGCCAATTGCGCAAGATGGATCCATGGGGTTTGTACTTTACTCAGTCAGGTTCATGTTGGGGGTTCGGTCCCTTCCCCGACCCCACACGCACACACCCAAAGGGAGACCACACAGCACACTCATGGTCAGTGGCGAACTGTGGTAGGATCTGCAAAAGAAAAAAGTATGACTTTTCTTGCAAATAACATTTGTCATCTGAAATGTGCATTTGTCATCTGAAATGTGCCCTTCCTCTTCCTTTCCCTGTTTTATAATCAGCAGGATGTTTTTGGGGCCCTTTGTTATGATTTCCACAGGTTCTGGAGGGTCACTTGGGGCTTCAACCCACATCTCAGCACTGAGGTTTTTATCTGCTGCAGAACAGCTTCCCTTTCTTTGCACTGTCAGAAGGACTGGGGCAGACTCCTTCCTTACCAAACCTCCATTCACTGCACTTTTGACAAGTTGGGCCATTCTGTCTCCAATTTGTATGAATGAATCAGATTATTTTCTAGTTATCAGCATAATTTTGATTTCTCCTAGGTAATCTGCAGCAATCACTCCCCCTAAAACCTGCTCAATTTGCCATATCTGTCCTGGTAACTTTCCTCTCTCCAATTGATCTTTGACTGTTTGTGGGACAGATTGCTCTTGTGCGTGCTGCACAGTTTTTATCAAATCTAGGGGAATGTGCATCTCTCTAATCTCTGCCACCTGTAAGTGGCTTTTTCTCCCAGATGTCCACATTTCTGGTGCACCCACTTAGCCATCCCCACTAAGTCAGAATCCTGGGTGGACACTTCAGACTCTGAATTTTTCTCTTTAACATCTGCAAGGGAATTGAACCAGTTATGTACAAGCCATATGGAAAACCAAACGACCAAACCATTGGCAGTGACCCAAGAATCAGTGTAAAAATGACACATCTCAAGCAGCTCTTGCTTTAAAGTCTGACACACATTGTACAACGCTGTTCCTTCTCCTGTGCTAGAAAACAACTTTTCAGTCAATGAATCATTAGTCAAACAAACATGCTTTTTATCCTCAGGGGACACAAATTCAAATGGTGCACTCAATTTCACTGGTGACTCTTTTACCTGTGGTACTCCCTGCACCCTCTCCACATCCTGAACAGGGGCTTGTGACACCTGTTCATGTAGGGCTGCAGTGACTCTAGCCCTGTCTTGCATGTACCAGATCCAGTGTATGAGACTAGCATCCTGTACCTGTCCTAAACTGTGAGAGTTAGGTGAACTCATCACCCACTGCATGCTTGATATTTTAGTTTCCATACTCCAAAGTTCCAGGGGCACTCTTTTCTTCCCCTGTTCCTGATTTACATGTAAATCAGTGTTTCCATCATGCACTGCGCAGAAACCTAAAGTCTGAATTATTTCATTTGCCAAATTAAACGCGTGCAGCTGCTTATATTTTTACCTCGATACTTTATACCAAAGTGTTAATATTTCACTGAGATGAGGGCTATACTGTTTCCAAAAATCAAACAAGCTAATGAAACTCGGTGTAGTGCAAACAGTAAGAAACTCTAAAATCTTTGGTTTTACTTGTGCCAGTAACTGCACATTTTGTGACGGTACCTCTGCCATGTAATTAATTTTTCTTTGCAGAAGCGGTCTGTAAATAACATTCTGTGCTTTGTTCTCAGTGTTATCAGTTAAGGAATGTGGGGTGCTTTGTTCTATGCTCTGCTCACACGGAGGCTCAGACTGGCTCACAGCTGTCTTTACCCCCTCATTACTGGAATGGGAAAAGCCAGATTCTTCTAAAACAGCAGTTTTATAGATTTCAGCATTATCTTGCAATAATGTGTTCTGGCTAATTTGCTCACGTAAATTCTTATTTTCACGTTCTAACTGCCTACATCTCTCCTGCATTTTTCTGTAAGCAGATAAAAGTATCCAAACCCTTCTGTCAAAAACAAAAGGAACATCATTTCTTTCAAAAGACACATTTTCTATATATGCTTTATCACAGCAAGAAAACATGTTTCTCACAGCACCATCAGGCAGATTAACTTCACATGCATTTTCAAACATGGTCTGCCGTGCTTCTGTAATTCTCTAAACAACAAAAAACAATTACACTTGCACTTAGAAATCTCCAATTTCCGACTCTGAAAACTGGCAACTAAGCCAAAATGTTCTGCTTTCCCTCTTACCTCATAACCGAGCTTACAGAACCTCTCTGGAATGCACTTCTGAGTTTAAAGAATACATTTATTGTTATTAATTTTCCCCCACCACGAGGTTCCTGAGAGACAAAATTAGTAGATTGGAAGCACACGTTCAAAAGTAGTCACAGCAATGAAAGCAAAATATTTCAAAGTACTTCTCAGTTGCAATGTACACAGCAAATATAGGTGATTATATTATAGCATAACTTCAAAGCAAAGCATTAAAGTCAAAATTCATCACCGTATGGGCAAGACGGTAGGGCCTATATTCAGCTTCATCTTTCTGGGGTCTCCAAGTTCATGACTCCGGTCAACTGCGAGAAAGAGATTTTCTACCCAAACGGGAGACAGGCAACTGACGTCTAGCTCCTGCCTGAAGTCAAGCAGATTCAATCTACCTCTCTGTAGCCCAGAGTCGTCCTTAAAAGCAAACTCAGTGTGAGAGCCGAAGAACCTTGGAGAGTGGCCAATTGTCCCGAGCCCCCGCTCTCAGACTGGATTGCGAGGTAAAAACAAAATCTACGTGCTCTTATCAGCTAAGGTCTGGTGTGAAGAAAACAGCTTGGTCCATTTTGTGGAAAAACACAGCTTGGAAAAACACAGCTCATCTGCAATGTCTCAACTGCAATGTCTAACCCCACGTTAAAGCCAATAGGCAGCTAACCTAAATATCAAATGTAATGTCTAATGTCATGTCAAAGCCAACAGGCAGCTAAACTGAATACAGAATGTAATGTCTAATGCCATGTCAAAGCCAATAGGCAGCTAAACTGAATACAGAATGTAATGGCTAATGCCATGTCAAAGCCAATAGGCGGCTAAACTGAATATAAAATGTAATGGCTAACTCCATGTTAAAGCCAATAGGCAGCTAAACTGAACAAAACATATAGGGGGTTATTCCAACGTTGGAGGAAGTGGTAATCCGTCCCAAAAGTGACGGTAAAGTGACGGATATACCACCAGCCGTATTACGAGTCCATTATATCCTATGGAACTCGTAATACGGCTGGTGGTAAATCCGTCACCTTTGGGACGGATTACCACCTCCTCTAAAGTTGGAATAACCCCCATAATGTGCTACTGGTGAACATTGAGCAACTAATATGCGCAGTGGTGAAACACAAAGTCATTGGTCAAACACAATTAATAGCATCACAGCAGCTTGCTATGGGGCTACTGGGAAGGCGGTGGTGGTACAGGGAGCTTCCATCGGAGGAGGTATCTGAGTCAGTGTTGTCACCTCCCGTGTCTGCCGTGGTGCTCCCCTCACCCTTCGTCCCACTGGTTCCCTCGGCGTCGGTGGACTCTGCCTCCTGGGTCCTGTGGAAAGCATCTCCCTCTGTCGCTGGTGACCCTGCTCCTCCGCCCGATGATGCTAATGGTAGTACATGGGCCTCCAGGGGGACCCAAGTCACTCATTCTGTCAGCCTTTCCCTGGCGGTTGAAAGGCTACTGGAATCTGACTCATTATCTGGCGGGCAGCGCTGCTTGCAGCGCTGCCCAGTCGGATCAGGAACACCACCATCCCCAGGCTGCCTGGTGGTGGAAGCCTGGCGGTGGCAGCATTTCAGTACTGGCGGTTCAGCCACGGTCAAAATATGGCGTCTGGACCGCCATGCCAGTGGCGGAAATTACCGCCACCGCCGGCATGGCGGTCCAGACCTCCATGTTCGTAATGACCGCCTTAGTGTGCACATAGTCCAGGGATTCCCCAGAGGCTTGACAGAGGCAATAATAGATAATGCTAATGCTATAATTTGTGGTAGTGTGGTCGAGCAGTTAGGCTTATCAGAGGGTAGTGTTAATCATTTGTTGTACATACACAAGCAATAGAAGAAACACGCACTCAGTGACTTAACTCCAGACCAATTGGATTTTTATAATGAAAAATATGTTTTCTTAATTTATTTCTAGAACCACAAGACTCAATTTACAGGTAAGTGCATAAATTGAAAGGTACTTTGCATAGGTATAATCAGGACTTTGAATAGAGTCAACAATGTACACAATTTTCTTTACAATGGCAAAAAGCTTTTTTTAAAGTGAACACTGCAATTTTCAACAGCTCCTGGGGGAGGAAAATAACGTACAGTTTTGGAGGTAAGTAATCAACTTACAGATTCAGCCTCCAGAGCATAGGTAACCCACCGTTGGGGGTTCAAGATAACCCCAAACACCCAGCACCAGCACCAGCACCACAGGGCTGGTTAGGTGTAGAGGTCAAACAGGAGCCAAAATAACGTGGGCCCCTATGGAGACGGGGTACTCTGGTTCCGGTCTGTTTGCAGGCAAGTACCCGCGTTGTCAGAGGGCAGACCAGGGGGGTTTTAGAGGAGCACTGGGGGTTCCCAAGTAGGCACCAAACATGCACCCTCAGTTTCATGGGGCGGCCGGGTTAAGGGTGCAAACAGGGCGTCGGGTTCCCAATGGAACTCTATGGGGGGGACACCATGGGTCACTTAGACGCTGCAGGCAAGGCACAGGGGGACTCCTGGGGCAAGCCACCAACTGGATAGGGAGGAGGGCCACCTGCTGGTCACTACTGCATTGGTGGTCGGTTTCTCTCGCATCTGGTGGCTGCGGGTGCAGTGCTTTTCCAGGCGTCGGATATCTTTGTCCCGGGCAGTCGCGGTCAGGGGTGTCCTCTGGATTCCCTCTACAGGCGTCGTCGTGGAGGGGTGGAGATGTCAACCCAGGGTGGGCACTTGGTCGCCGTTGCCTGGGGGTCCTCTCTGGTTGGTTGGGCCACCTGGACTCGGGCTGTGGGCATCGGGTGCAGAGTGGTTTGGACACTTCTGGAGTGAGGTGGGAGTCCCTTGGAAGTAGTTTCCTCTTGTGGTTGTTGGACAGGTCCACTATCCACAGGAGTCTCTTGGTCCTCTGTGATGCAAGCAGTCCCCTGCAGGCTTTTCAGGGGTCGCTAGTCCTGTAGAACGCATCGCTTTTCTTTTGCAGGGTCTTTGAAGCAGGAGACGGGCCAGTAGGGCTGGGACCGAGTCAGTAGTTGCCTCCTTTTCTTCTCTATTGGGTTTTCATCTCAGCAGTCTTTCTTCCTTTCTTGAGGTCGTCAGGAATCTGACTACTTGGGTTCAGGGAAGCCCTTAAATACTCATTTTAGGGGCGTTGTAGGGGTTAGAGGGCAGTAGCCAATGGCTACTGTCCCTGAGGGTGGCTACACCCTCTGTGTGTCCACTTCCTATGGGGAGGGGGGGCACATTCTTACTCCTATTGGCCCTGATCCTCCAAACCAAGATGGAGGATTCTGCAGGGAGGGGCTCACCTCAGCTCTGGACACCTTAAGGGTGGTCCTGGCTGAGATGGTCACTCCTCCCTGTTTTCCCTAACTTTCCCGCTGGACTTGCCGCCAAAAGTGGGGCTTTGTCCGGAGGGCGGGCATCTCCACTAGCTGGAGTGCCCTGGGGCACTGTACCTCGAGGCTTGAGCCTTTGAGGCTCACCACCAGGTGTTACAGTTCCTGCAGGGGGAGGTGTGAAGCTCCTCCATCCAGGGCAGGCTTTTTTCCTGACCACAGAGTGCACAAAGGCACTCACCCCATGTGGTTTATTGTGCTGAGAAGTTTGATACCAAACTTCCCAGTATTCAGCGTAGCCATTATGGTGTTGTGGAGTTCGTAATGACAAACTCCCAGACCATATACTCAATACGGCTACCCTGCACTTACAATGTCCAAAAATTGACTTGGGCACTGTAGGGGCATATTGCTCATGCAGCTATGTCCTCACCTGTGGTATAGTGTGCCCTGCCTTAGGGCTGTAAGACCTGCGAGAGGGGTGACTTACCTATGCCACAGGCAGTGATTTTGGGGGCATGGACCCGGAGAGGGGTGCCATGTCGACTTTGCCTTTTTCTACCCACTAGCACACACAAGCTGCAAGGCGGTGTGCAAGGGCTGAGTGAGGGGTCCCGGAGGGTGACATAATACATGCTGCAGCCCTTTGGGGCCTTCCCTGGCCACTGGGCCCTTGGTACCATTGGTACCTTTTACAAGGGACTTACCTGTGTGCCAGGGCTGTGCCAATTGTGGGAACAAAGGTACAGTTTTAGGGAAAGAACACTGGTGCTGCAGCCTGGTTAGCAGGATCCCAGCACACTTTCAATCAAAGTTTGCATCAACACTAGGCAAAAAGTGGGGGGCAACCATGCCAACAGTGGCATTCTCCTACAGGTATCTATTTAAAAAATTTGAGGAATCTGCGGTTAGAAGCCTCTGTCGGAAGAATAAGTTACTTACCTTCAAGAACGCTCTTTCTGGTGGAGACTCTATCTAACCGCGGATTCTTCACCTATCCTTCCCATTCTGTGATTTAGTCTCTTCCCATTTTTAAGATGCCAAGTTCATGAATCTGCACACTGGTCAAGCCATTTTGCTGTTGAGGGTGGGGGAGCCTCAAAACTAACTGATGTCAATGCATAGGAGTGCCTATATAGGCGTTGCACGTCATTTCTGGAGGAGAACAGTGTCAGTGTGGAGCTGTGCAGTGGCACGTTCTGGTGGCAAGAATTTTTTTAATCCAGAATTTTTCAAATCCAGTCTGACTCCTGGTGAATATTCAAAAGTGGAACAATCTGCCATTACAGTCTCTACCATAAACAGCGGTACAAACAGAAAGTTACTTGTTCTCTCCAGAAATGTGTCAGAACCAGGCTTATGCAAGACAGTTGCAAAATCTGCATTGCAGCCCTTAGTTTTGACAGGAAGAGACCAGGATGATAATTTTCTGTTGCCTCTAAGGAAGTTAAACTTCATCTGTTGGCTTTTGTAACTTTTCCATGCAGTCTACTCTCAATTTGGACATGAAACAGGTGCTTGCCCTAGTGATGCCCCAGCTCTTGAAGGCAATGGCTCTTATGTGAAGCTTTTTTCATTAAATGCTTTTTCCTGAATGTTCTCTATTTGCCATGTTTATTAGTCACCTATAAACATTTCACTTCCAACCCAAAGATTGTGTTTCTTTTGTTGAGCTGGTGTTAAGAACTCGCTTTTCCTTCATTCTTAATCTGTTGAGTTTTTCAAAAATAAATATTTCTTTATTCATTCCTCTCTGGTGTTCTTTCTTGCTTGAGGAAACATAGTGTGATCTTGTGACAGATTTGCTCTCTGATTTTATCAACATAGAACCAGGGCTATGCTTTCTCCTTTTTACTTTTGGTCGCAGTTACAGAGGTCAAGCTCTAATAACTACAGCCATTTTGCAGTAGTTCTAATTGCAGATTCCTCACCTTTTGAATAAACCCCAGGCGTCAGGCTGGATCTGGAAATATTTTAGTAATACCTCTGCATGCCATTAGGTGTTACTCTGGGGCTTTGCACCAACATCATTCAGCGTTGGAAGTGACATGTGGAACCACATGTAGGCGTCACTCATGCTTGCTGATGTCGTTTGCCTCCTAGGCTGTCTGACCTTCCCAGATGCAGAGCCCAGTAGCACACTGGATTTGACCAGTGTGCAGATCTCAATTTGTGGATACATAGAAAAGAGTCCAGTTGAGGTCAGTGAGGAATCTGCAGTTACAGTATCTACCAGAAAGAGTGTTCCTGAAGGTAGGTAACTTGTGCCTTCTGATAGATATTTCTGACTGCAGAATTCCAACCTTTTGAGTAGATACTAAATAAGTACTTACCAAGCGGTGGCTCTATTGCTCTCACCTTTATGATGAAAAAGCAGATTCAGCCCTTGAGCTTGATAAAGATAGGAGGACCGATGTGTGCTTCTTTGGTCTGTCCTCCTGCCATGTCAGCTGCACCAACAGTTTTGTCCCTTTTGTGGCTATGGTAGTGGCTTTCAATATCACCACCAACTTCAACCTGCTCAGCGAGCCCAACAGCTTTTTTGCAGTGAAATCTGCGGTACCCCAGACCACTTGAACATCAGGGGCAGCAGCACAATCTTCCACCCCACCCCACCCCACCTGCTGCTGCAGCCTCAAAACATTTTTGACGTGTCCTTTGAGGTGTACAACCAGCCTTTCGGAGAAAGAATCTGACATTTTCTGCGAGGTGATAATTTCAAACAAGTAGGTACTACAGATTGTCTAATGGGGTCATGTCCTACCATTTCTTGTTACCCCAAAACACCTTCCACTTTTCTCAGAAAAGTTGATAGAGGATCACTTGTCCCTCTTACTGCAGGATGTGCAGGGTCTACTGGCAAAAAAAGCCATAGAGAGGGTACCGACTTCAGAAGTAGCATAGGCTGTTAGTCCTGCTACTTTTTAGTGCCAAAGCACAACAGAGGCCTTTGTTCTGTTGTGGACCTTTGCTCTCTCTTTGCATCTTGAAATGCAGAATGGCAAATTCAAGATGCTCACCCTGGCCCAGGTCTTGTCTTTCCTCGGCCCAGGAGACTGGATGGTAGTACTGGACCTGCTGGACACTTATTTCCACAATCCCACCCTGTATGCCCACAGGCGCTATCTACAGATCATGCTAGGGCAGGCGCATTTTCAGCTTGAGATTCTTTCTTTTGACCTCACCAGTGCTCCTTGGTGTCCATGATGTCTTGGATGGTTGTCAATGCAGCACAGCTTCAGAGATCTGTGTATCCAGTCTTCCCCCTACCTTGAAGACTGGCTACTGAAGGATGGCTCACCCCAGGCGGTTGTCACCCTCTTTCAGACTACAGCACACCTCTTAACTCTATCAACATCCCAAACTCACAGCTGACTCCTTCTCAGATGTTCCATTTCATCAGAGCCATTCTGGACACAGTGAAGTTTCGTGCCTTACCCCGACTGGAGAGTCCAGGACATTTATACTATGGTCCTGCTGTTTCAGTCTCTGTCCTAGATCTCAGTGAGGTTGACTCTGAGGCTGCAGGGATTGATATTCTCCTGCATCCTGCTGGTCAAGCATGCCAGTTGGCAAATGTGGTCTCTGCATGGGGATCTAATTCTCATTAGTCCCAACCTTTCCAATTATGTTCAGATCTTGGAGAAGACTGTAAAAGATCTGAAGTGGTGATTACTGGACTGCAATTGGGTCAGCAGCAAACCTCTGTCCCTACCTCTCCAAAAGCAGACAGTGGTGACTGATGCGTCAGTTCTGGTTTGGGTTGATGTATATCAGAGGCCTCTGGATCCCAGCTACAAATCAACCTTATTGAACTGTGGGCCAATTGCATAGCATTTAAAGCCTTCCTTCCATCCATCCGAGGGAGACTAATGCAGCTGCTCACGGACAACACGACCACCATGTGGTACTGCAATAAAGAGGTGGGGTCAAGAACCCTCTGCCTGGAGGTCTTGCACCTCTGGAAGTGGCTGGACCACCAAGGAATTTTCCTAATGTTGAGCCACCTGGCAGGATCATTGAATGCCACGGAAGATAAGCTCAGCCACCAGCGCCTTGTGGATCAAGAGTGACAGTTACACTTTCAGGTGGCAAAAGACTTCTTCGTAAATTTTGAGAACCTTGGTTTGATGTGCATTGGCACTGGTAAGAATGTGCAAATTCAGCACTTCTGCACTTTGGAGTTTCCTAGATGTCGTTCGCTCTGAGCCACATTCTACCTTGAGTGGCGCTTGGGACTCCTGCATCCGCTGATACCACTCATGGCACTGTGTTCTCCAAAAAGATCAGGACCCTACCTGACCCAGGTGCTTGGATTGGGCACGAAGAGTAGGGGTGGGTGGAACTCGTGAAGTTTCACTTTGCGGAATTCAGCAGTTACATAAAAACTCTGAGAGACTCTGCAAACTGGCGGAATTAGGTGTGTTGTGCTGCTTGAGCTGATTTATAGCGCTGGGAGCTCATTCCGCACTGAAAAATCAGTGCAAATAGCACCATGTGCCGTGCCAAAGGGCGCTGCTTCTTGAGTTGATTTTGCTGCCGCTTGAGTGGATTTTCTACTTAAGTGGCAGCTTTCTGACTATGGTCCCAACCGGCCACGTTGGGACAAGCTTGCCTGGTGCCCTTCTAGCGATCAAAAATCACACTAGGGGATGCCAAATCTTGCTCTCACTCACCAACGTACTGTTGGCGAGCAGCACATGAGAAAAAACTCCACCAAACAGTGGTTGGCAGAATTTAACCAGAACTCTGCCTTACGAACAAACCTTCGCCGGCAGAGCAGAATTTATCACACACACTAATAGAGAGTATTATATCTGTCCTCTAATCAATCTGTTACTCAGTGTCACAGCTGCAGAGTCGGGTTTTGCATCCAGGCCATTGCAATCTCCACCTTCATGCAAGGAGATTAGCAGCAACAGCTGAACACCTTTGACCTTTCCCCGGAGATGGTTAATGCCATCTTGGCAGCTGGGTGTTCCACGGCTGAAACTTTATACACCGGTCATTGGGACAAATTTGTGGCTTGGTGCAGCACAAGCCAGTTTGACCCCCCCCAGGCCAAGTTATCTGACGTTCTGGTTGTATTGTCTATTGCCCGGCAAGGCTTTCCTTTGGGCACAGTGAGAGTACCTTTTGGCTGTGTCGGCCTTTCTGCGGTTGCTTGACCTACCTTAAGATACAGATTGTGAAGTCTTTTTTGAAAGGTCTCCAACACTAGTTTCCTCACTCTCCTTTCATCCTGCCACAGACATTAGCTTGATCCTTATGTTCCTGATGTACACTGCTTACGAGCTGCTTCACAGCTGCCCCTTGCGGCTTCTCACCCTCCTGTCTGTGTTTCATATCCCTATTGCAACAGTGGGTGAGTGAGCTTCACGCTGTCTGTGCCAACCTGCCGTACACCACATTTTACCCCAGACAAACTGGTTCTGCATATGCGAGCATCCTTCTTACCAAACGTTATGACGATGTTCCGTGTCAGTCAAACCATCACCCTGCTGGCATTCTATGTTCCACCTCACTACTCTAAGGAGAAGGAGAGACTTAATTGCTTGACCACAGGAGAGTGTGGAGGATTACATAGATAGGACTAAAGAACATTGGGTGGATGATCCGCTCTTTGTGGGGTTCCCTGGAACATAAAAAGGCATGTCTGAATCAGTCATCTCAAAACTTCAACTCCTCCTTCCTCTAGCTTCCAAGGGCTAGGAGGGTTTTCACTTTACTACCAATGAGGAGAACATTTTGGGAGGTTTCTGGGCTCTCAAGCTAATGCAAAAGGGTGATTACTTCCTTCTTCCTTCCCTTCACACTCCTCCCTTCCCTCCCCCAAAAGACCATTCTCCTTCTGCAAAGTAGTGCTGTGTGGCACACAAACCTCAGTCTTGGAGTTGGAAGATGTTGACCTCTTGGTCAAGAACCCATTGAAGTGGTTCCTATGAAAAAAGAGGCACAGAATTGTATTATCTTTACTTCTTGGTTTCTACGAATTATGAATGTCTTAGACATTCAGTGCCTGTGACTTTCTATTATTTCAGTTGACAGGACAAGTGCAAAATGCTGTCCATGAGTCAAGTTCTACTTGCCCTCAGTGTAGAATGGGTTGGTGTTTCTGGAACTCCTTTTGTAGTCACACAGGTGTCTGCAGTTCAGAGTAGGATGGGAACACTTCCAATTTGCCATTCTCCCCTTCGACCTTCATTGGACCCCTTGAGTATTCATGAAAGCAATGGCAGTAGTTGCTGCCCACCTCCAGAGGTCAGGCATACATGCGTTCCCATGTCTCAATGACTGGCTGCTCGCTGACGGCCTAACTCCTATAATCTTTGGGGTTTTCCAGCAATGCACCAAAGTCCCACCCAGAGAATTTTCTCAATTGGAGCTGATTTGGACACAACGTTGTTCAAGGAGATTACATTGCTGCAGCAAATCTGGAAGTTCAAGATATGATCCTGATGTTTCAGGCTCAAACTTGGTCTTTAATGAGGAATGTCCTGACGCTTCTTGGACTCCTAGCCTCGTGCTTCCTTGTTGTTCCAAATGCTTGATGGCATATTCTGGCCCTGCTTTGGAGCCTTAGGTTTCAATGGGCCCAGCATCAGGGTTGCCTCTTCGACGCAATCAAGATCTTGCAGCAGATGGCTGATAATCTTCTGTGGTGGCAGACAAGTGCCAATCTGACCTGTGGCTGGCTACAATCCCTGAATCACCCTGACTTGATGTTTGTGACAGATGCTTCAGTGCTGTGTTCGGGGGAGTTCAATGGGGAGGTGGTGATCAGAGGCCTCTAATCTCTGTCGTAGAGATGGCTACATATCAATGTTATGAAGCTTTGCCCTGCACTGAAAGCCTTTGTGCCGGTCATCAAAGGGAGGCTGGTGCAGGATCTCGCACACAATATGAATGCCATGTGGTACTCCAACAGCCAGGCAAGAGTGGAGTCCTGCATCCTGTGCCAAGAGTCCTTACATCTCTGGAGATAGTTGGATCAACAAAACATCTTTCTGGCCAAAAGCAGTTGAGGTCTGCAAAAGTCATGTAGTGGTACGTGGGTGGCATCCCCATCACAAGGAGGCAAGAGACATCTTCAATCACTGGGACATGCCATGGTTAGAGGTGTTTGCCACTGTCAAAAAGGTGCAATTTTAAAACTGTATGCTGGAGTTTCCTCCAGGAAAGTCACTGGGAGGCGCATTCAGACACTGACGAGATATAGGTCACTTGGACATGTTCCCACCACCACTTCTCTTGTCTCGGGTCCCTGAGAAAAGTGAGGACAGACCAGTCCTAAGTCATCTAAATAGGGCCACACTGGACTAGGCCTGGATGATATGGTACCCGGAACTCCTGACCATTTTCTGTCCAATCTAGCTACCTCTTTGCATCTTCTGTCTCAATAACAGGGGAGGGTCCTGCACTCCAAACTCAGCATCCTACACCTGCATGTGCACAGATTCAGCAGCAGCAGGCACATTTAATTCTGCTGGCCACAATAACTAGTGCCATCTTTGCGCTACAAAGTCAACTTATGCAGGGTGCTGGGAAATGTTTGTTACCTGGTGTGGCACTTGTCATACTCACTCTGTGCAGGCCACATTTTCGGATGCAGTGTTTGTTGTATTATTGACCTTGCAAAGCTTTGAAAGTTATCTATCAGTTAAAAGTTATCTGGTAATCCTTTCAGGCTTTTTGTGATTACCTAATTAATCTCTCTATTTAAATTTCCTGTTGTGATGCATTTTAACAATGTGTTTGACTCACATGCTTCCTCCAAAGCCTTTAATCATGCCACAATGGGATTTGAACTGTTTGTGTTTCTTATGTGCATGCCTCTCACCCTACGTGCACAGATGCTGTGGACTACTTAACCCTTGAAAATGCTAGCGATGTGGACATGTCATTTGATGTTGTTCTAGACTACTCTCCTGGGCCTGCTACTGATAAAGTGGCTTTGTTTACTGTGGTACTGCAAAAAGGCTGCTGCAGTCCTTGAAAGGTATTTGCCTTCTCTTCAGGGAGCTTTGCTTTTCACTCAACAAATGTGTCTTGCCTTGTGGCCCAATACTCTCAATGCTTTAGGGGAGATGACACAGCTAGTTGTTCCTAACCTTCCTAAACATGTTATGTCAATTGGTAGAGCTTGTAGATCACCTGTGAGGGTATCTAAATGTTTGAGCAGGAGCATAGGCATGTGGTCTTCGCACGGCTATTCGAAGAGCCAGGTCCTCAGCTTCCTACAGAACTCAAGAAGTGAAGAGGAGGCTCTGATATGTTGTAGGAGTTTGTTTCATGTTTTGGGCGCGATGTAAGAGAGCGAGCGACTTCGTCTGCTTTTGTGGATGCAAGTGGTGTGTTTGAGTCAGAGTGAGGGTGAGCATAAGTGTCTGGTAGGCTAGTTAAAGTGTATGTAGTTTTACAACTAAGCTGGTCCAATCTGGTGCAAACCTTTATGTGTGTGAGGATTTTGAATAGGCTGCATTTATGAATATTGATCCAGTGGAGCTCTCTGAAGTAAAGTGAGATGTGCGTGTGGCGTGGAAGGTTGAGAATAAGTCATGAGGCAGCTTTCTAGATGGTCTGGAGTTAGTGTGTAAGCTCCTTGGAGATTCTAGCATAGAATGTGTTGCCGTAGTTGAGTCTGCTAATGATGAGTGCCTCCATGACAGTTCTTTTGGTGTTCAGAGGCAGCCATTTGAAGATCTTTCATAAAATACGTAGGATGTGGAAGCAGGTGGTGCTTACTGCATTGACTTGTGTCTTTATGTTGATCTTGTTGTCCAGGGTGATTGTATGGCTCTGCAGTGGCTGGGTTTTGCCATGGAAGTGGCAAAGTGGAGACACATATAACACCCATCCCTGCATGCTGATGTCACTTTCTTTTTGTTTGCACACCTTCTAATAGGAATCCGGAGCTCTCCTCCTCTTTTAACAACCCCCAAACAAAATCTGGTGTACAAAGTATCAATGACCCCACTTTGAACTACAGGTTTCAAACCATGTTGTGACTGCAGATAACAGATGTTGGTAACAGATCCCCTCAAAGTGTGCCTTTCGTGTTTGGGCTTGGGGCATGACCTTCTGTGATGATGGTATCCTCATGCATCTGAAGGTGATCCAGAACCATGAATCTGAGTTGTACTTTGCCGAAAGAAGTCATGGACATCGATAAGTTCTGCTTCAAGTTGAGGATGCAGACCCAGTCCACAGGTCATTCCTGTGAGAAGTCCTCTTTGCTGTCAAAGTCATCTGGTAAGTTGAAGTCTAAATACTAGATGAAACATAAGAAAGAAAAGTAGGACTCGACCCCATCCTTCCAGTTTTTATTGAAAGAGATGTTGTGAGGGAGTGAAAGTGCCACTTGAATTGAAGATCCAATCTTGCAGTTGACCCTGGTGCACCAGAGTTTCCCTGGCTGTCTGGGAACTCTGCAGCAGGTCGAGATCTTTAAGGAGGCCATGCTCATTGTATTTTGCTAGTTTCCAGCTCCTCTGGTGTGCCTTTAAGAGTCTTTCTCAGGTAGTCCATCAAATCATTAGCTCCGACTCTGGCCAGAGCTTGCCACCTCCTGGAGATAGCATTGATGATGAGGGGGATGGTTTACCCCCTCACTAGGATAACAGCTTCTACATGTACGTAAGATGGCTATTGGGTTTCATACAACTCCAGATACAGTGCTGATCTCTCCTCTTGGGCCACCTATGGAAGAGAGTGCTTCCTTTCTTGTGGTATTTCACCCCCAGTTACTGATCTGGGTTTAATCCATTGTTATTTTGCTCGCCACATCACCCCAGTTTGGACTCAGCCATATGAAAATCTGTTTTCCCATGGGAACAGTCCAACTGAACTGCCAAGCCAGGTCCTCCCTAGACCAGAAACAAGCATCCTGGGACCGGTTTTAGGGTTTCACCTCTCATCAGCCAGGTTACCTTGAATTCAGTGGCACAGTCCCCCATACTTGGTCTTAGTGGTGTACAAACACCATGTGGGAGGCAGGATCCAGTACTTTTTTTCAGAGTGATAATCCATCACATCAGACAGAAGGTCCTCCACATCGTTCAGCATGGTTATGCCTTACTGTTACTTTCCACTGTGCCGCATCTTTCTACCACATAGGAGCTGCTTTCAGAGTCGCTCCCATCCATATTCCTACTAGAGATACTTTGCTTTCCAAAGGAGCCCTCAATATGGTTCCAGACTCAGAAATGGGGAAGTGTTGTTACTCTTGCTATTTCCTCATGTTGAACAAGTATGAAGGGCGTTGGTCCATCTGAGATATTCACCTTCTGAATGCCTTCCTAAGGAAGGACAAATTCAAAATGCTCATGTAGCCACACTTCTGCCTGCCCTTGATCCAGGTGACTGTATGGTTGCTTTGGACTTGCAGGATGTGTATTTTCATAGACCTGTCCTGCAGTCCACAGACATTACCTGTGGTTCCTGGTAGGCTGAGAGCATTTTCAGTCTGCCGTCCTCACCAACACTGCTTGGGTCTTCACAAAAGTGATGGCAGTGGTCACTCCCCATCTTCAGAGGCTGAGGGTTCCAGTTTCCCCCTATCTTGACAGCTAGCTTTTTAAGGGAGGCTCAGCACAGTCAGTCGGGGACCCCTTTCAGTCAATAGCAAACCTTCTAACAGTGTTGGGGTTCTTGATCAAACAGCCAAAGTAACATCTGACTCCTTCACAGAGGCTTCCTTTTATTGCAATTGCTTTAGGCACTGTGCGGTTCAGGGCTTCCCTTCCATCGTAACTCACCCAAGACATTCAGGCTGTGACCCACAAGTTTAAGCCTTGATTCTGGATCTCAGCTAGAGCAGTTCTGAGGTTTTTTCACCTGCTAGCCCACTGCGTTCTGCTTGTCAACTACACTAAGGCCCTCATTACAACCCTGGTGGTAAATGCTGCTTTCTGCCGTGCAGAAGACCGCCAACATACCGCTGTGGCCGCGGAATTCCGCTACAGGTATCACGACCCACATCTCGTAATCCGCCACAATACAGACACCCACACAAGTCCGCCACACCAAAGGTCAGTGAAAAACTGGCGATACCAAAACCTCCACCGTCACGCCAACAAGAATACGCCCACACTATCACGACACACGAATCAATGCGGCAGTCATTCTACCGCGGTAAACCATTGGCGGTACACACCACTGCGCTCAAACTACACACAGGCTAACAAAACACAACCACATTGGACAATTCGAAATACACACACCTGATACACATACACACACCACACCCACACACCCAATCCAATATAAAGCACACACCCACATCACCCACAAACCCTTATAACCAAAATTTTGAAAGAAGGCCAGAGAGAGAGACTACCTTAAACAACACCAGCATACACAGACACACAACACCATCACTTACACAACATCCACGCACCTCAAACAACACACACCAACAAATCCCCTCACACATCACAACCGACACCACCTCACACATCACCCACACCACATCATGGCACCTCAAAGACACCCCAGGTTCTCTGAGGAGGAGCTCAGGGCCATGGTGGAGGAAATCGTCCGGGTAGAGCCACAGCTATTCGGATCACAGGTGCAGCAGACATCCTTTGCAAGGAAGATGGAGCTCTGGCGCAGAATCGTCGACAGGGTTAACGCAGTGGGACAGCATCCAAGAACACGGGATGACATCAGGAAGAAGTGGAACGACCTATGGGGGAAGGTACGTTCTGTGGTATCCAGACCCCAGATTGCTGTACAGAGGACTGGCGGTGGACCCCCACCTCCTCCCCCACAACTAACAACATGGGAGAAGCAAGTCTTGGCGATCATGCATCCTGAGGGCCTCGCAGGAGGACTGGACTCTGGTAAGGCAAATCTTTACTACTTTATCCCCCCCACCCCACCTGCATGCCATCACATACCGCCACCCTTACCCTCACACCCATCACCTCAACAACCCACAGATACCCCACTAACACAACCCACACATCCCAAAACCAAGCCCTGCATGTAACACCAATGCATGGACACCCATCACCAAAGCATGTCCAGTAGAGAGACTCACTCATGCCCCAAAATCACCAATCGCACACGGGCCATGGCAATAATGCAAGCACAGGAGTAGAGGGTCACTCATCCATTGCACAAGATGGCACACACAGATACAATAACTATGCATTTACACCCCAACAGGACCCCTACCCAACGTCACCGGACAGGAGGTGCCAGACATATCCAGTCCCCCCAGAGAAGAGGCCCACAGTGACGATAGCAGCTCTGCACACCTGGATCAAGATGACCAGCCCGGCCCATCAGGGACCTCGGGACAGTCGGTTCCCCTGACACAGTCAGAAACCACCACTGAACCTCCCCCCTCAGGAAACACCACCACAGCACCCACCCAGCGGGCCCATCCCTCTGTCCCCAGGACACGTCAATCAGCAGTATGTCTACCACTACAGGGAACTCAGGGAACCCCACTAACACAGGACGATCAGGGACCTGGGGTCAGTGGCAGTGGGCACACGGTTCAGGGGACAGAGGCACAGGATAACAGGGAAGCTGGGAGGACTGCTGTGCGACAGGGGGAGGACAGGCCCAGGGAACCGACACTCCACAAGGCACTTTCCAACATCATGGGAGCTTACCACCATTCCCAGGAGACCATGGGCAAGGTACTGGCCAAGTTTTAGGAGACCCAGCGGCTGCAGGAGGAACACTACCTGGGGATCAGGGAGGACTTGAAGTCCATCAACAACACCCTGGTCACCATTGCAGGGGTGCTGGCCGACCTTCTCAACACCAGGAGAGACACAGTGGCACACCAACGGGCCCCTGACACTAGCATGGACGATGAGCAGCCCTCCACCTCCGCCGGCGCTAGTGGACAGGAGGCCCCGCCACAGGAGCAACAGGACACCAGCACCCCACCCCCTGCAGATGGAGAACCACCCCGCAAACCGTCCCTGAGATCCAGGAACAAGACAGAGAACATTGCCAAGTCCCCCGCCAGGAAATAAGACCCCCCCTCTGAATGTCACCCTTCTGACCCACTATGTCACCCTGTCCACCTTAAACTGCCATTGCTCCCCTTCCTATGCCCCTTTGGACAATGCACCTGTGAAACAAATAGACTGGACTCTGCCATGGACATTCCTCCACCATCACCCCAGTCCATTTTACAACCCCCTCCACTTATTTGCACAGAAATAAACACCCTTCAATCACAAAACAATCTGGAGTCAGTCTGTGCTTTCACAAATGTGTATTTGCAATATCTATGGAATATAGCAATGTCAATGTACTTGTTCACATACCAATGTAACACAGCTGTAGGCCAGCAGTAAGCATAGCAGAGGGCACAAAGTGGGACCCAGATCTGTGAAATGGAAAGTCAAAGTGACAAGTCAGGGTCCATACACTGAGTGAAAATGACAGACTTATGTTGATCCAATAATAGTATGAGATGTGGGAAGCAGTTACATCATCTTACCTGTGTCTCACTGGAAGTATTGCATGATGATGTGGTTTCGGTTGTCGATATCCTCTTCTTCTGCCTCCTCTTCTTCACTGTCAACAGGCTCCACAGCTGCCACAAAACCACTATCTGGCCCATCCTCCTGCAGAAAAGGCACCTGGCATCACAAAGCCAGGTTGTGCAGCATACAGCAGGCCATGATTATCTGGCACACCTTCTTCGGTGAGTAGTATAGGGAGCCACCTGTCAGATGGAGGCACCGGAATCTGGCCTTCAGGAGGCCGAAGGTGCGTTCTATAATCCTCCTAGTTCGCCCATGTGCCTCATTGTGGCGTTCCTCTGCCCTTATCCTGGGATTCCTCACTGGGGTCAGTAGCCATGACAGGTTGGGGTAACCAGAGTCGCCTGCAAATGTCGAGTGACAACTTTTAGACACACACTAACCCTTAGGGACAACCCCATACCCAGACACCTATGTCAATTGTATTGGGACCTTGGGCTCACCTATTAGCCACACACAGTGCCTCTGGAGTTGCCCCATCACATAAGGGATGCTGCTATTCCTCAAAATGTAAGCATCATGCACTGAGCCAGGATACTTGGCATTTACATGGGAGATGTACTGGTCTGCCAAACACACCATCTGCACATTCATCGAATGGTAGCTTTTCCGGTTTCTGTACACCTGTTCATTCCTGCGGTGGGGCACAAACGCCACATGTGTACCATCAATGGCACCAATGATGTTGGGGATATGTCCCAGGGCATGGAAGGCACCTTTCACTGTGGGCAAATCCTCCACCTGAGGGAAAACGATGTAGCTGCACGTGTGTTTTAGCAGGGCAGATAACACTCTGGACAACACGTTGGAGAACATTGGCTGGGACATCCCTGATGCCATGGCCACTGTTGTTTGAAAAGGCTCACTGGCCAGGAAATGGAGTACAGACAGGACCTGCACTAGAGGGGGGATTCCTGTGGGATGGCAGATAGCTGAAATCAGGTCTGACTCCAACTGGGCACACAGTTCCTGGATTGTTGCACGATCAAGTCGGTATGTGATTATGATGTGTCTCTCTTCCATTGTCGACAGGTCCACCAGGGGTCTGTACACCGCCATCTCATCACCTGCCCCAGCGGACGTGCCCTATGGAGGATAACAGCGAGCAGAGAGTCATACAACACTGAGGTATCACAATGTGTTATTTGCATAAACGTTTGTAATTCGCAATGTCCCGGTATCTGTCTGTATTCCCGGCCTAGGTAGGTGTGACGCAGTTTGTATCCATCCCATGAAATGGCGGCTGCCTGACCTGTAAGGTAGGAAAAGGGGAATTGAGGTAACTGCGTTGGCGTTGTACGCCATCGCGGTGGGCGGTCGAAGACCGCGGCGCAATTCTGCATTGGTTAACATTGGGCCCTATGGGTCCCAGGAGCCAATGACGATGTACGCCGGCGGTGACGGTACGCACCTCCGCGGACGTGAACGCCATTTTCTGTCTGTTCACTCACTTGATACCTGACCTTCAACAGGAGAGGACCTACACTGCAAGTGCTGCTGTGACCTCGGTCTGGAAGCGACGATGGCTACAGTGTCTAGGGAAAGGGCCCCTGCCTTCACTTCGAAGGAATTGGAGAAACTAGTGGATTGGGTCCTCCCCAGTACATGCAACTGTACGGTCCTCCAAACAAACAGGTGAATACACTGTGATCATGCTGCGTGGGCAATGCCTGTTTTAAGTGGTGTGGATGGTATATACATGGGGGGGGGCTGAGGCCTGCATGTGTGGATGTTGAGTGTACATGCGTCAGGGCATGGGTGGGAACTGGTGGGCAATGAGTATGACGGTCCGCACGGGTGAGTAAGTTCCTTTCCCCCTGTACCATTCCTCTAGGTCAGCGCCCACCAGAAGGGTGTTTGGCGTGTCATCACCAAGGACATACGGACCCTGGGGGTCTACCACAGACGGAGCACCCACTGCCGTAAAAGATGGGAGGACCTGCGCCGCTGGAGCAAGAAGATGGCGGAGGCCCAGCTGGGGATGGCCTCCCAACGTGGAAGGGGTGCCAGTCGCACCATGAACCCCCTGATGTACCGGATCCTGGCGGTGGCCTACCCGGAGTTGGATGGGCGCTTGAGGGCATCACAGCAGCCAAAAGGGGGTGAGTACACTCTCATTCAGCTGACTCTGCGCGGATTACGAGGTGTCTGGGTGGGGGAGGTGGGCAGTGGGTTCCCCTAGGCCAGGGCAAACTTGGTAGGCAAGGTCCCTTGTGAGGCAGGCTCTGTGGCACCCCAACCCCACTAGTGGTAATAGCCATCTACACCTAGTCAGGCTCCTGTGACTTCCAGGTGTGCAGCAATTGGGCTTAGGCCTCATACCCCATGGGCATGTGAATTTGCTAGGAATTGTTAGAGCATGGCATAGTGCTGAGGGTTGCTCCCTGTGTGTTGTGTCCGCCGACAGTAGTGGTGTTGCATGCACTGTACATGTTTTTCTTTTGTCTTCCCCCTCTTTTTGTTGTCTCCCTGTTCTTGTGTGCAATAGCATCATCAGGCGGAGGAGCAGTGGCACCGGAGCAGGAGGGAGCTGCAACCCACTTGGCCCTGGAGGGTGAATGTTCGGAGTCTGAAGGCACCAGTGGGACGGAGGGCAAGGGGAGCTCCACGATGGGGACAGGAGCATACACCAGTGACAGCGACTCCTCCTCTGATAGGAGCTCACTTGCGGTGGCGGGCACCTCTCTGCCCACCGCATCAACAGGTACAGCCGCCAACCCCACTTCCAGCACCGCCCTCCCAGCAGCCCCTCAGCGTGTGTCCTGTGCCCGCTCACCCAGGAGGGTGGGCATCTCCTTTGCCCCAGGCACCTCAGGCCCTGCCCCAGCCAGTCCTGCTGCCCTCAGAGTGGAGGCTATTGACCTCCTGAGATCCCTCACTGTTGGGCAATTTACCATTTTGAATGCCATCCAGGGTGTTGAGAGGCATTTGCAACAAACAAATGCATACCTGGAGCGCATTTATTCTGGGCAGGCGGCCCAACAGAGAGCATTTCAGGCTCTGGCCTCAGCACTGATGGCAGCCATTGTCCCTGTGTCCAGCCTCCCCCCTCCAACTTCCACTACCCAGACCCAATCCCCTGTACCTCAGCCTATCTCAAGCACACCATCAGACCAGCATGCACACTCATCAACACACAAGGGTGGACATGGCAAACATAAGCACCACACATCCCACAAGCACTCACACAAGCACCATCCCCATGCAGACACAGCAACATCCACTGCCTCCACTGTGTCCCCCTCCTCCTTCCCTGTCTTGTCTCCACTCACACCTGCATGCACTACTACTTCATCCACTACCTCCATCACCAGCACACCCATCACCATACACCGCTCACGTGCACTCACCACCCCCACTACCATGCACACATTCCCAGTGTCCTCTCCCAGTGTGTCTGTAAGCCCTCCTCCCAAAGTACACAAACGCAGGCACACACCCACCCAACAGCCATCCACCTCACAACAGCCTCCGGCCCATGCGCCTTCACCCAAATTCAGCAAACGTACACCTCCTACAACCACTACCTCTTCCTCCACTCCCAAACCCACTCCATCTTCCCCTCCCAATCTTCCCCTCCCAGTGTGTCAAAAACACTTTTCCTGGCAAACCTTGACCTCTTCCCTTCACCTCCCCCCACCGTCCTTCCCCTAGGGCCAGGCTTTCCAGGTCCCAGCCCAGCACCTCAGCCACCAAATCCCCAGGCACAGTGGTGCCTGCAACTGCGGGGTCATCAAGTGCGCCACCCATCAGGGCTGCCAGTGTGCCACGTAGCAACGGCAAGGACATTCCGCCACCTGCCAAGGTGAAGAAGGTACCCACATCCCGGGGGGAGAAGCCGCACCTACCAGCCACCAAGGGCTCCGCAAAAACAAAAGGGGATAGTGGCAAGACACCTGCAGCACCATCAAAGGTGGGGAAGGGACAAAAGAAGAAGAGCAGGTCAGGACAGGGCACGGTGGCACCGACTGAGGGACCAGTGTCACCCCTTCTGTCCACGACAACACCAACCTGTACGGCGGCGAACACCGCAAGCTGCCCCGCCACCAGCACCGCTACCAGCACCACCACCGGCACAGCCACCGGCACGTCTGCGCCTCAGTGACAGTCTCCAGCATCTTCCCCAGTGGGCAGCCGTCCGAGGCTGCAGGAGACATCCTGCTGTGTCTCTCAGCAGGTGCTGACCCATGCACCACCGCCAACACCGCCGCCACAGACACCGCCGCAAGCACCACCACCAGCCCCACGACGTGCTCGGACGACTGACCACTGGGGATGGTAGCCATGTCCGCGGTGACATGGCTACCATCCCCAGTCGACAGTCGTCTGAGGCTGGAGGAGACTTCCTGGACCCTGCCCAGCTTCCATGAGGCATGACTTCCATCACTGTTTGCACCTGCAGGTGGAAGGCGAAGCCGCAGTAGTGTGGGGTATGTCGCTGCCTCCATGGCGTATCATGCTACCTGTTCCTCGGAAATCTTGTGGCACACACACCCAGGTGAAAGAATGGGACCGGACACACTGCACATGGAGCACTCTGAGCACCATGCCCCTTCCAGAACCAGTGGAGAGATACATCCACTTTCTCAGTCCTTGGCAGGATGAAGCACTCTGGGCACAAAAAAAACCCTCCAGAACCAGTGGAGATTCACATCCACTACCCCAGTCCTTGGCAGGATGAAGCGCTCTGGGCACAAAAAAAACCCTCCAGAACCAGTGGAGATTCACATCCACTACCCCAGTCCGTGGCAGGATGAAGCACTCTGGGCACAATGCCCCCTCCAGAACCAATGGAAATTCACATCCACTACCCCAGTCCTTGGCAGGATGAAGTACTCTGGGCACAAAGCCCCCCTCCAGAACCAGTGGAGAAAAGCATCCACTAACACACTCCTTGGAAAGATGAAGCACTCTGGGTACATAGCCCCCTCCAGAACCAGTGGAGAATGACATCCACTTGAGAGACTGTGGCTTTGCACTCCCCTTGATAAAGCAGTGGGCAAACCACCCACTGGAGAGACTTGAAAGACTGTGGCTTTGCACTCCCCAAGATAAAGCAGTGGGCAAACCACCCACTTGAGAGACTTGAGAGACTGTGGCTTTGTACTCCCCAGGATAAAGCAGTGGGCAAACCACCCACTGGAGAGACTTGAAAGACTGTGGCTTTGCACTCCCCATGATAAAGCAGTGGGCAAACCACCCACTGGAGAGACTTGAGGGACTGTGGCTTTGCACTCCCCAGGATACAGCAATGGGCATGGAGCCCCCTCGTGCAGCAGTGGCGTCGTGCGTTCATCTGGCTGAGGTGCCCCCCTCCACCTGAGGTGCCTGTTTATTTACGATCTGATGCCCCAGCAGAACCGTTTCCAGTCAGGTATCTTGTGTGGGCTTCGCCCATGCATTTGGGGACCAGTGGTCCACGGACAATGATTGGTACACTATCCAGACTTGTGTAGTTGGTGTACATATTTGTATATACTGAATTTTGAATTTTGACTATCAGATTTTTCATGATTACAATTGTTACAATCATTTCCTTTTGTCCTGGCATTCTTCCGGGGAGTGGGGGGGGGGTATATATGTAATTTTGCTGCATGTATTTGTGTGTATGGTGTTGTGGGTGAGGGTGGGGTTGGGGGTGTTGTGTGTTGGTGTGTGTGTCACTCTCTTTTCCCTCCCCACCTCCCCTGTGTTGTAGGTGCAGTACTCACCGTGGTCATCGACTGCGTCTGTCCTGCTCCTGATAGAGCAGGAGGAAGAGCAGCATAGGCAGGACGTGTAGTTCGGGCTCCATGGCGTCCTGGTTCCTCGTTGGGTGTCGAGAGGTGAGTGGTTTCCCTTCTGCGTACTGTTTCCGCCGTGCTTTTGAGAGCGTTGGTTCCGCTCCGGAAAAGGTGGTGGATAGGCCTGTAGTGATAGGGTGGGCAGTACTTTGTCCTCCGCCTGTCTGTTGGCACTTTCCACTGTGGTTTTTGTTTCTACCGCCGTGTGGTCGGAGTGTTAAAGTGCCTGTCTATGTTGGCGGTTTCCGCCATGGTCGTGATTCCATTTTCTTTCCGCCGGCCTGTTGGCGGTATTACCGCCGCTTTAACACCGACCGCCAGGGTTGTAATGATGGCCTAAGTGACATATGCATGCTCTGCAGTGGAAGCTAATGTGTCAAGTGGGCCCAGCACCTGGAAACCTGTTTGATTTCATTCAGGTTTTGGAGGAGACTGCACAAGATTTCCTGTGGTGTCTTCTCAGCTGCGTTTGGAGCAGTGGCAGACCCCTTTCCCTTCCCCACTCAAAGCTGACGGTGATAACAAATACGTCAATACCAGTATGGAGAGCTCATCAGGAGGAGGTGGTGATCAGATGACCTGGGTGTCTGTCAGATACCCAGCTTCGGAATAATCTATTGGAGTTGGGGCCATTCCCCTAGTGCTGCAGGCCTTCCTGCTGTTCATTAAGGTGAGGTTGGTGCAGGTTCTCATGGAGAACACTACCTCCATGTGGTCCTGCAACAAGCAGGATGGAGTGAGGTCTTGTTCCAAGAGGCTTTGCAATTTTGATGTTGGCTGGAGTGTCAGGACATCTCCTTCACTGTGAACCACCTTGTGAGATCTTTGAACGCCAAAGCAGACAGGCTCAGTCGGTGGTGTCTGCTGGTTCATAAATGGTGTTTGCACCCTGATGTGGCCCAGGACATCTTCTGGCAGTGGAGTGAACCTAGATCATTTCACCACCACCAAGAACATGCAATGTCAAAACATTTGCACATTGGAGTTTCCTCAATAGCTATTGTGACTCCTGTACAACTTTCCACTGCTACCTCTCCTGCCCAGAGTTCTGAGATGAGGAATGTGAGAAATTAGGTTGTTGGTTGGCTGGGGTGTGAGCCCTTGTCAAGCAGCAACCACAATTCACGTCAGGGTAAGGCATAAGCAAACTCAAAATTAACCTGTGCTCACTCTCTGGTAGCTTTGCGCAGACTAGTCAGGCTTAACTTGAAGGCAGTGTGTAATGTATTTGTGCAATTCTTATAACAGTAACAGAGTGAAAACACCACACCAGGTTAGAGAAATAGAACTCAATTTAGTAAATAAAACAAGACAAAAATGACAAAAATCCAATCAGTAGAGCTTGAGTTATAGATTTTTAAAGATTAAACTGTAGAATAGCGATTTAAAGCAAAAAGCTCCAACTGAGAATATTTGGTCGCACTGGACTGAGACAAAGTCAAAAGTTCAGCCTGACTGATAGAGTGTGAGTTGGCTACAGGGAGCCAGTTAGGCTCACTGAACAAAGTACCTTAAGTCCTGGTTGCTGAGGGTTGCGTGGATCCAAGGTGAAGTTGCGTCACACAGCCATTGTGATGCGTTGGTTCCAAGTCGCAGCGAGGCTCCTGTTATGTCAATGTTCAGGATCCCTTTGACAGGGCTTGTGCAGCCAAGGCAATGCATCGGGTACAATGAGTGGTGAAGGTGTGATGCGGAGCTTTGGCGTTGCAGTCAAGGCTGCCGATAATGAAGGATGCGAGATTCTGCTCCGGGGAAGCATTGCACAGCAGCGATCCCAAAGCAATAAGTCAAGCCCAAGATGTGAGATCCAGAGGCAATGCGAGTGTTCTCTAGGTTCAATCCACTCAACACCAAAGATGCTTCAGTTCTGCCTGAGGATGCACTGCTCAGCCGAGGAGATACATTGTTTCTGATTGGGGATGTGAGAGCAGAGAGGATGCTTTGATTGCGGTGGGTAGCATCCCATGCCCATTTCCAAGGGTCCAGGACTGGGGTGACGCCACTTGGCAGGGTAGACTCACATATGGCAGGTGCAGAAGCACCCTGGTTGGACGTCTTTTATGTCCCTGAGACTTCAAATCAGGAGGCCAGCCAACTATCCCTTGGAGTCACTCTGGGTTCTGTGTTGAGATGCAGGTCCAATCTTTCTCACTCCCAGGCAAGAGGGCAGCTGGCAACAGGTCAGCACAGCAAAGCAGGAGTCCAGCAGTGTGGCAGTCCTTGAGCAACCCAGCAGTCCTCCTTCCTGGCCGAGTATCTACAGGTCCAGAAGTGGACTGAAGTGGTGGTGTCTGAGGTCTAGTTCTTATACCTGGTGGTGCCTTGGATGGGGTGGAGACTTCCGAGACATGCCTTTGAAGAGCACAGATGTCCTGCCTTGGCTCCAGGCTAACTGCAGGGGTTATGCAGACCGTTGTGTGGGGACAGACTCTGTCCCACTCCCATTCTTCCACAGATGGCCAATCAAGTCAAAACTAAGCTCCCATTATGTTTTGCTGTCTAGGGGGAATACACATAGCCCAACCACCAACTACACCTTGTCATGACCAGAGACAGGCTGAGGCACCAAGTGACTAAGGGAGAAAATGCCAACTTTTTAAAAGTTGCATATATCAGAATTGCAATGTAAAATCTGACTTCACCACAAGTTAGGATTTTAAATTGTGATTCCGGAGACAAGGGGTTATCTCATCCCATTTGGAAACTACACTTATGACATGTAATAAAGCAATTCCAATGTTAACCTATGGGAGAGATAGGCCTTGCAGTGGTGAAAAACTAATTTGAGTTTTTCACTACCAGGACTTGTAAAACCTAAAAGGACATGTCACATGTTTTAAATACATTGTGCCCTTCTCTCTGGGCTGTCCAGGAGCTACCCTAGGGGTGGCATGTATTTAAGAGGAGGGTTTGGGCCTGGCAAAATGTTTATCTTGCCAGATTGTAATGGCAGTTCAAAACTGCACACACAGGCTCTGCAATGACAGACCTGAGATGTGTTTAAAGAGCTACTTAAATGGGTGACACAATTAATGCTGCAGGCCCACTAGTGGCATTTAATGTACAGACCCTGGACACAGGTAGTGCACTTTACTAGGGGCTTATAAGAAAATGAAATACGCCAATTGGTTATATGCCAAAGTTACCATCTTTTAGGGAAAGAGCACAAGCACATTAGAACGGGTCAGCAGTGGTAAAGTGTGCAGAATCCTAAGGCCATCAAAAAAGAAGTCAGCAAAAAAGAGGAGGTGTGAAGGCAAAAAGTTAGAGGAAACCATGCCAAGGATGCCAGGTAAATGACCGGGTTCAAGTCATCCTAGTGTCTTCCAATTGAGCCCGGAGAGTGTGGTACTTGGAACTACTGGGCATAAGCAACTGGTCATCCGATGGGGCAACCGCTTCAGGAGGATCTTCCCTCAGAGCAGCAGGGCAGGGTTCTGCACCTGAACCTGCACAATCTACGCCTCTATGCATGGAGTCTGTGTTCAATCTTCGAGCTCTATGTTGCATTGTCTGACCTTAAAGACTGCCTTTCTCATTTCGATCACTTCAGCTTGTCACATGAGTGAGCACAGGCTCTGTTAGTACAACCTCCTAACTCCACCTTTTTTCTGGAAAAATTGATGCTGATGACTCAGACGGCATTCTTACCAAAAGTTGTGACTCCTTTCCACGTTGGGCGATTGATCACTCTCCCTGCATTCTTTGCCCTGCTTCACCCCTTGGAATAGGAAGCGAGGATCCATTATTTGTACCCCAGAGGAGCTTTAAGCTTTTACATTGATTGCATCAAGGACCATTAGCTAGACGATCAGCTTTTTGTGAGGTTCCCTGGAGCAAAGACAGGAAAAGCTGTGCAGAAGAGGACTCTGTTTAGGCGGTTAATCCTCTGCATTAGGATCTGCTATGCATTAGCTAAAAAGCAGCTTGTCGAAGGTATGAAAGCCCATTGCACCAGGGCTGAGGCTACCACCACTACCCCCATCTTTAACATCTAGCAGGCAGCAACATCGGTGTCAGTGCCCACATTTACAAAACACTACTGCCTTGACAGCAGTGTCCATAAGGATTGGCGTTTTGCCAGTTTGGTCCTGCAGAATTTTGTGATCTCAGCCCATTCCACAGTGCCACCACCTTTGAGAGGTACTGCTTTGGAATCTTTTCTAAAGGTGACCAGTACTCAGAAGTATCAATCAGAATAACAATTTATTTTCCTTTGGTAAAGCTCTTTCTGGTTGAGGCCCTATCTAACCGCAGATTCCTCACTCTCATCTCCACTCTTTGTTCTGTGAAGTGGACTCTTTTGCCATCTGAAAAGGTCCTAAATTAGAAATTTGCCAACTGGTGCCAATATTTCTTTGGTGCTCCATGGCCAGAGATGCAGAAAAAGTAAAGCAAGAAACTGATGTCTGTACACAGAGGTAGTGCTTCTAATTAGCTAAACTTTCTCACTTTTGTGGAGAAACAAATCCAATGTGGACCTTCATATGAAAACCGTCATGATCCAGTCTGGTGTCAAGGGACTATTCTAAAGATTAGGAATCTGAGGTTAAATAGATTACCCACCAGAAAGAGCATTACCAAAGGTAAGTAACTTGTCATTTGATTCTTCCTCTCATGTGATGCAGATGCCTGACATTGTCCATCATGATGATGACAGCAGAGAGATGGGTAACCTTCTCTCTTCCTGTAGAAACAGACATTGAAATGGAGCTCTACAAAAAGCCAGTGGGCTTGACGCTTCTAGAGAGGTTGACTAAGTGTCTTTTGGGACTCGCATCAGATGAGTTGGCATCATTAACATCGTATTATGAAGGCATCTGAGGTACAAGTGCTGCCCTAATCCATGGAGGAAAACAAAGCAAATATTGTCACAAAAATATTACAGTCCTCATCTATGGCTTCAGAGTCCTTGCTTCTTTTCAGTGAGACCTTAATGGACCTATGCTGGTTGTGTCATGCATGCCAACTTCTGCTCCATTGGTGAACCCTGAGGTTGCCCTTCAACATCAGCTGGTGCCAGTCAGGTAGCGCAGGCATATTCCTGCTTGAAGCAGAACCAGGGGTAATTCCCTGTGGCTCCCCCCCATTGGAAATCCAACAAGACTGAAGCATGGGAGAGAACATTTACTCATGGAGGTAGCCTTGACTATCGCTCCACAAATGCAACCTGCTTTCTTGCTTGCTATTCACATGCAAGATTAAAATTGGGATGGGCTAAGACTTCTTTCCTGGGGCTGGCCACCACCACTGCTCAGTTTCACAGGGAATACTGAAAGTTTCAGATACACTCCAGGGGAATTCATGTTGACAGTGTCTACCATTCCAACCAGCACAGGAGGCAAACCAATCCCTGCACCAGTACAGAGAGTGCAGTGGCTTGAGGAGTCACCTTGGCCAGCAGCAACCGTCTTACTCCTTTTCTGCCCCCCAAAAAATCACTTTAGCTTGCTTCCAAGGAAGCATGTGAGACCTGTGAGAGGGAAGGTGTCCTACAATCTGTAAAATGAGTGACACATTATGACAGACCATTGGTTCCACTCACCATTTCCTCCTGTCTGCTTGGCCACTTCAGAGAATTATGCCCACATTCTGCATTAGGAGATCTTGAACAAAGGAGCAATGGAACTGGTTCCGGAGCACAAAATTGGCTAGGGATGTTACTCCCATTACTTTGTGCTCCCCACTGGTGATAGGCTTTGTTTTATTCTCTAGCTTTGGGTCTTGAACACCTTCCTCCGATGAGAAAATCAACATGCTGTTGCTTTTGCTGGTTTTGTTGGCAAAGGAGCTGAAAAACTAGATAATGTCATTTGACCTTATCATTTTGCCTTCCTACCTTCAAATTAACATTGACACCTTGAATCATTATCAAAGCAATGGCAGTGGTTGAGACCCTTCTTCACCCCTTCTTCACCGGGTGGGAAAATGCATACTAACGGCAGCCTCGTCACAGCTGGTATTGAACCACCTGAGTTCCATGGAGTCAGTGCAGTTCCACTTAGGGTTTTCCATCAACCTATCAAAGTTGTATCTGGAGCTCATTCAGCACCTCCTCTTCATCAGGCGATGTTTAATGTGACATCTCTCGGGTCCTTCCCATTTTCCCAGAGGATTCCGGACATTCAGGATATTATTGTAATGTTTTGGGTAAGGGACGACTTTTCTTCCAGTCCTGGTGGTCCTTTGCCAGTGGGGCCCCCCTGACTTCCTGTATCCTTTGGTCACCATGCTTGTTGATACATGCAGGCCGATTAGTGGTGCCTCCCCCTCCAATGCACTGAACACTAGAGTAGGCTTTCAGACAATATCTGGATTTCCCCAGAGGCAGCAAAAGATCTCTAGTAGTGGTCAGTGATGGGGTACCTCACTTGTGGGAGACCCTTCTGCTCTCCACTGGCATCAGCCACATTGGTGACGGATGCCTTAATTCAAAAGTGGGGTGCACATCTAAAGGCCCTGAATATCAGAGTGTTTTGGTCTTCAGCAGAGCAGAGGTATCATATCATCCTATTTGAGCTATGGGCGATCCAGCTGAGGGTGAATGTAAGGGCTGATAACCTCTGTCTGCATCACCTGGCTGACCATGAGTGGCAATTCCATCCAGCAGTGGTTCAGTCCATCTTTTTCCTCTGTGCCAATCCTCCACTGGACCTCTGTTTCACTCATGAGAACATGCAGCGGCCGCTATTTACCTCCTTTCAATTTCTTTTGCATGAAGCTCTAGGCAACACACTTCGTCTGTAGTAGGACTTTCCACAGATTTCTTGTTTTCTCCTATCCTGATTACTCTGGGTGTGAAGAAACTGCATTCAGCTGTGTGCAGATTATCTTGATTGTACCAGATAGGCCATAGAGGAGATGTTATGTTGTGTTATGTTATATTATGTTATGTTATAATGATTTATAAAGCGCATGGCTACCCGTAGGCCTCCCAGCGCAAGTATGTGGTATGTGGCATACTCCCATTCTCTGGTACCTCCACAATAATTGCTGTCCTGATGATTACCCTGCACTGATTAATGTGTCATAAGGCTTGAAACGTTGACAGAACACACGTGTGGACTGGCTTTTAAGTTTTTAATGTGGATAGGGATATCCAAAAGACTGATATCCTATGACACTATATTATATGTTCCAGTCACATGTATTTGTATATAGCACCAGTGCACTTTTTTCACGTTGTCGCTTTAAACTGTGCCGTCACTTTATAGACACACCTTTGATATATAATGGGATTATTTTGATATTCGTGTTTTAAAATCACGAAAATAAAATTGCATTTAATGTTCAAAGAATTTCTTTTCAGGAGGGGCTCCTGTACAATAAATAGATTGACTGTGGGAGTCAAGGGTGACCCCTCCCCCTTTGGACAATTTGATCTGATATTGTTTATACCTGGGTTATGTGTTATATTCCTGCATTTTAAACGCTATGATGAATATCAGCCATGCTCCAAGTCCGTGTCTTCTTCTAGATCCTGCTCCTCGACCTCAACAGAAGAAAGGAAATATAAGAAGCAGGAGCACAGAGACTACTCATGCAGATTGAGGTTGGGAGTTATGTCATCATGATGCTCTCTGCCCTCTGCGGAGGGGTCCTTGGAGCCAGAGCTGAAGGAAACTACTCCCTTTGAGGAACCTTCACCATTGGCGATACTGACTTCTACTCCTTCAGCTCCCATGCCACTAGCACCATGCCTGGTGCTGCCTCTGGCCTACTCTGAGTTTTTGGCTCCAGGGGACAACGTGGCTCTCCTCACCTACTCAATTAAATTATAGAAATTCCGGTGTGCTTCGGTCACTTGCGGCCCACCTCTGGGCCCCATGGAACCTTTTGTGGCTCTTCTTGGGATCTCCTTGCACCATACATCCCCTTTGTTCCTCTGGAATCTCCTCCCCTGCCATGCAAAGCCATTCCAGTGCCAAGACTTTCACTGTTTGACCCTTCACCAGCCCTGATGCTGATGTTGACTCCAGCTTCATCACATCTACCTTCACCAACCCAGGTACCCTGCCTGTTGGGCAAACAATGCCCAAATCTAAAGCTGTCTGAGGTCAAGAAGAGAGTCTCAAGGAATAGTTCAGGAAGAAAGATATGCGGAGGAGCAGTAGGACAAGTCACTCCAATGATATCTAATATTTTTGGCACAGATTCCCCATACACACACCGGACACTCTACCACATGACACAGACCGTAGCATTGAGGCAGCTAGTGTATTCCAATCTCTGACTTCAGGCAGCACATGCCTTTTAGCCTTACAAAATGCAAGCAGGCTGGATACTTCACTGGACATCAAGATGGAATGTCCCTCAGGACTGCACCCAAGAAGGTGACTTCTTTTCATGCAGTAATAAAAACAGGCTGCTGATGTCTTGAAATATCCCCTCCCCACTGTAAGACCAGATCTATTATTTTAACAGAGATTTTGCAGCCTTCCTCATCCTCCTCGGAGCCACTTCTGCCTGATAGAAACCCAAGTCAGGACCAGTAGTTAATCTATTTGATCACTGGATGTCATAGGCCAACACCTGAGGATCGAGCTTTCCTTACTGTTCACCCATCACCAGAAACACCTGTGGTACAGACTTTGTCCTGCTCACAGCAAACTCCTTTTCCTACAGAAATACCAATTACAGAATAAAAAAAAAACGGAGACTGTAGGGAATATTTTTTTTCCTGCGGTTAGTGTGGCCCTCCACTCTCTAAACTCCAGAGGCTTGCTGGGACGATACACTCATGCCTTGTGGGAAATGGAGATACGTAACCTGCTTGACCAACTCAAGGAAAATTTTGCAAAGTTGGTTCTTGATGGCTAAAACATATCCAGACAAATCATCAGGGTCAGTCTGGACCCTGCAAACTCAGTAGGCAAAGCCATGAGGTCCTCCGTGGCTTTGCAAAGACATGCATGTCTATAATAATCTAGCTTTTCTTAAGATGAGCCGGCAACGTTAATGGACATGTGTTGGAAATGGACCCCTCTACAGGGTCACCCCCAAACACTTTGCCCTCCTACTTTTTGGTGGATATTTGCTTGTGTGCCACTGAAAGTTGTTGAAGGTGATTATTCATACTGAGAAGAGGCATGTGTCTGATTTAATTTGGAAGGGCTCCTTAATTCAGTGATTAGAATTACAAGAATAATAATTGGACATAGGGATTGACTCAAGCCAGAACAGATGATGAGCCAGTTTGGCTTCTCTTTATAATTCTAATTCATTCTACGTCTCACAAGAACAAGTGGGAATTCAGCACAGGTTTTCTTTGGACGGCTGGGTGGCCAAGATGACAAAGTCTAATGTTAGTATTGCTCCATGTAATCAAGGTTGATCATAATATTCTCTCACAGGAATAATCATGTTTCTAGTTTGCTCCTTATAATCCTAATGTTGACCCACCTTTAAGGTTTCCTGTGAACTCATCAATATTGGGTCAAAACGTTGACAATCTTATCCCCAGCCTGTACTGACTTTATATCCCGCTGTGTGGCAGTAATAACTCATATCATGTACATCATGAATAGAATGTGATTTACCCCCAAAATTGTCAGACAGGCTAAAATATTTTACATCTGTTTTAAAATATTGCTCTAATTACACTTTACTCTTTGATTTCTTTGCACTTATGCACAAGCACATCTTTCCCAGCGCTACTATTTTATGCCTTGGAGAACTTCTTTATGATAAAGATGTATATAAATGCATTCAATTCTAATACAGTTTTGAATTAATTTCGAATTGGATGTATGCTTTCTTTTTTGTGTTGTAACGTTGTGTGTTTTTCCCCTCTTCCCTCTGTGTTGTAATTGCTGATTCCCCTTTCCTTTGGATTGGGGTTACAAGACTAGTAATATAGAGTCTAAGTAGGCCACTTTAGTTGACTTTTCGATAATTTATCTTTTAGGGCCGATTTTGTAGGTAGGAAATTTGCTTGTTGGCCTTAGGACTATGTGCTCTTTACCACTGCTAACCGGTGCTAAAGTGTATGTGCTGTCTTACCTAAAACATGGTTTGATTGGCATAACCGACTGGCATATTTATTTTATATGTAAGTCACTTATAAAGTGATATACCATATAGCCAGGGCCTGTCAATGTAAATGCTACCAGTTCCACCTACTTAAGTAGCCCTTTAAAACATGTTGTATGCCTGCCATTGCAGCCTGAAAGCAGTGTCCACTGTAGTGTCAATTTGGCATTTAAAACCCCTTGCTAAGCCTTAAACTCCCCTTACATTACATATAAGTCACCACTAAGGGAGGCTCTAGGTACCCCATAGGGCAGGGTACTGTGTAATTAAAAGGTAGGACATGTACTTTTTAGTTTTACATGTCCTAATAGTGAAAAACTCCCAAATTAGTTTTTCACTGCTGTGAGGTCAACTCCTCCCGTAGGATAACACTGCTTAGTCCTTATTATCTTTAATAAGTTGTGATCCCGAAGCCAGAGGTGGGAGATATATCATGTTTGGTATCTATGAACTTGTAATGATAAACCCTCTTTATTGTAAAGTTGGATTTATCATTACAAGTTAAAAAATTCCACTTTTAGAAGGCTGACATTTTCCTGCCCTTAGCCCTCTGTGCCTTCAGCTTGCCCTAGATCACATGACTGGGTGTAACTGACAGTTGAGACTTTGTTAATTCATCCCATACAGTCACAGAGTAGTGGGATTAGCAGGACCTGAAAAGGCCTTTCCACTGACAGGATGTGGGGGGGGGCAGATCTGAGCACAGGCCTGCTTACACCTGAATAGGCTGGGCTCTAGCACCAGACAATAGGCTTAACAACACGGTATTGTCAGTGCAGCCAGGACAGGGAGGCAGGAAACTCCTGGAACTTCAAAGAACCCTTCTGGAAACTTTTCCACCCTCTAGAAGCTGGCACCAGGGTATAAAAATAGGGCTCTTAGACTCACTCTTCAGTTCTTTACTGGACCCAAGGAAGGACTCTCGGGATCTGCTTGCTGCTGTAACCTGCCATGCATTCTACCAGACTGCTGCTGTATCTGGAAGGACTGCTTTGCTGCCCACAGCCTGCCTTGAACCTTCAGAGGCCAGCCCTGCTGTGGAGCCCTGCACCTTCACCCACACCCACGACTTTATAAGTGACTCAAAGGGCTAGTTTAGTTGGCCTCCTGTTCAGAGCCACAAGGTCATAGCAGGCTCCTACTGTCTTGAACCAGCACCTGGACCCAGCCTGAGTGAGTCCTGAACCCCTTAGAGGTCTCCAACAATTCCTGGAACCCTTGGTTGTGGTACTGAAGGTGCCCAGATGGCCAATTACCAAAAGTGAGCAACTGAAATTAGGCCATAACGTTCTCCTAGAATCAGGAGGAGACTGGGACCAACCTGCTTGCCTATCTGCCCAAGGTGCCTCACCGGTCGGATTGACTTTGCGGCTTCTCCAGCTACGTTCTTCTCCACAGCAGCAAATCCTTTTCAGCGGTCCTTCGCGAAAGGGATATCCGACCTCATGGAGCTATCTTCAGCTACAGCCTTCTGCTTCATCCCGCTGGAGATTTTTTACTTTCATCTCGAAGTCTGAAGGTATAAATCTACACTGTGGCTTCATTACACAGCTATCCGACGAGGACACTCTCTCCTTGGACACTCCTGCAGCCTTGCCCTGCTGAACTTCTACCTTCTTCATAAATGTTTTAAGTCCTAAGGTAAGGGCTGATCGGGCCCAATCAACTTTGTGTATCTGAACTGCACTTCATTGCGGTCAGCCTTAACTTTTGGCTTTGCCCAAGTCTTGCTTGATCAGATGTCCGCGGTTGGCACTATTTGCTTCTAAGTGCTATTTTACACTTAAACGTTTTTAAATTCATAACTCCGGTTCTACTAATTGGATTTTGATGTTTTGGGGTCAAAATTCTAAATTGGTTTGCAATTTTTATTATGTTGTGTTTTCATTGAATTGCTGTTTGTGTGCTGCATAAATACTTAACACGTTGCCTCTAAGTTTAGCCTGACTGTTTTTGTGCCAAGCTACCCAGGATTAAGCACAGGTGAAATTAGTGAGTTTTGTGGTTCACTCTGCAAGGGACTGTGGCTGTTGCTTGACTAGAGCTTACACCCCAGTGAACTAACAACTCTAATTTCTCACACAAACCCTTTGATTAAGCACATCTCTCTAGGGACAAAACTGATGAGGTCCTCGAAGGGGGTGGTGGTGTGAGTGACAGCCTGATTTTTCGGCCTTCAGACACCAATTAGAGACTGCCATAGGCTTCTCAATGAATTTAGCATCCAGCAAAGTAAGTCTGCCCAGTCTCCCCAACAGCAGATTTTGCTCCTTCATTGATACAGAGGCAGAGGTAATGTTAGGGGCTATCGGACCCAGCAACACTCCTCCTGCACCACCCAGAATGCCGTTTTCACTTTCCCTTGAATGAGTATGTGGAGCCCATGGGAGGATGTATAGCCTCCTTTCTACAGACCAGAAAGGCTATATCATCAATCCAATGGGCCCTTCAGATTGTAGAAAGAGGCTATGCCTTACCCTTCCATCAGATTTCTCCCCAGATTCCTCCTTCACATTCACTTCAGTCAGAAGACCATCTTTTAATTCTGCACTAGAGGGTGGCAGCTCTGATGCAGAATGGAGTGGAGGAGTTGGTGCCAAAGGGGGAAATTGCGCGGGAGAGCTTTTCTCAGTACTTCCTGGTTCTCTAGAAGAGCAGTGCTCTTTGTCTGATCTTAGACTTCAGGCTCTTGAACTTTTACATTTGCAAGCAAAGTTTAAGGTTTAAGATGGTGTCCGACGCTTAGGTTTTTCTGGTTCTGGAAGCATTATACTGGGTGGTGCCCCTCGAGTTGCAGGACGTGTGTTTTTACATATTGATCCTGGAGTTGGACAGAAAGTGCCTGATTTTATGGTGGGGCCCTCTCAATACTAGTTTGCAGTCCTCCTGTTTGGTCTGGCATTGGCACCTTGGGACTTCACAAAGGTGATGTTTGCAGCTCACCGCAGGAGGTCTGGATCTCTATTTCCACAAATGGATGACTGGCTGCTCAAAGCCAATTGGCACTCATAGTCTTGCAGCACCTCCAAGCAACAACCATCCTGTTGTTCAACTTGGGCTTTTCCACTAACATGCCCAAGTCCTCCCTTTAAGCCCTATCAGCACATCCTCTCCATAGGCCCAGTACTGGGCATTCTATTGCTTTGAACCTTCCCTCCTCCCTTGTTGATTCAAGACATTCAGGTATGATTCTGTTATTTAGGATGTGAGCTTAGATTTCAGTCCTGATGGTTCTCTGCCTAATAGGTCTGCTGGCTTTCTTTATCCTCCTGGACACGTAAGCATGCTGGCATATGAGGGCTCTCCAGTGGCTCTTCCTCCGGCAGTTGTTTCAACACAGGGGAGATTTGGCAGACACCATTGTTGGCTCTTAGGACAATGATGCAGATTTGACTTGGTGGTTGTTGGAGGAGCATCTGTCCCTAATGAAGTCCTTGTACCCTTCACCAGTTATTACCATGGCAGTGACTGATGCTTCCACCCTCAGTTGGGGTATTCATCTGCAGGAACCAGAGATAAGAAGCCTCTGGTCTCCAGATCAGCAGGTCCTGTTTATCAATCTACTCAACCTGAAGGCACTCCAGCTGGTGCTCAAGGTCTTCCTCACTTCCTTTTAAAGTGAGTTCATCAAGATCTTGACAAACAGCTCAACCATGATGTGGTAAATCAACAAAGTGGGAGGAGTGGGATCTCACCTGCTCTGTCGAGAGGGCTTGAGACTGTGGGCAGGAGTTGCACCAGCATGAGAGTCATCTTTATCAAGAGGTGGTACGGCACATATTGAGTAATGCATTTTGACTGAGGTGCAACATTCAGCTTCATTATGCATTTCCTCCCATACCCTTGATTCCTCAGATTCTGAGGAAGATTTGCCTGACCGGGTCCAAATCATTGTCGTTGCCACAGACTTGCCAAAAAGGATGTGGTATGCAGACCTTCTGCACCTCTCTATGTGTCCCTGCTCCACCTTACTGTCAGAGTGGCCTTCACAAGGTGTGCACCCTCTCTAGGGTCTCCACCGTCATGCATGGAGAATAAGCCTTCCAACTGCCACCAAAGGTGGTCGACGTAATCCTATCTGCTCGTCGGCCCTCAACCAAGACAGAATACTGGGGCAAATGGAGTAGATTTTTGGCCTGGTTCCTGTAGATGGGCACAAAGCAAGTAAGTCAGAGACAGACAGTCCAGTATGGAATTGCCACTTTTTACTACAGGTCAATGCATCTGGAAAAGCCAGCAGGTTCCTTGCACAGCACCAATTAGGCCAGTGCTTAATAGATAAAGAGAATAAGTTTAGGGGCCCTCTGCCCACTACTTGAATGTTGCGGTGTCAAAATACCAAGACTGCTAAGTCTTGATTCCATCTCATACTTCTTTGTTTCATCTCATGCTGCTTTGTTCCACCACCCTTCCTGTATCTTCAGCTCTTTTGAACCCTGCTTTCTTTTTCACTCTACTATTTGTCCTCTTCCTTCTACCTTTTCTGCCTATCTCCCTCATGCTGTGGGTCAAAGAATTAAGATGAAAAATAAGTCCTGGTCCCCAGACAGAAGTGACGATACCCACCACCGGCAGGAATTGGCAAGAACTTGGGCCAAAGGGTCACCAAGGGTACCTTGGGCTGATGTTCCAAGTTCCTGAGGGACAAGATCTCCTAGATCAGTCCCTGTCTTTTTTTCTGACCATCTGGCTTTTTGGAATGAACATTCATTTCTGCAAAAAACATCAGAAAATGTGGCAAGTGGGAGCATCGATTGCTCACCTGGCCATTCTCACCTTGTTTTTTAAAACCCCACATAGCTACAACTGAGGCAAGAAAATGCGACAGCCAGTATTTTTAGGTGTGGTTGATTGCTCCTTTCAAGGTTACATGTTACAGGTATCCGGTAAATTGAATACTGTATACCAGAGACCGTATTCAATGGCATATATTGCGCAGTACTCTTTAGTTTCGGACGGCTATCTGTTCTGTGCAGTGGTTGCAAAGCCTTAAGATATCTGATAAAAGGGTCCGATGGGTTGAAGGACTTTGAGTACCAGTGACTAAAGTGGGTATCTATACTCTTCTCACATTGTATTGGAGTCTTCGACTGACAATTGGAAGGTGAGACCTGGGGTGCTCCCTGACAACCCTGGTACGGTTTTAAATGCACTAGAGTGCTGAGACAGCCTTTCTTCATAGACAGGTGGCAGCGACTTTTACCCAGGTGTTAGTCACGTATGTGTTTTGGCGTGTGGGCCTGTGGTTGTGACTGCGTGTCAGTTATTTTTTATTGTCTTACGGGCAGGACACGTGGCTGTTCCTCTACAGTGTCCGATTTCCCTCCGTCAGCCGCACTCGCTCAGCTGTCGCTTCTCCTCCAGTCCCTGTCACTTCAGCTCTGAACCGAACAAGGCAAGTTGGACCGTCAGTCGTCGTCGCGAGGGCAACCAGGAATAAGACGCAATTAAACTTTGCGAAAGAAACACTTTGTCTTCTATTTAATTTTTGTTTCCTGGCGGGTGGACGCCCAGGTGAGTTGGCTGGGGTCATTCAGTCATATACCCCCTGCAGACCACCTTCGTGGAAGAGCCACCTCAAAACACCAAACACAGGGTAAGATATCGTCCTTTCCATTTTATTACTTAACATTTTGTCTCCTCAAAGGTGTGCATTTTGCAGTTCATACTGCGTTATTTCGTTTCATTCCAACAGATTTTTTTTATTTTCAGAGTTTATTTTCTTTGGAAAAATGCGTTTTTGTGACATAGGGAATAATTCGTAGTATGAGCACTTTCTATCGATCTTTGAATTGCTCCTCTCCGACCCTCGAATGTCTTAAAACCCGCGCAGTCGCTGCTTCTTCGTAACTGATTTTCGAGCTCGCGGGGAAGGGAGCGGTCGGTGAGTGTTGGTGTTTCACTGTGAACTAGAATAGCAGCGCGCTCGGGGAGCCCCCAAGCAGTTGAAAAGTGGGAGGTCCTTCTATTGAACCCCAGCACTTGAATGCTCTTTAGTGTAAAAGCTGCCCTATTAATAGCTCCAGTTTGGGCCATGGACTGACGGCTTCTGCTGGAGGCCTAAAGCCTCCGTTCCTTCGCTCGGTGGTGTAAAAGAGCTCTCCCGTGACGTGCCTGAACTGGTGTCTCGTAGCAAGTTCCAGAGACATTAGACAACTTTGGTCTTGGGGTTCCTACACCTTTCATTACTCACCTGTTTTAAGCTATGTGATTCAATCATAAATGTTGCTTGAGTGGCATGGACCTTCTACACAAGATGAAGACCATGCTCTATGTTAGTGTGCCTCAGAGGTGGGGCCGAGAGTTCTGAAACTGGTACCCCCAGGCCCATCTCAAATTCATGGTGTTGTCGTCTGTTGATCATCAGGGAGAGCAGTAGCGCATGCTATGAAAAGTCAATCGCCATGCCTTGGATGTGGTCTGTACACATAGAATCAACCACTGAGACTGCAAGGGTAGAAATAGATCCTATGTTGTCAAGACCGAGGTCAAGAGTCCTCACTGTATTGGTGTATCCTGATTTTCTCCATCTTTTTCGTTCTAGTAATGATGTAGTAAGGATACCTCCTTTTGGAGTATGGGTGGATCTCATGGTATTGGTTCCCATGTTATGCTGGTGCAAAACTGCCTTTTATTTCGACACAGGTTTTTTAGTTATTTCATACTGCTACTTATGTATTGGGTTTATTCCATTTCATTAGTTCTTTTATTTTGGTACTTGTGTCTTGTTATTCCAGTAATAATGTTACCATTATTTTGGGAATGTGCCCATGCTATTCAAGCTCGAGCACCATCCTATCGTTTAGCCATCTGTTATTGCAGGAATTTTGGCTTTCTTTATTTGAGTATTGACAATCTTCGTATTTTGATATTATTACCTCTGTTGTTTGGATAACAGCACCCCTGTTGCTCAACTAACCTGGCCCCTATTTCTCCAGTGAAAGTGTCTCATGTATTTTAATAATGATGTCCTGTGGTTTAGGTGGCCTTGCTTTTGTCATTTTTGTCGACTTGGATCTTATTCAAACAATGATTCGCCTTTATTTTTGTTATGGCCCCCCTCTTACCCCAATATAATTGCCCCTCCAATTTCTGTCTTGAGCTTTTTAGTAGTACAGTAATATAATTCTAACCACATTCAAGCGTACCTCACTATTCCAACTTGGTACTTGCTATTGTCACTCATAATATGCTTCCACCAGACTCTCCAGAGATCTAATTGTATTATATCCTACCTTCTCTTTCTGATATGTCCCTCCTTCTCTTTCTGAAATGTCCTGCCTTCTCATTCTAGTATCTCCTGTATTCAAATTCTGGTATCTCCTGCCTTCTTATTCTGGTATTTCCTGTCTTCTCGTTCTGGGATCTCCTGCTTTCTCTTTCTGGGATCTCGTTCGGGGATCTCCTGCCTTCTCATTCATGCATCTGCCTTCTCGTTCTGGGATCCCCTGCCTTCTCGTTCTGGGATGCCCTGCCTTCTCATTCTGGGATCCTCTGGGATCCCCTGACTTCTTGTTCTGGGATCCCCTGCCTTCTTGTTCTGGGATACCCTGCCTTCTCGTTCTGGGATACCCTGCCTTCTCGTTCCGGGATCCTATGCCTTCTCGTTCTGGCATCCTCTGCCTTCTCGTTCTGGGATCGCCTGCCTTCTCGTCCTGATATCTCCTGCCTTCTCGTTCTGGTATCTCCTGCCTTCTCGCCCTGGTATCTCCTGCCTTCACGTTCTGGTATCTCCTGCCTTCACGTTCTGGTATCTCCTGCCTTCTCGTTCTGGTATCTCCTGCCTTCTCATTCTGATATCTCCTGCCTTCTTGTTCTGGGATCTCCTGACTTCTCGTTCTGGGTTCTCCTGCCTTCTTATTCTAGTATCTCCCATTTCCTCATCCTGGTATCTCATGCCACTGCTTTCTGCTATTGTGATCTCATTCTGGGTTTACATGGCACCCTAATTCTGGTATCTCCTGCCATTCCCTTCTGGAATCTGCTGCCCTCCTATTCTGACAGATCCTAACTTTTCGTTCTGATATTTTCTTCCATATCATTCTGTTATCTTCTACCACCTCATGATAGTAGCTCCTGCCATTTAGTTCTGGTGTCTTTTTGAATTATTTTTATATAGCGCTTACAGCCCCTGACCAGGCGTTGAAGCACTTTTAGGCAAATAGCACGCTACTCCAGAGCCCATTTCCATTTTTTCTTGCTTTGTATTGTACAGTTCTGGTCTCTCCTTCTGTTCCCAGTATCTCCTCCTGTCTCTTTCAGGTATCTCCTGCCATCTCATTATGTTATCTCCTGCCATGTCATGCTGCTACTGCACACTCATTCTGGTATCACCTGACACCCCATTCTGGTCTATCTTGTCACCTCTTCATGGTATCTTTAGCAATCCTAGGGCGCTATATCGTGCCATCTCAGTCTGGTATCTCATGTACGGTCTTACTGCATCGTGTGTGATAATTCTGTTATCTCCTGCAGTCTCATTCTGTTATCTCCTGCAGTCTCGTTCTGCTTCGTCTGCTCTTGATTACATTGTATCATTCTGGTATTTAGTCCCATCTCATTCCGGTATATTTTGTCATCTCCCTTCTCTTCTGTCGTCTCCAGTATATTCCCAAGTCATGAGTCCAACACATGCCCCCCAGTCACCCAGTGGAGTACAACATATATAGGATTGTCCTCGAACGCTGTTTGTTCATGGCTCAAGGCCTTACATATGCATTATATGCTTTGCTTAAATGGGGTGAAGTGAATATTTTAAGATTTTGCCTGTGTTGGACGAATGAACAGGCTGCGATCGGTTTCTGATGCTCTGCATTGGGTGGGGCTTGGCCTGATTGCGCTTTACTTTAGCCATGGCTTCGCTGCTGTAAAACGTGGTGACACGAGGAGGAAGGTAGGAAGAGAGGCCTCTCAAAGGGAAGTGATGGAGGTGCAGGCGCTCTGGGTTTGAGGTAACATTTTAGAGCGTGCTGGTGAGTGTGGCCATTTGTTGGGAATGCATCGCATGGCGGAGTTTGTGGAGCACTTCATTGCAGATGGTCGAGAACTTGTGAATAGTACAGGGGTCAGGGAGTCTGGTAAATGGATGCTTGGTCCAAAGGAGAACAGCTAGATAAGTCACTGATCCGGAAGTGGCGCAATGCGAGAACCTAGTGTCTGCTAAAGGGCTAGACACCTCTTCTGAACGGCGAAGCAGGGATCTCTAAAGGGGGCTGTTAATGCGTCTAGTCTCACTACGAGGAAGAAGGAGAGACAGAGAGACACAAAGAGGTGGAAAAGGAAGAAAGTGGGCATGATAAAGATTCGAAGAGTGAGGTAAGGGGACAGGGAGTATCGGGTGGTGGATTAAAGAAGCATGAGGTGAAATCAAGAATACGCAGCCTTCGTATTTGTCACCCCGATATTCGTAGTGCTGGCTGCGGGTTCTGAGCAAAACCTTGAGCCCTGGCACTTATTCGTTTACCAGTAAAGTGCTGCATTCAGGAAATAGGGCTCGAAGTACGGTTTAGGCCCTCCAGATTCAGCTTTCTTTAAGCCACTGTGCGTCAGCCCCCCCCCCCCCCCTTCAAATGTACAGTGGCAAATGATCATGTGCTCCAGATTGCCATTTTCTGAAATAAACATTAAGGCATTAGGGTTTATATCGTGCACTATTTCTTTTATTATTATCATTGTTTTATTTTGAATACATACTTTTGTCTGTAAAAGATGCCGGGGTCACGGATGGCGAGAGCAAAGGCTCTGCGGTGTATTTGTGGTGTTATGTAGTATTACAAGCCGTGTTGACGAATAGATCTGGCCTAGACACACCTGTCACGTCCAGTTGTGTTCATTAGACAGAGATTAGTCCAGTAGTAATACCCACTCAGAATTGTATTGTGTTATTAATCTGGATTATTAGTTAACTATTGTGCCGGTAATTATACCCCACCCCACCAAGATAATCATTTTCTCGACAGTTGTGACCACTTCAGATGGCTCTTGTATCCCATTAGTTTTTTTTGGAGTAATTATTCCTCTGTCTTAACTCTTGCGCCACTAACCTGTCCTTATCAGATAGTTTACTATGCCAGTGGCATTTTCGCATCAGCTATAAATTGCCAGGTCTTTTCCTATTTTATGTATTGTGCTTAAAATCTAAATGGTACAATATCCTAAGGTAGTATATGTCAATAATATGTATAAATAAGGGGTGACTGGTATCGCTTCTTGATAATTAGAATATCAAAGCCTTATTTCTCCTTCTGGAGATTAGGAAATCCTCTTCAGTTCCTAATTTCAGATGAAAGCTTGTATGACAGGTAATCACCAATGTCCCCTGAAAATACCACAGACACTCCAAGCCCCAATGTACCCACTTGAATGACAAAGCCCAGTCCAGTTCTCTTTTGGAATAGTGGTCGTAAGAACCCCGGCCATATTTATTAAACATATACACAACACACTTTTATACATTATTTCACAGTAACTCACATTAGATTCTTTTCACAGAGTTGAGATCTAGCCTCAACAGAGACACTAGTACATGGGAGTTACCCAACCATAACTAAGTTTGTTCCTGTGCAACCAAGAGAAACATAAGCATTCAGAGTGAGGTCATGACTAGTTTAGGGACCCTTATTCTTAGAACACCCCCATCCAAGAACAATGGATGGATCCCTCCTTACGGGAGGACCCCACCACTGCCCTCCCATACCGAGAATTCCTGAGCAGGGGGCCCGACTGCCCTTAGGATACCTACCTCGGGCACCCCCTATACCCACATTCCTTGTCCCCATGGGCCTGTGCCAGCTTGTGCCAACTGCACCTGCATAGATGGTTGCCAGGTAAGGTCCGCATGTCAGTGATCGCCTCCATCCCCCTCGCTCTTGTAACTTCTTTTGACTTGCTGCTGGCACCCATTGGAGGGTCCTATAATGCTGCTGTTAACTTTGGTCTAAAAATATGCCATCCATGGACCCTAAATGTCCCCATGACCTCACTCGTTACAGACCAGCATAATTCAACTACTATCTGGCCCCTACCATATCGTGGATGCTGTACTACCCACACCAACAAATTCTCAAAAAACATTGAATTACCTTCCTTAGTCAAGTGGACTCCATCCTGCAAGCAAACTGTTCTCCTTTGATGCACCCATGTCATATAGATGACAACTAACCCGTTGTGAACAACTTATCAATCTTTCCGGTTCAACCACTTAACTGAGTCATTGAGAACTCTGACAGACTTACCACCCCTCCAGTTCAACCTGGGCACCAAATTGTACCATGCAATCATGGTCTCAGGAAACTTTTTGGCAAGCCAACAAATCTCTGAAATAATTAGCTCAAACAAGTCCCTCCTCTGAGGTTCAGCCAGCTACCAAGGTGCACAATTATGACCCCTAAGAGTGTAAACTCCCAGGGCAAGAGTCTGACCAATGCCGTCCTCAAATTGGCCAAGCACAACTCTCCTTAACCACTGAAAGTCAGCCAATACCCTGCTTCCTTTCCCTGGCTGTGTAGTCACCTGTGAAATGGAAAATCTTTGCACACCTCATATATGAGTGGCCCAACACCAACACTTCTGTAACACTCTCTGCTCCTCCGTTGCCAGGAGGCGATGACGTAACCAGCGGCCACATACACTTGCCACATCTTCCACTTGTGTCAACTGGAGAATATGGAAAAAGGAAAGAGAGATTAGGGACATAACCTACATGAGGTTCAATCTCACGTTGTGCTTGTGACAGTCAGACTGCCACCTGCCAATTCTTTGGCCCTGCTAGTCCATACCCGGTGCAGGAGTGGCTGCCCCTATCTGGAAAGAGTGGGAGCTGTGCTTCATGGGATCTAAACCTGCAGCCCTCAGTGCATTGCTAAGGGCTCTTGAAAAAAAATGAAACCTTGTGAGTGGTGCCCTGTCCTCATGAAACAAAAGAGGGTCCGTAGTCCCTTGCAGCCAGTACGCTGGAGAAGCTTCCAAATTAATTGAGGGAAAACACATATTGCCTGGGACCCTGTGGAGTAATATATTATCGCCCCTACCCTTCTGGTCAGTCTTTGAACAACCCATTTTGACTGCCAGAGGACTATTCGGCCACTGAATATCTGCTCACTGGAGACCCCCACTCTTGTCAATTTTGTTCTTGGCCACTAGCTCCACCACCCAAAATGTACCCTGAAATGTCAAGGGAAAGGCTACCCCGAAAGTTGGACCTTGTCCTGTGACCAACAAATGCCATCCAAGCTGGCCATGATGCTAGCCAACTTTCCCAGATCTATGAGTACGCCTTGAGTCAATCCTGCTCCCTTCCAAATGCTGCTGCCCCTTCAGCGCCCTCTGCACCAGGAAAGTTTTAATCCAGCACCCCAGCAAAGAAGGATACTGTTGCAATATGGCACTTGGTGTAGGGCATCACTCACCCTTCCTCTCTCAAGGACCACGAGATGCTATCACCGACTGGGGTGAAAACTACCCCCTGACCCCAGAGCACCCATGAAACTTGTGATATATGCCATACGCCCCCTAATTGGCACTCCTTGCTCCGGGCGCTAAGCTGGTTGCCACGAGGTATGATAAACTGGGGCACCAACCCGCCACAGATGCTCCGGGAACAGCATTGGGAACTCCATTGCTTCTGGATGGTAGAACCCGAAGGCCTGCAATTAAAATGAGACAAAGTTTCCACTGCATTGTTCAATACACCCAGCACAAGCTTAGCTTTAAAATTACATTCAGTCTCAAACACAGACGCACAATCTCCTTTAGTAGCCTCAGGATCATCTTGCACTTAGCTGCTAGTTGGTTAATATACTCCACCACAGCCATATTATCCAACCAGAATATTACAGACTGACTGTGGAACTACCGAGGCCAAATTGTGAGGGCCACCAGAGTGGGAAAGAGTTCAAGGAAACTGATGTTTGCCCCAACCCAGACTCCACCCACTCCTCTAGCTAATGTTGCGCACACCAGGAGGTACCCAGAATGGCTCTGAAACCCACACTGCCCACAGAGTCTGTTAACAGGCCTATCTCCTCCTTAGTCTTGGCCAGGCTTGGCCAGACCACTGGACCATTCAAATCCCTCAAAAAACACCACCCAGATTTTCATATCCTGGCAGAGCTCACTCGCTAACCTAGTATGATGGTGCCTCTGCTTCAGTCCAGTCATGGTCTGTGCACTGTAACGGGAAAATGGGGGACCCATGGGAATGATACAGAGAGCAAAATTCAACTGCCTTACTTCCATCTGCAACTGATGCAGTCTTCTTCCTGGATGCCAGGCAGTCTCCAGTGCCTGCAAAAAAACCTTGACTTTCTCTTGAAGGAGGTTAGAGACGCCCTCCAGGGAGCCCAATTCAATCTCCAGGAACTCAGTAGTCATAGCTTGGCCATAAGTATTGTTGTTCATGAGGGGTACTCCAAAAATCCCCATAAATTCCTGGAAAGACTACAAGGCCCCAACACACACTGCCGTACCGGGGGGCTCCCAGAAAAAGGAAGTTGTCCAAATACTGCAACACCCACCGGTGCCGCGATCTCTGTCTGAATACCCACTCCAGGAAGGTTATGAACTTCTCAAAATAAACACAGGAGACAAAACAACCCATGGGCATACTCTTGTCAAAGAATAATGATCCCTCAAATTGGAAACCCAGTAGATACAAATCATCTGGGTGTACAGATAGCAACAAAAGTGATTCTGTGTGCGCCTCCACTAGCAATGTCCCCTGTCCAAATTCCTGCAGCATCATGATTGCCTGATCCAGCGAGGCATAGTTGACTGAGCACAGAGCTCCATCAATACCTTCGTTCACAGATTGACCCCTAGGTGCCGATAGGTTGTGGATCAAGTGGTACTCATCTAGGTCCTTTTTCAGGACCACCCCCAATGGGGAACAAACAACATTTTCAAGCGGGCTGACTCAAAAGGACCTGTTATCTTCCCCAGGTTCTTCTCCTTGAGTATCTTAGCCCTGGCAAAGCTATGGTTAGCCTTAAGGGCTTGTTGATTCTTGCAGTATGGGGCCCCCAAACATTCCGTCGCCAGGATCCTGAAGCCATCTCTAAAACCCCATACAGGAGTAGGTGATCATTTCTGTTTTTTGGGCCTATATCACTTGACTTTTTAACATGCTTGGACTCTGGATGGGAAGAGAGGCTGCAGAAGGAGCAACAATGCTTGAACTTACATGTTCCCAGAGTTCTGGAACAGGATCTTTTATTGGAATCCCCACAGGAACCCTTCTTTGCCCCCCCTCCTGTCTACTACTTGCCCCTGTCCCCACCCAAATGGGCTGACTATGAGTAGCATCCAGCCCTTGCAGCTTCATTGAGCGCAGCCAGGTGTTACAATCAATCTGGTCCCATGCCAGCATGGGACTACTGGCCTTATCCTCCTAAACTCTTTGTCATAATCTCTTCAGGCTGTGCTCCAAACTCATCGTGAGCACATGCAATCCTATTCTGGTAGCATGCCAGCTGTCAGGAAATGCTTTGCCATGATTGCCTGGAAAGTCATTAAGCCATTGAGCCAGTTCAACAATGTCTGCTCCACCCTCTTTTTGTATGGCCAGTGGCCACAATCCCTAGAATAGGAGCATTCTTCATACAGCTTGCTGTCCTCCTGCTAATGTCTGCCAGCAATCAGCTCGCACATATCAATATAACTACTCTTCCATATACTTCCTTTCACCTCCATCAGCATGTGCTTGCCCAACTGATCATGTTCGGAACACACATCCCCCAACAAGATGCTTGGCAATTATGTCACCGTACCTGCTGGCGCTGTCTCCTGAGGAGAGGGTGTAGCCCTTACCAGCACCAGAATCGCTTGCTCAACACTGCCTGCATGCTGAGAACTACCCACTGTTGACCCCTTCATCCCTTGTCCATCCTCCCACTGGCTGCCCCACGGGTGCACCAGCAGACTGTGCTTGACCAACCTGCCCCTCTACACCTTCAAGGTGGGCCACCAGTCTCCTGGCCCTTTCCACATTGTTGCCTCCGGCTATCCGAGGCTAAAGTGTCCCCCATTATAGGTGCAGACAACTACCTTGGAAAGACAAGTTAAAACGCTGGCTAAATTTGTGAATAACTCTTGCTGCCCATCATGACCCTGCCCCCTGCATGTGTGACCCCAATCACCATAAAATTGTTGCCATTCTGTACAATGCTATTATTAGCCGTTGGGACCATCACAGCAGAAAAGCTACCCTGCACCACCCCTTCACCTATACTGCTCACAGGTGAGACCTCTAAAGCAACCACTGAGCTTAGACCCCCTTCCTTCCTGGGGCCCTGCCCCTGAGCATGCTTCTTCACTGTGGAAAATGCCACCTGAGGTGCTACCCCTGGTCTCCTTGGCCTCTCAGTGGGTACCAGCGGCTCCCTAGGCTTCCCCTCCTGAGGGGCCTATGGCCACAGCAAGGCCAAGCTCTCGTCCTAGGCGTCCACCCTACGCATCAATGCCTACATATCTACCCCATTGCGAGTACTCTTGGAGTCCCTCTTCGCACCCCTGGCCATCATGACTATGGATGTTAGAGTGGCACCAAATCACTAATCGCCGGCGCTAAATCAAAGTCTGAATGTACCCTGCCCCATGGCACTGCCAAACAACAAATAACAAGCCACTCACTTCCTTGGACCGAGTAGCAAGCAGGGATGTCTAACAAATCTTGGGCAAATTTGGCCATGCGTGAGGTGGGAAGCAAGGAGGACTTGTGGTGGGCATCTCGGGTGATGAGTGGGACCCAAAGAGGCCTGCTCGCTGCAGGTGCTGTCTTTTAACGGGGCGACCTTCCTCATTGGTTGTGACCCCGGAAGAACTTTAGTGCTTACAGAGGTCGTGCGCCACCGGCCATTTCGTCCCGACCGGCCACAAAGACCGTGGCGCTTGGTGACACGATCCCTGGAGCTGGCCTTGGCTTGCCACTATACAGGAGGCTCCCTCGAGTTGGGGGAGCCTCTGGAATTCTGGCAGCAGTGGTGGATTTCAAAAGGTTTTCCTTCTAAATTATATTAAGTTAACTTTTGATACACACAACATGGCAGCTGATTGGAGACACCTAGTTGTCATGGATCTATAGAGTACATTTGTGGCACAGACACTTGTGCACTGGGAATACAAGCTTATTTCTGGCTATGATTGACAGGTAGTGGAGATATCTTCGAATCGCAGTGGGGTGCCCATTGGTGCGCCCCAGCCTTGCTTTGGTGCTCTGTAATTCTGTAGGCGGATTACTAACTTTTGAAACGTCAACATGCAAAGGGCTCTATTCCCAAGTGATAGTCACACATTTGCTACGTGTGGTCTAGAATATTTCATGGATGCACATTTGCAACGTTCTGGAACTCAACAAAACTTTTGCTAGTCTCTCCGGGAAAGCTGTGGCAGTCACAGCTTTTCATTAAATAACGATAGTACGAGAAAACAAGGAAGAAAAGAGAGCGGAGGGGGACAAAAATAAGAAAATTTTGACAAATGGAGAGGGCAAGGTTGAAAAACAACATGCAGGTGTGGAATAAAGGTTCACACAGTGTAGGCTGGTGAAAGAAAGAGGCATGATAATTAAAACGTGGTTGCTTTGATTTTCAGAAACACTGGCATTTGGCAGCATTAGCGACAGGCACCTAAAAAATGTGTCCGGCACTCTTTTTTTAAAAGAAAACTAAGCACTAAATGTACATGTTTTTGCTTATGCACAGTTCACAATTTCTGAAGGCAAACCATGCCATGGGTGAGCCAGTCCCCAAGCCTTTCGAGGAATTTACTTCCCCATATTATTACACCTCATGGAGTAATATCACATAATTAAAAAGGTTTTAAATTATAAGGTTAGTTTTTGTGAATTCCTTTAAGTAGGAATCGGAGTAATTTGCTCGTATAGGTCAAACCTTTATACATGTAAATTGCTTTGGGAATCTGGCTCACTATTATGGTTCTGGCATTGATTGCCTAATTGTCTGACCCTCTTGGGGGTTGGGGTGGGAGGAGCATGGGGCAAGCAAGGCTACTGGTCCTCAGCTAGAGGGGCTTTGGTCATTTGCCTCTCATGTTCGAGAGCTTGTTCTACTATGGCTCTGCAAACTAGCCAAGTACAACTCCTTCAGCACTTGACTGTCAGTGGTAGTGTGGGCAAGCAGTCACACGCTCCTCAGGGAGGTATTTTACGGTGCTCCAAGCTCAGAAGTGAACAGTCAGCTCGTAGCTTAATTACTGAATACTCAACCAAGTTCTTTACTTTGATAAAGGGAAAGTACTTCAATCTACACACTTAAAACATGATGCTTGACAGCAATCAAAAGAAATGCACAATTTTTGTCTGGGTGCTTGGACAAATGCACCTTGGTGCCTGGCCCACCTCACCCCTCTCTCATGGATGTTCCTTCCTTTAGATGAGTTTAAATAGGCCTTCCCACCCAAGGGTTATGTATATCTCAGGCAAGTCTCAAGGGTTAGGTGCAAATTGCCCTGACTTTCAGTCTCACTGTTCAATGCCCCTGGTAAATCTCAAATTTACAGTCTCACCTAGTTCAGGCCTTAGAGTTTGATTCCAGGGCCAGCAGCAAGGGTCTGCAGCCTGTGTACTTCTGAACACCTGCTTCTGGGCAAGGCTAGCTGGCTGGAGGGTTAATCCACAGTCCAGACAGGACTACAGCTGATTGCCAGTGGGAGCCGGTTTACAATGTCCTCAGTGGCAGGTGGCAGTTCCAGCAAGCGAATGACCCTCTTTAGGGTCATCAGTGAGCTGTGGTCATTGGACCACCAAGGTAAAAGTTACAGCAGAATTACAGCCCTGCCATAGGAGTCACAAGTGCAGTGGTACAGCACCTTAGGCCTTGTTGTTTGAAAGGTAGTGGCATTGTCCACTTCGGCCAATTATAGAAATGGTGGCAGACTCCGCTGTGGGCACAATAACATCTTGATGTAGGTGCACTCTGTCTCGACATAACTTCATCATGGTGGTGAACTCTACCTCAACACAAGATTCTGGTCAGCAGCACAATCCATCTTGGGCACAGTCTTCTTCGGGGCAGTGGTGTGATGGCTGCTTCCATGATTCACAAGGATTTGTCCTCAGAGAAAGTCTACATCCCACATGTGTAGCAGGATGCAGATTGCTATCCACAGTTTTCCTTCGGCCAGAGGACCTGCTCTCTTCTGAGGGGGTCCTGCTGCCCTGTTGGTTCAGACCAGTCACATCTCTGCAGGGTTGGTAGGCTCTCTCAGAAACAGGTTTATTTCAGGGTGCTCGGGTCAGAAGGTTCAGCTTCTTCCAACAAGTCCATATGCCAGGCGATGTCTCCTCACTCCTAAGCTGCTACCTGTCAGGCATACACCAGTTGTGGTTGAGGACACTGAAAAACACTCCCTTCCTTGGTTGAAGAAAACTTTGAAAAGAAACAACCAGTTGTCATTGGTTCCCACTTTTAAACAGTCAAAACAAACAAGGGATGTCTGTTCTGTGCACTTTCAGAAATGGTGTGGGTGTTTGTTCTGTCTTCTGCCCTATGAGGCTGATCTTCAGGCACAGCTTTTGTGTAGAGTAATGCTCCTGACAACAAGGTAGTCTCTAGTCTGAAATCCCTACAGCTCAGGCATAAAGAAGCGTGAACATTCTGCACCTTGCTTATCAACAGCTACACTGGCCATGATTAGGGAAAAAGACAAAAGGCTAGCTTCACCTAACAGACCTCTCTCACCCTTAACAACAATGACTGGCGTACCACCGTCTCCCACCATCTACCTAATGGCAGTGCTCAGAAAGACTAACTAGCCGCCCCTCTCAGCAAAATGACCTAATAAAGTTTCTGAAGAGGCCCAGTCTCTTCTTTACAAACTTCAGTGTGGGTGTATCCTCTCTCTAGGTTCAGGAAAATCAGCAATACACTTCAGCCGCCTGGGAAAACAGTCATCTCCATCTTGTGCACAAGAACAAGCCAGGGGCTTCCAAAATTGAACCCGCTGGCCCCATTACTCTGGTTTGCTCCTTCACAAAATGCATGACCACACAGGCCATGCACACACACTGGGAATGTTAGTGCTATGATCTGGGTTAGGGTGTAGAAGTGAAATTTTATACAATCTGGACATTAGGTCTCAGATAAAAAGGTACTGTCACCGCTACTGATTCATAAAACACGAGACACTACCTCCATCACTTTACATGCTAAACCCATGACAGGGATAGTAGTCCACTGTAATTCAGTTGCCTCCAGGTCACAGGACTTGTCCAAGGCCAGGCCCAGGACTTCGCACCCACACTATAATAGCATGAGGCTGGAGGCAAAAACAAAAACCAGGATACGAGCTATTTGCAATTGGGCACTTAAGGCATAGGAATACAGTGGGATACCACGCTGGCTCCAGTCCCAGCACTAGTGTTATTCAAGCATATGGGAAAAAAGCACCAGAAGGGTCGAATGTAACAGGTGATCCAATTTGTAGTTTCTGAAACTTGATATTCCAGAGAAAGTTTAGAATTCAAGTACTTACCAAAGCTACCCTCTTTGGAAGTAATGAGACTCATAATACAGCCGATGCATTGTAGTCCTGCCACAGTCTTGTGGTGTTTTTTTCCTGTCTAGTTGTAGGTCTTAGATTTGTTTCACTTTAGATAAGAATCTATTCTGTATTTTTTAATTTTGTATCGGTTTGATCAGGCTCTCCTCAACCTGCACTATCAGCTCTCGTGAGTTTGAAGTTTAGCTGTACACTATTGATGCTGAACTTTACTGCCCATCAATAATTTGTGTCTTTGTCTATGTTCAGTTTAATGAATTTACTAGTGCACTTTTATGCACAATCTCCGTTTTTTGTGGTTTTAAAAATTAGTAGCAAAGACCATTGTTAAGAGAAACGGAGAGATGGGTAGAAACAGCAGATTTGTGAATCACTAACATGGGAATGGATGTCAAAGCTAAACAAAGTGGTGCTACAAAGGAATACTATAGAAGGATGAACCTGGGGCCCAGAATAGAGCCCCGTGGTGCACCATGGTGACAAAAGTTGGCAGCATCATGAGACGTATTCCAAGAGACTGTGAAAGTGCTCTCCAAGATATGAGTAAGAAGCCCCTCTCATACCACGCAGGAAACGATTCACGAAGAAAGAGAAGCAGGAAGAGGTACATCATAGTGTCTATGATCCTTCTCTCAGAGGAGGAATTTAGAAACCGCAAACAGGGTGGAATGGCTGGGGAGTAAGCCAGAGAGAATACATTGTGATGATGGAGGAAAGGTGTGATTTGAGTGCATGTTCCAGTGTTTTGCATGGATGTGTAAGACACGAGCTAGGCTGGATATTCACGGTGTCGAATTAATTATTTTTCCGTAGTAACCAGAGAACTCGATCAGATTATAAAAAGGTGCAAAATGCAAGAGTAAAGTAACAAGTGAAGGAAATTTGAGCGTGTAATCATGTCCCTTTCCGAAAGTTATTTTGTCAGTAATCGTAGACTGCTCTTGACCCAAATAACCAGCTTACGTGATACTTATTCTGTCACGTGTGTCTCATCAGACACATATCTTGCCAACGGTCATGTCCCCATCAGCCAGCTTTTGTGCCAGTGATAGTGCCCTTCACATGGGTATGTTGTTAGTAAGCTTGCACTCACCAGAGTTGTAACTATTGTTTGTATTTCTTTGTTACATGCATCCTTATTGCACTTCGCCTTAAAGCTACAAAGGAAAGCAAATAATATGGCAGTAGCGCAAAAAAATCAATCTGACTTTTGCTGTTTTCGTACTTTTCTCCGTTCTGATCACTCGCTTCTCAGACTGCTCTACTTCTGACAGTTGCTAAAACACAGTCGCCATATTTTTTTAGCCGTAATAATGGTGAGAAGTAACTCCACAGCCTGCTTCTTCTAATCTTTCTCTGTTTTAACCCAAGACAAACCTCAAGCAAATGCTTAGAAACCTCTGTGCAATTGCGATTAGGAAAGAACCTTACGCATAGAATCAAAAGTACAGTGATGCGTTTTCTTTAGATTTAAATTAATTTAAAAAAAAATCTAAAAAATATACCTACAATGCATGTGGCATTGTACTTTCGTTGTTCAAAAGGGCTTGAAAAAATGCAATAGGCACAAAACGACGAACCTTGGGACTACGAAAGAGAGAGCTGAAATATAAAGGACTTCTTAGTGGAGGCCACTTGTTGCATCGTCCAGATGTGCCTATTACAAGATGCCCTAGTCTCTTCGGGGATTGACGGTTCTATCTCCTCAAAAGTTTCACAATCTGCAAATGCAAAGCTATTTTCGGACCCGTTACAGCTACTGATTAATGGAGCCTGTCATTGTAACCGTAAAAAAACACACAAATCCGCTCACTGCCTTTATTCGTTAAGAGGAGGCTCGCAATCCAGTATGTTCTCGATTAAATTTGTTACCAAACTATCCCTACCTCAATTGTTCTCCCTGGTCCCCAATTCTCTCTTCTCCTGGACTGCTACAACCATAAAGTTTGCCTAACAAGTACAGTTACAGGCATATGAGTGCATTAAACATATACATCTAGACCTTTTGCTGCTTTAGGGTGTTCAATTCCCTCAAAATCATGTCCCGAGATCCTGACCATGCTGTGCATTGCTCCTATATAAGCATACCGCGACCTGCCCTGCAAGTTAGCACGTGCTGACCAAGGGCCTGATTCTAACTTTGGAGGACGGTGTTAAACCGTCCCAAAAGTGGCGGATATACCACCTACCGTATTACGAGTCCATTATATCCTATGGAACTCATAATACGGTAGGTGGTATATCCGCCACTTTTGGGACGGTTTAACACCGTCCTCCAAAGTTAGAATCAGGCCCCAAATGTCCTCATCTCATTGGGACAGCTTTTTGTGCTTAACATAGACAATTTTTTCATTTTTGGATAATTATCTACACCAGTAATCGCCCTACTATGCATTTATTATGCCAATAACAAACTCTTTGAAACCGTTTTTATGCCAATGATACCACCACAATCTGGCAGCACTTATGCTTGAAAACATCTCCTATTTCCGTAAGTATTGTGCCATGAATCGGGTCCTCCTCAGATACTGGGCCGGTAGTCGTGCCTAGTCAAACATTTGTTGTGCAGCTATCACCATTAAGTGCAGGTTTACTGCTGAGAGCAGGACTTTTTTTCTTCAAGTTTTTCAAATGCAATCATTGATTTAACTTATTTTTCAAATTTCTTGGCTCCATTTTCTGATCTACTACCTTTCTTCACAAACTCCATATAAGTTGTTGTTTTAGGCACTAGCGCCTGCAAAGATTGGGTTTATGTTAATTATTGTGGCTTGTCACGTTTCCTTCTGCGGCTAAAACTATGTTGAGTCTCTCATGTAACTTAGTTATGCAAGTTCTCAATATGCCCACCAAGGTTCATCCAGTTGTTTGGCAAAGAAGCTGCCAGCGCATTATGTCCTGCCCTTTAAGCTTTCAAACTGAGTGTTTGCTCAGGCTACCGGTTGACCTGAATCTTTCGTCATTTCAGCATGACCGAGAAAGAGGTATTGGAACCACCTGCATCTCCGGGGTCCGGGGAGAGCAACGATAATGCTGTAAGTTCTGTGCTGATGTCTTCTTTAGTAGCGTGCTTGTCATGGTCTGCCCCCTATTGTCGACTGGGTAGAAATGCAGCTGTCATTGTCTGCCCCCTGTTGCCAGAGATTGGTGCTATAGCTGTCATGTTCTGTAGCCCCCGCCTTCAATCCAAAGCCGGAAGCGCATTGTTGTGTCTCGTCCTATCTGTGATTGTCTGAGGAAGCACAGGTTGTACCTACTCTGTGCCTACTTCTGCTATCATGAAGTTAAATGGAGAACCACTGAAATGATTTTGCCACCTCAGTTCTTACCCTAAAAAAGGACCTGCCTAAAGCAGATGTACAGCCAATTGCCTGTCCGGCACATCTGTTTAAATGCTGAATTTAATAATGAATATTTATTAGTTTATGGAATATGGATTCATCCAGTTCTTCGACAGGGAGAGCAGTTTCAGAAAGCGGCGATGCCTGCTGAGTGTCACCATGGCTTTCTTAAGTATTCAATGGAAGTGCATTGAACTGAAACCAGCTCAAATGTTTAGGAACAATCACGAGGAGTTTTGAAAGCAGGGTGAATTTAAAGCGGAGGTGTGACAAGTATATATTTATGCATATACGGAGGTCCACTCTCCCATGCTAGAAGCATACATACTTACACCTTAGAACAAGTAGTAGAATAGTTTCTGATGCTGAAGATCCAGGCACTGGATATCATTTATTTGGTCAGAACTATAGCACTGCTCTCGTGGTTCGTTGTCTCGAAGAATGTCTTGAACAAACTTCCAACTCTTTGAGTTCGCGTATCAATGCGCTGTGCAGTAATTCGCACAGCTTTTTAGATTTGTTAGTGTTTTTCAGGTAATTCTTCCTTTGTATTTTTATATAAAATATGAACATACTATATCTTGAATAAATTAGGGGTTTTTTCTACATACATCGCCTTTTCTTTCTTTCTCCTTTCTTCCCATCCTTTTACATGTCTTAAAAAAATCAGTTGCTATTTATTGAGATATTTATGCACCGACTGATAAGTATGCAACTTGTTATTGCTAAATACGTTTCTAAAAGAACCCCCTTTTTTGTATGCAGTTGCTACCCAGGCTACCTTTGGAGTTCAGTTTAACTCCACTTGAAAGAAAGCATTGCAAGTCCAATGACAGGTTCATTAACGCGTTTCAATGATAGACAGAATGCCATACATGATCCAATGAAATGACATCCCACTTTTATGCATGGAAATGATAGAGTATGAACTTTGCTACACAGTTTGGAGTATATACAAAAGGCAGGGTTTATGGGGTTGTATCAAGAGAGAAATTACGTGGGAGAAGAGGGTTCTAGACGATTTTGTGAAAGCAGGGTGGTAGGTAGAGAGGCATTAGCATGGGAGGAGATTTCCTGTGCCTTCATTTTATTGTAGACGAGGAGTAGGGAGCTTGTGGATCTGAACTGGGATCTTGTTCCAGATCCTTCAGGTTTAGAAGGATAAGGCTTCCCTCTATGGCTTGGCTTCCAGTCTTGTAACGTTGCTTCTACAGTAGCTGTGTGAGTTCCACTAGATACTCTGATCTTGGAGACCTTGTGGTCGGTGCTTTACGAATTATAAAACATATCTTTAGGGTAATGCTGGTTGACGTGACAGTCAGTGGAGCTCTCTGAGAACAGGAATTATCTCGATAAACTGCTTGAGACCTACAATCCGGATTTCCACTGCGTGGTAATGCTTTTCAGATGTTAGAGGTGGGATTCCAGCAATCATGCCAGCAAGGCATTGCTGCTATCAGGGTTATAGAGGACCAGAGCTTGTACAGCAGCTCTGAAGTCTGCTTCTGTAAAAAACGACTTTAATTTCGTATCATCATTAGTTGTCTTGCAGTTTCCATCCTACAAGTGATGTAGGTCTTGAAGCTGAAAATGTCGAAGCTTAAATTCCTATCATTGTTTGTCAATTTGGGTGCAAAGTTAGCTAGATTCAATATGCCAGACATTATATCCTGCATGGAGGTCTCTAAAATATATTATGGTGCTGCTTAACTAATCAGGGGTGCTAAAATTATATTCTTCAGTTCAGCTAAAATGATCAAGTGTGATGCTAAGAGTATCATTCTTCTCCATCTTTTTGAGGGCAACACTACTATTCTTGTAGGCGAGGGCTGATTTTAAGCTAAAAGTTTGTGCTTCCTACAGGGAGAAAGGGGGATATTCAGTGGGCATCAGGCGATGGCTGTTTCAGAGGATGCTAGGACGATTCTGGTTATTCATTCCCCCATGTTACACGGACATTGCTCTGTTATGTAAAGCACCCATGAGAATTTAAGAATTGGAACTGTATGTAAAACATATAGGGGGTTATTCCAACTTTGGAGGAGGTGGTAATCCGTCCCAAATGTGACGGATTTACCACCAGCCGTATTACGAGTTCCATAGGATATAATGGACTCGTAATACGGCTGGTGGTATATCCGTCACTTTACCGTCACTTTTGGGACGGATTACCACTTCCTCCAAAGTTGGAATAACCCCCATAGTTCTTTGATGGTTACCTACTGCACCGGTATGTACAGCTCTCATTCCCACAAGTTTCCACAATGCAGTCCTGTATCCAAAGCACACAGTGGTATGAAAGTCTCCATAATGCCAAATATGATAAGCAGAGTTGTCATGTTAGTTTCCACATCTCTCTGTAAGTACACATCAGCATGCTTACTTCTATTACATAAAGTGCACATTGCCACAACAGTTTCGCTGTTGCTTTCATATGTAAAATGCATGTGGCAAGCTTGAACGGGCATGCGGGTATGGGAATGGGCGCTCAGCCAGGGTAGTTATTCATTCAATGGGAGAAGTATCAGCGCTTCTCTTTAGGGCAGCTACCCCTTTATTGGGCTGTTTCAAGCACTTCTAAGCAGGGATCCGGTGTTTTACAGGGATAGTCCAGGAACATTAAAGTATGGCCACTGTGCATGGGACATTATCTCCGCTCCAAGCAATACTTGCCAATCCCCTGGATTGAACAGTACTGGTAATTCTCAAGAGATGGACAGTACCTTCAATTGAAAAGGGCCAAAATGTCTCAAATTGGCTGACAACTTTTTTACAGCTTCACATTAACGGTTGTTTCCTGAACAATGTAGGAATTGCTGCTACACTGAATGCATACCTGTGTCCCTTTATTAGGTCGAGCGCTCAAGCGCTCTGGCCTGTTATAATCTATCTGTTGGCTTTTAATCACGCACACCACGCACCCATCACTGTCACTCGTTCATGGGCTTGCCTTTCAAAAATCCTTTGTTAGCATTGGTAAATGCTTTACGTTTGTCCCTCCTTGGGGCGGTTTTGTTACCGCCTTGGACACTGACTCTGTTACATGGATAACTGTTTGTTTGCCGATACGTTTGACTGCGAGCAAACTTTTTCCTTTTGTGTCTCTCCTTCCGGCTCATGCTCATGGCGGCTGTGGCGCTTTGAATCGGCCCGCTTATGTCAATTGTTCCCATTGCATTACAAATGCTTGTCTTAATTCTTTCTGTATTCATCCCTTCCATTCCCTTCTCCTGGTCTCTCGCTTCCTTCTCTCCTGTCACCCTCAGTGCTTTGAGGTGGCCTGAGAGTAGCTTAAGAATCTACCCAAATAATCACAGCACATCAAATGGATTAGAAGTAAATGTATCCCATGGCTATATCCTAAACAGTTGACATGGCTTTAGCTCTAAGGGCTCAACTTTTAAAATTTGGTTGGTTCTGTACATGAAATGACTCCATATCATGATGACGTTCATCAATGTATGTTTGGGCATTAATAAATAATAAAACCACGTGAAAACGTAAAGTCTAGTTTAGTTAAACAAGAATGTGTAAATTTTGAATTGTGTAGGGTGAAACATATTATTCATGTCTCTCGCTCTACAAATAGTAGTTTTGAAGGTAAATTATACAATTTCGTCGTTCTGTTCTCCTTTCCTTCCAAATATAATGTGCTCTTACACATTTTGTAGACGACCTTTTTTCCTCTAAGGTAGAGCTGGAGCTGTTTCAGGTTACTTATCAAAGAATGTTAAAAAAGTTGTTGTAGACATCTTAATTCTGTTATAGTATTAATGTTCGTTTTAGAGGGCATTATCAGGGGTGATTTCGTGCCACCCAAGCTATGTGTTTCCAGGCGAAGGCATGGGCACTTCACTAGGGTAAAAAAAATATCTCTGTGTTTGTTCCTTCTGGTCGATTCATTAACTCAATTAGGTCATGCTGGGAGAGAGGAGTAGTGATTTGTCGAACTTCTTCTGAAGGACTAGTTAAAACAAACTACCACAGACAGGTGCAAGGAAGAATAGGTCCTCTGGTTGCTCTTGGGACTATAAAATGCAGACGTTATCACGGTTCCGGGGTCCCTCAGGTCTCTGGGCTCTGGTGACACTACTCCTGCTGCACCAATGGAAGCTGCGCCACTGACTGTGGACTGTGAGTTTTACTTAATGTATTTGCTAAGCCATGTCGGTTGACAGGTGCTGTGGTGTGGCATAATCATTATTTTTGGTGAATAGCTTATTAGCAGTAGGCAATGCTGACCGGCACATTATGTTAGCTAGCTGAGCATTTGTAATTCACAAGCTTCATATTTTTTTAGAGCAGGCTTTTATCGGCAGTTATTGCCTTCTTTCTTAGTAAACCAGTTGATCAGCACCACCTGAGCATTCCATTGCATGCAATGATAGTGAACAATGAGAAAAATATAGCAGTTGACCGCCCTGAGAAGCCGAACATTTGGAGACATTTGTGGGTTTGGGATACCGATATGTTGGGGCCTGCGGTCGCTCACAGCCTGTCTCTATTCTCCTCTGTCGTGAGATGTGGAGAAATGTGCTCCTACTTCAGAGAATGTTGCTCAGCGATCTGTGTCGGCCTCCTTTCTTGACGTGGCTTATAGATATAGTTTGACTTTTCACTTATCACTCTTCAGTGGGATGGCGGAACTTCAGTAATGTTTGGAGCCGGTGGGTGGGCCCACGTGGTTGGCTTAGTCATTGTGTGCTGCGTCACTTCTGGAAAGTTCAGTGTGCCAAGAACCCTTTTCTGATCTCAGTATAATTCCTGTGGCAGCTGGAGCATTACTAACAACTATGCCACCACAGGGGCAGGGTAAGCTGTCCCTTCCACCTCCCGAAGGACATCATGCGTTTAAAGCGGCAGTGCCACCTAAACAAATGTTAGGTCTGTGTGATACTATTTAAGCTCACAAGCTATATGTCTGTGCACACAAGTTCTGGTATGGTTGATGTAGGACGGAGTTGTCCAAAGGATGTGTGCGATGGTTGATTCCGTGATAAATTTGTTGGATAACCACTGCCTTTGTGGATGATTTTGCCACGTCGATGTCCTCAAAATCTGCTTTGTTTCCCCCCGTCAAACATTAGTCACCCTTATATATAGGATGTAGTAGGCTCACACGTACGAATATTTTAATTCAGGATTGCCGCATTCGGCTTTCCTTGCACCCTCTGCTATGTTTCCACCATCCATTTAAGTTCATGTGCCATTCTCAATTTATGATAGGACAGTTCTCATTAGCATGTTGAAGAATCGAAGAAATGCAATCAGACATAAGCACAATCTATCACAGTCTTCAAGGGTGAGTTTTTGAAAGAATAAAATTAAAAGTCTTTTCATGGGCCTGGAAGCACTTATGCTCACTAAGGGCCTGATTTAGATGTTGGCAGTCGCACTACCAAGCCACGTCCGGCGCAGACCAAAAAATACCGTCACGGCGACAGTCTTCCGTCTGCTGTATGTTACAGTTCTGTTTGTAGTCTAAATGGCAGCAGTTCACTGATGGCACGACTCTATGGATTTCGTACAATGGCAGGGGCTATGGAAGAGAGGTAAGTGACACACACACACTGTACCTTAGCCATAGGTGTACCCACACACTACTCAACACAACACATGCACACAATTACCCATTGCCATTCGGACACAACACAACCCGTACATGCCGAAAACACTTTGACATCCATCCATGACGCAACATACACACACCATTGACAGTGCACCCACACGACACAACCACAACAAACACAACTACACACTCAGCTACACAAACACACTCACTCACACCTGCTCCTGCACATCAGCCACTCAATCACATCCAGTACACACATTGACTCACACACAAAACTCGCAGCACAACATGACAGGTACAGTTCCCCTGGCAATGTGCACACATGGACACAGTTGGCAGTGTACCGTCGTTGTGGTTCTAGCATTAATTTGTCAATGAATACTGGCACCATAATGACAGTTGTGTATGTGTTCAATATGTGTTGTGTGCCAGTGTGTCCTCATCCATATCTGTTCCACTAGTGTCCCTGACATATGTATGTCCCAGTGATAAAAAAAAATACTGTGACATGTATATGTCTCCAGTGGTTCCCACCTCCCATGCAGTGCCCACCCACCATACACTGGCAATGCAGCATCCCTACTGTGTAGTCAGTCGACAGTGGGGGTGGTGGTCATGTTTTCACCGTAGGTTGGTGGCAGCAGCGTTGGCGGGTCTTGTCCAGTTGTGTCCAGTCGAAGACAGGGGGAAAGTGGAAAAAAGGTGAGTTTTCACTCCCTTTCCCCACAATCCTTTACTACCTAAGGAGTGGAGGTCGGGCCACCACTTCTTCCTTGGCGGGAAGGCACATCTAAATCTGTATTTGCGGTTGCATTTTAAGAAACTAGATATTAGCAGCCTTTTGGAGATAACAAAATAATAAAAATGTGTATATAGAGATTGAGTTGAACGTTACTGTAAATACACCAATTAATAGTATTTATGATTTGATTGTTATGATTATGTATGATTTTTGAGTATATAATTGAAAAATGTACAGATTATATATTAAACAAACGTAATGCTGGGTACATTGGATGATCTTCACATTACATCAATGGAAAAATTGTTGCCCATTTTCTGTCTCAGTATGTGCTGCTCCTATGCAGCTTGTGGCATAGCTACCTGGGAGAGGTTGGCAGCAGGGAACTGTTAGATGTGGTACATGATAAAAAAAGAAACAAAGTCACTGACAAAAAATGTAAGAGTGAAGTTATGGTTAACTGTGGTTATATGTTATGTGTATTTGCACAGCACACAGCTCACCCAGGAGTGTATCCTGAAGCAGGACCTCTATGGTCTGAGCCAGGGACGGGGTGAGGTAAAGAGCCAGTTCTTCAGTTTCTGCTAGAATTCAAGTACTGTGGAGGAGGCTCTGATGTGCAGATCATTCCAGGCTTTAGAAGTGGGTTAGGAGAAGGCATGACCACTGCATGCGGCTCTGCGTATGTGTGGGGAGGATAGGGAGGAGTCCAGCTGAGCTCAGGTGTCTGGTAGGTTTGTGGAAGTTTATGCTGTTGTTGAGGTACTTGGGGCCAGTGGTGTGTAAGGCTTTGTATGTGTGCATGAGGAGTTTGGAGAGTGCTTGTTTGTGGATTGAGAGCCATGGAGCTCTTTGAGGTGTGGTGTGAGGGCAGGGTGGGAGGTTAAGTATGAGCCTGGCCGCTGAGGTTTGTATGGTCTAGAGTCTTCTAATCTGTTGAGTGCTGATTCCAACATAGAGTGTTTTTCTGTGGTCCAGCTTGTTGGTAATGAGGGATTGGGTGACGTTTCTGCGGGTGTTGGTGGGGAGCCATTTGACTATCTTCTTGAGTGTGTGGAGTGTAGAAGGAAGAGACAGAGACTGCATTCACTCGGCCAGCAATCGTGAATGGGATGTTAATTAGTATTCTGAGGTTCTTTGTGTGGGTTGTCTGGAGGGGTGTGGGTCTGAGTTCCGCAGCACACTAGGTGGAGTCTCAGAGCGAAGTGTCTTTGCTGAAGATTACTACTTCTGTCTTGTCTGTGTTGAGCTTGAGGCAGTTGGTTTTCATCAATCTGGTGACTTCAGTGATGCAGGCAGAGGTACTGGTCCGGGTGTTTGGCTTGTTGGAGAGGAAGAGTATGAGCTGGTTAACGTCAGTATAGGATATGATGTTAATTCTGTGGACAAGAACGAGGCTGGGGAGTGGGGTCATGTAGGTAGGCACTGAACAGAGTGGGGCTGAGTGAGGATTCTTGTGGAACTCTGCAGATGAAGTTGACGGCATTTGAGGTGAACGGGGCCAGGGTGACTAACAGGGTGCCGCATGATAGGAAAGAGCAAATCCAGCGAAGGGTGGGACCTTGGATTCCCACTTCATGCAGTCATTGGATAAAGATGGGGTGGGAGACAGCATCAAAGGCTGCAGAAATGTCAGTCGGATAAGGGCTGCGGTATCACCTCTGTCCATGATCATCTGAATGTAGTTATTTTGCCTAAAAAAAATCCGAAATGCTTTTCGATGGAAAGTCAGACCCAACTATAACTAGATAGTTATATGTAGTTTTATAAAACCCATCTTTCACCGGGAACCTTGATATATGGAAAATTACCTTGTGCTAAACTGATCCCATCATCATAATAACAGTTCTCAAACCACTGTACATAGTTTAACCACTGCCAGAGCAACTGAGGGTTACGCAATATGAAGGACCAAATTATGCAGCAAGGATTTCTAAATTATTTCGTAAAATATGGCACATTCTCTGTGCAGAATTACTTTCATCCATCTGAACTAGAAACACCAGTTGGTATGGAATCTGCAGATTACACAAATGATGTGGTAAGTGTAGTAAATCCATAATAATGCGGTAAACACTACAGTGAAAGAATTGGCTAATTCCACTGGTCCTCACCACTCTATTCAGTTATCCACAGGTTATTCATGAAATATCAACAAAAGCTAATCATTCTAAATCTAATCAGTGCACACAACTTTCCACAATATAAGTCCACCTGATTAAGGTGAGTTACGTGCAGATCCTTTCTGGAAGACAGTGCAAATAAGGCTAAGGTTGAGGTTTTTATTTTAGCTCTCACATAAAACTTTACTCTTTGCTACAGAAAACAATGCAGAACAGAATTAAAGCAAACTTGATATGGTACTAGAACTTTACTCAGGGAAGAAAACCTTTTGCTTAGTTTGATGTAAATCTATTCAGTAGTGGTTGAGAAATTACTGTTCCAAAAATGTGTTGGTTGATAGTATTAAAAGCTAGCTATATGTTTTTACGCTTCATGCAGTGTATTTTTTACTCGTGTTTTATTGCAGTAAAAAAGTGTAAAAAAAGAATTACAAGAAAAAAACATTAGCAATATTTGCTCAGCCTGCAGACAGTCATTGAACCCTAGTTTGAGGACTGTCCACACATCCAAATTAAAAAAAAAGGCCCTCCAATTGAATAAGGAATGTTTATGCTCCTATTATCTATTTCAACTGCTGTATTTGACTAGCCACAAAGAAAATTTGATATTGCCACTGCCTTAATGGGAGGCTGGGGTTCGTTCCTGCTTCCTATTAACATAAATATATTCAGAATACCCAAATGGGGGGCAGTGAGAGAATCCCTTTTCACTCTAGATTGTGTGTCTACCTCTCCATGTGTATAAAAACAGTATTATACATATATAACTGGGCTTCTTTGGCGGATGCCCCCATTTTTTGCCTCCTCTTAGAACAACTAGATGCTGATTTGCAACTATGACAGTGCACTGAGGCCTGCTAAACAGACCTCAGCCCCAGTGCTCTTTCCTTAAAGACGAGGTATGCTTAATTGTTTACCAATGGCAAGGTACTTTAGCACCCCTGTAAGTCCCAAGTAAATGGTATTCCTGGTACCTAGGGCATGGGTACTAAAGAGGGTTCCTAATGACTGCAACGTAATTTATGCCACCCTATGGGACCCACACACAAATTGCACACAGCCTGTCATTGCAGACTGCATGTCAGGGTGCAAATCCTGAGTGGAAACACAAAATGGCACACACATTGTACGCCAAAGTCAATGCATGCATTACATGTAAATCATTCCTATAACAGGCATTAAGAGCCCTATGGCAGGGTGCATTATAATACATGTGAGGACATATCTGCATGATCAGACATGCCCCTGTGATGTCTAGTTCCATTCCTAGACATTGCAAGTGACCGGACAGCCATCTAAAAGTATGTACTGGACACTTGTCAGAACGAGTGACCCAGCTAGATGTTGACTGCATGGAAAATAGAGGTGTTTGGTACCAAACACTATGTCTTAATTATTCTGTATGGATTCCAGTATTGGATTTATTGTGTCAAGCAACCAGAGGGCACCTTAAAGGTGTACCCTGAAACATACTAGTCCTCTAGTTTGCTGGCTGACTGGTTTTGACCAGCCTCTAACCCCCTGGAGGTGAGAGCCTCTGCTCTCCGAAGTCAGAGGCAATGGCTGCTCTGGCAGGAGGTGTTATCACCTCTGCCAACAGCATGGCTAGTAAATCTGCATACCAAGGCCAGGGACTTCAAAGTCTCTGTTGCCTTTGGTATGTGAGCCCTGCTTTCTCCAGACCTGGGAGAGGCAACGTCCTGCGTTGAGGCCCATTTGGCACCAAGACAGGTGGGGAAATTAGCTATACAAGAGGTGTGTTGCACAGCAAGGCTGGGCACACCTCTATGGTGACCTGAAGTGAACACAAAATTAGGAATTCCATTATTTTGTGTTTGGTGGAATTAGGAATCTGGGATATGGTGATCCCACTCCACAAAGTAGGTAGTCATCTAGGGAGTGTGGTGACCACAGGGTTAGGTAGCCCATTGGCTACTACCCTTCACTCCCTCTAACACCCCTAAATTGAGTATTTAGAGGACTCCGTGATAACAGAACCTCAAATTAGCTGGACTAAAGAAGAAGGACCCAGAGAGCTGTGAAAAGCAAGAACTGAGGTACAGTAACTGACCCCTCGACAATTGTGCCAAAGATGACTCATTCTGCAGCCATTCTTCCTCCAAAAGCCTGGGAGACCTGCCACCACTTTGAGAAGTAACCAGGTTCTACTGTGGAGTAGTGGAGCTGCATCGCTGCGCCAAAACCTGACACCGACCAGCACACTGCATCCGTGACCCATAGCCCGAGTTGAAGTGGGGGAATGGGGCCAGTGTGGTTCCCAGGATATCCAGAGACAGAACGCACCTTGGATGTGCCAACAGTGGACACCCCAACACTGCCCGCCTGCAGCCTCTTTTTGTAGGCCCCCTCCAACCACAAGTATCGGCTGCACAAGAACTGATGCCAAAAGACACCATTGCACTTGAGTCCCACAGCTCAAGGAGAAGTGGGCCAAAGGTGTCTAAACGTGTCCAAGGATCTCAAGGGTCGAGGCCCTCTGTGGTTTCCTCTAGACTGGACCCCCCAGTCCCTGCTTGCAGCCTCTTTCTGACCAGACCAATCTCCAGTGAAGTGAATGGGACACCCAACGCCATGACACATCACTGCACCCGGACACCCCGGAACCTCCAGAGGTGACCTGTTGGTGTGGCCTTGGACATTGACGCATACTCCCCTCAAGTCCAGAAGAACAGTCCTATAAGTTGTTGCTGAGTGTCCAAATGCAGCATTTGTTTCTTTACCATATGATAACATTGGGGCACCCAATGCTGAAAAGCACATCTGCAACTGGGTGCTCCAATGCCTCCCAAAGTGACCTGTTGGTGCTTCCTTGGACCTTGCTCCATACTTACCTTAACTCTTAAAGATTGGTCCTGTAAGTCACTGCTAAGTGCGCAAATGCAGTATTTTGTTTTCCCCCCTAAAGGATAACATTACCGTTCCAGAATTCTCACAGTCAATTTCGGAAATTTATAAAAATTAATATCTAGAGAAGTACTTACCTTATTCTGATGATCTTGGTATCTAAATTCATATAAAAATAATTGTAATTGCTATAAATTGGTGTTGGATTTCTTTATTGAGTTTGAGTCTCGTTTACTGGCTATGTGTGTGCAATAAATTTAGACCGCTCCACAGCACCGAAACAGCCTTGTTGGCTGTCACTGAAGACACTAGATGACACGTGGATGCTAGTGGATATGCAGCAATCATTTTATTGGATCTAAGTGCCAACTTTGACACCGTAGATCATAAAGTTCTTCTTTGGAGAGCCTCTCAAATAGAAATCGAAGGTACCTTCCTCAATTGGCTTTCCTCATATTTGAGTCGAAGAACTTTTCAAGTTCTGGACCAATCCTATTAGTCTGACATTTTCCCACTGACCTGTGGAGTGCCACAGGGATCTTAATTAAGCCCCATGCTCTTCAATATTTATATGGCCCCCCTGGCAAAGATCGTAGAACACCATGGATTGCCTCTTTTATCCTGTGCCGATGTCACTCAATTGTTTTGTTCCTTTTCTACTTGGGCCAGTTCAGATTTTGCCACTCTCTTCATGCCTATCCGATGTTGCTACATGGATGGTGAACAGCAAACTCAAGTTAAATAAGGAAAAAATTGAGGTTATGTTGGTAGCAAAGATTTCATGTCTGATGCCCCCTGCCTCAGTCTCAGTTTGACTAAATGACCTTCCCTTGCCCAAAGATAATATAAAGAGTCTAGGTTTTTGGCTTGACTCTCGCCTCACAATGGAATGCCACTCAAATAAATTGACGACTACTTGTTTTTACTTACTGAGGACCTGTAGGAAGGTTTTCACATTTCTTCCCTTTGTAGCCAAAAGGCTCATTGTCCAGGCTCTGATATTGTCCCGCCTGGACTATGGTAATGTTTTGTTCTTCAGCTCTCCTTCCTATGTGCTAAAGAGACTACAGGTGGTGCAGAATGCTGCTGCCCGCCTATTAATGGGCACCCGGAGACACCACTCAGCTAAACCTGCTCTGGGCTCTCTTCACTGGCTCCCCATTGAGCAGCGCATTAATTTTAAAGTCACCTGCTATGTGCATCGTGCACTCCACAATAGTGCATTTCTTAGGCATATTCTTAGGCATATTATAACTCCCTACATCCCCCAGAGATCACTTAGATCCTCCTCCGCTTCCTTGATCAATACACTTCGGTTTAATGAAGCAAGATGGGGAGGCAGGTCTTTTGCCTTCAAGGCAGGTCACCTATGGAATTCCTTACCACCGGAGCTTCGATTAGAAAACTCAGAACTTCAGTTTCGTAAAAAGCTCAAGACCTTTCTCTTTCCTTTATAGTTTTTCAGCTTTATCTGTTTAATTGTCCTGCATCAGTGCTGGGAGGCCTCCGGGTAGCCATGCGCTCTACAAATATCTAATAATAATAATAATAAATGCTTAACACTGTCCTCTAATAAGCCTAATTGCTCATCACACTACCACAGAAGAGAGCTTTTTGGGTTATTTTAACCCCTGTCAGCCATTAAGGGTCGCCCTGGACTATCTGCTTAGTGTCCTTTTACACTGGTACACTACATAGATAGCCAGCTTCCTACACATATATATTTGTGTGTGTATATATGGGTGTGTGTGTGTGTGTGTGTATATATTTATTTATTTATTTTGAGGGAAACTGGGATATTAGTTGTGCAGGATGTGAGGCCTATGCAAGTAATAGGTCCACAGTTACCCCATCACTGGGAACCAAGCAAACTATTGTAGCGCTTGACTCTCTCAGGGAAGCGAAGCAGAGCAGTCCAAGTCCTACTCAAGGGAGGTGGCGAAACCTAGTAATCACCATTCTCAATAATAACACTCACTAAATGATTGTCTAGTCTTAGTCTATTCTTTGGAAAAGTACATTTATCACACACACAATACTCAATTCAGCACAGTAGTTCACAGATATGTACATAAGGTTGGTGGAAGTATGTTTGGTGACATTCTGAATTCCCATTTGAACCCTTATGGGGTAATGAACTCCAAAAATCACAGTACCCTCTCCAGTACAATTTAGCATATTGCTATACAGGAAGGTATCACTTTAACTACAGAAGGCCTATTGGCTTTATCAGGGTTACCACCTCAAAAGACCAAGAATTACTTGTTATAAACCCTCTTTTTATCACTGAAATCAGTAACCATGTTTTACATGAAATCATCATTGTATATAAAGCACTGCAGTATTTTTCAAAAGTCTATGTCAGCAATACACCTCCAAATAAAGCATTGTTGAAAACATAACGCGTCTGTGCCTTTCTTAGATCACTTTAGGTCACATAACATGCAGCCACAGGACTAATCCCTAAATGTCCTTGCCACTGCCATGCTGTATAACAAACATTTTACACAAATAAATGGATAAGAGTTGCCCCTAAAAACAAAGGAGACAGGGTATTGTTAACCAAGAAGGAACCTACTTCCCCAAGTAACTTTACTCACTATTAAACAATCAGACAGTCCATACATAAATTCATACATACTATATTTTTAGAACACTGTGAAAACATTCCCTGTGATTATTTTCACAGTAGTCTAAAATGTATAATATGTATGAGGGCAAAGTAATGACCCGGTGCATGTATTGGGAAACATCAGGAGATATACTCAGCACTTAAAAGAAGCAGTTAACCTCGTACCCCTATCATTTGGAACCTTAACTTAGGCCACTAAGTTCATTCTCAAAGGGCATGAACCATTTACTACTTTTTCCACTTAAGTTTGTGGGTTAAACTTTCTACCTCTAGGAGAATTACCTGTTTCTTTCTAGAGTAACAACTGATCCTCTTACTTACAGAAACCACCCCCTACAGTTCTTCGGTATCCCTCTAGAGATGGATTTGTCAACCATACAAAGCCCTGATCGGGTCTTGAAAGCATCTAGAATGTTTCACATGTCAAGCAAGCATGTTGGAACCTTTCCGAATAGACTCCTATTTATTATTGATTTATTTATAAGTTTTATATAGTGCTTGGTTACTGGTGAGGCCATCCTGGTGCTAACCACTACAACCACACACAGAGCAAACAAAATACAAGAGCTAGTGTTTGAAAAGCCTGGTGTGTGTGCCTTTCTAAAGGAGACCATACTGCTCTCTTTCTCTGTTGCTGGTGCCAGACAATGTTGGGAAGGGTCAAGTTAAACAGTCAAAAGTGTGAGCGCATTATATATATTTAGCACCTCATCCCTGTAATTTCCATTGATCAGGGAAGGACAGTCCAAGAGACCTTTGTTGGTTTATTTTTAGGCGCTTTCACAATCCGGCTAGATCTTTCTAAACCAACTGAGCGCTCTCCCCATTTCTCAGTTGCTCCTCTCTGCCTTTCCATCTCGGTGCTTTTGTAGGCATCGAGTCTCAGAAGAGGTGTCTGGGGCAGCACTCCTACTCGATTTATTCTTCTGCACTCTGAAATTGTGGTTATCCAAAACTGCGGTCTGGGTTCATTACAACAGATTCTATTCTTCATACGTTTCTGATGAGAAGGTACTGCAGGGAGCTGTAATTAGGAGAGCTTCACAAACGTGCACTGTTATCCGGAAATTGGGATCCAGGACTTTGTTGCATGGCTGGTGAGCACCACAGGCTTGGATCATGAAGGCAATCCGCAAGGTACGGTTTCAGTTATTAGAGCAGTGTATCATCCAACAAAAGGCTTACTCCGAGACTTCTACGTAAGTGACCAGCATAGTGCTGTGCCGATTCCTAGGAAGTGTTGTAGAAGGTTGATAGTATTTACATACAGCTTTTGCGTGTCTGTGATAGGATGCTGTTGAGGCAGACTGCAAAGGGTTGCTTGATGGCTCGAAGCACAAATTCAAAATGCATACGTTTTATAATGTTCTGTGAACACACCACTTTGATCAGCTTCAGTACACACGTGTATTGGTGTCTGCTTGAACGGTAACTACTTGAAAGAGAAATATATGAGAGGCGTACCAAAGGCTTGCATTTGGAGGCTCTTACATGGCGTCCAATTCTCTGTGGTAGAGACAGTCCACCACATGGGACCAAATATTGATGGAATCCTACCAGAGACCTGTTTTTTTATTCTCTGTTACCGGGAGGTTTCGAATCCGGCAGCATAAGATATTTACTAAATGATTTTCTTTTGCTTCCTAAGAAGGTGAATCAAATCCCTACGGAGGATTTCCTTATAAAATAAACAGAGATTTTTCGAATGTAGGTGATAATCTACCTGCACCCACTGCATCTATCTCAGACGTTTTCCCTACTTTGGTGATGTGTGGCTCGAGTGCCATCGAAGACGATGGCTGAACTACGCACCTTGGTCACTTGATTTGGCATCTCAGTAAGTGAGGCTGCAGAGATAGGGGGTGTCAAAGCAATTGACTGATCTGAGGCAGGTGTGCCCCACTCGCAGGATTTCAAGTGGACGTGATCATTTGTTTCCCTCTGTTGTATTTCCGTATTGTTTATAATCGTAGGTGCTTCGGTTGAAAGTCTGGACATTTATGTTTCCAAACAACATTTCGCCTGCGGAGTTTACCGTATCTCCCATAGTTATTTAACTGAACAAAAAGACTAGTGCGTTGGTAATATTCAAGAAGACAAAATACTCACTTCAAAGTCAGTCGATCCTTTTTAACAAGAGGAAACCAGGGATTGTACTTCCTGTTGGGATGAAAATCCTCACACCGTGCAGATTTATCTAACTTTCAGCCCCTTATTCGCTTCTCAGTATAATCCTATATGTTTTTCTCAAGTGACATTGACACCTACGAGCCAGCTGGAGGAGTTCCAGTGTTTAGACTGAAGTTGCGCTTGCCAATCTCACTCATTGTTGCTTCTTACCTCGCCAGGCTTTGAGGAGATTGATAATTATAAAGACTGTTCAGATGGTCTATTTTTGGAACAGCCCTAGTGCTGTAGATATCAGTGACCCTGTAGTAGTTGTAGTTTCGCCCTCAAGTGTTTTCTAAGCCCAGAGATATGTCCTGTAATTTCACCTGCCTGGAAGTGCTTAGGCAGTACAGTGAGGCAGGTACTCGATATCCCTAGCAGCAAGTGAGCACTCCTCGGGCTGTATGTCAGGTGACTATCCAAGCCACATCACACTAAAAATCTGTTATGCCGCCAGCTCTAGTGCAGGGAACCTGGGGAATTGTCTGAGAAGTTGCTCCTTCCTTTCATTGGCTGTAAGTTTCAAATTTGAAGCTGTTATGTCCTAAAACATGACCCTCATTTCACTACCCCTAGTATTGGATAGATTCTGAGCATGAAGCTATGCAACACCAACGTTAAGGCTGGCAAGCAACCAGGGCCTGGAGATCCAACATTGTGTAACACAAAACTATTATCGTACAAATGCTTGTGCTTGAGTGATCGGATTCTGTGGTCCATTGACTCTAAACTTAAATCAATGTGCCCCTTTGTGCCTGCCGTCCCTGGTTGGTTGCGGTCAGTCAAGTGGGTACCCACATTTCTGGAATAGTGTGACTGTCCATTTTCCAAGGTAGGGGCCTAGAGGTTTTCATGACAAACTTGTGTGCCAATTCAAAGGTCCCATTCTATTTACCGGAACCACTTGGCATTCTGAAATTTGCAGGAGGCCAGGAAAGGCCTGAGGTAGTACTCTAAACTCTGATCAGTAATGATCCAGTTACAGCTCCAGAACCCAGAGGCTGTGTTATAAGCAGCACTCCACAGACAAAAGATGCTGTCCTTTTTCCCCTTTTCAAACAGTCATCAGCTCTCCAATTTGACTACGATCTCCATTTAACTATTGTGTGATGGTTTAGGGAGGGCACACAGTGTTAACACAGACTTTCTGACCTATCTCTTCGAATCCAGAAGTGCAGAGAAGCTATGAGAGAGGACAGATGTTTTTGTGTGATATATTATAGCATTTTGCCTGCCACCTTTACATGACTATCTGAGCTTGGTAGCCAGATTTTGTTGACAATTTACAAGATCCATGGAAATTAGAATGCTGGGTCTTCACGTTCCAAATCTATGTTATAACATTGTCCATAATATTGAACTTCTTGACCTTGCTAACCCTGATAGTCAGTTGTGTGCAGTAGCACCATATGCCACCCGTGGTAAAAGACAGAAATAATAACTGACTGTCTCAGGACGTAGATAAAAACCATTTCACTTGCACACAAAGCTTGCAGGTCTGTGCCCCCGATGGCAGCTCTCTAGTCTTTTTCTCGTGGCCAGGGGTCGGGGTGGGACAGAAAATAGGCCCCGGCACCAAATTAAAAGTGGAATTAAAATTGATTCAGATAACTAAAAAAGTGGCCCGTGTTTGTGAATTTGTTTGGATTCGAGTTTGTAAAAACACACTGTATAAGTGTTTTGCAAGGTATGAAGACTGCATACATTTGTGTTTGCTGAAAGCAATGTTCATTATAACATCAGAGAACTCATCAGTAACTACCGGTTAACCAGACCATCAAACCGGCCCACATACAGCCAAAAACCGACCCACACAGTGGCCTGATAGAGCAGCCCTTGGGACCTTGCCTGAATGCCCTATAGGCCAGTCCGGCCCTACTTGTGGCGCTGCACTTTACCTCATGTGGTTGCTCTGTCAGTACTTCCTTTGGCTCCATTCTAGCCGACCCCTTTATGGAGGACAGGCAAGACCGCCACCACCATGCCCACCAATTGTCTGTGGTGCCCTCAGGTAAGCACTCCCGTTACCACGTATACTACCAGTGAAACGCCTATATTGCGCCCGGGCATATGCGTGAGTTTTTCATAAGTGAGCTTGGACTGCCAAATTGTGTTTGTGTTGTTTTTTTGTTACAGACCGGGCGGCAGGGACGTTGCGGTGTGGAGGTGGCCTTTGGTCTGGGCTTGGGCCCTCCTTCTCACCTCCTCGCGTATTTGTTGACAACTACTGGATGAAAAGCACAATGTTTACGGCTTTTGGTAGAAAATACTACTTATGCAAGATGTGTTTGGTCGTGATTGCGTTATTCAGACAAATTGCGCGGCGGTGCAAATCACAAGTGTTTCCAGTCCAACAGACATCGTTTTTCATTCAGAGGTCACTCTTTATGTGTAATGACAATCATTGTTACTCATTTAGCGCTTGGCCAGAGGCAGGCCCGCTTCTAGAGGGAGGGCCAGGCCCTCCAAGATCGCCCTGTGGCCCACCCAAAGCCCATTTACAAGAAGAAAACCATATTTTGTTATTTTCCTTAATGAAAAATCACACGGACCGGCAGGGTCTTGATCAAACACTAACTGTGAAACTTTCACCTATAATTAACGCCTTAAATTGCTTAAAGTGCCTAGGGACGGGGTGAAGTCACAGAGAAGGGCTGATATTACTGTGCACATATAAACAGAAGGGTTACCTGAAACCATACCTGCCAACCTTTTAGAAGACAAAAGTAGGAGGTTTCTAGAAAAAAAATCGGGACAATGTATTTCCCACATTGACTTCTAGTGGGGCCTGAATTGGATTACTGTTATATATGGGATTTGCAAGCCTGCTACCACAGGATCGGATATTTGATACACAAATATGTGTTTTTTTTCCTTACCTGTCAGGGGTACGGAGAAAGCGCTATGGCAGGCAGAGAGAGCGTGATGCAAGTTCTGTGCATTCGCCAGGAGCAGGTTACTGGCTGTGCATACTCCTGGTTATTCAAGACCAGGCTGGGTCACATGAAGCCTGCAGAGAAATTGAGGGCCAGATTTATACTTTTTGAAGCAAACCTGCGTTAGCGCAGGTTTGTGTCAAAAAGTATAGCGCCGGCTAGCGCCATTCCAGAACGCCATTCCATATTTAAGGAATGGCGCAAGCTCTCGCTAATCCCCAGTTAGCGTCAAAATACATGACGCTAACCGGGTGGGGGAGGCGTAGGGAGAACTGGAGGTTGTACGGGAAACAATGGTGCTAGTCCGGTTAGAGTAAAAAAAAAAATGGCTCTAACCTGACTAGCATCATTTTTTACGCAAAAGCCCCCCTGGAAATGACTCCTGTCTTAGTAAAGACAGGAGTCGTGCCTCCCAGCCAAGTGCCCATCCCCAGGGGACTTATGTCCCCGAGGCATGGCCATAGGGCACAGTGCCATGTAGGTAGGCCAAGTTGGCCCCCCCTTGGCACTTTGAAAAAATAATTAAAAATACCTACCTGGACTTACCTGGGATGGGTCCCCCATCCTTAGGTGTCCTCCAGGTGTGGGTGCGGGTGGGTGGGGGTGTCCCTGGGGGGAGGGAAGGGCACCTGTGGGCTGTTTCCATGGTCTCTGACCATGGAAATGAGCCCACAGGTCCTCTAACGCCTGCCCTGACCCAGACGTTAAATAATGGTGCTAAGCAGGCTTAACGGCATTATTTAAGGACCGCCTCCTCCCGTGTGTGATTTTTGCACGGGAGGATCAATAAGGCGCCAGGGCCTTTGAGTCATTTTTTGCCTGGTAACGCCTACCTTGCATCTCATTGATGCAAGGTAGATTTTCACAGTAAAAAAATTACGCTAACTCCATAACTTTGGCGCTAGACCAGTCTAGCTCCAAAGTATTAATATGGAGTTAGGTTTGCGTCGAATCAGTGTAAAAAAAAAGATGTATAAATATGGGCCTGAGTTTTTACATGCAGGAACTGGGTGGCGGGAGACAAGCCTTGAAAAGGGTAGTCTCCCACCTGAATCGGGAGGGTTGGCATGTATGCTGAAACACCAACACTATCTCAAGACCACAAGCTCCTTTCACGCAGTAATTAAGAGACAGAAACGGTGTGAAGGATTTTGTCATTGCATAAATGTAAGTGAAATGAGCATTCAATCAGGATATATATCTTAGTAGTGGTTTGTTATATTTTCTTTCTGCTTTGATGTTAGTCCTAACTTATGGCCAGGTCACTGGAATTCTGCAGCTGGGGAAAACCAAAATATGTGGCAGGGTTGACTGAAATATGCAACAAAAAAAACACATTATTTGGCACATTTTGTGATGGCAGTGCTTCATCATTTTTACACGTTAACACTGTCTTGACAAAGTTTCATGTTGTTAGCACCACATTAGCACCGATATACAGCAATGGGCAACTGGAAGGTGACTTGTCAACATTTTTGAAGGGCCCTCCACAATGCTGCAGTACGTCACTGCATTTTTAGTAACTTGTAATCCTTCTTAGTGAGATATAACATTTTGTTTTGTCAAAATCTGCAAATATGCAGCAGCTGATGGATTATGTGACAAATGTGGCAAATCCATATTTATGCAGAATACGCTGTTGCTGCAGAATCGTATAATTCCATTGGTCCTGTTAATTACATTAAGCAACAAAAAAACACTGATAATGACAAAGTTTTCACTCTTCGAAAGTGAAAAAGCTTGTCACGTTTTACTAATGCAACACAGATACACAATGGGAAGGAGCAGTGCAAGTGCCTATTATATAAAGGAAAGAAATGGCAACAATTCCACAGCAGCACTGGCGACATGTGCTGCTGTTGTCCTACCTACTGTCAACCTCTGACTTGCTCGCAGAAGGTGGAGCTCGGTAATATAAACAAAAGCACTTAAAAAAACAGGTACCCCACTTTGGGGCACAAGTGACTGCACATTTATTCCCTCCCAACAAATTCTCCCATTTTGTCACATGAATAGACATAAATTAATTACAGTCAAGGCCACTGGAATTATATAATTGTGCTGACTCAGAACTTTATGCCTAATTATAGATTTGTCATATTTGCCACACAACCCATCATCTGCTGCAAAATGTACCGATGTTTGCAAAAAGCCATCTTAAACAGATCAAAAGTTACAAAAAACACAGTGACATGCTGCTACACAGTGGAAGGCCCTTCTCAAAGGTTTCCTAGTCACCTTTCAGCTGGTTATGCTCTAGTTGTGTTTTAAACTGTTTCTCTTGAGATGAAAGTTTTTTTACACTTTTTTCTACATATGTAGAAAATGACAAAATAATAAAGCATTATGCTGCATAATTTAGTCAACCCTGCTGCATAGCTAATCCTCCCTCATTGCATAATTTCAGTGGCCCTGATTATAGTGCTGCTGTTACTCCTTGGCACATAAACTGATAACATAATATACTGGGCTAATGCACTTGCTGCAGAGATGTTCCTAAAATCTGTGGTTTCTCAGGTTCAAAGCTTGCGATCCAGCCTTCCATTTCTGAAAGAAGAGTGGGACAATATAGGAAATCTACCTTTTCTGCAGGTCACCCAAGATTTTATTTGCCTTTTTCTGAAAACTAATTTGCGTTTTAAAAAAATGTTATACACTTTACCCCTACTAAGCAGGAGTAAAGTGGTTATGCTCCTCATTTAAACATGTTTAAATCAGCTTATTCCTAGTTGACACATTTTACTTGCCTATAAGTCCCTTCTATAATATCTAGAAAATGCACCTATGACTTTGAAGTTAAATATTATTTGGGGAATGCAGCACCTATTGTTCAAAACGTGGCTTCAGACCTACCATTGTAACCTAATTGCTGCAGTGTAAAACCTGCTGAGTAACCTGTTCAAATAACCATTTTTGACAGACAAAGACCTTTCTTCAAATTATTAAGTCACCCCTTGAACCTTGGGCTTTGTAGCTCCTAAGGTAGGGTGTGTGATATTTTGAAAGTGGGGCACACAGAAAATTAAGGTCACCATGTCCCTAAAGTGGCAAACACTATTTTCACTGGTGAAGAACAGATGCAGGCAGAGAAGTGCCAGTTCTGATTAGGCACACCCATGCATACACAGATGCACATGCACACCCATAATTCCTTTATATACCCTAAATCATTACCCCTTAGGCAGCAGCAGTAAAGGTGAGGTTGACAGAAGAGGGTGAGGTAGAGAGTCCAGTATGAGGTGAGTAGGGAGAAGGGTGACGTGAAGAGAGGGGAAGGTGAAGCAGAGACACAAGACTAGTATCGGGAGAAGACTGAGACAGGAGGGAGGATGGTGAGGGAGAGCGAAGGAGGAAGAGTAGGAAGGCCAGGAGGGTGTGCAAGAGCGAGATGAGGGTGAGGAAGAGAGAGAAGGCCAAGGAAGAGAGATGAGGATGAGGAAGAGAGAGAAGGGTGAAGTACAGAGAGAAGGATTATGTGGAGGGAGAAGGGGGAAGTGCAATGACAGTAAGTTGATTCAGTGAGAGACTGACGAGGTCAGGAGAGAGTGAAAGTAAAATAGGGCGAAAAGGGAGAAGGGTGAGGCGAGAGAAATATTGTGACAAAGTTTTAAAAGAGAAGGCCACAGCAGGTAAACAGGTGGCAAGAGAGGAGATGTGGTGAAGAGAGGAGAGTGATTTGCGGTGAAGAAGAGGGTCAGGTGAGCGGGACAGGAAGGTGAAGTGGAGAGAAAGGATGGTGAAGTTAGGAGAGAGGAGGGAGTGGCAGAGAAAGAGGTTGATGAGGCAGAGACAGCAGAAGAGGTCAGGCTCATAAGTTTAACCTATAGAAATACACAGTTAAAACTAGTAGACAGAACCCAGCAATTGGTATGGTATGCTGCTCACATCCATATAAGACCATCCAGCATGGCCAGACCCAGCTCTAAGACACGTGGGAAACTCTTGACAACCCCACTATTGTTCATGTTTACCCTTGCTTCTCCACGGCCCTCCAAGATGCCCAATCCCAGAGCAGGGCCTGGCCAGAGGTAGTAAGTATTATACAACTATTCACACCATACCTTCGCCATGTTAATTCAGCGGTTTGCCATATCTTTACATGCTGCATTGTTTAAATCAGCACAGCACCCTTAAACTGCATGTGCAATAACCCCCACACTTGGCCCACTCCAGTCCGCACATCACATCACATTTACATATGTCAATAAAGAAATTATTCACCCGAGACATGTTTCTTTGTTTACTTGTGGACAAAACATGGACACATTTTATTTAGCATGCATGATCACAGAGCCCTGTCATAAATCAGTTTGACAGGACCATAATTGGATATTACAGTGTCATAGATTATTAAGAAATTATAAATCATTGTAACAGGATCATAAATCATCCGCACATGACTGGTCATAAATCATAAATGGCTGATGGGCCATAAATCAGGGCGTCATATTACAATCTTTTCCTGTCACCTGCTTGTCAACTTTTAAAACACCTTTTTAGTTGCTGAGGCAATTATACACACCACATTTAGGGGACATCAAGTTTCTTTTTGGGTTATCTCTGCTTGCGAGGGGGGTAGCTTCTTACTGCTGTTTCGGCTCAATTTGCTAGCTTGTCTGAGCATTTTTGTGCCCTGTCTGGGCTGCGAGTGCTGTGCTCTGCTTACTCCTCCTGTTGGCTCACTCACCCTGCCGTTAGGCATCCCCAGGTGAATGGCCTTTCTTTGGCACACCACCTTGCAAGTGAGCCTCCTCAACCAACAAACATCCCCCTTTTTTACCAGCACGCTGCATGTGAGGCTCACATCTCCAGGCACCACGCCCCTGTTTCCTTTGTGGTTTTCAGTCCAACTTCATATTTTATTCTCTTCCTATTTTTTTTTTTTAAATTTTTTAGATGCAACCCTCCATTGTCATGGCCACCCACAGATTGGACCAAAACAATCTCATTCCCTCCTCTGACAGGTGTACCCCGTTGGATGCATAGAGTACTGTGAATCTCCGGTGGATCAGGCCATGCCTGATGCACTCCAAGCTGTATGCCTCACAATATTTGCTGGCTGCAATATTCAACTTTCTCCTGAAATTGCCAACTGCACCGTTGGATATGGCCCACCATGTGAGCCTGGGGTTGATCTCTGACCAAATTATGGTTGTGCTGCCAAATGACCTTGCAGCCTCTGTTAGGCCTAGCCGGATGTTGTGTAGGAGGACCTTTCTGCCCAACTGTGTGAGGTTATTGCCCCCCAGGTGTATAATCCAAAAATCAGGGTAAATATAAGCTGATGCCCATAGTTTCCCAGTGTCATCGAGATTTGGCCCCATCTCATTCCCGGATAGCCCCACCACTTGATGTTTGTTACTTCCACCCTCCACCTGCTTGCTACCGCTGCAGGTCCACTATGCCTGCATCTTGTGAATGAATTAGTGCCTGACTACCCAAACCGTTCTGGCTCGGGCCTATTTCCAAACAACAAACACATCCATCAGTTTTTCTCATGGCGCACCCTTTGTTTGGTTACAGCAGCTGAGACCTCACTTAAGGTTTGTAGGAGTTGGAACGCAACCTACCCACTTCCTTGATTCAGGCAACAGGCATCCCATGCTGTGCTGCTGTTATGGATGCCCCTATCCAAAACGAGTGGGACCCAAATGTGGAGGGTGGAAGGCCCACCTGCCCTAGAGCTTTACGCATGACTGCCGGGACCTGAAATCTGCTCAACAGATCCCCATTTCTGTGTATGAAGAGCAGGCCCCCTCCAGTGGGCCGCACCACCAAGTTATTGTGGAGGCAGCAAACTAGGCATAATCTAGGATCCTCTATGCAGTGAAGTTGCACCCATTTCCCTTTGCTTAACTGGTCTGTTTTAAATCTCCTGAGGAGTAGCTTCATTTTTTGCCACCCCTGACATCTGCCACTTGTAGAATGCAGAGCCCGTATCCTTCTTTGCTAGGGCCACCAGTTCGCTTACCCTGAACACCCAAAAAAATGCAGTCGTAAAGGCTGCTCTGAACAAGGAAACCTTGAAAGGATTTTATGCCACCCTTTCGAAGGAGTCAATCACCTGGGTCAGTTTTCCAAAGTCTATAGGTCACCTTATGTCCTGCTTCTTCCTTTCCAGGCACTTCCTACCTATCACGGCTTGCTTGATGTAATGCAAGGCCGTGGGGTCCTTGCCTGATCTCAGTTTAGAGAAATGGGCCACTGTCTCTAGGTGGGCTTGCACCCAGGATTTTGTCTTCTTCTGCAAGTAAGCCCACTCATTGAAGCTCTTCACTGAATTAGACATGGCTTCTGGGTGTCCAAGTGTCTGCAGCCCACCCCATCTGCATCACAGTGCTTAAATATCTGTTGTAACACCTGGCTGTGCCAGTTATACGGGCCTGCTTGATTAGAACTGACAAGTCAGTTCCACCAGCTCCCACAAATCCTCTGGAAAAGGAGTCCTCCTTTGTCGATCATCGGGCACTTGTCTTCTGATCTTGCTCATCTGAGAACAAGTGAGCATATCACCTAGTGAATCCTCCACCCCCAGGACATGGCATGCCCTAATGTCAAGGTTTTCCTTGAGCTGCAACAGTCCCATACGCCTCATCAATCTCAGTATAGCTGGGGAGCTGGCTATACCTTTGTTGATTGCCTGCACGACCCCTTGATGATCAGATCATAGTATAATTTTCATATCCCTCAGCTTACTTTTCCATTGCAAACAGATATGACCACAGCACACAATATGTAAAAACAGAAGTGGAGTCCACCAATAAGTTCAAAGTATGGGGAATCCGTCGATGAAAGGATAGAATTCACGTATTTGTAGGAAACATCTTTTATTTTGAACAATAGTTCTGTGAGTGGAGAGGCAAGTCCAACACGTGTTTCATCACATCAGTGACTTCTTCAAGGCAATAGTCTTAGTGGAGTGGAGAAGGTTCCGGTAGAGAAATAGCACAGAGAGTTAAACTGTATCCTGTGTCAGTGTAAAGGATAATGTCTTGTTCGCCCAGTAGAAGATAGTAAAATGGAATACAAGTGAACGGTAATGTACTTTGTAGGACCCTGGTAAGTCCTGAGGAAGTCCTGCATCCTGAATCAGTGTAAAGGATAGTGCCTTATTCACACAGCAAACGATAGTGGAAGTAGAAACGCAAGTAAAAGGAAATATACTTCATAGGACCCTGGTGCGTCCTGAGGAAGTCCTGAAGGACCGGGCAGCGTGTGATGTTCGCTTAAAGTGCTTGTTGTAGTTAGGTTCAATTGTATCAGGGCCACCACTATGGGGAATAACTCAAGGAAGGTGATATTCTTGGTGGCGCCCAGCACGTGCCACCTCCTGGGCCTTTGCCCTGTGCAATACCCCCTTCCCAGAATCGCCCCAAAACCATGACTGACAGCCGCATCAGTAAATAGGGCTTGCTGTATGGCCATTACCCATCCGTCCCTCCATATAAAAAGTCCATTAAATTGGGCCATAAAGGAATCTCACATAGCAAGTCCCTTTTTTAAGCCTACCCCCAGCCTAGTGTGATGATGTTTTTCCTGCAACCCCGCTGTCAGCCTGGTGAAGCGTCTTCCAAACACTTGCCCAGCTGGTATGACTGTAGCCACGAAGCTGAGTTTGCCAATCAATCTCTGCAACTCACAGAGAGTTACCTTGTCTTCGCTGCACATTTCCCTAATCTCTTCCCTTATCTCAGTGACCTTGGCCTCTGGCAACCTGGATGTGCCAGCTACTGAGTCCAGCTCATTTCCGAGGAATACTAGTTGTGTGGCCTGATTCACTATCTTGTCTGCCGCCAGTGGCACGCCTGACTCCTTGGATAGATCCTGGAAAGGACTCAGTATGTCCCTGCACTCCTCTGTCCCCACCTGCTCCACGAACAGGAAATCATTGAGGTAGTGCAGCTTGCCTCCCTGTAGGTGCCGTCGGTGGAGGGCGCATTCCAGAAACGTGCTGATACACTCAAAATATGAATAGGATATTGAGCATCCCTTTGGTATTGCCTCGTCAAAATAGGTCTCTCCATTGTACTGAAAGCCTAGCACGTAAAAACTGTCAGGACGCACAGGAAGGAGCCAGAAAGCAGACTCAAGATATCCTGCACACTGTCCCTGCTTCTTGAATGTAAACCTGCAGAGCCATCGCTGTTCATATAACCCCCACTGCCCTTGTGGGGTGCATTGGCACATCCCTCATTTGGGGGGGGTGTTCAAATCATTGGGGGGGTGTTCAAATCATTACCAGGGCTTCCATTGGCCCAGGTCTTCTTCATGACAACCTTGGCACGCTTTCCAACTTCGTGGGGTGAGTAGGGGGCATCCTCTTTGATGGGCCGTCCACCTTGGCCAAAACCGGTCCTTTCGGGTCCCTGGCTGCTGTTATGGTGCCAGACCATGAGGCTCACTTCGGGGATGGTCTCTGCAATTGCCTTTACTGTGTTCTGACCAGTACCCACAAAAGAAGTGTGTAAATGGAAACATCTAAAATGACCTGAGGTTACTTAGGAAGAGACGATGCATATTTCATTTCGACATGGCCATATAGCACTGAGACACTGCTTTTTGGTCCCTTCAGGGTGCACGTTTGGAAAAGAGTACACACATCAGAAATAGAAAACATTAGTGACAGAGGTGACACTTTTAATTCAAGTGCATTAATGAATAGACTCTGTGGTATTGTCAATGCCCCTTATCTCCTTCAGCCAACCAAGACTGCCAGTAGTAAGTGGCATCTGGAATAGCGTGGAATTTAGGTCGAAGGCAGCTAAACACCAGTGAGTTGCTTATTTTTTTGTGTGGACATTTCATATACTAGAACTTGCAGTTGCTGTGGTTCAGATTTGCAGAGTCGTGTATCCCCCTTTTGCCAAAAACTCCATGTATTTCAAAAGAAATGATCACCAACATATGTTCGTTGTGGAGTTGTGTGTGAGCAACCACTGCAGTTGCAGTTCCAGAATGTAGACAGTCAAAAGAATGTTGTGTTGTATAATCACACTTAGTTACTTACCTGATAATTATTTTCAGAACAGGGCCTAGTTCACCGTGCCATGTTTACCTGCAGAGTTTGTGAATTTGGACTATTGCCTGTTTGCTGTGGGATCTGGTGTGTGTTTTCTCATGCAGTGCAGCTCATCCTGCTCACACTTGCTGACTGTTATAAAGCACGGGGACCATTTTTCTGATGGGAAGCTTTCTCTGATAGGATTCTGCACTACTGAAACGGCATCAGTGATAGAATGGAGTGGGTGGCATTCCAGCACTGCCAGAATCTCTTACACTAAACTGGAGCAGATCAGCAGTGGCATAATCCTTGTTAAATAATCTGGCAGGATGTAGCGCCTGGGGTGGGCTGTAAACATTCAGGGGTTTGGGGTGGGGGGGAGGGGCAAGGAATGAAGCACATTTTTTGTTGTTTTGATGTGAAATTGAAACAGGGATAACAAAAATGATCAAAACAAGAGTAGCAGGCAGGAGAACTGGTTTGGGGTGGCTTTCTTTTCAAGTTCCTCCCCATGCAGTTCTGTAGACTCTGCTTTTGTGTAGTGGAATGCCCTCTCGCATCATGTTAGTCTTCAGCCTAGAACACCCACAATAAAGGCACAAAGAGGTGTGAGCTATCTGCATCTGTCTATGGACAGCCACAAAGACAGTGATCAGGAAAGAGAGAAAAGGCTGGCCTAACATAAGGGACCCTTCTCACCCTGAGCAAGAGACGATGCTCTAAGTGAGGCTCACACTTCGGATACCGACTCCTTGGAGTACCACTCCCAACATGGTCCGGACATTACTCCACACACAGCAGATGACCTGTGACATTGCCCCCACTGATGGCAACAACGGGAGACTATATGAGGACAACTCTTCATGCAGTGGGAAGGCAATTTTGTACAGGTCTCAAGACCCAGAGGACAACCAGTCTAGAGAGAGAAATCTGTCTGAATCAGGTCAGCGTACCCAAACAACCACACATGTACATTCAAATCACTCGATGTACCTCAAAATTGTGAAAACTGATCAATGGCATAACTGCTATAAGGGATCCTGACAATTATTAAACACGTGTTCCCCAAAGAAGGCTGGGGACGCGGGAGAGGGAATCTGGTCAGCTTGTGAAAATGGGCCAGAGAGACTCTGGACACAATTCCGGATTACGCACGTCCCAAATATGGCTTTCAGAATGGATGACGCTCAACCCACTAACGGGTTTGGCCTTTGTTATGTTCATGGGGGTAGTTGGCTGTGGGCCCGTTGGCCACAGACCTAAGACGGTTGATGTTGAAATAGTTTATCATGTTAACAAGGGGTCCTGGATGCTGACATGGGATGACTCAGGCAGGGGCGACATGGGGATGAAGGCATGGTCATACTCAAGACATTGCATCATGACGATGCAATAAACACAGGACAGGGCACGGAGCGAACAACACAGGATCACAGTTACATGGGAGCCACACTATATATAATATCATAACGTGGAATGGGAGGGGCATGGCAACATTGACTAAGAGCCAACACTCCTTCCTGAAACGCCATAATGTGCAAATAGCGATAATTCAGGAAACACACCTCTCTGCAGGGGAATTACAAAAACTCAAAACTAAATAGAGGGGACAGGTTCACGGCACAACACTGTCGGCATTCGCTAGGGGGGTATTGATCTGGGTGGCACCCGCAGTCCCTTACATCATAGAGCACGTCACAGTGGATGCGAAGGGCAGAAATGTGCTCATAGAAGGTACATTAGATGGGGATCCCCTAGCACTGGCCGGTATTTACGCACCCAATTTAAAACACAAAGAATTTCTGTCAACCGTTACACCCACACTCTTTCATGACCCCTCTGTTTCATGCATATTGGGAGGTGACTTCAATTGAGTTCCAGATGTAGACAAAGATAGATCCCACCCTCCCCCACCTGGGGAATCCAGCAGAATCACCATACAAGGACTTTGCTCATGGATGTCTGACAAGGGACAACATGATATATGGTGTTTACAACATCCCCAAAAACGGGAGTACTCCTTCTACTCCCCGGTACACAGACTGCACCCTAGGATAGATCTGATACTCGAACCAACATGCCAGGCGCAAGATGTCCTGCAGGTGGAATACATGGCTAGGACACTGTCGGACCATTGCCCGCTCATGATTAGTCTCCAGTGGGGCAGGTTGCGCACAAGCATACCATCGAGGCACTTACAACCAACAGTACTCACTGACCCTCCATTCCGTCAGGAGCTGCCTTAACGCATTGCCAGTTATTTCAAGCATAACAAACATAGGGCCTCCTCGCAAGCCGTAGAATGGGACGCTCTCAAAGTGGTTGTATGGGGTCACTGCCTCTCGGCCACAGGGGGAGGTCAAGTGCATTCTGACGTGCACTGGAGACGGACTTGCGCTCCATGGAAGTGGCGCAGCGGACCCTGACTCGCTTCAAGAATTACGAGTAAAACTTAAGGACACAGACTCACAACTGCTTAGACACGACTATAGACTTTATACTACTAGGTTGCATGCAGACGGAGATCGCTCCAGTAGGCTGCTAGTATGGCTGATCAATGGCGGACAGAACCACACTCCCATTGGAGCTATTAGATTAGAGACGGGTGACATGGTCAACCCAAGTTGCTATAAATGAAGCTTTTAGGGTTTACTACCGCATGCTATATGCAGGAGGGCCAACACCCAACTCCGCACCATTAGAAGACTTCTTCACTAACTTTCCATTGACACAACTCACCCCCCTACAAAAATGGAGCTTGATGAGCCCATCGACATAGAAGAGATCCGTACTGCATTGCTACAATTAGCCCATAATAAAGCGCCCGGAACGGACGGGCTACCAGCCGAGTACTACTCCACTTTCTCAGCTCACCTAGCAGGTCCATTCCTGGAGGATATGAATGAATCGCAGCAACGGGGCAGTCTCACAGAATCCCAACATGGGGCGCTTATAGTAGTCCTACCTAAACTAGGCCGGGATCCACAGGAAGTGCGCTCATATAGACCCCTCTCGCTACTCAACCTCGATTGTAAAATATTGGGCAAAGTGCTTGCCAACAGGTTACTCCCACTGATTGATCACTTGATACATGAAGACCAGTTGGGATTCATTCCGGGACTGAATCCCTTCCAGGACATCAGAAGGTTGTTGTGCCTATTACACGATACCCCCAAAGGGAGCACGATTAAGTAGCAATGTCACTGGATATCAAAAAGGCCTTCAACACCCTCGGATGGCCCTTCTTGAAGGCGACGCTGAGACACATGGGCTTTGGCTCAGGCTTCATGGAGTGGATTAGCACATTGTACTGTAACCCTACCCCTGTGTGAAAACGGGCTGTGTTATTTCTGTGCGCTTCCCAAAACGTAGGGGCACCATACGGGGATGCCCACTATCACCTCTATTCTTTGCAATAGCAATTGGGCCCCAGGCAGCACACCTTTGCCTACTCGCCCAACAATGGGGGATCATGGAGCTAGACACACCCCACATTATCTCCCTCTACACAGATGATGCATTAATATATCTACGTAAGAGTGATTCCACCCTACCAGAGGTCATGCGATTTCATGAAACGTTTGGGGACATGTCCGGCCTATGGGAGAACTGTGAAAAATCATGTTTGTTCCCATTGAACATTTACGGCCGGCCAGCACTCCTGGTATACCAAATGTCCTGGAATCATGTCACCTTCAAATATCTAGGCATCCAAATATATCACACCACAGAAGATCTCAGGGAGGGTAACCTAGGACAGGCAGTGCGCTACCATTATCACTCTTTGGACGCGTGCCCTAGCAAAGATGATAGTGCTTCCCAGGCTGTTAAATTACTTCACAGCGCTCCCACTGGTGTTGTCCTGCTCATTTTTCTGACTACTCAACTGAATGATGTTAGAATTGATTTGGGGGAATAATCGATGCAGTCACCCTAGCTACCATGCACCAACCGTGAGGAGGGCGGTCTAGTCATGCTTAATTTTGAATTATATGATGCAGCAGCGCAACTGAAATGGCCACTAACCTGGCTTCGGATAACTTCCCTCTCTCACACATCAACACCCTGATGGACACAGCACGAACATGCTGGCATAGATCCGTACAGACAGAGGGCCCAACACTGCCTTACTCCCCCAGGATCCCACTGCTGGGCATGCAGGGCGCAGAGGAACTGTACACCTACCATGCAATGGGACCTTGGCTGGTGGCTGGGCTGAACACGATAGGGGATTTTGTTAAAGGAGGGCACGCTCCTGTCATATGCAGACATTGAGAACAATCACAAAATAGGCCCAGGGCACTTCCTAACCTACTGCGCCATGAAACAGCTTATACACAACACATGGCGGAATGGTGATACTGAGCCCCAACATTACCCACGCTGCAACTTCTACTGTCAGATGCTGGGCACACCAGAGTGGTCTCCATGCTGTACGGCGCTCTCCTGGGAAGTAGAAGAATGGACCAGGCAGGAGGTAGAGCGAGGTGGGAGGCAGACCTACCCAGCCCAATGTCTCAGTCACCTTGGGGTGGGGTGCTCCAGCACATGAAGGGTGTGTCCTGCAACCCTAGATTTTGCTTCACTCAACTTAATTATTTACCCTAAGCCTATTTATCACCTCACCGGATCTATCGCATGTTCTCCCACTCGTCCCTTGAATGCCCTAGATGTGGAGACCAGGAAGCCAACTTCTATTACATGTTGTGGGCCTACCCGCCCATGCAACGTGCCTTGCTTGAAGTGACCGCATTAATGGGGAAACTGACAAACCATCCACTGCTTCCCACCCCTGAATCCTGCTTGCTAGGCATACGCACTAGGAGAGACCAAGGGATGACAAACAACTACCTAGGTTCATAGACCTTGCCTTTGTCCTATTTAAACGCCTCATAGCGATGCAGTGGAAGGCACCGACAACCCCAGGTGTAAATAACTGGCTAAAAGGGCTACTACAGAGGGCTGGGGCTGAAGCACAAGTACTTAGTTCACTCAATGATAGGGGTGTGGCGGTGGCAGGACATGGAAAGTGGGACACTTACATTGTACAGGCCAAGGCCAAAAACTACTTACATCCCCCCAGAATTACAAAAGCTGCTGTTCATGCAGGCGACAACAAGCACTTCAAGATCACCTCGTGAGAGGGCACCTTGTGGTAGGTTAGACACTTGCTCGCACAGCTCACATCTATCCCCACCCAGGGACTACCAAAGCACACAGATATGCGTGACACACAACCCCACACAACAGAGATTGGAGCTTGGGCAACGAAGCCAGCACCACTACTGGGATCACACCCAGGCACATGGGTAAAGCCTGAGAGACATTACATCACCACAACTACACTCAGGATTGTCAGATATAATTGTAAATGTCACAAGAAGGCTGCCTTGATTACCACCACTCGCCATAATTAGCATCCTCACGATGAGAGAACATACACATATGTATACTGAAGATAATGTTTGTCGGCAAATGTCACTTGTCTACATAAGAACTGGGAGTAATTTGGACTCCTTACCCTTTTACCCCCTGCAGCCCCATCACAAATACCTGATATCATGTATGTGCATGTACAACGATCACCCATGGTTCTGCATCGTTTGATTATGTTCTAATGATAAAATAAAAACAGATTTGAAAAAAAAGAAGATCTGAGCTGAGTAGAGCCTATATTTAGCACACTAGCAAGAATAGTCAGTGGCACAGGATGGCGAGTATCCACCTACACAAGATTGCAGTGAGACCCAATTTATCATACTATCAGTAAGTCTTGTGTACCTGTACCATTCCCCGCTAATTTCTTTGCCTTTTCTGTCACCCTTCAGTTATCCACTCCATCACTATCTATTCGTGTCCTGTTCCTACACACGTTCTTGTCTTCATCCTTCATTTCTTCCTGTTTGTCTTCTCACCAAATTCTTTTTATTTTGTTCTCTCATTTCCTCCCTAGATGCAGAAGATCAATAACATTTTTCATAAGGATGACAAGGAGAGCAAGGAAGAGATCCTCCCTGAGCCGCAGGCCAATGGTGAGGTGGTCAACTCAGGGCCCATCATCTACTACATATATGATGATGAGGAGGAGGAGGAAGAGGAGGATAATGAGCCTCCACCTGAGCCCCCACGGCCCATCAATGACAAGCCACACAAGTTTAAGGATCACTACCTTAAGAAACCAAAGTTCTGCGATGTCTGTGCACGGATGATTGTTTGTGAGTAAACTCCCTTTGGCATAGCACTTAGAAACATATAGCGTGGTGTAGACTCCATATTGGAGGCTTGTTCACTCAGTTGGCAGATAAGGGATGCTGACTGATCTAGTATTCCAGTTAATGGCAACTGTAAGGCTCAAGCACTTGGCCAAATGATGGGGATGGTCCCATGGTCCACAGTAGGATGACTATCATCCAGCCTTCTAGCAGATGACTACTGTCAGATTTGTCCACTCTGTCTATGCTCTGCCTCTGTTTGACTACTGATCTTTGCTTCTTCCTGGGTTGGCTGTAATCCATTAACCTGATAACAGCATTGCTTGTGTGGCTGTGATTATTGGGACCCCAGACTATTGAGGGCCCCTGTAAATGATGGCTCCAGAGGCACAGATGTGAAAATGTACTTTATTCATAAATGACTAAGTACAGGAATACACTAGCATCCCCCACCAGGCAGCAGCTGCATCTACCAGTACATACTTTTCCACAAGGGTCCCAATTATGTCATAGGAACAGACAACTACTATGTACAACAGCTGCCAACATCCTTTTTTAAGTTCAATAGGAACCATCTATTCCCTCAAACTCTGCCATCTCATGGACAGTATGCTTGGACACTTTTTGTGCTTCATTGTCTTTGCTGTGGTCCCTCTAGTATGTACCTATTTCCTGGCCCTCTGAGATGTACTGTGATGCTAGCCAGGGTTCCTAACTGCCATATACCTTTCTGCCCTTCTTCAATCTTTGACTCACTCCGGGCAATCCTCATTGAGACATCATTCAGTCTTGAAGGAGCACTTGAAGTCAGTAATAATAATCTCACTGCCTAATGATCAGCATTGCCTGGATGATCAATTATGTGCCGTCAGTAACGGTCTACACAGTGCGTTATGATAAGGTGGCAAGGCGGCGGTCCCTCTGACAGAGTCCAGTTGTAGGGCTAGAGGTGTCTAATTTTAGGGGGTCCCAGACCCAGTATATATACCTAAATGTGCCTTTGGAGTGGAGGAGACTTCAAAGAGTGGTTTTGAAGTGCACCCGTTCCCCTTTCAACCCAGTCCTTGCTGCCAGGAGATCTGTGTGGGGTTATCAGTCCTTTGTGTGGGGTCAGGCCACTAGCCTTTGAAGTGTAAGTGAGAGCCTCTCACCCTTCCTGCCCAGGAAAACCCATCAGTATGCAGATGAATGCAGATTGAGTGTGTCATGTATTTATGGTTGTCTGGGTAGAATGCACAAAGGGAGCAGTCATCTAGACCAGACGTGGATTGGAGACAGGCAATAAGGCCCAGAGAGCAGTAAGTGCAGGGAAATGCCTACTTTCTAAAAGTGGCATTTTAAAAATAATTATGTTAAATCCAACTTCACCAGTAAGTAGGATTTCTATCATTCCAACCATACGAAACATGACAATGCAACTCCTTTCAGATCAGAAAATACCACTTAAAAGTATTTAAGGGAATTTTCCTGTCTTATGAGAGGAGCAGGCTTTACAATAATTAAAAACGACTTTGGGTGTTATTCACTGCCAGAACATGTCCTACCTGTAGGAAAGTGCCCCTTATGGCATGGTCGAACCCCCCACCACTTTTTGCCTGATATCTGATGCTAACTTGCCTGAGTGTGTGCTGGGGTCTTATTAACCAGGCCCCAGCACCTGTGTTCTTTCTCTAAACTTTACCATTGCTTCCGCATTTGGCACACAGCTAAGTCCCTTGTAAAAGGTACCAGTGGTACCAAGGGCCATGTAGGCAGAGGGGGTCTCTGAGGGGTGCATCGTGTATTATGCCACCCTACGAGACCCCTAACCAAACACATGCACACTGCCACTGCAGTCTGTGTGTGTTGGTGGGGAGAAAAAGGTAAAGTCAACATGGCATCCCTCCCTGGGTGCCATGCCTACAAAGTACTGCCTGTGGCATAGGTTAGTCACCCCTCTAGCAGGCCTTACAGTCCTAAGGCAGTGTGCACTACACCACAGGTTAGGGCGTAGTGGCATGATCAATATGCCTCTACAGTGTCTAAGCACATTTTCAGACATTGTAGGTGGAGTGTAGCCATATTGAGTACATGGGACTGGTGGTTTGCCACTACGAATTCCACAGCCACATGAAGCTTCACTGAATGCTGGGACGTTTGGTATCAAACTTCTCAGCTCAATAAACCCAAACTGATGCAAGTGTTGGATTTATTGTACAATGCACACAGAGGGCATCTTGGAGATGCCCCCTGAAAACCACCCAACTCTCTAGTGTGTGGCTGACCAGTCTATGCCAGTCTGCCATCACCAGACAAGTGTCTGACCCCATGGGGTGCTCATAGGGTGAGAGCCTTTGTACTCTCAGGAGTCAGGGACAAAGCCTGCTCTGGGTGGAGGTGCTTCCCCCCTTGCATGAACAGCAACACTTGGCGGTGAGCCTCAAAGGCTCCTGCCTTTTGTTACACTGCCCCAGGGCACTCCAGTCAGTAGAGATGCCTGCCCCCGGAGCAAGCCCCACTTTTGGCAGCAGGTCCAGTAACAAGAGAAGGAGTGTCCACCCCAGCTGGGACCACCCCTAGGGTGCCCATAGCTGAGGTGAATCCCTCTCTGCAGAATCCTCCATCTTGGTTTAGAGGGAAATAGCCAATAGAATTAGGGATGTTCCCCTCTTCCCAAATGCAGTGGGCACAGGAAGGGTGTAGCCACCCTCAGGGTCAGTAGCCATTCGCTACTGCCCTCTAACCCCTGTAACGCCCCTAAATCTAGTATTTAGGGGCACCCCTGCACCTTGCTCTTCATATTCCTGGCAACCTTAAAGAAGAAGGACTGAAGAGCCGGGCCAGTAGTGAAGACTCCAGACGACATCTGACTTGGCCCCAGCCCTACCTGCCTGTCTGCAGCTTCAAGACTCCTGCTACAAAAAGACGACTCATCCTGAAGGACCAGCAAACTCTATAAACCCCCAGAGGAATGCCTGCCTATCCTAAGGACCAAGAACTCCCGAGTACAGCCACCCTGTCCACAAAGAAACCTCCAACAAGGACTTCAGAGTCCTCCTATTCCGCAAGTCATGCCCACGCTTCATCTGATGCCCACAGCCCAAGTCCAGGTAGCCCACTGGTTCAGAGAAGGTCCCCAAGTGATTCCGACCTCGAGTCCACCCTGGGTTGACCCCTCCTAACCAACACGACGACACCTGCATCCTAAATCCAGAGTACCCCCCTGACTGCGACCAAATCTGGTGAAGATTCCCAAAGCCTATAGATATATCTGCACCCGCAGCCCCCTGGTCTTCGGGATCCTAACTGATGGTCCACTGGAATCCAGTGGGACCTCTACTTAGCTGTCTAGCCATTGGTCTTTTTCAGCCGACTCCCTGGTCCCAGCCTGCAGCCTCTTTGTGAACCCAGAGTTCCTTATTGAAAACCATTGGGTGCCCAATGCTGTGTTTGCACCTGCACCCCGGCTGCTGCTGCGCCCCTGAGGATGTATGTTTGGTGCTGACCTGTGGCCCCCCTTGTGCTGAGCCAAACCCCCAGGTCTGTGCCCTGAAGTCATGGGTACCTACCTGCAATCTGCTTTCTTCTATGCGCCCCCAGTGTCCATTGGTTTCCATTGCGTCGACCTCTGCACCAGGCCGGCCCTGTGTTGCTGGTGGAGCATACTTGGTGACTTCTTGAACATTGCCCTGTGGACACCTTAACCCCAGAAGACTGGGATCATAAGTCGAGTGCTTACCTTTAAACTGTGTATGTGCTTTTCCCCCCTAGGACTGCATTCCCTCAATGATATTTGCAATGTCTACTTTTGATATTGAAAAGTATTACTTACCTGAAACCTACATGAACTGTGATTTACAATCAAAGTGCATGTGATACTTGAACATGATACATTTTTTAAACTGTACTCACCTGCAATAAAGATCCTTTTGGTTCTAGAAAAAAAGTAACAATCTAAATATTTTGATACTTAAAACATTGGGCTGGAGTTAGTCACTGAGTGTGTGCCTCAATTCTTGACTGTGTGTATGTACAACAAAGGCTTAGCACTACCCTCTGATAAGCCGAACTGCTTGACCACACTACCACAATACAGAGAATTTGCATTATCTACTTTGGCCTCTGTAAAGCCTCTGGGGAACCACTGGACTCGGTGCACCTTATACCTTACTTTGGTATAGTATATACAGTGCCAGCTTCCTACACTGCCTTTTACTTACGTAGCACCCTGCCCTATGGGCTACCTAGGGGCTACCTTAGTGTAATGTAATGTAGATTTATATAGTGCAGCTTATCACCTGTGAGGGTCTCAAGGTGCTGTCCATGGGCATGGGGAGATTAAGTGATTTGCTCAGAATCACAGGATGTTGCACTGATGCCAAAGCTCGAACACAGATATCTAGCTCCTGAGGCGGTTGCTCTGACCACTGTACTACATCCTCTCCCTACATATAAATGGTGACTTATATGTAAAAAGGGGGAGTTCTGGGCTTGGCGAGAGGTTGTAGATGCCCAGTAGGGGTGGCAGTGAAACTGCACCCACAGGCTCTGCAGTGGGAGGCCTGAGACTTGTTTACAGAGCTACTTAAGTGGGTGGCACAATCAGTGCTGCAGGCCCACATGTAGCATTTAATTTACAGGCCCTGGGTATATGGTATACCACTCTAGAAGGACTTTCCAGGAAATTAAAGTTGCCAATGGTGGATACACCAATGTTACCATATTTTATGGGAGAAACATGCACTTTAGCACTGATTAGCATTGGTAAAGTGCTCAAAGTTATAAGGGCAGCAAAAAGATACAGCACAGAACAAGAGGTGAAGGCAAAAAGTTGCAGAAAGTCTGGGGTAAGACCCCTCTAAGGATGCTAGGTCTAACAAACTTCCCATGAGCCGTTCCTTCAAATCTGAGTTAGCAACACTTAAGCATTTTTTAAATCAACTTCTTACCATGCCAGAGAGTCAGAATACTTATACACGATCTGTGCTTAACTCATTTTCGAGTTCATGATAAAAAATCTGTTTATTAACTAGTTATTTATTTGGTTCTAAAAGGACAATCTGTGTTCAAAAAATCTATTTCTAGATGCCTTGAGTTGTGCATAAGGTCTTTAATCAGGCAACAAGTTCACTATTTACAAGCCTTCCATGGGCTTACTGTAATAAAGGCCAGGTTGCAAGGGTACGCTCCTTCGTAAATGACACTTAAACATCTAAAGCCCTGTTCGCATTACACATTATTCACCGTGGCTGGTTATAATTTTCTTGGGTAAAAAACATTCCTTTAAAAATGATTACTTCATGGGTTCCTCAAAGCCCCTCTTTAAGGTGTGCTTTCCTCACAGCACTTGGTGCTCTATTCCGGTCACCTAAGCATGTGGAAGTATCATGACACTACAGTGTGCAGCAATAGATCTCCTCATCAGATTCTTAGTCTGATCAGCTCAATGGCTCCCGAGATGGATGTTACCATAAGTGCCTTGGAACCTGACAGGCAAAGAGCTCCTAGGGAGTAAGGTAGCCTGGGCTCCCTACCTTTCTCTTTGTGTGAAACCTCAAGGGACAGACGCTTTTAAGAAACATGAAGCACTGTATTTGATTTGTTGTGTGTATTTTGCGATCATTCCTATGATTGGAAAGATGTTATGGGTTTAGGGATCTGTAACAAATACCTGTACTGAAGATCCACTGTTTTATATACATAACATTTGTCTCTTATTCACAATATTAGGTCCATTTCTGCCTTAAACACATTTAGTCAATAGCTTACATCGTCTTTAAGTACGTGTGTGTGTATTGCCTTGTTTCTTAACACTGTGCCTACTTTTATGTTTCTTCTTCTTTTTTGCAAGTGAACAACAAGTTTGGGTTGAGGTGCAAGAACTGCAAGACCAACATTCATCATCATTGTGTGTCATATGTGGAGTTCCAGAAATGCTTTGGCAAGATCGTAAGTTAAGGTTCATTACTCTGGTTGTAGGTGGTTTAAACGTACTGGTGAAGATGCATGGGGGGATAGGGGTTCAGTATCTGGGATTCGGTTCTGGCTAAAGGACGTTCATACCGTTTTTCAAGAAGTTGTGACAAATTAGTCCACCCAAATGAGCCGTACCTATTATTAATACTCCAAAATCTGATGAACATATCATGCTCAGAGGGTGAGTCTAAGTAAAGACATACTGACTTTTGGACCATGCATGTAAACTCTGCAACTGGCTTTAATTCTCCAGATGTGGCATCCAAAACTGTGCACAGTACTACATATGTGGTCACTAGATTTGGGTACAGTACTCCAGACCTAGATGAAACACTCCAGATGAGGCCTCCTTACATCAATGCAGTAGTTCCAATTGAAGGTCTCCATCATTAATGCTGAGGCTTCCAGAAATGGGTCCCAAAATTGACTAGTCCTCACTAACATGAAGCAATGTCTCACAGGAGGTCTCACTAGTGATGTTTACAGTGGTAGCGCATGTTTCTTTTTTCTTTTTGATGACATGGTCATCAGTTATTTGAGCCATATGGTGGAAGTTTAATCAATTAAAGCACCTCTTAAACTTCTTGGGCTTTTTGCTTGTTTTCATATGAATCTTCTCTCCCACTCTCAGCCTCCTGGTTTCCGAAGGGCCTACAGCTCACCCTTGTACAGCAGTCAACAAAATGCCTGTGTCAATGCACTGCTGCCTTTCTGTAAGTACTGGCACCTCGCTGTGACCCATGGTCTGTCCGAGTCACTCTCTTAGCTCCAAACATTGTGCTACCCATCACTCCGTCTCCTCCTCTGCTTTCACATGCAATCTGTCCCCATTCTGTCCTTGCCTTTGGGGTCATGTTGTGCCGACTTTGTTTTTCCCCTTTGCTTTGCTGTTTCCTCCATCAGGTCACATCCTCCTTAAATTCCTCATTTGTCCCTACTTGATCTAAAAAGTCTTTCTGCCTTCACCCCACTTCTACTGTACCTGATTTTGCAGTCCCCATTCTGTCCTAATATTCCTCTTCCGCTCTTAACTTCTCTCAGTGATCCTACAGTCCCATTGGTGTAGTTTTCCACCTCCCTTTTCTCGTTTTGCCACCAAAAGCCCCCATTCTACACCTAAAGTTTAAAACACCCTTCTCTACTAACCCAAATGTCAGTTCTCCTTCTATGTCTAACCACTTGCCAATCTCAACTGAACCACCTGACGTTTCTCTGTCTGCCCTTCCTCTGACAATCACACTTTTGCCATCAACTCTCCAGCATTCTCTTCTTCCCCAGCGCCCCTTACTTCGTCACTACTTGACACTCCTCTGTCCACACTGTCTTTGGCAAACTTACAATCGGAAAATCCTTCCTGCCAAACAGATGTCGTCCTACTTCACCTGCTTGTCAGAAACGGTTTGTCTCTTCCTGTTCCACACCCGGGGGTTTGCCATCATTTGATAAAGTAGTGTCTGCCTTTCCACACCTTACCATTTGGTACTCCTTGTTATTAACAAACAATCTTGTTGTCTTTGTTTTGGATATTAGCAGCCACCAATCGGACAGACCCTGTGTTCGACACACTGAGGTCTGGGGTCATAATGGCGAACAAGGAGCGCAAGAAAGGACAGGAAGACAAAAAGAACGTGAGTCCAACACCCCCTTTAGAGTGTGGTAAGAGTGTACTCTTGAACACTCTTGTTTTATCTTCAGATTGTGCAAAAGATTTTTCCCAAGGTGCACAAGGTTTATCTCAGGGCAACTGTAGGACAACTGGTGAACATGGATCCAACTAATGAAAAAGATTACTTATGCCAGAATCCATTTACAAGAAAGCTGTTGGTTATTTCAGTTTTCCATCTCACCTAAGGGGAGTTTGATAATTATATTTCATTACATTACCCTCGCACCAGATCATGATGCAAAGAATTCTGACAATGTATAGGAATAGTCACAAAACTTGTTGTAAATTCATCATAATCCCAATCAACATATAAGGCAAAGTACATCACAATACGTTAGAAAATCCATCTTTAAAAAAGACATCCATCCTTCACTGATTTCTCCATTTAATCCATTTCCACTTCATTCCTACTAATTCCCACCAACATTTTCAAATTAGTATATCACATTATTAAGGCTGTCTGCTAATAGAGCTTCCCCAACAGTCTATGTTTAGAAATCACCTCCTCCCCACCTAACACTGTGTGCTCCAGGAATTATGGTGCGCTCTTAAGTCCTCATCCAATTGTGCGCTTAGAAGTTTCCACAGTAAAGGAAGTTTCCCGCTTCACCGCCTCTCTAAGGGTGATGGACCAGTGGCTTCTCTATTGCCCCAAGTGCATTTTTAATGCATGAATACAGCTTTACTTGACAACTTTGGTCCCTAAAAGTGGTTGGTCTGTCCTTGAATGACATCTCATGAGAAGGCAATCTCACATTGTTGCAGGCAAGGGGGTGTTAAGCAAAGACTAACGTCTTTTATTAAACAGAGCGTCTCATTAAGTCTGACATGATCCTCCTTGGTGCTGTGGGCTCTCTGCCTTTTGCCTGTGTGACTGGCTGTCATTGTTTTTGTGAGGAGCCAGCTCAGTAGGACATTGACATTCCAGTTAACAGCCAATGGCTATTTACATAGGAGCAGCCCAAGGTTCACAGTGTCTGCAGCGCTCCTCACCTATGCATTGACAGCCCGGTGCTCTATCCCCGGGATCTCCATGCAGGTGCTTTCCATCCATGCAGTTCAAGCCACTGCCCCCAACATGCAGCTCCTTCATTCTTGCACTGACAGGTCCTGCTCCGTGCGCAAGCAGCCCATCCCCTCTGTGCGTGTAAGCGCACCTGACCCTCCCTCTTGGTATACAGCATTCACTCTTCTGCACATGCAAGAAGCACCTGACCTCCATGTGTGTGTTTGTATGGAGGCTTTGGTGTGTGCTCAATCAGCTCTTGTTCGCTCCCTTGAGCTGCCCCACTTTCTACTGGTCACCCATGAGCAGTTCTTGCCCCACTAGGTGCACTTGCAGGCTCAACACCATCCATGTCCTGAGGCATGAGCAGTTCCCTACTCAGGCAAACACCCCTGACACTTTTCACATTCACTTTCTACTCTGTGACTGCATCACCCTTCGTGGGGCACAGTTGAGAATCCCAAAGCTGATTTGTTGAGCCTCCATTACATACATTAGTGCTGCCCAGTGTACACATGAGAAGGCCCTGCCACTCTCAGACACATATGAGCATCTGTAAGTTTATCCATGTATCACCTTCCTCAGTTGCCAACTCAGAGAAGTTCTCAGACTTGTGCTTGCGTCAAAGCCCCTCTAGTCAGCCTTGCATAGAAACTGCTGTGCTCTGTTAGTGCAACTCTAGTGGCTCATTCTCTAATTATTCTTTTACTTTTCTCTGTCATTCTTTTTCACTGGTATCCCTGCTGTACTCCCTCACCTCAATTCTCCCATTTCCATTGGTTTTACGCAGCCTGCCACCATGATGGATGAGGAGCCAGAACTCCCAAAGCCTGAAGAAGGAAAGCCAGAGGAAGGTGGGTAGCACCGTACTTAGTTCTGTTCAGTTTTCCAGGTTGTAATGCCAATAGATGAAAAAACTTGCTGAAATACAAAATGGGTGGAATTCAACCATTATTAGGTCGAGCTTAGGCAGCGTGCAATCGCTGTCTCTCGACATGTTGTCATTTACTTCTGTGGGCTTTAACACGCCCATCTCACGCCCATCACTTTAATTCGTTCTTTGGGCTGCCTTTCAAAATTCCTTTGATTTCGTAGATAAATTCTTTGCATTTTTGTCCTACCTTGAGGCTGCTTTGTTACTGCCTTGCCGACTGACCCAGTTACATGGATGATTGCACAATCGGCCATAAAGCTTAGTGTGCCACACTATTTTTTTCTTTTGCCTCGTCTGCTTCGCACTGCATGGTTATATGTTGTTCTTTCCTCTTCCTTGTTTTGGGCATGGTACTGTTTCTTTGTGGTGTCTGAGCTCTTTACATGAGGACATGAAGTTTCATTTATATTGCGAATTCGATTCTGAAGAGCGCTTTACATGACTAGGTGAAGTTGTATATAGCGTGACCTTGTACTTATTTTTCTATTAAAACAGCATTTTACTGTTGTCACCCCTCCCTCATAACCTGAATGCACAGTATAAAACTTTACTCAAAATAGGCGCTGCGCTTCATTTTTCAGCATGGTGCCCGAAAGTCATTGTGGGTGTGTTAAATTCAAGATTGCATGGTGCAGTACCTTATATGGCAAAAAGGGGCCCCAAGGGACACCTAGGGACAGCCTTTGGTACTGCATCCTTTCCCTGGTATTATAAGTGTGAAGCCTGGTAGGCAAACCATGTTCTTCTTGACTACATTTCACATGCTTTACTTAATCTTGTTTTTTTGGTCCATGCTATCCAAAGTGTTCCCATTGTAATTAACTCTCTTCGTCAACAGATGTTTCAAATGTGGCGTAGCGTCAAAGTTGCTTTCTTTGTAACTGGGGAACAAGGTTTGAGTATCCGCGTCGGTTCACCATCCCGTGATTCTGGGCAATTCACTCCATCCCCATAAAAAATTAATCAGCACTTGTGTAATATAATTGCTGCTCCTGTAAAGAACTTCGATGCCTGCTGGTCGAGTATGCGCTATATAAAACTGCAAAATAACTGCAGTGATTTTGGAGAAGATCTTAAGCCATAAGTCGTCCAGCACTAAAGTTTCACATAGATACCGAGCATGAAGTTGCTTTATAATGCATACCCTGTCATCCTTTGTGGCATGGAAAGGTGCTTTCAGTCGGGTATGGTGTGTTTTTTACCAGGAATGTTTACACGCACCTACACTCTCTCCCTCTCTCTGTTTGGAAAGACTTAAAAATGTTGTCAATTTCAGAAAGTAATGTGCTTTATCCCACTTTCTACACCTAAAAATCTTTATTCCTCTCTCTCTCTTTCTGCTGCCCCTTAAGCCCCTCTTGCGCACCCTGCTTACCATATAATAGTATGTGTCAGCCACTGAAAGTACGGGATGAGACAGACTGTTTACACAGATTAGCCCTCTTCACGTTGATTAAAAGCCGCCCTTCCAGCACTTCTTCTTAGTAACAGCAGTGAGGAGATGTCAGGATGTTGCTACTTTTTTTTCAGCCAGCATTTTACTCCTATCGACCCTCGCGTAATACTTTTCTCAAAACCGGTGCTGCGCTTCATTTTCAGCAAGGCACTTGAAAGTCATTGGGGAAGTGTTGAATTCAAGATTGCAGGGTGCAGTACCTTATGTGGCCAAAAGAGGTCCAAAGGGACATCTAAGGACAGCCTATAGTACTGCACTCTTTCCCTTCTTCATGCACATTAGAACAGTAAATGTTTTAGGCTTTTTTCAGCCAGCATATTATGAGTGTAAAAGCGTTAATGTAACCATATTGCCCTTGCTTAGATTTCACATGTTTTACTTAATTTTTCATTCTCTATTAGTGTTTGCTTTTTCAAGCATGTTGTTACTTATTTTATTTTTTCAGCCAGTATATTACTCTTGTCTCCGCACCCTCATAACCTGAAAGTACAGAGTCAAACTTTACTCAAAACGGGCGCCGCATTTCATTTTTCAGCACAGCGCCTGAAAATCTTTAGGAACGTGTGCAATCAAGATTGCTGGGTGCAGTACCTTATGTGGCCAAAAGAGGTCCCAAGAGGCACCTAGTGACAGCCTGTGATACTGCACCCTTTCCCTGCTTTGTGCACATTACAACAGTAAATGTGCTATGCAAATATCATCACTCCACTACATAAAAAAAAGATACAAAATAACATTTTCAATGCCAATAGCTCAGACTTTCATTGCAAATTCTCTTTTTAAACTGTTTGCAGAACGAAACTGGGTTATAAAAACTGCTAATATCCCCTTTGTGGGCGAACCAAAGAAATGTGCAAATTTCGATGTTTTTTGTGGAAATGTGCAGTTAGTTTAGTTCTCACTGGCATATCCCAGGAAGCACCACACGAATCACACAGACTCCTCAACTTGTCTACGATCCAGCAAGTTATGGGTCTTTGTGGGGTTCCTGGCTATCTTTCTTCTTATTTTCCATCTGTGGCAAACAGAAGTGAATAAGCAAAACTTAATGGATTCTCACTGCAATCCTTTTCCCCTAACTGTGGAATAAAAATAATATTTCACCATTCTTCATCTTGGCTGTCAAATATTTTGCAGCTTACCTACCAACCATCAGGTGGTGTTGCACTTACATTAGTGTTCCTTCCAACTTTTCAGTTTTTTGATAGCCATTCTGAAAATAATGCAGGGTCCTCTTGTCTAGCCATCATGGTACTTACTGCGCTATGTGGAGCTCGCTTGTTCCACAGGAGAACTTCAAGTGGGTCCAACTCCTTAGTGGCATCTCTTGTCAGAGACCAGGAATTGGAGGGTGAGCAGTTGTCCACCTCCCTCTTCCTTCGTTTGACTCTTGACTTCTGGCCCAGTGCCAAAAGGGAGCACCACAGTAGTGGAAACACTGTCATGGGGGTTCATAAAGTTAACATTAGGTCCTCAGGTTTTCAGAAAGGCCTTTTTGTACTGGTCCCTGGATAGGGTCTTGGAAGCGTTAGGCTACAAGTAGGTCCAAAAAGAAGGGCGGTTAATTTTGGGAGGAAGGAGGACCTTGTAGGCACTACTGAGTCTCCCACACGGCATGACAGTTACATGGTGATCCTCCTGTGGTTTGGAGTGGCTTCTGTGAGCTCATTTTGAAGGTGCTCCAGAAGGTGATCCTTAGGCCAGAGCATAGTCCTGATGATTAGGTCTTGGAGGGAAAGTAACACCACAGGATTTGACACTGGTGTGCGTTTTTTTACTAATAAATACAAAAACAGTTAAACAGTTAAAAAAAACAAATAAACAGATGGGGCACGGCCTGGGAGAAGATTGTGTTACAATGCAAACTGGCAGTGGGGGTGGGGAGGGGTGCAAGGGGTGGTCCAAGTAAACTTTGAGTCTTAACCAGGACACTGTACGATGTGTAAGTACACAATGGGTTTTGTGGTGTTTTTCTCTTGAAAGCAACACCCTCTCTTTCCAGCTTTGCATTTTCAGTATTGCTCTAATGAGGCCACTTCTGCACCAGCTCCCTATTTTATAGCTCGGGGCCTACCTCCGCTTCTCAAACTGCAAGCTTAGCTCAAAAATCTTTTCTAAAAATAAATAAATAAATGTATGCAAATCTGATACGCTTTTCTTTTTTTTCAGGGAACCCGGAAGCTGACAAGAAAGGGGAGAAGAATACACCAGATGACAAGGTGCCTGATTTTATCTGTCCGATAAGTGCCACCTGCCATCTTGTGTGCTTCTCTCAAGTTTGCTATTACGTGCTACTTTCTGGTGTGCCAAACTGTGTGCTACGTTTAAGTTTGGCATCATGTGGACTGCGTGGCTTTCAAGTCTGACATTTTGGGTCTGATTCACAAAGGTGAACTTGCACGTGGTAGTAAGTTTACTATTGGAATTCACAGAGTACGTGCGGAGTCTTGCGACTCCACACGTGCTATACTTATATGTGCTGAATTCTCCGGACCCGTATTCTCCGCAGTTGGGGCACATAACTCAGCACACACAACTATAGGGTGTGTGTGCTGAGCTACGCATGTAGTTTGTCAATTGCATTTTGTAGCACGTTTTTAGTACTACAAAACGTGCTTAAATGTGAAATTTGTGAGTCAGGCCCTTGAGTATCTCTTCCCACCTTGCAGTCTTGAAGGTTATTTCACAGACTGCCATCCTGTCTGAGACTACCATCTTGTATGCTGATTTAAAGCCTTCCTATTTGTGATGGTTTTTCAAGCCTACCTTTTTGGTGATTGTGTTTTTTCAAGTCTGCCATCTTCTGTGAGATTTTAAAATCTAACATTTTAGGTGCAGTTTGCAAAAGTTCCCTAAGGGACAAAATTAGGGTCATAGTTTAGGGGTGGGGTCCAGATTAAGATATAAATTAGTAAACATAAAATAAATGGTTTGTGTTCACCTTAAGATAAGGAGAGGGTTGTTGTAAAACAATTTCGTTATAAGTGAACTTATGGTGTAAGTTTATTTCTAGAATTTCATGTTCATTACAACATTTTATTGAGTTTACTTAGTCATTTTTCTGTAAATGTATTTCATAGATTTGTATGGTATATTTTAGCTCAACATAAATCGGTGACTGATGATTGGACCCAAGCACTGAATTGCTCTGTTAGACCCAACTCAAACTTATTGATTTTAAAACTGTCCAAAGACATGCCTTTAACAATACCTAACAGATCACGCTGCTGTCAAAGCAAAAAAAAAAAAAAAAAACCACACACTGACAGCGCCAAGAAATGAGCATACTGCTCCTAAATATCACCTGAATCATGTGTTCAGTTTGGAGTGCTTTATATATGCATTTAAAGCACATGTTCATCGTGGTACGTGCACACTTTTGTTTGTGACAGATACGACTCCAAGATCTCTGTAACTGGTGTTTTTAAATAAACTTTCCCTATCAGTATGATTTGCTCAGAGAATGATTTCCTGGATCATGGAGTGAATAAACGCTTTAGAGTTTAGACAACTAGTTTCACTACTCAAGTTCCAGGAGGATGAATCTGTGGTAAATGTGCATGCCATACAACTCTAAAAAACACATTTAGAAATAAAAGGTAATTTGAAGTCAAAATGTGACATTTCCACAATATTATGACCACTTACCATTCAATTTTCCTACCAAATCGCAGCTATGATTTGATTTGCTGGTGTATAAAAACCAATTTGTCAATGATTTCTCACATTTGGGACTTATCAATGAGATATGGGTCACTTTAATCGTCTGCTGATGACAAGTTTCTCATCACACAATCTGATTTTATGAAAACCTAAATAAAGGACTTTTAAAACTGAAGAGCGAACTGACTTTATAAAAGGGGCATTTTATTTTATTTTTTAAGATTTGTTGCGATCTTTGTGCATGCTGGAGAGAGGCACAACATATTGAGTATGGGCACTATTAAGTACTCCCTTCTCCATTATATACATTTTTCCAAATTTATGATGTTGATACACGTGACCATCCTCTTCTTCCACCTCCGCACTAATTTGTTTTGCTGCATTTGTTTTAAAGACAGAAAAGAGGGTATCTTCTCTGCCCGGCCAAATGTTCTGTAGATTCTTTAGTAAAGTTCAAACCAGTCCCTTTTTCAGGGTTTGGAATAATGGTGTAGTGGTTACGTGATGTTAATCATCAGTCGCTCACTCTTCAGGTGGAGGTTGATGTCTTGGTTGGGTGGAATGGTAGGGGACCAAATGGCTAGACCTGCTGGACCTCTCTTTGGTGTTTTATATAGCAAACCACGGACATTGCTGATTAAGCTGTCCACAGATATTGGCTGCAGGGGATGGGTTGCCTTTTGTTTATTGGCCAGCAGAAGACAGTTGGTGGTGATCCCATATTCTCATTTGTTCTTCTACCTTCCCAGTAAGAAGTGCAGTACCCCAGATGCTTGTGCAGGCATCAGCTATCTAGGGAGCCACAGCAAGGACTTGTGGCCGGTTAGAGCATTTCCATCCAGCAATCCCTTGATGATAATGAGTGCTTTGAAGTGCCAGATTTCCACCACTTGAAGGATTACCTCTTAATCACTGAGGGGGTCATTATGACCCTGGTGGTCACTAGACCGCCAGAGTCACGGTCGCGGTCAGACCGCTGCCAAAGTGGCACCCTGACCACAACATTATGACCGTGGCGGAGCTGCCATGGTCCAACCACCAACACCGCCAGGCTGCTGCCAGCCTGCAGCCTGGCGGTCCTGGCAGTCCAGCCGGTTGTAATCTGCCAGGGCAGTGTTGCAAGCAGCGGTGCCCTGGAGATTAAAAGTCCCCATTTGCCAGCCTGTCCATGGCGGTAAACACCTCCATGGAAACGCCGGCAGAATAGGGGACTCGGGGGGGCCTCTGGGGGCCTCTGCACTGCCGATGCACTTGGAATAAGCAGTGCAGGGGACCCCATGCACAGCCCCATTGCGCATTCCACTGCCTGAATTACGGGCTGTGGAATGCGCGGTGGGTGCTGCTGCACCTGCTGCACCGCCACATTGCAGCCGGCTCCATTAGGAGCCGGCTGTAATGTTAAGGCCCCACTGGGCCGGTGGGCAGAAACACTGTTTCCTCCCGCCGGGCCAGCGGGGAAACTATAATAGGGCCGGCGATGGCGAAATTACATTGGTGGGCGGCCTCCGCTGCCTGCCACTGTCATAATGAGGGCCCGAGTCTTGAAGAGTCACTTCTTTCATGCTTAATCCAAACCAGAAGTGTGTTTGTTTTCTGCAAACACCATCTGCCATAAATTATATCTTGCCTCCCAATTTTGGACTTTAGTTGGTAATTCACCTGCATTTGTTAGCTTGGCTGAATTTTAGCATTTATATTGGGGTTTGTGAAATTTCAATTTCGCCAGTATAGCTATTCGAGAGTCACAATTCTGCAATCTAAATTCCAAAATAGGATTTTTTTCCAAATACGCCTCTGCAAAATTCTTTGTTTTTTAAGAAAAACTAAAATCACATACAGAAGGTTAATTTACTATTTTTTTCACTTAAATAATTGAAACACTTTCATAAACGTTTTACTACTTTGATGAAAAACGAATATCTGCCAAAAGCCGTTTTGGCACAGTCATTAATAAAATAAAATATAATAAATACCCCAGTTTATCACACATAACATAGAATTTTCTAAAAATAAGAAAACATCATTAAAAGCCAAACATATACCAATATGTCAAACATAGATCACATGTTGTTAAATATAAAAGTTAAAAAGTAGGTTTTGGTCTCTTTATAAAATTGAAGTCATGGAAGGAGGGAGATCAATTCCACAAAAAGGTGCCACAACTGAAAAGGCCCGATTTAAAGATTTGTAGGGGTGATTTAGAAACAGCCGATTCGCAGGCCTGCCAGTGGGGTGGACAAATGTCTGCCCTATGCAGAAATCCCACTGGGTGGCTCTCCTCACACCACGGCATCTTTGTCTGCGGGCACCATGTTTAAATCACCCACTGCGCAAACTTTTTTTTCCTAGAAAAAACTGTAAACTTGCTCTACATATTTACTCGTAACATTGACTGGTTCTTTTAAAGCAGAGCTTCTTCACCAGCCTGTTTCTCCGAGAACTAGTGTTCAGAGTAATTTAGAGTAGTTGCACGAACTATGAAGGATCGGGCTAACTCATGTGTTTCATCTTGCCAGAATAAGGCTGGACCAAGAGCCGGGTTCCTGCAGACGCATTACTTTGTGGCACTGTATCGTTTTAAAGCCCTGGAGAAAGATGACTTGGATTTTCAGTGAGTTACATTTTTTACTCTGCTTTTTTTGGGACGCGGGTAATGGAGGTAGAATGAGTGGGGGAAGTTGAGGGATGCCATGTTGTATGCATAAATTAGTAGCTTGGCCTATATCACTGCATTAGGGAAATTGGTGTTAATGTGGTTATAATTCCATAGTGTGGAATGGTGTTTAAGGGACATTATGAAGGAACTAGGTACAAGTTCACTGTGCGCTGTGCTGCTTTCTATGTGGCATGCTGTATTTTCTCTGAGACCAGGGCACCTGTCATATGTAGGAGTTTTACATGTCCAGCTGCTGTATTCCTTTGTTTGCTGTACTGGGACTGCATTTCGTTGATGACCAAAATCTGTGGATAGTTAATGCCAGCGGAGGTCTGGTGGGAAGAAGAGTCGGTTCCACAGGAGACTGATCTTGGTATCTTACTTCACGGAGAAGCACCCACTGTAGTTTATCCTGAGATTGCAATTTCGGCACAGAGACACCTAACAGTTCCTAAGGACTGAGTGTTGGATGACCAGAAAACCAAACTTGTATATAGGAGTGATCAGGCACATTTCCCAGGTAAGCAATGGTGTCCTTTTCAGGGAGGCAAGAGGCCCCTTTTTGGTCCCAGCTATTTACTGAATGTGGAATTTGTCTCCAGATCATTGCCTCTCAATTCTAGTATTGGCTTTGAAAACCTCTTCAAGTTAGTTATTGTTCAAAGATCTCTGGAACTGGCTAAAGGCAGTGGTATTGCTTCATTTGAAAGCATTTGTTGACTTGACTCTACATGCATATAGCATCTCTCCCACATGGGATGCTATTTTGAGGCAGACTGGCTCCTCATAGTATGTCAAACAGCTACACAGCGTTGCAGAGAGCAGCAATCAACATTTCGTAAAATGCAGCTAAGGTAAGATTCACTAGGTGGTTCGTATGTAACCAGCCCAGGGATTCCTGCCGTAGCTGCGCTCCTTCCAATTGCTGTAACTTTACCAGTAGTGAGAATCACACAGAGTAAAAATCCAAAAAACAGGTATCCTGTGCAAAAACACCTGGTGGACTACATGCGCAAAGCCCATGTGCTGCATAATGGTTTTGAAATCCACAGACTCACAGCAAGCCTGTTCTCCTGACAGCCGCAACCTCAGGTGGCGAAAGCTCAGCCTTCTGAGAAAGAAAAAATAGTTTTTTTTTTATTGTCAGGTATGATGTTGAGACTGACCATCCCATTCTAGATCTCATTGATTGTGTCCTTTTCTGAAAGGAACCAATTAGACTCACAGCGAATGCAGCAAGCACCAGCAGAGGAAGTAGTTTGTTCCTTTACATATCTAGCCACAACAAGTATTTACCCAGGGGATGGGGAAGAATATGATGTACCAGGAATCCTGTCCTTTGGGCAAGCAGTACATTAACCATGCAAACTAACTATATATTGATGATGTGAGTAGAGCTGCTTAAAACAATCAGTCCTGCTACTAGGGGAAGAATGTTATGAATTTGGCATGGGGTGGGGTCTAAGGCTTGAGTGTGGTGAATCAACTGCTTGGTGAACCATGCTGGCTCAGTTCCAAGGGAGAGGGTCGAAGGCGTCTCTTCAAGGTGTCAGGCATGGCTCAGCTCTTTAATACTTGTCCAGAAAATGTTGGCCAGGGCACTTAGCCTCCATTTCAGTAGCGACCATTTTGTCTGCACTGATGGCATCTTTACCCCCAAGCAAGACAGCCGAACTAGTGGCAAAATCGGTCTGAAATTACTGAAATGCCTGTCTCTCTGACGACCTCCTTAATATAATTTTGAACACATTGAAGTTGTTATTATAGTGAAGATATGCAGATATTTGAGGCAGCTGCCTCTAAGGTCCAAGCAGTGACAGGGGGAAATGTCTTTACTGTCATCCTGTACCATTGGGCCACCTTAGTTAGAAATATACTTTCCCCTCTCATATCAGTAGTGAGGGAACAGGTCATCCTACAAGGACTAGAGTCCGGTCCTCTTTCCAAAGTTATTCAGGGTTTTCAAGATCTCTGCCTCTCCTTTGTCACCTGTGGCACAAGAAGCAATTTCATCACAGCCATTTGTGTATGTCGAGGGAAGACCCTCTGGTCTTTCCTGGCACAGTTTCCATCTATTGCATTATTCTCATCTTTAAAGGCATAATTTTATTCTCATAAACATTGCCAGTAGGCCTTATCCTGGCCCCAGCTTTCTGTGCTGTTCTATCTTGGTGCTCCGCCAAGAACTGACACCGAGCAGATTTAGATAGTGACTAATCTTTCAGTACTGAATGATATGGCAAGCTTTCCCTATAAAGCCTAATTTTTTAATTCAGTGGACTTGACGTGTCACCAGTCTTGCTTTTCTGGTTATTTCATCCGGACTGGAAAGAGCAAAACTATTTTAATGCTGGTCATACCCAGCCAAGCAAAAGGCTAACAATTGGGCTTCTGGTGTTGAGAACGTTGATGACTTTTGGAGAATCATTATTGACTCTAAAGTTTTGGAGAGTTGTTTTTGTGATTGAACAGTGTTGGTGTTTTTGTCGATGATGTGTCCGCTCCATAACATTTACCTTATGAGATCAAATGAACCACCTGCATATCAGAGGAACTGTCCACCTGGCCTCACCTGGCGTGGGAGGATGAGGGGCAACATGCCAATATATCCTCCAAGGAGAAAGAAAGAGGAGGCTCTGCTGCCCTCACCTTCTTTGTCAGCACTGGTCTCTCTTCTGTGGGGGAGGGGCAAGGGGTGGATTTAAGTTCCTCTCAATGCTTTAGTTATGTTTTACACCAGACAGCTTTGTTGCTGTAGAGAAATCTTCAAATCTGTAAGAGTTCTTTTTTTTAATTCCTCTGGGTACTGCTTTAAACTTTGAAAAATATATATTGAAAAAACACCAGATTTGGCTTTGGTATCCTACAAGCTCCTGGTCCCTGCATAAACCCTCATCTCATCTTTCCAGACTCTGCCAGTCTCCCAGGCTGACATCACTGGTTGCTAAGCAGCGGATGCCAGAGAAAGACTGTAGTGGTTCCAACACCTCTAATTTTTTTGCAGTTTGTAACACACTGACGCCGACAGTACCAATGAACTGACTCAGTTCTACTTTGAGTCTAAGATGCTGCTTAATGGGTCACTTTGTCAGTCACAGCATGTTATGCACCTGTGGTGTAAGCTTGAACCCATTTCTATACCCAAAACATTATGAGAGGGTGTATGATGGAACCACGCATGCAGGAACAATGCATGCCTTAACAACACGGTCGGAACCACAACCACATTGTTTCCACGCATGCCTGTACCACGAAAATCGTTGTAAAGGCATACGTGGAAACGGCAAACGAAACGGCATACGTGATTCTCTTCATACAAACCCCCCACCCACCCGAGCCCCAAAACTGGCCCCACCCCTAATACCTAAACTCAGTATTGCCCTAAAAACAAACTATCCCAACCCCCTACACCACTGACCCATAAAACTAAAGTACCCGAACCCCCACCCGCCCTATACCCAAAAAAAGAAACTATCCCGACCCCCAGTCGCCCCTAAAAACTAAACTACTACCACCCCCCCACCCACACTGAGCCCAAAAAAACAACCCCGACCCCTCCCACACACACTAAGCCCCCCAAAAAACGACCCCATCCCCACCACCCGCCCCTAAAAACTAAACTACCCTGGCATCCCTCACCAGCTCTGAGCCCTAAAACCTTCACCCCTAATAAGTAGATAACTCCAACCCCCATCCACCCTGAGCCCTAAAAAAAACTATGCTGACCCCCACCCCTAAAAACTAAATTACCCCGACCTTCCCACCTGCCATGAGCCCCCTAAAGAAAACTACTATGATCCCCCCACCCCCGCCCCTAAAAACTAAACTACTCCAACACCCCCCACCCTAAGCCCTAAATCCACTCCGCCACTAAAAATACCGACCAACCCTGCCCCAACCCCACTTACCTCATCACGTCCTCCCAATGCTTCCTATTCTTCTCTCCTCCCTCCTCCAATCCTTCCTTAAAGCATCCCCCACCCCTTTAAAAATAAACTAACCCACCCCCACCCTAAACCGTAAATAAATAAATAATACCCAACCCCCAATCCTGCCCCATAAAAAAACAAAATAGCCCGACCCCACACCCTAAGCCCTAAAAAAAAAAAATACCCAAACCGCCCACCCCTTAAAAAAAAATAGCCCGCCCAATCCCCCACCTACCTCAATCTCTTAATCCACCCCAACCCCTGCCCCAGCCCCACTTACCACACCGTGTCCTCGTCCTCTCCCGACAAACGCATGGCTTTTTCTGTGCCTTAACCACGCATATGCGTAGTTTAGCACATGCGCCGTTAAGGCACAAAAAATGCTATGCGTTGTTCCGGCAAGCGTGGTGAGCTTGCGTGGAAAACGTCTGAGTTGTTCATAACACATTGTTAAGAATGTTTCCCAATTATGAAGTCGCCAAACAGATGCAGCTTTTACAAAACTTTAAATAACAAGAAATAGAGGGGCGTGTACATCGACATGTCTTCATGCAGACCCAACACACATCCAGGCACATATAGGGCAACACACATACAGTCATTCATGCACACATAGAAGCTTAAATGCAGACACCCATGCACAAAGATTGAAAGTGGGGCATGGGAACAAAAACACTTCAACACAGCGAAAGACAGTTACTAGAAGACACGAACTCTTGTGAATTGATAGACACTCACAAACACTGATATCAGGGTCTGTGAGACACCAAATCTGGGAAATGAGATATGGAAATTGCCACGGGGATCGTCCTGGAGACAAGGAAATGCTGTCACAAGAAAACCTTGACACTGGCAATACAGAGATACAGGCAGTGCTAGATAAACTCACATTGGGATAGAGAGACTGAGGCACTAGTATTGGGCCACACTGCAGCAATGAAGTGGGAGACACATGGAGAAGATGACACTGGAACCAAGGATTTACCACCTCTGGCACAGGAAGGCCAGACCTCTAGAGATAGAGACACTGGAAAAGAGAGACATGACACCAAACAGAAAGTTTTGGACAATGGAACAAGAAGACACTGATATTGAGGACTTGGTGACACCAACACTGACATTAAGACAAAGATGAGGGGTGATATAAGAACACCTTAACTTTAACATTAACATTTGGGACAGTGAGACGTCAACATTGGTGAAATGAAGAGAGAAATACTGGGGGCAGAAAAAAAACGCACTGGGAACAGTGATGGACAACCTGACAGTAAGTAGGCCAAAGAGACAGATATTGGTAGAAACTGTCTGCAGGAGACTCTCAGACGGGGAGACGTTGATCCTGGGATCTTCAAGACACTGGTTCCGGAGACTGAGCAACACCAGCACTTTGGACTAGGGCACTTTGATTGTGAGGGCAAAGGGAAATGGGTGCAGTCCACAGGGTAGACACCCAATCACCGAGGTGGGACAAAGTACCAGCAGACCCCCCCAATGACTCGACAGGCATGGGTGCAAGAAAGGGGAAGACAGGTTCCCAGGGGTCACTAGCTGCTGTTAATTTGATTTGCAGCCCCTCCAGGCTGCTCTGCTCCCAGTTGTCCAGGCTGCAGCTCCCGGCTGCCCTGCACATGTGTAGGCCCAGCTCCACCGCTCTCATGCTGGGACTGCTGGGCCACCGCCGATCGCGACTCTCCTCTTTCGCTTGTGGACCGTCTGGGCCCCTCAGGGTCTCTGTCACCAGGGGGCCCACACAGGCCTCTGCCTCTAGCCTCACATGCCCCAGGCGCTGCTGCTGCTGGATTTGTCACTGCTGCAGCCGGTCTTACTCCACTCCCTTAACGCCTCATGGTCCCCTTCCAGTGCTCCAACCTACTCACAGGCACAAAAAGTGGTCCTCAGGATGGCTGCACGGATAACACCCCCCTACAGCTCAGCCCAGGTTGGATAACTCTGGGAGCAGCAATAGGCAGCAGAAGCTCCATTACTGAAAATGAAATGAAATGAAAAAATAGACTTATACAGTGCTTGGAACCCAAAGGTATCAAGGTGCTGCATTCTGGAATTCCTAAAACCCCGAGGGGAATTAAGAGCTAAGATGAGAAAAGCCAATTTTTTAGGTGCTTTCGAAGGGACGTAAAATAATCAATTTCTGTAATATGGCCTGGCAACATATTCCATAATTTAGCAGCTGCAACTGAGAAGGAGCGTGCGCCCCATTTATCTTTCAGAAATGCTGGATAAGTAATGTTTTTGCTTAACATTGATCGTAAGAGCCTAGTTGGCTTATACAGGTGAAAGGCAGACCTGATGGCCAGTGGACCCTTATTGTGCAAGGCAAGGTGAACTATGCAGAGCGCTTTGAAAATCACCCACTTCCTAACTGGAAGCTAGTGGAGGTCTTGAAGGTTATCTCTCACAGAGAGATATTTTGGGATATTAAGAATAAGTTGCGCAGCGGCATTTTGCACCAACTGAAGTTTACTTATAGAATTACTGTTTATATTAAGATAGATCGCATTACAGTAGTCTAGTCCCATGGTGATTAATGTGATTGCCACTGTTTTGAGAAGCTCCTCAGGAATGAAAGGGTAAATCTTCCAGAGGGATCAAATAATATGCAGGTACTTCTGACACAGTTCACCTGAAAATTGATATTGAGGGGGGGGGGGTATCGAACATAACCCCTAAGTTCTTAACTGATTCTGCAGGCATAGGGAGGGACCCACATGAGTACAACCACTATCTGACCAGCTAGAGTGTTGGGGTCTGAAGACCATAACTTCGGTCTTATCAGCATTAAGCTTAAGAAGATTTCCTTCAACCAGCTACTCATGCCAGTCATGGAAAGTTTGAACTTATCAGCTGTCTCACGTAGGTTGTCAGTGAAAGGCACAATAATTTTCAGTGCCAGTGCTGCCTCCTTGGGAATTAAGGATGTACCAATAACATCTACAGGCTGGATTCCAAAGATTAGGGATCTAGTACATGAAAAAGTTGCTGTGAAAAAGGAGTTTGGTTCTTCCTATTGTGCACTGATTCCAGTCCTGGGAATACACATACCAGAACTGTTATTCTACCACTGCTGCCTGGCTCTAAAGGAAAACTGCTTTGTCTCCATCGACAATGTCAAGTTATACCATGTGGCCGATCATGCACAGCAGACCAATAGGAACAACTAGTAGTACCCAAATCCCTCTCACTACTGGTCAAGATATCCCTCTACAAGTTTTAAACAGCAACGCTGATACCTCACCGAGCTTGGGAAAGGTGGAAAATGATCTTTCATTAGTTCCACTAGCATCTTTTACAACAAGCAACACAGAAAATGTTGAATGATCATTCTCAAATTCTACACAAATGGATGGCATAGTCTATTACAAACCGCAGCTGGAGACTTCTGCCAATTCTCCCTTTCAGAATACGGCTCCGGTTTTTGCACGAACTGCTTCATCACTGACACTTTCTTGGACTCATCTGCCTCTTCTGCATCTGAACTGTCAAAAACACGTAGGCTGATAATTTGGCTCAAAACAAATTACTTTCTTTTCCCATGGAACTACCTTTGGCTTTCCTTGACTTTATTAGCTTTCCTCCTTTGAATTGGCTTTGTTATTACTTTCTTTCTAGTAATACATGTTCATTACCTTCCTGAACGATCAACAGTTGAACTGGTGGATGAGGTCCTAAAACCTCATTTCTCTTCTCATAAGGTCCCAGAGACTTGTCTATCGAGAACATTTCCGCTAAGCCAATTTCTGATGGGATTGTTTGGGATAAAGTCAACATTTGATATATACGGCCCGACGGAGGTCATTTAAATTCCATATGTTTTAAAACTTTCTATGAATGATGTAATAATACCCGGAGTTGTTTCTGATGACTGGGATGTGAAAACAGTTGATTCTATGATGACTGAGTTGCAATATTTTACTGCATTTGAAATGAAAGTGAGGATGTTTATCAATCCAAAGAGAATTGTGTAGACCTGTTCTGTTATAATTATTATGGACACCATTTTATTCACAGAGCAAGTACCCCGAAGACGATCTTTAATTACACACAACATTGTGGTGGAGTCGGAACATTGCCTGACTCCACCACAAGGGAGTTCTAAAACATATTCTGAAAAATGTTCAAGTTTTTCTGGGCACAATGTTAAAAACTCTGAGGCATACATTTCAAATTGCCATTGATGGAAAATGTACATATATTATTGACGGATACAAAATTCATTTATTCGGATTCCTTTGTTTCCCGGTTGTCTATAGAAGACTATGAATATTGGTTGAAGTTGATTGACTTAAAAAGTGTGTGGGGAACAAAATATTGGCAAATAAGGGGGAAAGGAAGCTTTATTTAGAGCATGCCTGATACCTGTTCAAATGATATTTTTAAATGAAACTGTACAACAGACAAGTTGTTAAGGCTTAGCAAAAATTAAGGATTTGAATGCGCCCAGTATTCCTGCCCCTGCAAAATTTTACAAATGGTTAAAGTTTATCAATGCAACAGAAGATCAACTCTATGAATGGATCCAAAATGGTACATTTAATGCTTCATTTTCACGTCCTGGTGGGTGGTTATTATGGCCAATAAATACCAAAGGGTATCATAAACGTTTTGTAAACTCCACGGGGGTTTTTAGAACAAGTAGGGCTGACCCTCGCTCTGTGTCACCTGAACACGCGGTTATAGTGACAACATGCAGTGCAGGGAGACTATGCCAGCAATGGTTGAAGAGTTCCTCACTAGATGCTGGTAAAGAACACCTCAGTCTCTTGTCTAATAATACTGATTTACAGGATTTCATGTTAGGCGCCAGAAAACAACGCAGAAAGCGCTTCTTATATGCAGTCTATAATGACATTTAGAAGCTTTCTCAACAAGGAACACTGCCTGGTTAAGGCAAATAGACCAGGAAAATATACAGACAGCATTAGCTGTTGTAGATGGGATTAATACCCTGTCCGACCGAACATACACCTTAAACAACATCGTTTCCTCTGTAATAGACATAGTACAGAGCAACATGTCTTCTTTACACCATGGACAGAGTCAACTAAGATCCATTTTGCAGTTAGGTTGGAAACTACAAACACTGAAAGAAGGTCAGTTCCCTGGCAACACGTTACCGCAAGTGACATATTTTCTACATTTAATATAATGTGACAACAACAACTGAGGGCCAAGAAGGAAGCGACCTATGTCATGTTAAATTTTGAAAAATTGGAAAAGTTGCCTTTTACTGTGGCTGAAATACCATCTGCTGAATGGTAAATACATGGGGTCATCAATGTGCCTATTTTAACACTTCAATTCAAATATTCAAATCCTGCTTAAACACATTCCAGTGGGTAGATATGAAAGGCTAGGAGATAGTTACATACATGAGGTGTGGGAGCTACCCTTCTCGTGCAAATGCCTCTTTGGCATGAAAGAGGTCTTTCTTAGCGGTAGTTGAAGCGAGACTTCTGTCAGCCATTCAATGGTTTGTACAGCTGCCTTGCAAGGGGCGTGCGAAGCTTCGACAGCAAACTTAGCTTTTTGTCTGAAGGGAGTCCAAGTCCCCTTGATTAGACTTGCGTTCCAGGTGTTCTCGAATGGCAGCTATGTGCTCCTTAATAGTGAGAGCTCTTGTGGGATGCGAGCCAGAACAGTTTGTCATTTCGGTCTCCAAAATTGTTACATGCTTCGGGAATGTATTTTTTCCTCCTACACGACAGAGGGAAGTAGCTTAGATTTGGCCCCATATCGCTACTTCAAATGTGAATTTTGACAAGTTGAGAAGATTCAAGGCTTTATTGTTTCAAAAACATGTGGGGCTTACTTCTGCACGCGAGACCTATGTGCTTCAGGTTGCAAGGTCATCTGCAGAGATAAAGTCCCTTTTAAGTACTAACTTTCTGAGACACTTTGGTGAACTTGTGGGTCGGATATTTAACTGGTCCAGTACTACTGGAATCGCACATTTCTTTAAGGCTATTGGTTCTGGTTTCGTTCACACCTTCTCCTCTATATTTGGATTAATACCTTCAGCCATACACTCAATATTTTCCAGTATTTTCGGGGGAATTTCCGATAACTTTGGCTATAATAGGTGACATTTTGCTGTTGCTGCTTTTTCTGTGCAATGGCTGTCCCTTTACAACAAGGAGGACTGAAAGTGTTTCCACAAGCGCAGCTGTGTCGTAAACGCGTGATGCAGTACTTTGTAGCACCACTCTTGGAGCGAGTGGAGAGTGACTGGTCTCTGTCATACAGACCAGTTTTGCACTGTGTGCAGCCTGTGTTTCGGTGCCTCTGGTGCCCTTTCGAATGTGCACTGAAAATGTATCTTTCTAGACAGCGCTTGCTTTCATTGGACGCTGATCTGTTGATGTTCTCACTGAGGGCTCATTACCAAACATGCACGTTGAGGGTGGGTTTGATACGGGAACCTGTTTATGAGTCGCCCTTTGTGGATCATGCTGCTGCCTTGGCGGGAGCTCAGGCTTTGTAACACAAATGCTCCTTGGTTTTCCTTGGCGAGGAACTTCCTACCTTACCACCTGCCGGTAGTGGAAGATTTCTTATCTTCAATTATCCTGGATTCAATTGGCCCCTTTAAAAATGACTCTGACTTTTGAAATTCGGGTTTATTGCCACCATAATTAACATTTTAAATTGTCCTTTTAATACATGCTCAAGTGTATTTTAACTTGTCATCATTGGCACTCCCATATATATGCTTTAAGATGCATTTTAGTTTTATAAATTAAAGTAGGCTTCGAACCACCTTTGAAATCGGCAAGGGGAGGGTGTTGTGTAGCTATTTTATTTATAATTTTATTCACGTTATTTTAGCATATGAGGCCTGCCGCTGTTACCTTTAACCTAGATATATTTTATTCGGCTTCATTTTATTATTTTGACATTAGCTACATTTGTAGTCTTGTTTTATTTTCTCTATCCAGCTGTTCTTCGCCTAGGTCAGCCCTGCGTTCTTAAACAAGACATTTCTCTCACTCTGTGCTTTTCTCAAGGCTGCAGTAAGATAGGTTGCCAGCAAAAGTGGTACACTTTGTCTCCTATGTTCACAGAAACATACACACTCTTACATTGGGATCCTTTCTTGGAACATCATCTGTTTTATTATAAAAACACTACTTTGACCCATGTACGCTAGAGGGAGATTTCAGCCAGATGACCACGACTGTATGCTGATTGCTTCGCTACAGCTGCTTATGTAGACTACAGGCCTCTTGCTCAGGTATGAGGGATAATGTCTTCCCAGGGAGAACCTGAAAGGCAGAATTAGAGCTTAACATGCTGTGCTCTAACATAGCTTAGGTAGGAACTATACCTACAAACCTTAGTGACAGTAGTTTTTAGCGTTATTCTTGTGTTTTACTCTCCTTGTCACAATTTTAACCTTATTGTGCTTCATAGTCCTAATTATTGCAATACATGCTTTATTATCTAAGATGCAGTTACTTCAATAAAACCTTATTGAACTATACTCGGACTCTGATTGTCCTTGCATATGTGAGACTAATGTAACTGAGAGAAACAGATGTGATCTGAGTGACCATGATTCCTGAGGAGTCATGTATGTCATGCGCCCGGTTGCCCCAATCACCCCTGCTCTTGGGTGGAGATGAGGTACTGCTAGTTAGCCGGAACAAACCCGGATTAGGCTGACAGGTGTCACATAGTGCAGGATCAGACTCAGTCCCCCTCAGTACAGGTGATTCTGCTGCCCAAATCCAGTAGTCTCATTAGGATAATGAGAACCTACCCGACACCATCATCGGTAATAAATCTCACTAACTCGTTATTCGGATGTTTATTGAGAATTTTTGCTGGGGTGGCGAACAGGCAGATTGGACAATAGTCCTTAAGTTCCTCAAGATCTACATTGGGCTTTTTGACAGTGGGATGATCACGGCTTCCTTCCAGCTCTCAGGAAACACTCCCAGTGACAGTATGTGATAGAAAACCTCCACTTCTAGATCAGGGACTAACTCCAGAGTTTTTGGAGGGCATGGATTGGTAGGAGAGCCTAATTTAATACTCATCTGGTCTCCTTGACCTGGTTAGCTGTAATCGGCAAGAAAGCCAGCATTGAAGGGACTGCAGAGGATGCGTGTTAAGCTAGGTGCATCTCCTCTTTAGATTAAATTCAGAGTTTATCTTAAGAATTTTATCCCTAAAAAACATAGCAAGGTTATCACAAAAGGCTTGGGATACATCAGCCAGTTGCTTGCTGGGGGGACTGGATAGGCTCTTTACTAATTTTAAAAATTATTTAGTAGAATTCGTAGCTAGCCTGATTTTCAGTGTATAAGAGGAGGCTTTAGCTTCACCAGTCGCTCCCTTATATGTGGCTAGTGAGAATCGATGCTTCTCTTTTTTGTTGCTGTGTAGAATTTTTCACCATTTCCTTTCCTGCCTGTGGCAGAGTTGCCTTAGTTCTCTGAGTTTGGTGGAGAACCATGGGGCTGACTCCTTCCTCTTATTGGGGCAATTAACCCTTGTTAGTGCTACCTTATCCAAAGCATTCTTCAGCCAGTTAGTAATCCCTTCTGCTGTATGTTCAAAATTGGCGTCTACATCTCCTGTGGAGGTACTAAAGGGAAGTTAAAATCTCCTAAAATAGTAACATTTGAGTGCATGATGAAAGGCTCCAAGATCCGTCCCCACATCGAGAGGAACTTGCCCGAGGGCCTGAAGGACAATGTATTAAGAGACCCGCCAAAGTGGCCTTTGGTTTAAGTCTAAAATGTGTTGCTTCATATACCTCGTTTGGCAGGTTAGGTATCTGCTCTAATGTGCAGTTGAGATGTTCTTTACTGATTATAGCTAGGCTGCAGCCTATGCGGCTAGAGCTGTCTGATCGAGAGATAATGTAGCCCTTCAGTACTGCCTCTAATAGATCCAGCCCAGAGTACTCTTTTCTCCAAGTTTCCATGATGAAAAGGCAGTCTAGGTCTAGATTTTCAATCATCAGGTCTGAGGCTTCATGTCTATGCTTAACCAGTGAGCAGGTATTAATAAGAGCACCCGTTATATTCAAAGTAGCATCCGACTTCAGAGAGGGCATATCAGCATGCCTTTAGTACTGAGTAAATAAGTGACAGTTGGAACTAGTGGGATATATTATACAGTCAGGAGAAATCAGAATATAATTTGTGAGCTTACATAGAGGGTGTAGTGCGACAAGCTGGCCTTTAGGGTATGTAATTTTAAAGGAAGCATGTGGCTCTGGCATAAAACAGAGAGCATCCCTGGCACCTGGTGCGATCCTGTCACAAATGGGCAGAAGGGCTTCCACTTAGGCGCAGTGCTGAGGTGCTTGATGAGTCGCTGCTGCAGTGACGCAACTGTGACACAGATTCTTCCAATGAAAAAGTAAATCAAAGGAAATGCAGGTTTTCCCTCTGTCATTTCAAGGTGCCCGTGGATTAGTCCGGGTCACATAGTGGTAGCAAATAAAAGGGTGTTGAGGCTGCGCGCGAAAGTTAATCACAGCCGGACGTAACCATTTGTTGTCCGAGTCTTTATTTATGCATGCGGTTTAAGTAGGGGGATATACATACCCCACAAGAAACATAACACTGGCAACGAGGGTTTGTACTCCGGACCCTGCCTGCATACTGCACTGCACCGTGTGTTTCGGCCAACCTCCTCGATGCTCCGTCTTATCCGATGGCCACACCCACCTGTAGCGAGTGTCTGCAAAGGTAAAGCTGGTTCTGATACGGCCTGCAGACACCCCTTGGAGCAGCTGTCTCATGTCTTGGGAGGCACCGGGCTCACTGATGTAGCCAATCAATAAGGCCTGCAGACTACTGCCAAAGCATCTGTTTTTGTGTTTCCTGGAGGCACGACGCACGCTGACGAGGTCAGTCACCCTGGGGGCCCATTTCAAACAACGGCTCCTACTCACACTGCACACGGTGTGACTTGTGCTCCCTCCAGTCCTCCAACCAATTGTATGTGGCACTCTGTATTCATACTTGAGCAGGGCAGAACAGTGCAGAGACACTTTACCTGCATCAGTGAAGGCTCCACTACTTTACGTGTTTGAAAGTGGTCACGGGTGCGTGTGCCCGCCACTGTGCAGGGACAGAAAAGAAAGGCCACACATTAAGGGATCGGGATACAGCATCTATCTACGACTACGTAGGGCGCAGCAACGCGCGTTTGAGGACAGAATGACATACAGCATTGCATGTCACCATGGCCAATATTCTGCCAAATTAAACATTTGTCATAGAAGGTGCGCCATCAGCCCAAGCCTCGAGATAGAAGGACTGGGTAGAGAAAGTGTTCCTCTTCTTCGAAGCTACAAAGGTAGAGAATGCACAAAAACAAGCAATTATCCTTCACCTGGGTGGAAAAGACATTCATTGGATTTCCAAAACCAAGGCCACCCCAAAAACATATCTGACCCTCATTGAAGCCCTCAATGAACATTTTGAACCGATGATAAATACAGACTATGAACTGTTCATTTTTCGTCAGTTGAGACAGCATGCCGAGGAATCCATTGACACTTTTTATATGCGGTTAAAAGAGTTGGCCAGCACATGCCGTTTTGACAATGAAAGGGAGGAAATCAGGGGAAATCATTCAGGGCTGTGCATCAGCGAAGCTATGTGGGAGGATGCTAGAGGAATCAGGTCGCTCGCTGGCCGACACCCTAACAAAGGAAGGATGAAAGAGTTGTCCAAAGCCCGGGCATCTCATATGGACGCGGCACTGCAAGGAACAGTGAAGGTAGAACGCTGTCATGCAGGGGACTAGCAAGTCAAGACCGAGGAGACCAATAACCGCTTCCAAAAGTTGTGGATACTGTGGTGGATCCATGCATCGCCCAACAGAGTGCCCAGCAAAAGGAAAGAGGTTTGCAGGATGTGGAAAGTTCAATCATTTCCTCAAAGTCTGCCGCTCAACAAGAGGATCCACCTCAAAACCATCCGTCAACACGGTTGGTGGAGACCAGCCCTACACCAGCGACATAGATGACGAGGGTGAGCACTCTGTACACTCGATTTTCATGATAGGCACGGTGGTTGCAAGTTGCCAAAATGTGTAATTATGGTGGGGAGCCACAACACTCAAGCAGTGGTAGACACAGGGGCCTCTATCAACATCATGTCCGAAGCTGTATACCAAGGAATGGAGCCGAGTCCTGTATTACAACCCACTACAGTCAACGTGTTCGCCTATGGTCAATCAACTCTGTTGAAGATCAGGGGCAAGTTCAAGTCCCAGATATCCCATGGGTCGAGGGCCATTGAGCAGCAAGTGTATGTGGCAGTCGCAGGTCACGGCATGCTGCTGGATGTGGAGCAGCTGAATCACTGGGCATAGTGACTTTTGCATTGGGAGTGCATGAGGAATTAATCACTGCCATGTTACAATAGTGCCCCGGCTTGTTCAATGGAATTGGATGCCTAAAAGGCCATGAGGTCAAGTTGCCATTGACAAAACTGTCTACTGGTGGCACTACGACATCGTCGCATTGCTTTTCATCTGAGACCGCAAGTAGAGCATTAACTCAACAAACTAGAGGCTGCTGGCATCATCAAAAAGGTGAGAGGGCCGACGCCCTGGACATCCCCAATTGTGGTCGCCAAAGAGCCAAGCAGCCAGGGGAGGTGCGCATCTGTGTGGACTTGAGACTGCCCAATGCGCCATAAAAAGGAAAGGCACCTCACACCTATGATAGATGACCTAAATGGAGAGCTGAGTGGGGCTCGTTGGTTCTCAAAGATAGACCTCAGATCAGGGTACCATCAGCTTGTACTTCATGAGCAATCGAGATACATCACCACTTTTTCAACCCATGTGGGGCTGCGACATACCGGAGGCTGAGTTTCTGTATATCCAGAGGCTGAGGTATTTCAAAATGTCATCCACAAAATACTTGCGGATCTTCCAGGTGTCATAAATGTCAGTGATGACATTCTTGTTCATGCCCCCACCATAGCAGAACATTGTGCTCGGCTGAGAAGAGTACTCCAGCGGATGCAATACTCCGGCCTGACTCTGCACTGAGACAAGTGTGAGTTTTTGAACTACAAGTTGAATTTTTTTGGGCATGTATTCTCTGCAGCTGGCATCGTTCGCGACCCCGCCAAAGTCAAGGACATCCAAGATGCTCCACCGCCCACCATAGTAATGGAAGTCCGCAGTTTCCTGGGGATGGTAAATTACTGTGGCCGTTTCATCAAAGACCTCACCCTGCTCACTCAGCCTCTGAGGGATCTCACCAAGGCTGACACTCCCAGGGCATGGGGCCCTGATCAGGACACTGCATTTCAGGAAACAAAGAAAGCACTATCTGCAGACTCCACTCTCTGATATTTTGACCCAAAAAAGGAGACTACCATTGCGGTTGATGCCGATCCGAAAGGACTTGGGGTAGTGTTACTTCAAAGAAGTCACAAAGATGTGTGGGCTCCGGTTGCCTATGCTAGCAGGTCTCTTGCATTGTATCTGACCTCATTTGGGATAAGGCACAGAATGATAACTCCCTGATGGCCTCAAACAAATAGAAAAGTCAAGAGGTTTATGTGAACTTTGAACAAAACCATTCGAATCGCAGCTGCCTATCAAAACTGTGTGGAAATGGCCATTTACTTGTTTTTAAGAAACTCACGCCACACACCACCACTAGGTGTGCGCCGGTACATCTTCTGATAGGAAGGGTTGTTAGAGACTCTATCCCGCACCACTCTAGTTGGGTTCCTGTAGGAAAGTACCATCTTGCCTGGCATGTTACACCCATTTTTCACTGTATATATGTTGTTTTAGTTGTATGTGTCACTGGGACCCTGCCAGCCAGGGCCCCAGTGCTCATAAGTGTGCCTGAATGTGTTACCTGTGTTATGACTAACTGTCTCACTGAGGCTCTGCTGATCAGAACCTCAGTGGTTATGCTCTCTCATTTCTTTCAAATTGTCACTAACAGGCTAGTGACCAATTTTACCAATTTACATTGGCATACTGGAACACCCTTATAATTCCCTAGTATATGGTACTGAGGTACCCAGGGTATTGGGGTTTCAGGAGATCCCTATGGGCTGCAGCATTTCTTTTGCCACCCATAGGGAGCTCTGACAATTCTTACACAGGCCTGCCACTGCAGCCTGAGTGAAATAACGTCCACGTTATTTCACAGCCATTTTACACTGCACTTAAGTAACTTATAAGTCACCTATATGTCTAACCTTTACCTGGTAAAGGTTGGGTGCTAAGTCACTTAGTGTGAGGGCACCCTGGCACTAGCCAAGGTGCCCCCACATTGTTCAGGGCCAATTCCCCGGACTTTGTGAGTGCGGGGACACCATTACACGCGTGCACTACATATAGGTCACTACCTATATGTAGCTTCACAATGGTAACTCCGAATATGGCCATGTAACATGTCTATGATCATGGAATTGCCCCCTCTATGCCATCCTGGCATAGTTGGCACAATCCCATGATCCCAGTGGTCTGTAGCACAGACCCTGGTTACTGCCAAACTGCCTTTCCCGGGGTTTTACTGCAACTGCTGCTGCTGCCAACGCCTCAGACAGGCTTCTGCCCTCCTGGGGTCCAGCCAGGCCTGGCCCAGGATGGCAGTACAAAGGACTTCCTCTGAGAGAGGGTGTTACACCATCTCCATTTGGAAAATGGTGTGAAGGCAGGGGAGGAGTAGCCTCCCCCAGCCTCTGGAAATGCTTTCATGGGCACACATGGTGCCCATTTCTGCATAAGCCAGTCTACACCGGTTCAGGGACCCCTCAGCCCTGCTCTGGCATGAAACTGGACAAAGGAAAGGGGAGTGACCCCTCCCCTGACCTGCACCTCCCCTGGGAGGTGCCCAGAGCTCCTCCAGTGTGCTCCAGACCTCTGCCATCTTGGAAACAGAGGTGCTGCTGGCACACTGGACTGCTCTGAGTGGCCAGTGCCAGCAGGTGACGTCAGAGACTCCTTCTGATAGGCTCCTTCAGGTGTTGCTAGCCTATCCTCTCTCCTAAGTAGCCAAACCCTCTTTTCTGGCTATTTAGGGTCTCTGTCTTTTGGGATTCCTCAGATAACGAATGCAAGAGCTCATCCGAGTTCCTCTGCATCTCTCTCTTCACCTTCTGCCAAGGAATCGACTGCTGACCGCGCTGGAAGCCTGCAAAACTGCAACAAAGTAGCAAAGACGACTACTGCAACTCTGTAACGCTGATCCAGCCGCCTTCTCGACTGCTTTCCTGGTGGTGCATGCTGTGGGGGTAGTCTGCCTCCTCTCTGCACTAGAAGCTCTGAAGAAATCTCCAGTGGGTCGACGGAATCGTCCCCCTGCAACCGCAGGCACCAAAGAACTGCATCACCGGTACCCTGGGTCTCCTCTCAGCATGACGAGCGAGGTCCCTTGAATCCAGCAACTCTGTCCAAGTGACTCCCACAGTCCAGTGACTCTTCAGTCCAAGTTTGGTGGAGGTAAGTCCTTGCCTCCCCACGTCAGACTGCATTGCTGGGAACCGCGACTTTTGCAGCTACTCCGGTCTCCGTGCACTTCCGGCGGAAATCCTTTGTGCACAGTCCAGCCTGGGTCCACGGCACTCTAACCTGCATTGCACGACCTCCTAAGTTGTCCTCCGGCGGCGTGGGACTCCTTTGTGCAACTTCGGGTGAGCACCGTTTCACTCCACTTCGTAGTGCCTGTTCCGGCACTTCTGCGGGTGCTGCCTGCTTCTGAGAGGGCTCCTTGTCTTGCTCGACGCCCCCTCTGTCCCCAGACGCAATTGACGACATCCTGGTCTCTCCTGGGCCACAGCAGCATCCAAAAACCCTAACCGCATGACTTGCAGCTAGCAAGGCTTGTTTGCGGTCTTTCTTCAGGAAAACACTTCTGCACGACTCTCCACGGCGTGAGAGATCCGTCCTCCAAAGGGGAAGTTCCTAGCCCTTGTCGTTCCTGCAGAATCTTCAGCTTCTACTGTCCAGTAGCAGCCTCTTTGCACCCACAGCTGGCATTTCCTGGGCATCTGCCCATCTCCGACTTGCTTGTGACTTTTGGACTTGGTCTCCTTGTTCCACAGGTACCCTCGTTTGGAAATCCATCATTGTTGCATTGCTGATTTGTGTCTTTCCTGCAGAATTCCCCTATCACGACTTCTATGTCCTTTGGGGAACTTTAGTGCACTTTGCACTCACTTTTCAGGGTCTTGGGGTGGGCTATTTTTCTAACCCTAACTGTTTTCTTACAGTCCCAGCGACCCTCTACAAGGTCACATAGGTTTGGGGTCCATTCGTGGTTCGCATTCCACTTTTGGAGTATATGGTTTGTGTTGCCCCTATCCCTATATGTCCCCATTGCATCCTATTGTAACTATACATTGTTTGCACTGTTTTCTAAGACTATTACTGCATATTTTGGTATTGTGTACATATATCTTGTGTATATTTGCTATCCTCATACTGAGGGTACTCACTGAGATACTTTTGGCATATTGTCATAAAAATAAAGTACCTTTATTTTTAGTATATCTGTGTATTGTGTTTTCTTATGATATTGTGCATATGACACTAGTGGTACTGTAGGAGCTTCAATCGTCTCCTAGTTCAGCCTAAGCTGCTCTGCTAAGCTACCATTATCTATCAGCCTAAGCTGCTCTGCTAAGCTACCATTATCTATCAGCCTAAGCTGGAAGACACCCCTATACACTAATAAGGGATAACTGGGCCTGGTGCAAGGTGTAAGTACCCCTTGGTACTCACTAGAAGCCAGTCCAGCCTCCTACAGTTCCCAAAACACTGGATGAAGAACAAACTTTTGAGCCCCGCAAATCAGCAAATGACAAAGTAAGCAGGCAACAAAGGGCTTGAGTCTCGGATGTCCAAGTGGGGGATTCTGTACTACTGAAGGATCGAAGCCCAGGGAGTAAATTTAGGCTACTTTTTATTCCTCTGCCGTGGACCGTGGTCAAGAGACAAGGTACGTTGATTGTCGCCAGCCTCACCCGAAACATATCAGCTTTTAAGAATCTGCACATTTTTGTTCCTTCACCTCTGGCACTGCCCACCGATGAAGCTTGTCAGAGTGAACCTGTGGCTGATGAAGACCGAATGCCGTGTGACCCTAGGCCAGCGGAAGAGCTGGCACCTACCGACCGGGTCCGTTGTTCAAGTGGCAATGCCACTGCCTAAATGCCTGCCTGTCCTTTTTCCCCTCCTGGAGACCGAACCTCTCGCACCCAGTACAACCTTCCACAAAACCCTATACTCTCTACTGGGCTGCGAGACTATGATGTCTAAAACTTTGAGCAGTGATTGCTCATTTTGACTTATAGCTCCTGTGTTTGCCCTCAGTTGGTTTACTTCTGACTCTGAGAACAGTTTTGTTTGTTTTTGCAATGTTTGGAGGAATGTAAAGTCGTGGCCTCAGTGACGTAACTGTGGCACGGACTCTTCCAATGAAAAAGTAAATTAAAGGAAATGCAGGTTTCCCCTCTGTCTTTTTTAAGGTGCCCATGGATTAGTCCGAGTGACGTAGTGGTAGCAAATAAAAGGGTGTTGAGGCTGCGTGCGAAAGGTAATCACAGCCAGACGTAGCATACGCAGCACACTATAGCACAATACCATTTGTTGTCCGAGTCTTTATTTATGCATGCGGTTTAAGTAGGGCGATATACATACCCCACATAACAGTGCTGTGCGCGACCTCACTGCAACCGTGTTTTTAAGGGCAGAACTCATCAGCATGAATGTCTGCACCTGCTTCCCAGTTTGAACAGATTGAGCGGTACCCTCCCAAAATGGCAGCTCTAGGCGGCAACACAGAGGTAAACAGCACCTCACCGGTGTTTTGCAGAAGAGCTGAAAAGAGGAGTTAAAAGTTAAAAATGTGCTTTAAAGTTAAAACATTTCAGATTCAACAGAATCATTATTTAAATATGCCCAGAAATAAACAGCTTCAATAAAACAAATGTCAGTGGTTTCAAAATGCAATGTGCAGTAAGATGCCCCCTTTACAGGGAGTGCAGAATTATTAGGCAAATGAGTATTTTGACCACATCATCCTCTTCATGCATGTTGTCTTACTCCAAGCTGTATAGGCTCGAAAGCCTACTACCAATTAAGCATATTAGGTGATGTGCATCTCTGTAATGAGAAGGGGTGTGGTCTAATGACATCAACACCCTATATCAGGTGTGCATAATTATTAGGCAACTTCCTTTCCTTTGGCAAAATGGGTCAAAAGAAGGACTTGACAGGCTCAGTAAAGTCAAAAATAGAGAGATATCTTGCAGAGGGATGCAGAACTCTTAAAATTGCAAAGCTTCTGAAGCGTGATCATCGAACAATCAAGCGTTTCATTCAAAATAGTCAACAGGGTCGCAAGAAGCGTGTGGAAAAACCAAGGCGCAAAATAACTGCCCATGAACTGAGAAAAGTCAAGCGTGCAGCTGCCACGATGCCACTTGCCACCAGTTTGGCCATATTTCAGAGCTGCAACATCACTGGAGTGCCCAAAAGCACAAGGTGTGCAATACTCAGAGACATGGCCAAGGTAAGAAAGGCTGAAAGACGACCACCACTGAACAAGACACACAAGCTGAAACGTCAAGACTGGGCCAAGAAATATCTCAAGACTGATTTTTCTAAGGTTTTATGGACTTATGAAATGAGAGTGAGTCTTGATGGGCCAGATGGATGGGCCCGTGGCTGGATTGGTAAAGGGCAGAGAGCTCCAGTCCGACTCAGACGCCAGCAAGGTGGAGGTGGAGTACTGGTTTGGGCTGGTATCATCAAAGATGAGCTTGTGGGGCCTTTTCGGGTTGAGGATGGAGTCAAGCTCAACTCCCAGTCCTGCTGCCAGTTCCTGGAAGACACCTTCTTCAAGCAGTGGTACAGGAAGAAGTCTGCATCCTTCAAGAAAAACATGATTTTCATGCAGGACAATGCTCCATCACACGCGTCCAAGTACTCCACAGCGTGGCTGGCAAGAAAGGGTATAAAAGAAGGAAATCTAATGACATGGCCTCCTTGTTCACCTGATCTGAACCCCATTGAGAACCTGTGGTCCATCATCAAATGTGAGATTTACAAGGAGGGAAAACAGTACACCTCTCTGAACAGTGTCTGGGAGGCTGTGGTTGCTGCTGCACGCAATGTTGATGGTGAACAGATCAAAACACTGACAGAATCCATGGATGGCAGGCTTTTGAGTGTCCTTGCAAAGAAAGGTGGCTATATTGGTCACTGATTTGTTTTTGTTTTGTTTTTGAATGTCAGAAATGTATATTTGTGAATGTTGAGATGTTATATTGGTTTCACTGGTAATAATAAATAATTGAAATGGGTATATATTTGTTTTTTGTTAAGTTGCCTAATAATTATGCACAGTAATAGTCACCTGCACACACAGATATCCCCCTAACATAGCTAAAACTAAAAACAAACTAAAAACTACTTCCAAAAATATTCAGCTTTGATATTTATGAGTTTTTTGGGTTCATTGAGAACATGGTTGTTGTTCAATAATAAAATTAATCCTCAAAAATACAACTTGCCTAATAATTCTGCACTCCCTGTAGTTCCGAAAAACAGAGCATCCGCCATCTTCGCCAGCATAGCCACTGACTGACTTTGGTAGAGATCTTACTGCAAGACATGAGTTAGCTACACTTGAAGCTGTGATTGCCTGGCAGGCAGCCTGGGGTTGGCGAGTGGCTTTTTCCGAGTATACAGTTACATTGACAGTCCACTTTCCTGTCCTCCTGTCCATTCTTGCAGCAGTTGGTCTTGTAAAGCATCATAATGTAATGCATTGCACTGCAGCATATTGCAGAAGACGAACAATGTTATTTAGTGTATAATAAAATATTAACATACCTTTTTAATTAAACACATTACTGTTAAGTATACAGGTATCTGATGTACGAAAAACCTCCATCATGTGTAAGACGTCTGTCCCCGCTGCTGTGGGCTTCGTAGAAAGAAAGTTAGGGGTTCTTGAACACTGCATGGATGACAACGTGGGGCACCACTTCTCTCACCCTCTCAAACTGCTTCTTTTCCAGAGCGGGGGACAGAATAGCAGTGATTGACGACTCCAATGAAGAATGGTGGCGGGTAAGCAACTGTATTTGTTAATCCAGAACTCTCTGCACCAGGAGGTTGGATATCTAGGAACATCAGTGGTTGAGATGGAATGGTGTATAAGGGCTTGGGCCCAGAATGGACTGTAGGTCACAAGGAAGGGTGGAAGTCCTAGAGCTTCAGTGGTGGAAAAGGTTGTAAAAGCTCCTGTATAGAATGGCCTCCATCCCATAACATGACCAGGGGCATCAGAAAAGTGGGGAGCTCATGAAAGTGAGACAGGATAACTTACAAGCACAACAGAGGGTGGAAGTATAAGAACTTAAGCATGAATGTGGAGGTGGCGGCCAGTAGAGGTGCATAGCTTATTACTTTGTCAGATATTGCTGGGGAGCGTGTGAATTTCTCTGCTGGGTAACCATCCGCCTGCTACATTTGCCCATTATTCCATATATACAGATCATCGGGCATTGACATAAGGAATGCTATGCTATGTTGTATATTGTGCATTTGTGCAAAATATTTCTAGCATTTGCAGGGCCCCATAAGGCCATGTGGACATTATGGGAATTCTTGTTGACTGGAGGCAAAGTGGTCTGTTGACATTTAATTCAGTTGTTTATTTTATTGTTTAGAAGTGAGCCATATGGGTTAGGGGCCTTTAAGGTTACTGTAGACTAAACTATGGTTTAGTGATTTATTATATAATCCTATAACCCACTGCAGAGGGCTATACTGATTATTAAAGGCCCTGAACCTGAATTATAGGCCCAGGCCGCAGGTGAGGGCCTATTACAAAGGAGAGGGTCTTTAACAACTGGTATAGACCAAGGCACAAGGGCTATAAGGCAATTAAAAAACTTCCACACACTGAGGGCTGAATGTTCTAAATTAAAAAGGGGGAAACAGAAAGACAATCATTGGAATGTTGAAGTAGAAGGCTTATACCAGCCTAAGCCTGGAGCTTCTCCATTGTCTTCAATGGAGCTTTCAACATTCCAGTCTTCTAATACTGGATATTGGCTGGTCGGAACCTATTATTAATGTACGCACTGCGTGAAGGATATGGGTGGAGGAGCATCCCCCCCATCCAGCAGCATAGTTGCTGGGTTAGAGAGAGCCTGCACAGGCTCCCAGTCTGCCTGAGAGCGCCCTGGCTGGGGGCTCCCAGCCAATCCTGATGCTGCTCTGCAGAGTCCGGATTGGCCACAGGTCAGGCTGGGAGCCTGTGCTGGAATGAGAGGGACGAGAAGAGGAAAGTTGCGGGAGCGTATTGTGTTTTTTATATATTTCTTTAATATAATGTGTGTCCCCCCCCCCCCACAAACCTCAGTGCGCCGCCCTGCTCCCCCTTTGCGACCCGCGGGCCGCGACTGACTGCATTATGCATATGGATGTGTGTGCTAAAGGATTTAGAGTTTTTTGCATCCTTCTGCTGGGGTGCATGGTTGTCCATTACCTGACTTTGGGTGGCCGTTGTGTTTGGATTCATCTTCAGTGAATATCTGCCTTTGATGCAACGTGGTGTGTGTATGTGGGTGTGGTATGTTTGTTAACTAAATAGTTGATAAATAATGTCCTGAACAATTGTTGAATGTTCATGCTCATCTCCCTTGAAAACATTACTTTACTGACACAACAAACAGCTATGTTTATTTATAAAAATAGCTCTTGTGTTTTAATATTTCTTCTTATCTTGATTAGGAAGAGTGGGTGCTCAGAGCCATCTTGAATTCCTCTCAAGTGCATGCCCAAGAGAAATTTGTCATCCAAGTTTTCTGCACTTTGAAGTAGCTGCAGGCTTGCAGAGGGTGTTTTTCCACGAGGACTCTGCAGTCAAGTGTGCCGAACTGACAAAAAGTGTTTTTATGCCATTAGCTTCTCTATGAGGAATGAACTGTGTAATGGTTTTAGTGTTTGTACGAGGGACTCTCTATGGCTGTACATAATCACCTCTCTCTTTTGGTGATCTTTCGGTCTCTGTCTTTTTCCCCTGAGAGGTTCTATGCCCCAGTAATATTGCTTTACACTGGCCAAGGAGGGCAAACTCTATGTGGCTTACATAGCCTTGAGCTCGGCCTTTGACTCAGTCAAATAGGTCGAAGCTCTGGGAAATAATGACTGAGATGAGGGTCGAGCCAGCAATTATAGATTTTCTGAGGGAGCCCCCTGCTGTACTTACTGAAAGCGTGAGACATGGCCCAGCAGGGGAAACTACAGAAAGATTCAGATTAGAACGTGGTGTGCGCCATGGTTGTATGTTGGTTCCATTTTTTCTTTTCTTTATATATTAATGATTTAGAAAAACATCTTCTGAATACTAAAACTGATTGCACAATAGTCGGCAAGCATAGTATGCCGGATTTGGCCTATGCCGATGATACCATCCTGTTGGAAAGAACCACAAATGGGCTGCAACAACTACTAAACAATTTTTTCTATTTTAATGTCTGGTTTAGATGTAGGTTTAATCAGTCTAAAACTCATCTTTTGGTTTTCGGTCACTGGGCTAGAGCTTTTAGGACTTCCTTTGTCAACAGGACCAAGATTAGTAAGGTTTCATCGTATCCCTATCTGGGTGTATCGTTCGATAAGAAATGGATCTGGTGCACTTTGAAAGACGTCAGGGCCCCTGCTTTAGCCAGGTGTACAAAAACAGTTTTAGTCTTTGCTAGTAGATTAAGCAGCAAACCCATTAAAGCGCTGCTGGAAATCAAATGGTTAAATGCCGCCCCAGTGCAATCGGTGACACCATTGTTTGGGGCCTTAGTGAACAGCTGGGGTTGGAGAAAGTGGAAAATGGGTTCATAAAACAACTGCTCGCTATGCCCAAATCCACTAGCAATTATATACGTCATCTGGAAATTGGATTTGGGCATATAAATCCTTTTGTGAGAATGCAGCCCTTTCTTGTATGGTTAAGGATACGGACGAAGGATGAGACTACATTAAATCGTGCAGTCCTGACTGATTGCCTTGCTCTGGAAAAGAGCTCTAAAGTACGTTGGCTGTCATATCTATCCAAGACCTGTAACTTGTTGCCATTGGACAAGCTGTTCCTGAATCCTACCACCAGGCCCAGCTTTTGAAAACATTTGGTGAAAGCCTTGTTAGATAGATGTGCAGAGGCAAGGATGGCAAAAAAGTATTTTCTGTCCACGGTTGTAGTTCATGCCCAAATTAGAACTTGCCTTGGTATGAAGCCTTATCTTTTATGGGTGAAAAGTAATCAACACAGGTACCTGTTGTCAGAGTGTGCCTCAACACTGCCATTTCTTAGTGGTGTACCTGATATATGGCATCTTTTCTGCCACTCTTCCAGCCTGTCCCTGTGATGGATTGTCTGCACAAAGTACTAGGCACTTTATCCTCTTCTGCAAATACTATTCTGCACTGAAGTCTGTATATATTTTATCATTTTTGAAGTGGCAAGATAAGGCAGTGGAGGATTGCCCTGGAGTTCCTCCAAAGGCAATCCATATTAAAGCTATGCCATTCAGAGGCAACTTTTATGTAGCATGCTATTCCCCTGCACTCTGTGACATGACCAGCATAAAATTGGCCTCAATAGTAATTGCCTTTGGACATTGAATGCTTAAATTGCTGCTGGTAATTGTACTTTATGCACCTCGTGATCTACTAGCCAACACAGACAGCAGTAAACCAGTCTTAATTACATATTGTAATAGAACTGCTTTGCAATTGGTTATGTCCTGCAACCAGTATGTAATATTGTTTTACCATGCAAAAACGATATTTCTTTTCACACGAGTCGCTTAAGACCTTTTACATTTTTTTTGCATTTTTATGTGTACTTTTATAATTTTTAATAAAAATCAAATAAAGGATTGACTGGATTGCTATTGCTTTTTGAGTGCCGTGTGCCACAGACAGGAGGCTTCAAGGACCTGGGTGCATCCAAAAAGAGGGATAATAGTGTCAGAAAGCTTGCAAATCAGGATGTACAGGGAGTTGGGAAGCCATGTTAGATAGAGTTGAGGTTCGGTTGCTTAGTAGAACATAAGTTGATGTTCTGAGCCGTGTGGTTGATTGAAGAGCTTGTAAAGTGAGACATACATCAGGAGGCTTCTATGAAGGTGTCTTAAAGAGGTGAGCCCTTGATCCTTCTCTTACTGCCTTCAAATCTCGAGCATTTATTTGTTGTTGCAATAGGATGCCATAAGGATTAATAGAAAAGTTATTTTAGTGACGATGATTTGCAAAATGGGTGACGTACTTTGGGCTGTTTCTTCAGTATGCTTTGTGAATTTAACACTGTTGGCGTGGCTGTCCTCTTCATCGCTTAGCAAAGCTGTGCCACCTATACTCTCGCCTATCTTATGCTTACTATTCACTGAACTTGACAATGCCGGCTTGGCATTGACCTTTTGGAGTGCTACTTACGATGCTCTACTGCATCAGATCTCCTAATTTCTACTGCCTCCTGGAGTAAGTCTTGACTGTTCGACTTCGCATCCCTTGCTGAGACAAGTACCCACAATCAGTATCTTGTTATCCAATGATATTGGTCTCCTTCGGACACCAATGTAAAGGACATTATTTCTAGAGGAAACTTTCCACTGACTGGAGAAGGACCCGATCGTTTGAGAAGGCCACACAAGAACAGTTGTATATATCTCGGCCATTTGATGATAAACTGTGTGTAAAAGGTTCAAGCAGAAGTTGAGTGATTATAGATTTCTACCCCCAAAATAGTATACAATTCTGATTCTGAGTCAATTGCAATAGCAAGCGATTTTAAGGTACAAACCCAGTTTAAAAAATGATTGTTCTGTTGCCATAAGCTGGTTCCTTGCCCAAAATAGTTTGAGATTTCAGTAAAAGCCAGTATGTTTTGATGCATTTTTTTCTTGCACTTAATCAGCAGCAGAGAAATATTCTGAATGAATTATTTAGAGCATTTTGGAAATTGATCTGAATTTCATAAACCAACATATGAAAATACAGCTGAAAGCTGGCATTTTCAGAGGGTCACATGCATGTGGTCAGTGGCTACTAGCTGTGTTGATCCTTTGAGAAAACCCTCAGTGATTATTTCTATTTACCCACACATAGGGCCTCGTTACGAGTCCTGTGGTATCTTCACAGACACTATGTGATTCACCCAGAAACTTTGGCTGCGGGTGAAACTCCAGAGGAAAATGGAAAATTACTGGAAATCTCTGGAACAACAGTTCTGCTTCCCCCAGTAATTACTCATTTCTGAGGGCACCCCGAGGATGCAACTCAGAACCCTCTGGTATCTCCCTTGAGTTGCCAATGCCTATGTATCAGTAATTCTGAGGGAAGGTTAGAAGATACCATGCTATTTTATGGCCGGCTTTAATGCCTTTGTCTGCTCTATTTTACTTTGAGCTTTTACCCGCTGTGAGGGTCTTCCATACCTTTCCTTTGCATGTCTCCCCTTTCTTTCATCTGTTGAAGTTTACCTCACTCTGTTTATCCTTTTGAGATTGCTGCTATCTCCTGCTCTTTCTTACCCATGTCTGTGAAAGAATTACATTTATTTCTTTGGTGCTGAGGTTTGCATGTCTATCTTGTATCATCCAATGGACTGTGCTTCTCGCTGTCTACCAGTGCAAAAATTACAGATGATGGATGGGATGCTGAACAAATCAAACATTCACCCTAGTCACAGATCTGGGTTAAATCCATCATTTGTTTTTGTCCCCATGCCATTCCAGTTTACCCAGCCATATGCAAATCAGTCTTGATCCTACGCCCCTTGGACCTAAAACAAGCATCCTGAGACAGGTTTTGGAGTGTCACCCCTCATCAGCCTGGCTTGCTGGAATCTGGTGGCATAGCGAGCCCGGGACTTACGTCTGGGCATACCCTTCCCACTTAGGGTGACAAATGCAAAAAGAACAGATGATGGACAGAATGCTGAACAATGTCAAACATTCACCCTGAATCACAGATCAGGGCCTAAATCCAATGTTTTTTAGCTCGCCATGCCATTTCGGTTTTAAAAGGGAAGGGTATGCCCAGACGTGGGTCCTGGGCTCGCTATGTCACCAGATTAATGCTAGTCTGGCTGACTAGGGGTGATACCCCAAAACCGGTCTCAGGATGCTTGTTTCTGGATCAGGGAGGACCTGGTCTAGCAATTCGGGCTGGACTGTTCCCATGAGCAGAGTCAAGACTGATTTGCATATGGCCCGGTCCAACCTGGAATGACATGGTGAGCAAAAAACCGATGGATTTAGGCACAGATATGTGACTGTGGGTGAATGATTGACATTGTTCAGCATTCCATCCATCATCTGTTCTTTTTGCATTTCTCTCTGACTTCCAAGCTCTTTTCCGATGTCTGTCTCTTGCTCTGGAGTGAACCTTTGAATACTCTCTATGATGTAAGACAGCTTGTATTCTTAATTTCGCTCCGTCCAGTCTGCAGATGACTCTCTCTGTGCCTGCTGCTGCTGGCCGTGTCTCTTGTTAGTCTCTTGGTGTCTACCTTAACTTCTCATCTGTTTTCTTTTTGCGTTTCTAGGGTAAGATAGGGGAGAAAGTGGGTTACTTTCCAGCCAACTTCATCATCCGAGTTCGGGCTGGGGAGAGAGTCTACAAGGTCACAAGATCCTTCGTTGGAAATAAGGAAATCGGGCAGATCACCTTGAAGAAAGACCAGGTGCGTGTTCCTTTCTTGTCTCTTTGTGCTGCGCTTCTGATATTTCGAATCAAGTTTCTTTCAGATTTGCATTGCGGTTTGATATTCTAGGTCCACTAGCATTTGGTGAAGCCGTTGTTGTTGTTTTACACACAAGAGCAGTAGCATGAATTTTAAATGCTTAGCTCACCTTTATTCCAATGGAGGTGATATTCAATATTTAGGCACATCATTAATCTGAATCAGCTTAGCAGCGTCTCATTAGTGCATGAATAAACAAGCAAGATCTCAATCATTTGTCTATTTGCACAAGGTGTTAGTGAACACCTTAACTAACCTCAAATTAGCATTAGCATGTTGGGCTTCATGCAAAACATTTAGTGAACAAAAATGTAGAAAACATCTAAACTAAGGCCTCTATCAAAATAGCAGTTGGTACCTAGAAAGAAAAGGCAAATAGACAATCACAATTTTTATCGGATAGTTACCAATCCACTGGATCAGCAAGCAGCATCAGTCTTCGTCCTCAGGACATCAGTCAATTCACCATCAGCAGAGATAGGACGGGGCAAAGTCTTTAGCAATAAGGCAAAGCAAAGTCTCTTTCAAGATGCATAAGATAGCATAGCTAGGGAATGATCACTTCCCTCGGGTAGAGAAGAAGTTAGCATCAGGCAAGAATGGGGTAGAGGATGGGTTTAAAGTACTCAGAATAAACTCAGGAGAGTAGACAAAAGTGTCCTGAAAAGTAGCTCGGGTGGAACGGGGAAATGGTAGAATGGAAGTGGTTTCTTCCTGGGTCATGCGGTTAAGTCAAAACTGTCTAACTATTCCCTAATTCCTCATTGGATAAAGTTTGGTGCATCATTATCTCTGTCCAATAATTTGGTAAGCACCTTGCTAGAATTTTCCACAGTTCACATCTCCCATATCACGGATTGGTCCATGTTATTGACGTCTTCAACGGTTGGAAATGTGAGGTAGAAAATGTTACACTTTGCGCTCCAGTCAGTGTCTTCATTGTCTTCTCCTAGGAGAGTTAACCTTGCACCTGTTACGAATTACACTGTTGCATCTAGCAAGAACATCGCCTTGAGCAAGCCGGTTCTCATGAGAAAGAATTTACTACGGCTACACACATATAGCTCCTGGAAAAGTACAACTTCATGTCCGTCAGGAAAAACAGCACACTACACATTAGAAAATGCAATTCAATATGAGGCCAGGCAGCTAGGCCCAAGCCCTTGCTAAGTTAAAGCCCTTTTGTTTAATGAAGCAAATTCTTAATACATAACCCTAATTATGATATACTAATACAAATAAAAACATTATTGCATAATAATTCAGAATTAACAAGCCTTTTCATTAGTCTTCGTATACATTGGTAACCACTCCCCGTGGGCACATTTCAAACGTGTGCATTATTTTCTATGTTAACACATTTTCTATGCAGTTTCATCACACAATATATTGCACGTTTTTGTATTAATATTGATTTTAAAGGACACACTCCAACAATCCCTCCTTTGATGACTCTTGTCATCACACAAAACCTTTCCCCACAAATTTTACATCAGTTAAAATTCTGCCATTTCAATCTCTTGACTTATTGGTTTCCCCTTTGATTTTTCCCTAAACAATTTTTCCCTTTCCTTTTCTTCCCTCCTCTTATTATTTTTCGCCTCATTCAATTTTATTCTTTTGCTAATTTTACATGCCACCCACAATCCAAGTAGACAAGCTATAACAATCAATATCCCCTGTATTATTTTAGACAATATCCCATGCCAAATGTTGCTAAGCCAATTCCCCACTGAAGCAAAACCCCTTCCAACCTTTTCCAAAACACCAGGTTTTTTCAATTCCTTCAAGTCTGTACTATCCTTAGTCAAGTTAGTAAGCATACTTCTAATCTCATTACTATTATCTGGTATATGTGCGCAACAATGATTCTCATTGAGCATCCTACAATCTCCGCCATTTTTCGCGAAAAGAATGTCTAAAGCAAGCCTGTTTTGAAGAGTCATAGCCCTCTCTGCAGCAAGTTCAGTATCCATTAGGAGTATAGCTCCTAAAATATTTGTCAGCATGTTATCCACGATAGTAGACAACTTTCGAATCTTTATTGAGTTCAAAATAACTCCCACTGAAGGAATTATCGCCCCAAATATGTCTCCCACTACACCAGCAGCGGTCTCTCGCTTCTGTCTAGTACGATGTAATTCAGATAATCCCGGAAACTTCTTTAAGTCATCAAGTTGGTATATCTTTGGGAAAATTATCCCCAAATAACATGTCCCATACCATCCCTTTGAAAGATGGTAATAAGCATTAAGCCCACATATATAGTAGATCCCTGGGATCGCCGGATCCTGTCCATTTAACATGAACGTCCATTTACTCTGAAACAAAAACATATGCTTACATTCACTCATTCCCACAAACACATTGTCATATTACGATTTCGGCCTAGATATACAAAGTTTCCCTACGTGCAATGCATCTAAAGCTAACTTCCCTTGCTCTCTAATTGCACCATAACCTTCATTACTAGCAAAAGCCCGCTGCTGTAATCCTTTTTCTAATTTACCCTTTAATGCTCTCCTTTTATCATCCGTGTGATCTAAAAAGCTTTTCTCTACAGGTGTGAGCAAGCATGTCAAGTTATTGCGGTGAGCTTAAGATGTACCAATTTTCAATGTCGGCTCAAAGAATCCTTTAACTAACTTTATACTATAGTATCTAGCTACATCACTCAAATCCTCTATTAAAGGCACATAAGAAAACACAAAGTCATGATTAGAGTAAAAGTACTGGATCTCCTCCTGGTTATAAAATCTTGTTAGTAACAGACTACAACTTATCCCATAGGTTAGTGGCATGCTATGATAGGTAACCCCTTCTTGTGCCGAAATAGGAATCTGTGTACACACAAAGCAATCCTTTGCATCCATGGTCTCGACATATTCACTCAACAGGCGATCGAAAACGTTAATAGAAAGTTCCCCTTTTGTATTAGTTCCCTCATGTAAGTATCTCTCATCCAGCTCAAACCTCTCCAAAGCTGTTAGTGCAGTAGTAGTTTCAGGAACTGAAGCATTGTTAGTCCCATTTTTACCCATTAGTGTCATACCCCAATCACAACCACAATGAAAATCACACACACAATACCTAAACCAACACCCAAGTATTTACAACGCCTACTCCTTCTATTCTCCTGCCCAGTATTAGCCATGATCTGTAAAGAATCAGAAAGTGAAGGATGGTTATTTAAAACAACAACAGAGGATGGTTAATAATTCTCTCCCGCAGCAAAGTCAAAACAAGCATAATCTTCTTTCAGCAATTATTTACAGCTTTCAATCTCACTCCCAGGATCCCTTGTCAATTCAGGCTAGCAGCTTGTCAAAATCGGTTTCCAAAAGTCAATTCAAGTTCTCAAAGTCTCATCCGGTAAATTCCAAGTCTCTTTTCTCAATTTCAATCTTATCTCAAATCTTTACACCAATTTCAGTTTCTTCATCCAGACTGAGTTGCCAAAGTATTGACCTGGTACTTCTCGATCAAAACAAAATGCCAAGAACTCCTGTTGCCATTCGACTGTAGTTGCATATGCCCATTCAGGACCTGCGTACCTTCTATTTGCTACTCTCTTCCTTTTCAACTTGCGATCACCTTGCAACTCTCCTTCACTTAGATCTTCTCTCCTTGTTGTGTCTACTTCTTCCTCTATGGCATCTTCGACAACCACTTCTCTCCTCTTTAATTGTAACTGGCCACTTGTCTCCTTTCAGTGCCTCTTTAGTCTTTGGTCTTTCCTGTGGCACCCCTTCTTTCTCTCTTTGCTCTATGGTGTTTTCACATGATGGACCTGCAATCTGCTCAGGAGGAGTCTGGACACTCTGACTCTCCTCCGCCTCAACTCCTTTGCCTTCTGGGTCTGTCAAGTGCTCTGGCTCATTCTCATAATCGCCTACTTCTGGGAGAACCTTCCTCTGACTAGGCTCCCCTGCTGCCTCAGTTGAGATAGGCTCACCGTCACCCCTCTGCATCTCTTCTCCCTCGTCTCTTACTGGAGTGACCAAGCCGTCCTCAACGGGCTCTTCTTCTGTCTCAGTTCCCCTTCGATCACTCTCCGGCCTTGAGACTTCTTTGTCAGTTGTCGGTACTTTCAACAACTCAACTTCCTCATCAGTTGGACACGTCACCCTTTTCGTGTGACTGGCATGGATCCAGTTCAGAACTCCTGCACACTTCACAGCAGTAGTAGTCGTTAGTATCACTTGGTAGGGTCCCTTCCAACGTGGCTCCAAGCAAGTCTTCCTTACGTGTTTCTTGATGACAACCCAATCACCAGCTTTCAGGTTGTGTCCTGGATCATGAATTGGTGGCAGGGTGATAGCTTCCACCTGGTGAGAAAAAGAGCGGACCACATCAGCCAGACCCTTGCAGTAGTCCAACACCATATTATCCGTGATATTCACAAGAGCATTCGCAGGCACTGCGGGCAGTCTCATAGCTCGACCCATGAGAATCTCATGCAGAGACAGTCCTGTCTTCTTGTTAGGTGTATTTCTCATTGACATTAACACTAAAGGTAATGCGTCGGGCCATTTCAAATTTGTGGCTGCACACATTTTCGCCATTCTCGACTTCAGGGTACCATTCATCTGTTCCACTAGTCCTGATGCTTCAGGGTGGTAGCTACAATGCAACTTCTGCTCAATGTTCAATGCTGCACACAGTAACTTAATCACCTCATTGTTGAAGTGACTTCCCCTATCTGATTCTAAAGAGAACAGGAAACCGAAACGCAGTATCAGTTCCCTAAGCAATAATTTCGCTACTGTGAGTCTGTCAATTCTGTGTGAGGGTAAGCTTCAATCCAATGGCTAAAGATACACACAATCACCAACACATACCTCAAACCTCCACACACAGGCATCTCAATGAAATCCAATTGCTTTCTGCTAAATGGACTTCCAGCTCTTCCAATGTGGCTCAAGTTCACCACTGTCCCTTTCCCCACGTTCATCTGTTGGCAGATGACGCAACAATGGCAAATCACCTCTGTAGCTTGTCTAAACTTTGGGTTAAACCAGTCAATCCTGAACAACCTGATCATGGCATCCCTCCCAATGTGTGCTTGGCCATGATAAAACCTTGCAAACTGTGACAAAAGACTGTTCGGCAAGACCATTTTCCCTTCATCTGAAACCCACAAATCATCTAGTCTTTGTATGCATCGCATCCCAACCCAAGAGAGCTTCTCATCTTTGCTGGCATGGTCCTGCAACAATTTCAACTCTTCTAACGTGTCAATCACCCTCACTGCATAACCTGTGCATGTCTCATTTTCTTTTTAAGGTAACAATTCCCATTGATCCTTGAGCGATATACAGTTGAATGCGCAAAACCTTGTGACTTGAACCGCATATCCATTTCCCATTGAAACAAAGTCTTGTGACTTCAGGTGTGCACTGCATTTCACCACAGCAATTTCATGAGGTAACTGAATCGCATACAACAACTCCTTAATTCTTTCACCATTTTTCACTGGCGAACTAGAAGAGGTCAAATAACCCCTCTGTGACCATAGTTGGCCAAAATCATGAACAATTCGTAATCCATATCGACTATCAGTATAGATAGTGACTCTCATCTGAGCAGAGACATGACAAGCCCTGGTAAGAGCTGCCAACTCAGCTACTTGAGCAGAATACACTCCTTGAACCCAGGACGCTTCCAGGATACCGGAAATCGTGCATACAGCATATCCGTCTCTCAAACATGAGCCATCAACAAAGATAATTTGGTCATTTTCTTCCAATTGGGTATCTTTAATATCAAGTCTTGGTTTGGTGCACATTTCTGTTACCCCAAGACAATCATGTTCTACATCCTCCAGATTTTCAACCTCTGTATTTTCACTTGGAAGTAAAGTTGCCGGGTTCAACACTGTACATCTCTTTAACGTTACATTTGGTGACCCCAATATAATCGTTTCATATTTGGTCAATCTTGCATTAGTCATATGCTGTGTCTTCGTTCGTGTTAAAAGGATCTCAACTGAGTGAGGGACCATGACAGTTAAAGGATGTCCCATCACTATGCCTTCACACTGTGTGAGGCTTTGTCCAACTGCTGCTACTGCACGGAGACAACCCGGTAAGGCTGCTGCAACTGGGTCCAAAGTAACTGAAAAATATGCTACTGGTCGGTTTACACCTCCATGGACCTGTGTCAAGACAGACAAAGAACATGCATCGCGTTCATGACAAAACAGAACAAAAGACTTAGGTGGTCATTACAACCCTGGCGGACGGTGTTAAAGATGCGGTAATACCGCAAACAGTCAGACGGACAAAAAAAGGGAATTATGACCCTGGCGGAAACCGCCAACAAAGACAGCCACTTTAACACTTCGCCCGCCACGGCGGTACAGACAAGCAGCGCGGCGGTCACCGCCAACAGACAGGCGGGAGACAATGTACCGCCCACAGTATCACAACAGGCCAATCCGCCACCTTTTCCGGGGCGGATTCACCGTGGATAAAAACACGGCGGAAACAGCTTTTGCTATGGGAAAACGCTCACCTTAACATATCCCACGAGGAACGACGACTCCATGGACCCCGAACTCCATATACTACCTGCCCTTGTCTTTCTGCTCCTTCACGACCAACAGCGACGTAGGTGCAGAAGATACCGGTGAGTACAGCACCTACGACACGGGGGAGGAGGGAGGCAAAAGTTAGGGGGACACCCACCAAACACCCCCACCCTCGCATATTACAACATACACACCAATGCAGTCACAAACATCACAGTAACAACCCACAATTCCCCCGGAAGAATGCAAAGACAATGCGAATTTCGGTCAAACTTTGTAATGTGCCAATATACATGTCATACAAAAATAAACAAATATATGTATACTAAAATCACTCTTATTTACATATATACAATCCGAGAAGTAGTGCAGATATGTACACAACAATGTCCGTGCACAAACAGTCCAAAAATGCATGGGCGAGGCCCACAATAGATATCTGACCAAAATCAGAGAGAACACTGCCGGGGCATCAGATAGAAACACTACAGGCACCTCAGGGGGAAAGGAAGGGGGGGCACCTCAGCCACATAAACGCAAAGCCAGATCCATGACGGGCTCCATGCCCATTGATGTATCCTGGGGAGTGCAAAGCCACAGTCTCTCAAGTCTATTCAGTGGGTGGGTTGCCCACTGTTCAATCCTGGGGAGTGCAAAGCCACAGTCTCTCAAGTACATACAGTGGGTGGTTTGCCCACTGTTCAATCCTGGGGAGTGCAAAGCCACAGTCTCACAAGTCTCTACAGTGGGTGGGTTGCCCACTGTTCAATCCTGGGGAGTGCAAAGCCACAGTCTCACAAGTCTCTACAGTGGGTGGGTTGCCCACTGTTCAATCCTGGGGAGTGCAAAGCCACAGTCTCTCAAGTCCATACAGTGGGAGGTTTGCCCACTGTTCAATCCTGGGGAGTGCAAAGCCACAGTCTCTCAAGTTGATGCAGGTCCATACTGATACTGGTGCCCAGACTGGATGAGTCTCCCTGTGAATGGTAGTGTCCTGTCACTGTCCCAGCTGCACATGGGATAAGGATGCCTGATGTGGTGGGCCATTCATTCCTACCCGGTGCATTGCCCTCTTCAGCGGTGCTTTGACATGGCGGTCTTAGCCCTCTTCAGCGGTGCTATGACATGGCGGACTTTGCCCTCTTCAGCGGTGCTATGACATGGCGTTTCAGGACTGTTCAGCGGTGCTTTGACATGGCGGTCTTTGCCCTCTTCAGCGGTGCTATGACATGGCGGTCTTTGCCTTCTTCAGCGGTGCTTTGACATGGCGGTCTTTGCCCTCTTCAGCGGTGCTATGACATGGCGGTCTTTGCCCTCTTCAGCGGTGCTATGACATGGCGGTCTTTGCCCTCTTCAGCGGTGCTTTGACATGGCGGTCTTTGCCCTCTTCAGCGGTGCTATGACATGGCGGTTTTTGCCCTCTTTAGCGGTGCTATGACATGGCGTTTCAGGACTGTTCAGCGGTGCTTTGACATGGCGGTCTTTGCCCTCTTCAGCGGTGCTATGACATGGCGGTCTTTGCCCTCTTCAGCAGTGCTTTGGCATGGCAGTCTTTGCCCTCTTCAGCGGTGCTATGACATGGCGGTCTTTGCCCTCTTCAGCGGTGCTATGACATGGCGTTTCAGGACTGTTCAGCTGTGCTTTGACATGGCGGTCTCTGCCCTCTTCAGCGGTGCTATGACATGGCGTTTCAGGACTGTTCAGCGGTGCTTTGACATGGTGGTCTTTGCCCTCTTCAGCGGTGCTATGACATGGCGGTCTTTGCCCTCTTCAGCGGTGCTTTGACATGGCGGTCTTTGCCCTCTTCAGTGGTGCTATGACATGGCGGTCTTTGCCCTCTTCAGCGGTGCATTGACATGGCGGTCTTTGCCCTCTTCAGCGGTGCTATGACATGGCGTTTCAGGACTGTTCAGCGGTGCTTTGACATGGCGGTCTTTGCCCTCTTCAGCGGTGCTATGACATGGCGTTTCAGGACTGTTCAGCGGTGCTTTGACTTGGCGGTCTTTGCCCTCTTCAGCGGTGCTATGACATGGCGGTCTTTGCCCTCTTCAGCGGTGCTTTGATATGGCGGTCTTTGCCCTCTTCAGCGGTGCTATGACATTGTGTTTCAGGACTGTTCAGCGGTGCTTTGACATGGCTTGCTTTGCCCTCTTCAGCGGTGCTTTGACATGGCGGTCTTTGCCCTCTTCAGCGGTGCTATGACATGGCGGTCTTTGCCCTCTTCAGCGGTGCTATGACATGGCGGTCTTTGCCCTCTTCAGCGGTGCTTTGACATGGCGGTCTTTGCCCTCTACTGTTACACCGCAGCGCTCGCTGCGGCCGCGGGCTCAGGTTGCCGCGGCGCGGCACGTTAATTTTGCCGCGGCCGACGCCCGGGCCGCGGTAGACGCCGAGGCAGACACCCAGGTCGCGGGGGTCGCCGCGGCTCCGGCGAGGGCCATAAAGGCTCCAGGGAGCCGGTCTGGGGGTCACGGCGCTCGCCGCTCCCCCTTTTTCAAGTTCTGCCTTAAAGGCAGACGCGGCAGAGCCTGAAACCCCGAGGGGGTTTCAGGCATGGCCGCACACAGCGCATTATGCGCTTAACATTTATTTCTCTTGCATGTATTCACCTGCCCACCACCACTTACCGATGTTCCTAGGACAAACCGAACCCTTACACTGGGGGTTCTTTATACTTGCCTTTTTTCTCTTCCCAGCATGCTTACCACTTCCTCTCTACCCAGCATGCATTGTCTAACACACATACCTAATTCATTACTGTTTTCTTTTCCCCAATCCAAGATGGCGGTGTTCTACTTCCTGTTTCCTGTTTCCTGTCCAGGGGTATTTAAGGGGATTCCAACTGCCTGTTCATTGCGTTGCAACACTCCTTGGTGATAGTCACGCTCCTATTTGATATCCTTCTGCGAATCCTGTCTGTTCCTGATTTGCTTTGTTTTCCTGCCTTCCTGAACTGCGGTCCTAATACCCTGGTGTCCTCCTTTCGTTTCAGGGAGTTCCTGTGGAGGTTTTTTACCCTACTGGGGTTTTTCCTCTGGGACTCCTTCTGGAGGGCACGGACTGTAGTGGTTCACTCATACCAAACAGCACCGTGGCTACCGGAAGGGGTCGCCCCTACCTCGGCCAGAGCAGAACCCGTCGGAACAAGGACCGTTCCCCTACGCCTCTCCGCTGCGAGGGTAAGACCGTTGAGAACCGCGACAGATTGCAACGCCACAATTCCTGTTGCAGTCCGGAACTATGGATATCCCAGTGGTAAACACGGAACCTACTAACCAGGACCTGCTGGCGACGATACAACAACAGGCTCAAGAACTCCAGCAATTACGTACTGAGAATACTGTTTATCGACAAACCTTTGCCTCCAGGACCACAGATGTCCCTGCAGTAGCCGCCTCTACACCTCGATTTTCCGGGGATCCCACCACATTAAAAGAATTCCTGGATGCCTTAACGGTGTACTTTGCCTTTCGCCCCTCGCAATTTGTACAAGATAAGACCAAGGTGGGGTATTTGATTAGTGCCTTATCAGGACCAGCCTTGGCCTGGGCCACACCTCTAGTAACCAGAAACGATCCCTGTCTATCTAATTATTCCACCTTTATCACTACTTTTAAACAGATGTTTGAACGCCCTGGACTCGAGGCGTCAGCAGAAGAGGCTCTTTGCGAAGTCCAACAAGGGAGTCAGGATGTATTACAATACATCACCCGTTTCAGACAATTAGCTGCAGAAACAACCTGGGTGGAACGTACCTTGGTGACACTCTTCCGTAGAGGTCTAAGAGAGGACATCAAAGATGAACTAGTACATTCTGCCAGGATAGAAAACCTCAAAGGGTTGATGGACCAAGCACTAACTATAGAGTATCGGTTAAATGAACGACGAATGGAGAAAAAGAAGAGTCGTTTGCCTTTTCACTCAGTACCATCTCGTCCCTTCGCCCATCGTTCCGAGGAAGCCCGCCCTGAATCCAAAGGGAATACCGAGGAAGAGCCCATGCAGATTGACACAGCTCGCGGACCTCTATCCGCCAGCGAAAGGGAACATAGACGAAGGAAGGGGCTTTGCCTATATTGTGGTGCAGCTGGTCACCTAATTCGCGCCTGCCCCATTCGTCCAACCAAGCCCTTGGGAAACGCCAACTCCCGTCCCCAGTAAGAAGGGTGAGGACGGGATATCGTGATATACCTTCTATTTGCTCTTCCAGGGAGGAAGGAACTGCTCTTTTTCTCTTACCAGTTATCCTCCATTTAACTGATGGCCGCGAAGCAAGAACTTTGGCTTTATTGGATTGCGGAGCCAGTGGCCTATATTTAGATGAAACCTGGGCCAAAGAACAACAAATAACACAAATACCCAAAGAAATACCAGAACAGGTACATACTGTTGATGGGTCACTCTTGGCCTCTGGGCCGGTACAATACACCACCCCTACTTTCTGTTTACAGTTCGGTAAACATCAGGAAATTCTCTCGTTTGACTTAATCTCATCACCACACCATGTCATGATCCTGGGAATTCCATGGCTTACACGGCACAATCCTTACATCAACTGGGAAACAAAAACCATTTCGTTATCCTCCCATTTTTGTCAACACCATTGCTATCCGGCCGGGGATTATTGGTCCCCAAAAAGTCTCTCAACAGCACCTGCCCAGGTGGGAGGATCCATTAATGTTCTACAGGGAGTTCCCAGACAGTATCAGGACTATATCGATGTATTCCAGAAGCCAGAAAGACCTGAATTGCCACCCCACAGAGAATACGACTGTGCCATTTCTTTAGAGCCAGACACTGTAGTTCCTTTTGGGCGGATGTACTCCCTCACCGAACCAGAGAAACAAATTCTGAAGGAGTACCTAGATGAGAATCTACAAAGTGGGTTAATAACTCCCTCCTCTTCACCCGCCGGGGCTCCTCTTTTCTTTGTACCAAAGAAAACCAAAGACCTGCGTCCCTGTATCGACTTCAGAGGGTTAAACAGGATCACTATCAAAGACCGGTATCCGCTACCCCTCATCAAAGACATCTTAGAAGCAGTCAGAGGAGCCAAGAGGTTCACTAAGCTGGATCTCCGAGGAGCCTATCATCTGCTAAGAGTCAGAGAAGGTGATGAGTGGAAGACCGCCTTTAGAACACCTTTTGGTCACTACGAATATAGAGTAATGCCCTTCGGACTCACTAATGCCCCGTCCATCTTTCAAAGATTCATGGATTCTATCTTTTCTGATCTTTTGCAACAAACAGTGGTAGTGTATCTTGACGATATCCTAATTTATTCGGTTCATCCAGAGGAACATTCCAAACACGTCCGCCAAGTCTTAGAAAGACTCCGACAACATCATTTGTTCTGTAAGCCTGAAAAATGCGAATTTGATCAGATAGAAGTGAAATATTTGGGATACTGTATAGACCAAACCGGAATTGCCATGGACTCAGACAAAGTACAGGCTATATTGAACTGGCCATCTCCTTCTTCCATCAAGGAGACTCAATGTTTTCTGGGACTAGCCAACTTCTACCGGCAGTTCATAGCAGACTTTGCCCAGAGAACCAGCTTCATTACTCAAACCCTCAAAAAGGAACACCTAAAGAAAGGTTTTTGTTGGACACCAGGCGCTGAGTCAGCTTTTCAGGACTTAAAGAAAGCCTTTAGTCAAGCCCCTATTCTTCGACACCCAGACACTAGCAAACAATTCATTGTTGTCACAGACGCCTCAGAAAGAGCCATTGGGGCTGCCTTGTTACAAAGACAAGACGATGATGACCTAGAACACCCTGTATTCTATCTATCCCACATTCTATCTGATTCTGAGCGAAACTATTCCGTGCTAGAACGCGAATTACTCGCCTTAAAGGTCGCGTGCACTGAATGGAGACACTTTTTGATGGGATCAAAGGAGCCCTTCGAAGCCCGGACCGATCATAGAAATCTACAGTGTTTAAGAAATTTCCAGTGCCAAAATAGCCGGCAAGCTCGATGGGCCTTCTTCTTCAGCCAGTATGATTTCTATATCACCTACATCCCTGGTTCTCAGAACATCCTGGCGGATGCCCTGTCCCGACGTTATCCTGGGTGCGGTGATTCCGCGGTTCAAAACTTATTCGACAACAATAAAATCATAGGGGTAGCACAGACCTTTTTAGATCAAGTTTAGTCTGAATATGCCCGTCTACACGAAACAGAACTAAAGAGGTTACGTCCACAGCTGCACATAGATCATGACTACTATTATCATGATAAGGCCCTGTTTTTACCCACTAAAACAGTGCAAATCGAAGCCTTACACATGTGCCATGATTCTCCTATTGCGGGTCATCGAGGAGTGAAAGCGACTCAAGATCTTTTGCTTCGCTCTTTCTGGTGGCCAACTCTCAAGGCTGACACTGAGGCATATGTGTTATCCTGTCCTACATGTGCTCAAGCCAAGACACCCCGAACCAGACCTGTGGGCTTACTCCGCCCATTACCTGTTCCCCCAGGCCCATGGCTTACCATATCCACCGATTTTATGTGCGCCTTACCTTCCTCAATGGGAAACCACGTCATAATGGTAACTGTGGACTCCTTCACCAAGATGGCCCACTTCACGGCCTTGAGAAAGTTACCCACGGCAAAGGAGTTAAGTCAGGTCTTTACTCAAGAAATTTTCAGGCTACATGGGCTACCCCAAGTTATTATATCAGACAGAGGTCCCCAATATATCTCCCGTTTCTGGAACCAATTCTGCAAGATCTTGGGGATCCAGGTGGCCTTGTCATCCGGGTTCCACCCTCAAACCAATGGACAAACAGAACGACTCAATCAGGGTCTCGAGCAGTACTTACGTAGCTTCTGTAACGCTACACAAAGTAATTGGGCTCCCTACTTACCGCTTGCCGAATTCTCCTATAATAACTCTCTACACAGTGCCTCTAAAGTCTCTCCTTTCTATGGCTCCTATGGTTTCCATCCCAGGGCCTTCCCAACTCCCCTGAGAGACAACTCCAACCTTCCCGCCATCTCCTCTTTCGTTCGACAGCTACGGGGTATACAGCGAATTATCCATTCTAACCTTGTGTCCACCAAGTCCCGCATGAAGACAATAGCAGATAGGAGACGCTGTGCGGCTCCTCTATATCAAGTCCATGATAAGGTCTGGCTCTCCTCTAGATTCCTACCTCTCCGACTCACCCAAAACAAATTCAAGCCCCGCTTTTATGGTCCCTTTCTCATTCTCAAGAAGATCAACCCAGTGTCCATGCGTCTTCGCCTACCTCGGACATGGAAGATCCACCCAGTATTCCATGTCTCGCAACTGAAACCTTACCGTCCTGATCTCTTTCATAGGCAGTTGCCCTGTCCCCCTCCTTTGTTGGTTGACAATGTGCCTGAATACGAAGTGCAGGAGGTCTGTGACTCTCGATTTTTCCATGGGCGCCTCCAATACCTTATTCATTGGAAGGGGTACCCTTTGAGTGAGTGTTCCTGGGAGGATGCCTCTTCAGTCCATGCTCCTCTTTTAATCCGCCGCTTTTTTCGGCTCTTCCCTCACAAACCCGGGGCCTCGGGGAGGGGGCATACTGTTACACCGCAGCGCTCGCTGCGGCCGCGGGCTCAGGTTGCCGCGGCGCGGCGCGTTAATTTTGCCGCGGCCGCCGCCCGGGCCGCGGTAGACGCCGAGGCAGACACCCAGGTCGCGGGGGTCGCCGCGGCTCCGGCGAGGGCCATAAAGGCTCCAGGGAGCCGGTCTGGGGGTCACGGCGCTCGCCGCTCCCCCTTTTTCAAGTTCTGCCTTAAAGGCAGACGCGGCAGAGCCTGAAACCCCGAGGGGGTTTCAGGCATGGCCGCACACAGCGCATTATGCGCTTAACATTTATTTCTCTTGCATGTATTCACCTGCCCACCACCACTTACCGATGTTCCTAGGACAAACCGAACCCTTACACTGGGGGTTCTTTATACTTGCCTTTTTTCTCTTCCCAGCATGCTTACCACTTCCTCTCTACCCAGCATGCATTGTCTAACACACATACCTAATTCATTACTGTTTTCTTTTCCCCAATCCAAGATGGCGGTGTTCTACTTCCTGTTTCCTGTTTCCTGTCCAGGGGTATTTAAGGGGATTCCAACTGCCTGTTCATTGCGTTGCAACACTCCTTGGTGATAGTCACGCTCCTATTTGATATCCTTCTGCGAATCCTGTCTGTTCCTGATTTGCTTTGTTTTCCTGCCTTCCTGAACTGCGGTCCTAATACCCTGGTGTCCTCCTTTCGTTTCAGGGAGTTCCTGTGGAGGTTTTTTACCCTACTGGGGTTTTTCCTCTGGGACTCCTTCTGGAGGGCACGGACTGTAGTGGTTCACTCATACCAAACAGCACCGTGGCTACCGGAAGGGGTCGCCCCTACCTCGGCCAGAGCAGAACCCGTCGGAACAAGGACCGTTCCCCTACGCCTCTCCGCTGCGAGGGTAAGACCGTTGAGAACCGCGACATCTTCAGCGGTGCTATGACATGGCGGTCTTTGCCCTCTTCAGCGGTGCTTTGACATGGCGGTCCTTGCCCTCTTCAGCGGTGCTATGACATGGCGGTCTTTGCCCTCTTCAGCGGTGCTATGACATGGCGTTTCAGGACTGTTCAGCGGTGCTTTGACATGGCGGTCTTTGCCCTCTTCAGCGGTGCTATGACATGGCGGTCTTTGCCCTCTTCAGCGGTGCTTTGACATGGCGGTCTTTGCCCTCTTCAGCGGTGCTATGACATGGCGGTCTTTGCCCTCTTCAGCAGTGCTTTGACATGGCGGTCTTTGTCCTCTTCAGCGGTGCTATGACATGGCTGTCTTTGCCCTCTTCAGCGGTGCTATGACATAGCGTTTCAGGACTGTTCAGCGGTGCTTTGACATGGCGGTCTTTGCCCTCTTCAGCGGTGCTATGACATGGCGTTTCAGGACTGTTCAGCGGTGCTTTGACATGGCGGTCTTTGCCCTCTTCAGCGGTGCTATGACATGGCGGTCTTTGCCCTCTTCAGCGGTGCTTTGACATGGCGGTCTTTGCCCTCTTCAGCAGTGCTATGACATGGCGGTCTTTGCCCTCTTCAGCGGTGCATTGACATGGCGGTCTTTGCCCTCTTCAGCGGTGCTATGACATGGCGTTTCAGGACTGTTCAGCGGTGCTTTGACATGGCGGTCTTTGCCCTCTTCAGCGGTGCTATGACATGGCGGTCTTTGCCCTCTTCAGCGGTGCTTTGATATGGCGGTCTTTGCCCTCTTCAGCGGTGCTATGACATGGCGTTTCAGGACTGTTCAGCAGAGCTTTGACATGGCAGTCTTTGCCCTCTTCAGCGGTGCTTTGACATGGCAGTCTTTGCCCTCTTCAGCGGTGCTTTGACATGGCGGTCTTTGCCGTCTTCACCGGTGCTATGACATGGCGGTTCTGATACTGACATTGGTGTGTGGCATGACGATTTCCACACTGGACATTGGTGTGTGGCATGACGATTTCCACACTGGACATTGGTGTGTGGCATGACGATTTCCACACTGGACATTGGTGTGTGGCATGACGATTTCCACACTGGACATTGGTGTGTGGCATGACGTTCCATCATTGCCCAGCGGGGCTGTGGCATCCTGGCCCCGCCTGGGCTCTGACTCTGGCGGTGGTCTCTGGACCAGTTACGATACTTGAGCCCTCCTGGGCTGTGACTCTGGCGGTGGTCTCTGGACCAGTGACGATACTTGAACCCTCCTTGGCTGTGACTCTGGCGGTGGTCTCTGGACCAGTGACGATACTTGAGCCCTCCTGGGCTGTGACTCTGGCGGTGGTCTCTGGACCAGTTACGATACTTGAGCCCTCCTGGGCTGTGACTCGGTGGTCTCTGGACCAGTGACGATACTTGAGCCCTCCTGGGCTGTGACTCTGGCGGTGGTCTCTGGACCAGTGACGATACTTGAGCCCTCCTGGGCTGTGACTCTGGCGGTGGTCTCTGGACCAGTGACGACGGTGCTGGCGGTTGTGTCTGGTCCGCCGGAAATGATGGCGCACTTCTCCGCCGTGACACTCACAACAGGCTGGGCAGACTTCCTCTGTACCTTCCCCACCTTTTTTGGAGTTACAGCTGACTCACCAATCGCCTTCGATCCCATTTCACTTGTTGTCCCACAAGGAGTCTTGCCACGGTCCTGTCGTCCACTCTCCAATTTCAGAGCCTTTACAGGGCGTGGACTGCCTGTGCCTTGGCTCTGGATCCTACTGCCTGCCCTGGTGGACAGTGCACTCCAAAAACCTTGAACAGGCACCACTGGTCATGGAGGCTTTTTGGCTGAGGCGCTACGACGGGACTGATGAATTGGAGGGGGGGGCAAAAAGGTCAATTTGACAGAGGGACAGTTTCTGACGAACACTGGGATAGGTAGCTGGAGGGGGTCTGGGAGTGGAGGAAGAGGAGGTGTTTGTAGGAGGTGTCACTTTAGCTGTTTTGGGTGCAGGTGCAGGTACTGGAGGCTGTCGTGAGGTGGATGGATGTTGGGTGAGTGATTGCCGGCGTTTGGGTACTTTGGGAGGGGGCGTCACAGACACACTGGGAGAGGACACAGGGGATGTGTAAATGGCAGTGGAGGTGGTGAGTGCAGGTGAGCGGCGTGTGGTGCTGGGTGTCCTGGTGCGAGTCCTAGTGCTTGTCGATGTGGTGCATGCAGGTGTGTGTGTAGACGAGACTGGGAGGGAGGACGGAGAAGAGGAGGAGGGTGACACAGTGGAGACAGTGGATGTTGCAGTGTCTGTATGGGTGTGATGCTTGTGTGAGTGCTTGTGGTGTGTGTGGTGCCTATGTTTGCTTGAGCTACTTGGGTGTGCATGCTGGTCTGTAGGTGTGCATGGGATGGGCTGGGATGCAGGGAATTGGGTCTGGGTGGAGGAAGTTGGAAGGGGGAGGCTGGACACAGGGACAATTGCTGCCATCAGTGCTGAGGCCAGAAATTGCAGGGTTCGCTGAAGGACAGCCTGACCAGAATGAATGCCCTCCAGGAATGCATTACCGTGTTGCAACTCCCTTTCTACACCCTGGATGGCATTCACAATGGTAGACTGCCCAACAGTGAGTGACCTGAGGAGGTCAATGGCCTCCTCACTGAGGGCAGCAGGGGTGACTGGGGCAGGGCCTGAGGTGCCAGAGGCGAAGGTGATGCCCACCCTCCTGGGTGAGCCGGCACGGGGCGAACGGTGAGGGGCTGCTGGGAGGGCGGTGCTGGTATGGGGGGTGGCGGCTGTACCTGTAGAAGTGGGGCGCACAGAAGGTGCCGCCACTACAGGGGACCTCACATCGGCGGACGAGTCTGTGTCGCTGGTTGGTGATCCGGTGGCCGACGTGAAGCTCCCCTCACCCTCCGTCCCACTGGTGTATTCAGAGTCTGTGGTGTGGCCCTCCATGGCCATGTGGGATGCAGCTCCCTCGTGCTCCAGTGCCACTGTACCTCCGCCTGTTGATGCTGATGTACAAACGGACAGGGAGAGCAGGAAAAGGGGGGGAGACAGAAGAAAGAGAGTTTTAGTACATGGCATACCGCTACCGATGGCGGACAAGACAGACGCAGCAGCCCCATGCACAACGCCACGCTCCTGCCCTCTGCACATGCAATTTTCTGGATATGGGCTACATGGCAATGCTGGAAATCTGCGCACATGGATGCCACAGGGGCAACTATACCTCAACTTGCTAGTTTTCTGAGGTGGGGTAGAGTGCCACATGGCCTACATTACGGAGGGGCCTTGCCTAACTAACTCGCCCTGGCCTATGGACACCCACAGCCCACCTCCCCCACCCACACACCGTCACTGCACGCAAAGTCCGCAGAATGAGTTTTTACTCACCCCCTTGTGTCTGCTGGGATGACCTTAAGCGCCCATCCAACTCCGGGTAGGCCACCGCCAGGATCCGGAACATCAGGGGGGGTCATGTTACGACGGGCACCCCTCCCACGTTGGGAGGCCATCCCCAGCTGAGCCTCCGCCATCTTCTTGCTGCAGCGGCGAATGTCCTCCATCTCTTCCGGCAGTGGGTGCCCTGTCTCTGGTGGACCCCCAGGGTCCGGACGTCCTTGGCGATGGCATGCCAAATGTCCCTCTTCTGGTGGGCGCTGACCTACAGGACATGCACAAGGGAAGAGGAACAGTCATTACCAATTGCACCATCAATGTGTGTGGCCCCCTCCATACTCTGACCATGTGGCCCATTTATTCCCATGCTTTACTGTAGTATGACTTCTACCCCCTTCCCTCTTCCACCCAGCCCTCTCCACCCAGGCCTAGCCCCTACAACGTGCTCCCTGTGTACTAACCTGTTGGTCTGGAGGACCGTAGAGTAGCGTGTACTGGGGGAGGACCCCATCCACAAGTTTCTCCAACTCCTCCGATTTGAAGGCAGGGGCCCTTTCCCCAGACGCAGCAGCCATCGTCGCTTCCAGACTGAGGTCACAGCAGCACTAGCAGTGCAGGTCCTCTCCTGTCGAAGGTCAGGTATCTAGTGATTGAAGAGATAGAAAATGGCGGTGACGTCCGCGGCGGGGTGCATCATCACCGCCGGCGCACCTGTTCATTGGCTCCTGGGACCCATAGGGTCCATTGTTAACCAATGCAGCATTGCGCTGCGCTCTACGACCGCCTACCGCGATGGTGTGCAACGCCAGCGCTGTTACCCCACAATCCCATTGTCCCAGTTTAGAGGTCAGGCAGCCGCCATTTCGGGGGCCCACATGGATTCATTTTCAAATGCGTCACACATACTGAGGCCTACACTCAACACACATACAGGAAGGGTTTATTGTCTGGGGTAGTCTTGTGTGTGACTGTGGGTACATACCTGGAAGAATAGTGACTGTTTCTTCGCTGTTGTCCTTCGTAGGCACCGTCAGCTGGGACATATGAGAAGATGGCGAAATCCGCCGGTGTACCGACCGCTGGTGGACCTGTTGACAATGGAGGAGCGACATTTAATCGTGACCTACAGGTGCCACAATCCAGGAACTGTGTACCCAGTTGGAGCCAGAGCTGATGTCACCAATCCGCCATCCGACTGGAATCCCCCCTGACGTGCAGGTGCTGTCAGTGCTCCATTTCCTTGCAAGTGGGTCATTTCAAACAACAGTGGCCATGGCATCAGGGATGTCCCAGCCTATGTTTTCCAACGTCTTGTCCAGAGTGTTGTCTGCCCTGCTGAAACACGTAAGGAGATACATCATTTTCCCTGAGGTGGAGGATTTGCCTACAGTGAAAGGTGACTTCTATGCCCTTGGACATATCCCCAACATCATAGGTGCCATTGATGGGACCCATGTAGCTCTGGCCCCCCCCCGCAAGAGTGAACAGGTGTACAGGAAAAGTTATCATTCTATGAATGTCCAGCTTGTGTTTGGCAGACCAGTACATCTCGCAGGTAAATGCTATGTTCCCTGGCTCAGTGCATGACGCCTACATCCTGCGCAATAGCAGCATCCCTGATATGATGGGTCAACTCCAGAGGCACCGTGTATGGCTATTGGGGGACTCTGGTTACCCCAACCTTTCGTGGCTATTGACCCCAGTGAGGAATACCAGGACCAGGGCAGAGGAACGGTACAATGAGGCCCATGGGCGGACTAGGAGGGTTATCGAGCGCACCTTCGGCCTTCTATAGGCCAGGTTCAGGTGCCTCCATATGACAGGTGGATCCCTATTCTACTCACGCAAGAAGGTGTGCGACATCATCATCGCCTGCTCCATGCTCCATAACTTGGCTTTGCGACGCCAAGTGCCTTTTTTGCAGGAGGATGATCCAGATGACGCTGTTGTAGCAGCTGTGGAGCCTGTGGAGCCTGTGGAGCCTGTGAACAGTGATGAGGATGAAGCTGAGGAAGACGAAAACGACAACAGGGAGTCAGTCATACAGCAATATTTTCAGTGAGACACAGGTGAGCACATTTTCTATTTTACCTTTACATTCACTTTCACACATCTACCTATATCCTGTACCTCAATTTCACTCACTATTTGTTAACTGAGTTGTCCCCTTCCATTTCAGTTCCACCAATGTGGTAACCTACGTGTCAACTGTTTGCATCCTTGAAGGGCTTGTGATGTGTGACATAGGTATTTTAGCCTTCCAATGGGTAACCCATTATGCAAATGTAATTCATTATACATATTTACAAATCATTGACTGACTCCATTTTTTTTGGTGTTTGAAGGGTGTTTATTTAAGTGTACAAAAATGAAGGTGGGTTGTAAAATGGTGATGGGTGATGGTGGAGGAATGTCCATGGCAGAGTCCAGTCTATTAGTCTCACAGGTACATTGCACATCTGGGCATTGGAAGTGGAGCTGGGCCAGTTCCGATTTGGGCAGGGTAACAAAGTGGGACAGTGGGAGGACTATCAGGGTGATCTTCTTTCCTGGCGGGGGTCTTGCCATCTTGCTCTGTCCTGTTCCTGGATCTCAGTGTCCGCTTGCGTGGTGGTTGTCTGTCTGCAGGGGGTGGGGTGCTGGTGTGGTGGTCCTGTGGCGGGACGTCCTGTCCACTAGCGCCGGCGGAGGTGGTGGGCAGTTCGTCGTCCTGCCTAGTGTTAGGGGCCCCTTGGAGTGCCACGGTGTCCCTCAAGGTCTTTTGAATGTCCGTCAGCACCCCTACGATGGTCCCCAGGGTGGAGCCGATGGTCCTGAGCTCCTCCCTGAACCCCAAATACAGGGAGTGCAGAATTATTAGGCAAGTTGTATTTTTGAGGATTAATTTTATTATTGAACAACAACCATGTTCTCAATGAACCCAAAAAACACATTAATATCAAAGCTGAATATTTTTGGAAGTAGTTTTTAGTTTGTTTTTAGTTTTAGCTATGTTAGGGGGATATCTGTGTGTGCAGGTGACTATTACTGTGCATAATTATTAGGCAACTTAACAAAAAACAAATATATACCCATTTCAATTATTTATTATTACCAGTGAAACCAATATAACATCTCAACATTCAGAAATATACATTTCTGACATTCAAAAACAAAACAAAAACAAATCAGTGACCAATATAGCCACCTTTCTTTGCAAGGACACTCAAAAGCCTGCCATCCATGGATTCTGTCAGTGTTTTGATCTGTTCACCATCAACATTGCGTGCAGCAGCAACCACAGCCTCCCAGACACTGTTCAGAAGTGTACTGTTTTCCCTCCTTGTAAATCTCACATTTGATGATGGACCACAGGTTCTCAATGGGGTTCAGATCAGGTGAACAAGGAGGCCATGTCATTAGATTTCCTTCTTGTATACCCTTTCTTGCCAGCCAAGCTGTAGAGTACTTGGACGCGTGTGATGGAGCATTGTCCTGCATGAAAATCATGTTTTTCTTGAAGGATGCAGACTTCTTCCTGTACCACTGCTTGAAGAAGGTGTCTTCCAGGAACTGGCAGTAGGACTGGGAGTTGAGCTTGACTCCATCCTCAACCCGAAAAGGCCCCACAAGCTCATCTTTGATGATACCAGCCCAAACCAGTACTCCACCTCCACCTTGCTGGCGTCTGAGTCGGACTGGAGCTCTCTGCCCTTTACCAATCCAGCCACGGGCCCATCCATCTGGCCCATCAAGACTCACTCTCATTTCATCAGTCCATAAAACCTAAGAAAAATCAGTCTTGAGATATTTCTTGGCCCAGTCTTGACGTTTCATCTTGTGTGTCTTGTTCAGTGGTGGTCGTCTTTCAGCCTTTCTTACCTTGGCCATGTCTCTGAGTATTGCACACCTTGTGCTTTTGGGCACTCCAGTGATGTTGCAGCTCTGAAATATGGCCAAACTGGTGGCAAGTGGCATCGTGGCAGCTGCACGCTTGACTTTTCTCAGTTCATGGGCAGTTATTTTGCGCCTTGGTTTTTCCACACGCTTCTTGCGACCCTGTTGACTATTTTGAATGAAACGCTTGATTGTTCGATGATCACGCTTCAGAAGCTTTGCAATTTTAAGAGTGCTGCATCCCTCTGCAAGATATCTCACTATTTTTGACTTTTCTGAGCCTGTCAAGTCCTTCTTTTGACCCATTTTGCCAAAGGAAAGGAAGTTGCCTAATAATTATGCACACCTGATATAGGGTGTTGATGTCATTAGACCACACCCCTTCTCATTACAGAGATGCACAACAACTAATATGCTTAATTGGTAGTAGGCTTTCGAGCCTATACAGCTTGGAGTAAGACAACATGCATAAAGAGGATGATGTGGTCAAAATACTCATTTGCCTAATAATTCTGCACTCCCTGTATTGTTCCTCCTGCAGACGCAGGGTCTCCTGCAACTTGTCCAGGACCGTGGCCATCGTCTCCTGGGAGTGGTGGTATGCTCCCATGATGGAGGAGAGGGCCTCGTTGAGAGTGGGTTCCCTTGGCCTGTCCTCCCTCTGTCGCACAGCAGCCCTCCCAGTTCCCCTATGTTCCTGTGCCTCCGTCCCCTGGACCGTGTGCCCACTACCACTGCCTCCAGGTCCCTGTTGTTGTTGGGGTGGAGGGTTACCCTGGGTGCCCTGTAGTGGTGGACACACAGCTGATTGACCTGTCCTGGGTAGGGAGGTTTGGGCCCGCTGGGTGGGTGCTGTGCTGGTGTTACCAGAGGGTGGCAGCTCGGTGTTGGGCTGTGGCTGGGCAAGGGGAACCAACTGTCCCGAGGCCCACGATGGTCCGGGCTGGTCATCAAGATCCAGTGGGGCAGAGCTGCTATTGTCACTATGGGCCTCTTCTGGGGGTGGAGTGGTGTTGTCTGGACCCTCTGGTGTGATGACGTTCCTTCGGGTTCCTGCGGAGGTATAAGTACATGATTATTGCATGTGTGTGTTTCATGGTGTGCAATGGTTGGGTGTGCGTGAACCCCAGTGCAGGCAGTCCTGGGGGGGGGGGGCTTGTGTGCTGATGGTTGGGGGGTGTTCTGGGTCTGTGCAGTGGGCATGCTTTGGTGATGGGTGTCGATGCTTAGTTATGTCATGCAGGGCTTGGGTTTGTGATGGGTGGTTGGTGTAATGGGTAGATAGGTGAGGATTTGGGGTGATAGGGGAGGGTGTGATGGTGGGGGTGTGTGATATCATGCAGGTGGGGTGTGTGATATCATGCAGGTAGGGTGGGGGTTATGATAGTTAAGATTTGACTTACCAGTGTCCGTTCCTCCAACGACTCCTCCGAGGCCCTCAGGATGCAAGATGGACAAGACTTGCTCCTCCCATGTTGTTAATTGAGGGGGAGGAGGTGGTGGTCCGCCGCCAGTCCACTGTACCGCGATGTGGTGCCTGGATACCGTTGAACGCACCTTCCCCCGTAGGTCGTTCCACCTCTTCCTGATGTCCTCCCTATTTCTTGGGTGCTGTCCCACAGCGTTGACCCTGTCCACTATTCTTTGCCATAGCTCCATCTTCCTGGCTATTGATGTGTGCTGTACCTGTGAGCCAAATAGCTGTGGCTCTACCCGGATGATTTCCTCCACCATGACCCTGAGCTCCTCCTCGGAGAAGCGGGGGTGTCTTTGGCGTGACATGGGGTGGTGTGTGTGATGTGTGGGGTGGTGTGTGTGTTGATGAGTGTGGTGAGTGTAGTGGTATGTGGTGTTTTGTGCGTGGATGTTGTGTTGGTGATGGTGTGGCGTGCCTCTGTGTGGTGGGCTTGTCTATTGCTGTGCTCTCTCTGTCGCCTTCAACTCAAATTTGTGGTCGTAGGGGTTTGTGGGTGATGTGGGTGTGTGTTTTATATTGTGTTGGGTGTGTGGGAGTGTTGTTTGTATGTGTATCAGGTGTGTGTATTTTGAATTGTCCAATGTGGCGGTGTTTTGGAGATGTGTGTGTATTTTGAGCGCGGCAGTGTGTACCGCCAATGGAATACCGTGGTTGAAAGACCACCGCGTGGATCATAATAGCATGGGCGTGTTTCTGTTGGCGTGGAGGTGGAGGATTTGTTTCCGCATGTTTATTGCTGACCTTTGGTGTGGCGGTATTGTGTGGGTGTCTGAATTTCGGCAGATTCCGTGATGTGTGTCATAATAGCTGTGGCGGTCTACCGCGGCTGTGTATTGGCGGTCTTCTGCACGGCAGTAAGCACCTTATACCGCCAATGTTGTAATGACCCCCCTTAGTGTAATCAGGCATACCTAAAGCTGGAGCCCTACACATGCTCTCCCTTAACTCAGTAAACGCTCTCATTTCCTTCTCTCCCAAAACTATAGCATCCTGACCCTCCTTGACCGTCAGCCTCTGCAATAGCGTGGAAATAACTGAGAAATTCGGGATCCACTGGCGACAGTAACCCACCATTCCTAGAAACATCCTAACATCTCTCTGTGTCGTCGGGGGATTCATCTGTAACACTGCAGTTATTCTTTCTCTGGATAACTTCCTTGACCCTTTCTCAATTTGATGACCCAAATACTTCACTTCTTTCTGAAAATATTGCAATTTCTTTGGGGACACCTTATGTCCATTCTTTCCCAAGTGATTCAGTAAGTCAATTGAATCATACTTGCACTCGTCACTTGTTTTGGATGCAATCAACAAATCATCAATGTACTGTACTAGAGTCGATTGGAAAGGCAGCTCTAATGACTCAAAATTCTTCTTCAGTATCTGATTGAATATAGAAGGTGATTACGAAAACCCTTGAGGAATTCGACACCAACGGTAGACCTTGTCCAAGAATTTAAAACAGAAGAGAAATTGGCTGTCCTCATGAAGATGCACGGGAAAGAACGCTTGGGACAGATCAATTACTGTGAACCATTCTGTAGCGCCTGGAATCTGAAACATAATCACAGCCGGATTTGGCACCACTGGGCAACATTTCACCACTATGTCAATGATCTTCCTCAAATCTTTGACAATCCGAACCTTCCCACAAGGCTTTCTCAGTCCCATTATTGGTGAGTTACAGGGACTGCACAATACCTCTTTCAAGACTCCCTGTTTCACAAATTCTGCAATGATTTGCGCAACCTTTATAAGGACATCTTGCGCCGTGTGACACTGCAGTATCTGGGGGAACACAGCGTTTGGCTTCACACTGACTTTGACTGGCTCTACTCCTTTTATCAGCCCTACTTCTTTCCCTGTCAAATCCCACACCTTTTCTTGAACTGTTCCCTGTAAGTCTGCCGGGAGATCAGCCACTTTGAACATCGGAAAGAAGTTAATCAGAGGATATTCCTCATCTGTGGCCTCAATTTCAGGCTCTGAAACCTGTCCCTCCCCTTCATCGTCACTGTTTGTCTGGACCTCAATTCCCTCATTGGAACAGGTGATTGAACACCTCGTCTTGCACAATAAGTCTCTTCCCAATAGGGATACGGGACTTGAATCACAAACCACAAATCTGTGTAATCCTTGGAAAGTGCCAAGCTCAACCTGAACCGGATCTGTGATCGGGTTAGTCAGGAGTTGGTTTGCTACTCCTACTACCTTAACTGTCCGTCCCAAAAGGGGCAGTTTCGGAACCTCTGCACTTCTGACTGTGGAGCGTGTAGCTCCTGTGTCAACCAAGAATGAAACCTTATGACCCGTAACCTTCCCCTGAACATAGGGTCATCTCTGTTCTACCTCTAAGGATGCTGCAAGCCTGCACTCTTCTCCGTCTGAACTCTCATCCGACCATTCATCGCTTATTCCATTCTCACCACGCAATTGGTATTGTTGCACTGTGTGATTCAGACTCATTCTTTGACCCGTGACTTGTTGAGGAAGCATCACCTGTTGCTGTTCCATTGGGGCTAAAGGCACTTGCATTTGCTGTCTAGGTACCATGGGGGGACCTGCTGTCGCATTTGTTGTAACTGCATTGGCTGTATACATGGCATCTGCACCTGCTGCATGGATTGAAAACCTTTCATTTGATTCACATTATTCTGAAAATTTGGATTTGGATCTCTCGATCTTGGTCCTCTCATATTTTGGAATGAACTGACATCATTGCTTTGTTGAATAACACCATCCTGCACCATCATTGGGCACTCCCGCTTCCAGTGTCCAACGACCCCGCAAGCATGACAGGGTAACAGCTTCTTCATTCCCTGTGCATCGTTTTGAACTACTACAGTGTTCAAGTCTGGACCGCGGTTCACAATACCTCCTCGACCCCTACCTCTCACCTGTGCCTGAAACATCCAGTTTCCCTGCGGCTGCTGTACCATCTGCTGTAGAAAACCTCCCTGCATCCGGGTCTGTGCTGCCTTAAGTTGCATCACCATTGCTTTCTCCTTCAACTTTCTCTGCTTCAACTCAATCTCATCGCTGCAGTACTTCACATACTGCAACACCTCATCAATCGGCTTTGCTTGCCAGCAAATCAAATGATTCTTAATCATCTGGCCAATCTCAGGTCTCAACCCTTCCACGAATCTGAACACAAGGTGGTTCATGTCCTTCGCCTCAATAACCTCTGTGCCGCTGTAATGTTTAAACGCCTTTAACAACCTCTCATAATAGGCATGTATCGACTCCTTGACTTCCTGAGCCGTTCGATCAATCCTTTGACAATCAATATTCTTAGGCGAAACTCTTGTTTTCAGAATCTCAATCACCTTATGATAATACTTCATCACATCAGGAGACGGCACACCTGTGCTTCTATCCCTTGCTGGTTCCTCAGTAGGCCAATCTACGCTCCTTTTGCACTTAATCCACAAATCAGCTGGAACTATGATCTCAAAGAGAGTATTCAGGTCTTCCCAAAGACACTTCGCAAGCTTCACAAACCTGTCTGTCTGCTGATATCACTCTGTTGGTTTCTCCCTCAGCCTGGGGAAATCATTTGTAAATGACAGAATATCACCTGTAGTCCATGGTACATGGACAAGAACCCCTCCAGCAGTCTCTCTCATTGGTAACATCTTTACCGTACTTGTATCTGGTAATGTTTTAGCTGACTGCTCTATGCAATCACTCTTCCTTTTGTCTCTTTTCTTCGCCCATCTGCCTTCCCACTTCTCTAAGGCTCCTCAAACTTGTGCACTTTGCAGTATCTCCTTGAGGTGCACTTTCATTCCAGTAGACCTCATGTGTTCAAAATCCTTTGGCTCAAAATCTAATTTGTAACTTCTCTTCAAATGTTTGGTATTCTCTAAATCCATACTGTACTTGTCTGCCAAATTTGCCAACCTCTGGTGCACCTTGCTCACTTCTCTAGTTATCTTTGGGCACAAGTACCTCAATTCTGCTTCCGTGTATGACTCTAGCCTGTTCACATCCATGCGCCCTTCAACAAGTTCATTGGCTTCAATACCCAACCTCACATGGTTCAGGTACTCCTCATCCTTCTGCTCTCCCTGCTGCTACAGGAGCAGTCTGTGGAGTATTAAGCTTGTCTAACCAGTCGGTCAGCTGTTGTGCTGTTAAACCTTGCAATGAGATATTCCCAGCTTGCACTAAAGGTGTCTGTGGTACAATCGCATTCGAGATCTGCGGTGTCAGCAGTCTTGAGTATGACTTTCTCATGGCATCTGGAGGAGCCCCAATCGGACTGAAATCTAACAAGGACATAGATCCTTCAGATGTCGGTTCCACTGGAATCGTCCCTTGGGAGCTTCCTAGGAACCCTCCTCTTGTCGTATCTTGTGTCATTACCACTTGATCGCATACTCTAGGCTTCGCCTGCGCATACAATGGTACTGGTGGACCAACTGTGATAGGCAAAGAGATGGCATCTGGTGTCTGTCTGTTTCCCAAAACCTGTGGAATGCTAACTCCCATATTCTGGCTCATCACTGGTGTCATGTCTGACTGCGATCCTGTGACCGAAGTATATCTCGGGATCATTTGCGGCTGCACCTGGGGCAGTAAAAGTGGAGTTGGTTCAGTCTGAATCAACTTTGGTCTCGCATATACCGGCTCTGTCGGCACCATCAGATTAGTGGCAGTCTCTAAAATGTGTACATCAGGGTAAAGCCTCTGAACCTGTAGCAGTTGCAACTGAGGTTGCAAAACCTGGGGGGTGGGCATGCCAAAACTACTCTGCATCGGGACGTGTGTTGAGACAGGACTAACCTGTGTCGGATTCATTGCCGCCTTCTCTTGTATCGAACCTGTAGGGCATGCACTGGTACTCGGGCCATTTTCGTCTGCCATATATGGTGGTGGACGATCATTTAGTAACTGATTAAGGAATTCATCATCGTCTGAGTCCTCTGTCCCTATCGAGGACTTTCTAGCTTCTTTGTCTCTGGAAGGACTTTTGTCAGTCTTACGAGTAGCTTTCCTATCTTTGCCTTCACCCTCTTGGGCTATCGCTGGAAACAGCTTAACCCCATCTAATGTCTCTCTTCTCCAAACTTTCTGTACACAATCCCATCTTACCTCCGCTAGTGTCTTTTCTGCTCTCCTCATTCTCCTCTCAAATTTCTGTTGCTGTTGCTGTCTTGCCATTAGCTCCCAGATTGCTAACGCTTCAAACTGTGCTGGTATCGGGGGTGGCTTCAGATCATATAGCACCATCCGCATATTTTCCAAAATCCTCAAATTGAACATCCCATTTACAGGAAACACTAGGCTCCTACTTTTCTCTGTCGCTTTGCACCATTGCTTTAGCCAAAGACATGGCGCGACACCCTTTTCCTCCATTACAATATAAGCCGGTGTACCCTTGAGCAGTGTAACCTCCCCTACACTCATGGTAATATATACGTCTCCCCTCAAAGCGCTCTTTAAAGCCTTGAAAAATTTTATCTTTACACTTTTTATTTTTGTTCACAATCAGATCAGGAAGTGACTTTAATTCCCAGAATTCTCTTCGCCTACCTTCTCAACCAATTGCTTCTCACGGACGGCTGCCAATCCGTGCGCGACCCTTTTCACTAAACAACCTATCCCAGCGCGGCTCCAATGACGTCACAATCACACACACTGCGGCTGACAAAGTCTTGCGGCTTGTCTTCCCACTCTCGATTCACACAAAACTAATGCAATATATTGCGAGCACCAACCAAAATAAAACTCAAATTTGCTGGTTTACTACAGGAAGGGTAACACAATCGCTTCAGAACTTTACAGAGATTTCGCTTAGCCTCAGCCGCTACTCTCTCCTTCTCAGATCCCACACTCGCAAGCAAAATTTGACCCGCAAATTCTACTCTCGACTTGTCAATGGATTACTGTTCTAGTGCACTTTAGAACTCACCAAATCTCCATCGAAGTTTTCATTCACTCACTTTGACTCAAACTCAACTCGTCGACTTGACTATCGACCTATTAAACCGCATAAATTACAACATAAACCAAGTGTCTCATACACTTATCAATATACTCCGGAGTCTTAGACCACGCAGGGTCCGTACATCATCAACAACCACGTGGACAATTTTGAGCACAAAGCTCCACACTCACGTGAAGTTCATCGACTTCCCTACTCCCATACTGCGGGGTACGCCCACTCCTACTAAAAGATCATCATCTGGCCTAAAATTCTCACAAACCTTACAATTCACCTGCGATATGAATAAGCTGTGCAAGCGCAAAACCTACTTCATTCACACTATCACTAGAACGGCGAGAACATACTCATATCCCTTCAGCAAGCTCCGAGATACCGAAAAAGTCATTTGGTACTTAGGGACATCCCTCCAAATTGCATCATTGAAAAAGACAAAAAACCCACAAAACCCAATTTATTCGGTACACCTTGCCTACCACCAAACCCTCCGTACCAGGACCTCAAAGGACCAACCCCATCAATCTCTACCAAAACTGTTGATCTTTCGTACCGGGGCCCCAAAGGGCCAAACCATCCGTACTGCTACAAAAACTTTTAATTATCACACCCCGTGATCCTTCGTACTGGGGCCCCAAAGGGCCAAACCATCACCTCTGCTACCAAAACTGTTAGTGCGTCAGAGCCTCAATAAGTAAATTTACAAGGAGATGTGTCTAGGTCGACAAACCTTTGGACCGCGTTTGGAGACTTCCCAGTACAAAATATTTTCTTACATCATCAAACAACAATATCAATAAATAATCAATAATGACATCACTAATCAATGAACAATCAATAAGAATCGGAAATTGAACACACCATGACCTTTCAGTCATGAAGAACCACACCAGTTTAATTGAGTGTCAGGATATCTATTTCCCTATTGGTTACAATCTGATATCATGTCTATTAATCTCAATAGCAATAAACTCATCGGAAAACGCTACCGATTAACAATCAGAGCACAACTTAATCAATGCATAGACTATATTCATTCAATATTTAGGCACATCATTAATCTGAATCAATTTAGCAGTGTCTCATTAGTACATGAATCAACAAAGCAAGATCTCAATCAATTGTCCATTTGCACAAGGTATTAGTGAACACCTTTACTAACCTCAAATTAGCATGTTGGGCTTCATGCAAAACATTTAGTGAACACGAATTTAGAAAACATCTAAACTAAGGCCTCTATCAAAATAGCAGTTGGTACCCAGAAAGAAAAGGCAAACAGACAATCACAATTTTCATCGGATAGTTACCAATCCAATGGATCAGCAAGCAGCGTCAGTCTTCGTCCTCAGGACATCAGTCGATTCACCATCAGCAGAGATAAGACGGGGCAAAGTCTTTAGCATTAAGGCAAAGCAAAGCCTCTTTCAAGACGCATAAGATAGCATAGCTAGGGAATGATCACTTCCCTCGGATAGAGGAGAAGTTAGCATCAGGCAAGAATGGGGTAGAAGATGAGAACTCAGGAGAGTAGACAAAAGTGTCCGGAAAAGTGGCTCGGGTGGAACAGGGAAATGGCAGAATGGAAGTGGTTTCTTCCTGGGTCATGCGGTTAAGTCAAAACTGTCTAACTATTCCCTAATTCCTCATTGGATAAAGTTTGGTGCATCATTATCTCTGTCCAATAATTTGGTAAGCACCTTGCTAGAATTTTCCACAGTTCACAGTTCCCATATCACGGATTGGTCCATGTTATTGACGTCTTCAGCGGTTGGAAATGTCAGGTAGAAAATGTTACACTTTGCGCTCCAGTCAGTGTCTTCATTGTCTTCTCCTAGAAGAGTTAACCTTGCACCTGTTACGAATTACACTGTTGCATCTAGCAAGAACATCGCCTTGAGCAAGCCGGTTCTCATGAGAAAGAATTTACTACGGCTACACACATATAGCTCCTGAAAAAGTACAACTTCGTGTCCTTCAGGAAAAACAGCACACTACACGTTAGAAAATGCAATTCAATATGAGGCCAGGCAGCTACGCCCAAGCCCTTGCTAAGTTAAAGCCCTTTTGTTTATTGACGCAAATTCTTAACACATAACCCTAATTATGATATACTAATACAAATTCAAACATTATTGCATACTAATTCAGAATTAACAAGCCTTTTCATTAGTCTTCGTATACATTGGTAACCACTCCCCGTGGGCACATTTCAAAAGTGTGCGTCATTTTCTATGTTAACACATTTTCTACGCAGTTTCATCACACAATATATTGCAAGTTTTTGTATTAATATTGCTTTTGAAGGACACACTCCAACACCTCTCAATGCCCATCAGCCATCTTTCCACACTGCCCACCATAGGCAGCTTTTGTTTATTTCCCAAAAGTACTGTCTCCTCTTGAATGACCAGGAGTACCTAACTTCTCACACGTCACTGCCTATTATTCCATCTTCTAATACATGGGTGCTCGCAAACATTTTCCCAGGGGCCAAAAAGTTTGGTCTGTGACGTGCCTGGGGGTCCCATTGATGCCAGGGCGGTGGCGGTTCGGGTGGGGTGTCTAGGGGGATTGGTGGCAAGGTAGGTGTAGGGGAAACAAAGGATAAACATCTAGTGGGTGAAATAAACAATGGGAAACCAGAAAACCTGGAATTAATCCTGGCTTACCCACTTTTCCAAATTTTGTGATCCTAGGCAATTGTTTAGTGTCACTTTCCCTCCTTTTTCTGCATTATCACATTTAAGATGACCTCGAAATACATAATTCATGGTGTGCGCTGCACACAACCTGCTTCCATGTTTGATTTAATAAACTATAATGTTGTTTATGCATGATAGGAACCCACCCATAAAGTGCACATACCAAGTGACTTGCCTCTTTAATTTACTATTGGTGGTGTTCTTAGGGTAAGGGAAATAATTAATGTTTCCAAATTTATGTTTAAAAACTATCACTTTAAAATGAATACATCTCAATGCACTGATAAAATAAATTGTACGAAGGCGAAAAGGTTCTGCATGTTAACTAAATCCACTTAATTAATTTTGAAGAGACTGTCTTAGTTTTACACTTATGCTTCAAGATGTCTTTAAAAATGAAGGCGTTTCTAAAGTTAATTGCAGGAGTCCCTAGTTACTTCCTTTCTTTAACACCAATTAAGTTTGAAGTAAATGCTTTTATGTGTATTTGTGGGTATTTAATATTTTTGTTAGTGTGGAGTCGAGCAAACAGCTGCCTAGTGCTCCTGTTGCCCCAGGGTCCGCATGCAAAGGTCAGAGGGGCCGCATGAGGCCCATGGGACATACTTTGAGTGTCCCTATTCGAATACTTCATGCCATTGCAGGTTTTTAACACTACCAACCAGTGACAGCTCCTCACACTTCACCTAGAGTATGTCTCTCACTACACAATATCAACTTTTGTTACTGCTCACCAGCTCTAGTTCATCATACTGCCATGTTAGTACCAGCTTCTTATACCGCCACAAGTAAAAGCTTCTAACACTTCCCAAAAGTACCCCCTGCTTTCATTGACCAACAGGGCCAGTCTTATCACAATGCCCACCAGTGGGTCTCAAACTAGTTTAGCCCCCTGAGATGCAGTTTAGACTTCATGCTCATCAATTTGTGGCCACTCCACTGCACCTGGCCATTTAATGTTTAAAACAGTAAATACAATGAAATTAATTTTTAATCAACTCCATTGACTATCTCACTGCTTAAAAATAATTAAAATATAATTCATAAATAATTTACCAATAGCAACAAAAAATAAAGGTATAGTAATTCACTCTTTGAGTGCAGAGGCCAGTGGTAACTGAAGACAGAAATTACTGACCGAAGCCTGCGTCGTTAATGACTGGTTTGAAACATTTCTTCATCTCAGTAGTGGTGGGCAATCGAAGGTTGGGAGCCGAACACCAAGGCTGTGTAGTCTTGTTTCAACCTCATGCCTCTTTCATCCACCACCTGACACTCCCTACCTCTTGATCTCACTCTTGCAGGTTTCTTCTCTCTCCCTCCCTTTGTAATATTCTTCGTCTTTCATTTCCTCCTTCTTTCCCCCTTTTGTGTTTTTCTCTCACTTGCTCTAGGTGAAAGTCTGATGAGGAAAAACAAGTGCCAGTTCCCAAAAATCAGTGCTGGAGGGGCCCAGCTTCAGCCTCTGGCTCAAACAAAGCACTGATTGTGTGGTGCACAATTCTAGCATGAACAGTAAAACCACTCGGTGCTCGAGAGTGAAATGATCAATACATCCCTCACCCAGTTTCAATAATCACAAGTGCTGGTGCAATGCAGTGTTTGCCACATAAAACAAATTATTGGGCCACTTCTGCGAGTCGTGATTGTACATTTATCATAAAGCTACTTGGCTGCCCCATGAGTTCTTAATTGTATAGCGTGTCCCAAAATGTATTTGTTGTTCTCCTCTGCCCACTTCCACCTCTCCTAATGCCCTGCACATCCTGTTCCATTCTTGTCTAGCCATGCACCACTGTTTTATCCTTGTTTGGCTCTCCCCACTCCCATTTAAACCATTAACACACGTTTGAAAAAATAAGATTTTAGACATTCAGAAAATATATATTAATTTAGCTTGCTTGTTTTGGGGAAAACTAAATTGCCTGCAATGTTGATAATATGTGTATTTTACATTGTTAAAAAATAGTATTTTCTTATTCAAAAACATGTCTCTGCCTAACACCAGAATAAATTTACACAATGTGTTTAATATTAATGTATTGTATTCCATTGTAGCATTTGTGTAGGTCATTCCACCCCTATGTGAGGTGCTGAAGCACGGATATAAAGCCACACCCCAAACGGTGTGTTGTTGGAAAGGTGTTTTTTTTTGGAGCCTATGTGACAAATGTTTCAGTGTCGTCCATGATGACCACTGAGATGTAATTATCGTTTTATTTGATGCAGCTCTTGGCGATGTGATGGTCACGGTAAGTGGGAGACAGACATATAAATTATATTTGTAATAGGAACTAATACACATAGGCACAAATACAGTGCCAGCCTAACCTTAGGGGCAGCGAAATGCTGTGTACATATGCACCAGAAATGGAGGTTAATCAGAGAAGGCCCAATAATAGTTATGGCAACATATGTCAGACAGAGATGCTGTAAAATGACTAAAGGGATGCCAAAAGGGCAAAAATGGGAATAAGGCTGACAAGTGCCTGGGTGAAGAGGAAGGCACACTCTAGTAAGGCTATGTTCAGACCCCAGACAGAATGGTGCCCAGCACTTGCAAATGAGATGAATCGCTTGGTATGTTACTTCCCCACCCTGTATTGTGATACCCCTCCCCTCCCAGCTGCATGTGAGCCCAAGACTCTACTATAGACACTTGCTCATCCTTATTTAAATAAGGAGGCAGTCTCCTGACCTTCTAGAATTTCCTCCCAGACAACTTCTACTTTCATTATTAGTAATGAATGGCATTTCAATGTTGAAAGCAGACTTACCCTGCTTCCATTGTCTCAGGCAAGACAGCAGATTGGCACAGGTTTGATTTTTTTTCTCATATTGTTTAATCTTGACCTAGATCTTCTCTGACCTCTGAGTCTTGTAAAACACCTTCTGCATACATCTCCATAAGTTAACTTTCCTTCCTCTCTGCTCTGTTTGATCCCCTCCCCACCCCTTAACTCTGCTCTTACCTCTAGTCAAGAGACCTTTGATCAGAAACAGTAGTAGCTAATGAGTGTAATTTCCTGTCCTAGACAAGTACTAATTCAACCTCTCCAATTGCCTGTGTGTTGATTGTGTTCTAGATACTGCACCTCAAGGCTCCCCAGGGAGAGCAGAGCCTTTGTCTGTCTTGTTTGTTCATCTAAGAGTCCGGGCATGGGCCCTGTAGACACAATAAAGGGAAAATTCAAACTACCACTCACAATTATAAGGGCGACCACAATGTCTCAAGCTAGCCTTGTTGATTACAGGGCTCTTTGTCCAATTCTGTGACCCTACTCATGCTGACATCATTGGCATTAAACAATGAAGGTAAGCTGAGCCCCCGCCTGTCAGGGAACATCAACCCCCTTACCACTTTAAGGTTGCTCACAGTCTCTCTAGCAAGTCCTGCTGATTCCTGGTGATGATAATCATATTATTTTTTATCATGAGCATAATACCCATTTGTGCTCTTTGAGAGCTTTTAAAATGCACTTGATATTATTATTGCCATATGTTCAGTAACACAAAGTTGTGCCTGCAGTCATTAAACAGATTGCAGTGTTTTTTAAACCTATGTTTTATGAGAATGACGGCCTATCCTTAAATTTGTTTCCATGATACATGTGAATTACATTATTGCTGCTCATTACAGTGTTCACCCAGTGAGAAGCATAAAAAACAGTATTGTATAATACACAGCATCATTTATTTATTTAGTTAATGGCTCAATCAGTCAGTCAATCACAGCATTTGTAAAACTCAACACTATCACCCCTAAGAGTATCTGGGCGCTGAGGGTGCTGTGTCTCAGTCGAAAAGCCTCATCTTGAATCTCCTTCTGAAGTTTGCCAGAGAGGGAGCTGTTCGGAGGCAGAGGGGCAGGCTGTTTCAGGATTTGCCCGCTAAGTAGGAGAAGGAGCGGCCTCCACTGCGGCTGCAATAGATGCAAGGTTTAGCGAGCATAGTTGTCTTGCTGGGACGTAGAAGCTGAGTTGATGGTTAATGCAGAATGGCCCTAGGTTGTGGGAAGCCTTGTATGCAAGTGTGAGCATTTTGAATTGGCATCTCTTCTGGACGGGAAGCCAGTGGAAGTTCCCGAGGTGTGAGGTGATGCTTGACCACTTGGGGAGGTTGAGAATGACTCTGGCTGTGGTGGTCTGTAGAGTGTGGAGTCTTTTAAGTAGCTGGAAGGACACTCTGAAATAGAAAGCGTTGCAATAGTCGAGGCAGCTGGTGACCAGGGTGTGAATGACTATCTTTCTGCTGTCAGTAGGGATCCATTTGATGATTCGGCAGAGCATACGGAGGATGTAGAAGCAGAAGGAGGCGACTGCGTTAACTTGTCAATTCATGGATAGTTGTCAGTTGAAGATGATGCTGAGGTTCCATGCGTGGTTTGATGGAGAGGCCATAGGTCCAAGTTCTGCTGGCCACCAGCTGTGATCCGATACAGAGGTGTTCTGCCCGAAGACCAAGACTTCCATTTTGTCGGTGTTTAGTTTGAGGTAGTTGTTTTTCATCCATGTTGCTGCGATCTACATGGCGAAGCTGAAGTTGGCTTTGGCGTTGTGGGGTTCTTCAGTGAGAGCGAGGGTTAATTGAGTGTAGTCGGCGTAGGAGACTATACTCAGGTAGTAGGATCTGACAATGTCTGCAAGGGGCCATGTAAATGTTGAACAGGGAGGAAGGCGGATGCTCTGTGCACAGCCTAAGGGGAGAGAGGCAACCCACTTAAGGGCATTTAATTGAATGGCTATATTGTGGAGTCTGTTGAGGAGAGTGTAGTTGGAGACTGTATCGAACGCTGCGGAGAGGCCCAGAAGGATCAGAGCTGCCAACTCTCCCTGGTCGAGGAGAGTTCTGGTGTCATCCGTGGTGGCGATCAGTGCAGTCTCCGTGCTGTGGTTGGCCTGGAATCCTGATTGTGAGTAGTCAGTGAGCTGTTGGTTGATGACTTTCTCAAGCACTTTGGCAGGGAAGGGGAGCAGGGAGATCAGTCTGTAGTTTTTGAGGTCACTGGGGTCGTCAGAGGGTTTCTTTAGGAGGGGTCTGACCTCTGCGTGCTTCCATTTGTCTGGGAAGGCAGCTGTGTAGATGGAAGTGTAGAGTATGCAGGTTATTTTTGTGCTAACAGTGTTGGCTTTGAGGTTGAAAATCCGGTGGGGACAGGGGTTGGTGGGTGCCCTGAGTGGATGGATGACATGATGGCTGCAGTGGTCTGTGGAACTAATCTGAGAGGGCGTCACAGAGTTCCTGGGATGGGTGGGTGGTGGTCTCTGTGGCTGTTGGGTTAGAGATTTCCTTAGTTCTGAAGAGCTTTTTGTGTGGTTAGCTGTGGTGTCGATGCAGGCAGTGATTGCTGCTCTTGCCTTGATTTGGTGGTGGTAGTTGTTGAGGGATGCTTTGTTGGTGGCTCAGTCGGAGGGGTCCTTGGTCACACGCCATTGTTTCTCAAGTTGGTGGCAGTCACATTTGGCATTTCTGAGCTCTGGTGTGTACCATCTTGTCGGCTTGGAGGTGTTGGTGGTTTTAGCTAGTTTCAGCGCAGTGGATTTGGTGATCCAGGTGGTGAAGTTTTGGACAACCTGGTTGATGTCGAGGTCTGCCATAGGCGCGAGTTGTGTGGCGCCTAAGGCCTGTGCCCATAGGGTCTCAGTTACCTTGCCCCAGCTTCAGTGGGAGGTGCTGAGGTGCTTGGAGGTGGCATGCTGGGAATTGGAGATAGTAAAGTGGACGATAGCGTGGTCGGTCTAGGTGAATTCAGTCCTGTGGGTGAAATTGATTCTGTCACTAGAATTGAAAATGGCATCCAGTATGTGTCTGACTTTTGTGTGTGGGTTTGGTGACCAGTTGGGTGAGACCGATGTTGCTGATGTTCTTTATGTGGGAAGTGGAGTTGGTGTCACTGGGGTCGTTAAGGTGGAAATTTAGATTGCCTAGTAGGGCATAGTGGAGGGAGTTGATGGTGAGGAGGGCAATCCGGTTGGTGATGGCGTTGCAGTCGGATGGGTGTGGTCCCTGGGGTCTTTAAGCGAGGGTGCTTTGCATCATGGTGTTGGCATCAGTCTGGAGTTGGTATTTGAGGTGTTGCATGACTGGGGCCGGATCTTCGCTGGTGATGGTGCATTGGATGGTTTCCTTGAAGATGAAGGTTGTAGATGCCCCCACCATCTTTATGGTGCGGTCTCAGTGTATCATCTTGTAGCCATCAAAGGTGGTCATGGCAATGTCAGGGTTTGAGGAGGATGTTAGCTGTGTTTCGGTGATGAAGGCGACGTCCGGGTCGTGGGTGGTGATGGTGTCCCAGATGTCCGTGGCATGTTTGCTTAAGTAGCGGGCTATTAGCAGGATGCACTGGAGTGGTGCTTGGTTGTTCATAGTCGTGTGTGGGTACAGTGCGGACTTTAGTGTGCACATTTGGGCCCTCGTTGCAGGAGAAGGTTGCAGTGTAGGCAGTTGAAGGGACCTTGGGTTGAGCGTGTGAAGGCCGTAAAGCAGCTGTTGATGTGGTGTCCGACGTTCAGGGCATGGTGCTCCTTGGTGGTGTAGTGGTGGGGGTGGGAGGACCAGGGGTCCTGGCGCTGGGCCCAGTCCAGGTGCCAATGGGTACAGATGGGCTTGACTTTGGCACGCCTTTGGCGCGCCGGCGGTGCAGCCACTCTGCAGCCTCCATTATATGTCCTGGGAGTTGGAAGAAGCCAGCTTTGCTGGCTCAGTTCAGGAAGGACCTCAAGACATGGCTCTTTGACTGATCTGCTCCCTCCTTCTGCACCTTGAGACCCCCTGGGCAATAAGTCGCACTTTACAAATATTTGACTGAATGATTGGGGTGAAAGGCGGGAGGGCGGGCCTAGCAGTGATGCTAAGGAGGCATCGGCAATGGTGTCAGCAGACACAGTCATGCTCAGAAATGCAGTCGGAGCTGTCGCAATCAGGCTCAGGAATGTGGGCAGAGCTGCAGCAATCAGGCTCAGGAATGTGGATGGAGCTGTCGTAATCAGGCTCGGGAATGCGGGCGGAGCTGTCAGCGGCAGCTAGGAGTGCTGTGGGCTTGCTGGGGAGCTGTAACTGACCCATTGGTTAGTGTACATTGTGGTCCAGTAATGGCATTGTTGTATTCTGTGACATTTCTAAAGCATCGTACACAGCCTTTGTTTTTTTTTTACATGTCATTATCTAAGGGGGGAACTGAGCATTTCAGGAGTATGAGTTTTGGTGTACATTGTATGTTGCACATCAGAAATCGCAAATATACAGGCTTTCTCAGTTCCGTATTTGCTGAAACATAACAGACCTTTTACAGTGTTTGCCCCCAAAATTTATTTTTATGTTGTTATTTTTATGTACCACATTCACTTGCCATGTAGCTATTCCTTGGTTTGCATGGTCCTAAGCTGCACTCTTTGCCCAACCTACAGTGTCAAAATACCCTTCGAACAACCCAGTGTTAATAGCATGAGTAAGTCCTTATGCTCATAATCGACCTTTTTGATACAGCACATTTCTGGATCACAGGATCACTCATATATGAGTTAGTCCAGTAAACATACATGCTTTAAACATTGGGTTGCTCAAAGGGTATTTAGAGTCTGTATTTAAGAAGCATTCTGTTCCTGACACAAGGGTTTTTTGGTGGCTGCTTCATCCTCCTGGAAGCACTGACTGGGACTAAGCTCGAGAAGGGTACGCAAGGGTTTGCGCCCTTTTACACTTGGCCACCTCCCTTTAGTGTGCCCAACCTGCTTTGGCTGTGTACCGCTTAGGTGGTCACAAGGCGTGTCTGGCCATTTATTGAGCTTAAAATAATATCTGTCGAATGTCATACACATTCAACAACCAGCATCAACGTTATTAGTGAATGAAACTTTATTTGCCCCCCCCATTTATCTTTGTTTCCCCACCATTAATAGATCTGCTCAAAATTTAACATAACCAACAGACAGCTAAACTTTATAAACATATGCCAAAATGTATGTGGGTTCCTGAAGTGGTGCCAATTTTAATAGCAGATATACACTTCTTTGCCCCCCACCAACCAACTGAAATCTGCCACACCAATGGGCAGGCATGAAAGAAAACCAAAAGTAGTGTAAACATGCTAAGTCTGCCAAATTTCCAGTAGATTCATAAAACAGTGCCAACGTTATTAATAAGTTAAACAACTGTTGACAATCCTTCTATTACTCCTCCCCTCTTTTCCACCCCTTTGTACTGCATAAAATTTTATATACTTGCACTGAGTGTACTTTGTTAACGGCCTGCCTCATTTGATGCAGATTCCTCAAATAGCACCAGGAGTGTGAGCAAATAACATATGACACTGCCTTTAACTTTGCTACCGCTGAATGATGGTATTGCACAAAACCTGACATACCAATAGAAAACGAATCCTTTTCAGATTCCAGTACCACAAGTAATTTCAGCATACGAAGTGCCTGTCTAATTTTATGCTTATTCCTTAACAAGTGCCAAAGTTAAAAGCAAATCAAGAACTTGGCGTTTGAACTGACAAGATATACAAAAGTGTTAAACCTTTCAAGCACACTCAGTACCTTTTTAAATACTATTCTTTCATAAATACTGAATAGATGTACACCAAACCAACACAAGGACACTTTCTGAGTAAAGTTCTACATTCATGCCAGCTTGATGTGAATCAGTTAACTGGTTTTCGTTGCTGGTGTGAGCAAAGTTTCCTATCAGAGCTAAACTTACAATTGCATTGTTTTTACCCCCCTCTTAGATATTTACCCCACATGGGAAGCTAACTATGTTAAGAGAGTGCCAAATGTAGTGCAGATCCCTTGATTGGGGCCAAAGTTATGAGCAAATGAGAAAATACCTTCTCAGTTGAAGTGCAGCTGAACCATAACGACAGAGTAGTGGCTGCCATTGTGTAATATATTATCTTAATTAACAATTGAATATGTCTGATCATAATATTTGACAAACTTATTATAATAAGTAAATGATTTATTATATTGCAAACCTTTCCTTTAGTATTATAATACTTGTTTTTGTTTCATGGGGGTCGATTAATTGGAAAAAATAGTTTTATAATGTACTTTGGTGTTGTTAATACAGGAGCCCAAACCCAGGGCGTTCTGTAACCGTCTTCCTGTGAAGTGTCTATATATATATATATATATATATATATGTATATATATATATAAAACTGATTTTCAATTTAAATGGAAATTATAGGAGATTAAATTTATTGTGATATTAATCTAATGTCATTTGACCTAATATAAGAATTTATTTTATTAGAATTCTGGTTTGCACTTTGTAATAAAAGTTAACTTACAGTTGTCAATAAAACTATATTTAGATCTATATCCAATAGTAGAATTAAAAGTGACCATTATTTTTATAATGGCACTTGTTTATTCTCAATGTGGAAGTGTAACCTGCATGTGAAGTTAATTAAATATAGTCACTTATATTGTTTAATCAATGAAACAGTATCAATTACTAGTAGTATTGTTATTATCTGAGCAGCTTCTGTGTGTACTTTATTACAATTTTTAATTGGAATGTGACTTTGCATCAACCAACACTACATCAGTTGGAGTGAAAACAAAAATGTGCCCTTTGCTGTTTTTAAATTGCTTGTTGCCTGGTTTTGTTATGTTGCTGGATTGTGGCATAACCAAGAATTCTGAGATGTCATATGGAGGAGTGAATAGGAATATGGGCTGGGGATTCTGTGTCACGACGGTTGCACTGTTGACGTTCAGAGAGTTGTATGTGAGCTGCTTCCTATGGAATAAACATTAACCTTCTGCACCAGAAGTGCGGTTCTGTTCACTGTTGCTGAGCAATTTCGGAAAACCTGTGGATTTCCAACAATACACAGTGTTCAAAAGTCCTTGCTTGAATCTTCCCAAAGGCTGTGGAAAAATTCTGTGCCATCACTGGACATTGTAAATACCAGTTATGGAGGGGGTTGGAATTTAATTATTCTGTAATTTAGAAAAAAGGTTTTAGACGTTAATGGGGCAGTGATCATTTTCAGAGGTTTTGTACCGGGCAAAATGTTTGTGTTGAGGACAGATCACAAGCCACTAAAGGATATCTTCACAAAAAAGGGTTTAGGCATGCTGTCAGGAAGAATTTGGAAACGGGTGGTACATTAACAGGAATATACCTTTCTGGTGGAGTACATATGCATCAAGGGGAGTTGTGTAGTGGACTGCCAGTCTTGGTTGATAACGGAGGTGCAAGGTGATGGAATGATGGAGCAAGATGATTGGTCTCTAGCAAGTCTATGATTTGTAAATGGTGGGTTGGTTTTTGAGGAGAAATGAAGGGAAGAGCTAGCGCTAGTTAAGGATATGGTATTAGTGCAAGTATTCTTAAGTGCAGATTAGCCCAAGAAAATAGTCTAATGGGAGAAGTCAAGATTTACTTGCTGCTAAACAATGAGCTTTCTATAAAGGAAGGTGTCTTGTTCTGAGGGACACATTTAATGCCCTAAATTATTTTTAATTGAGTATCGTTGAAGTGGTTCATGAGGCACATGTAGGTGCAAATCCAAGAGAGATAGAACTTGCACTTTTGTGGCTAGGGTCAGATAGGAAAGTTAGGAGAGTCAGAGAGCGTAACAATTATGCCAATAGAGACAAGCTTCTTAAACTCAGGGTGCTACCCTTATAAAATCTGGTACCTCCAGACCAACTGTGGAAATAAATTTACCTTGATACTATAGGGGGCATTGAGAGGTGGTTGGGAGACTCTTCATTCACTTGTCTTGATTGATTTGTTTTCTTGATGGCCAGAGGTAGTTAGTGTGGGTGAAATTTCATCTAAAAGTGTCAAAACATTTTTGGAGGAGGTATTCCGATGTAAAGAATCATCCACAAGCATTTTGATGGATAATGAGACACAGTTGTGCTGCAGGGAGGTACAAAACATTCCTAACGAAGTCTGGAGTTGAATACAAGAAATGCACCTGTATCATCCTCAAACAGATGGAGTTGTAGAGAGGTTTAACACAACTCTAAAGGAAGATATTATGTTTCCTATGGTCACTGTTAATAATTGGAAAGAGAAGGTGCAAGAACTGTTGCCAAACTACAAAATTTCCCCTCATGCCACTACATGAAGCTCACCTTTTGAACTTTTTAGAGGAAGCAGACCCAATATTAGGCTCAGACCAGGGTGGATTTAATGAAACAAAGGGAAGTGTTGGCAGAGGTTGAATGAAGAGAAAGTGCAAAGTGAAGGTGCATGATTGAATGAATGTGAGAGCACCCGTTGCATGGGCTTATTTAACAAAGCAAGTTGATCAATATTGCATTGAAAATCAATGAGGATAGAATTTAAAATATGACCCACATTTCCGTGTGTGGAAGAGATGATGGTGAGGAAGTGTGTTAGGGTTGTTTTAAGATGGAATAGGAGTCAACGGAGAAGGTTCTGGTCAAGAACAAGTTAAAGAAACCATTGAACTAGGGTACATGGCAAGTTTGGGAAGAACTGGGAAGAGGCCTGGTTATATTGAGTGTTGCATTTCATACTGACATTGCTTTTTTTTTTCAGATTGCTTTTCAATAATCTTGCTCATTATACATTGTTTTTTTTGTTTTCTTGACTTATTTTGAATTTAATGTTTCATTGTACATCTGAGTGTTGCTTCATTTTTAAATATATTTTTGTATTTATAAAGGGGAAATATGTGTATTATCTTTCGATATGATTTGATCATTGATTAACTTGGAATGCTACCTTTTGACTGGACCTGGCCTAGCAGTTCGGACTGGACTGTTCCCATGGGGAACAGGGTCAAGACTGATTTGCATATGGCTGGGTCCAAACTAGGGCGACGTGGCGAGCAAAATAACGACAGATTAAACCCAGATCTGTGACTGTGGGTGAGTTTTTGAAAAGTTTCAACACTCCATCCATCATTTTATTTTGTTTTTGTGATGTTACCTTTTGACTGTGCCTGAAATATTTTTTTGACAGTTGCAGTTGAGCTGATGGTGGATGGGTAATCTCATAATAATCAGCAGCATGCAGCACATTACCTATGGTTTCTTAGACAGGAAGTCTAATGTGTTACTGTGGTTGGAAAGGAAGGTTGGGTTACTCTAGTGTTTCACCTAGGTGCAAACCAGAAAGATTACTAACCTGTAGAGGAAACACTGAAATTATGGCGTGGAAGTAGTTATTCCATATTTTACTGCAACTGAAACAGTGATCAGGGTGGCTACTTTTTTGTGTTATTTTTTTCTCCTTTTTGGGAAGAAGAGTATAAATTACTCTGTTGGATTCTTCTATTTGTGCTTTGGTTGAGGTTGTGTTTTTGTCTACTATCGAAACAGTGATGCTTCACCCAGTAAACTGGGATGAATAAAAGGAAGCTTTTGAGAACTATCCATAGGTGGTACTTATTTTGTGTGGAAAATACAATTAGCGTTATTAGACTTAAAGAGGATGCCATATTTAAAAGAGCAGAAGTTGCATTACAGGAGAACAATGAAAATAAAATATATGAGGTATTTGAAAGATATATGTTTTTAGTAGAGCTCAGTTGCCAGGACTTTGTATAGTACAATATGTGATGTGGCTACGCATTTTAGCAGCCTCCTGCAAATGTTGTAGGATGAGATTGTGGGGGATCACCTAATTAATTTACTTCAATATCCAAGATATAGTCCTGAGTGTAAGAGAGCCAGTGTTAGACAAGGCAGTATGAATAACTAAAATAAATGAAAATGTTTTGACATAATAAAGTATTGAATGCAGGCAAGACCAATTCCAAATATGATGTGAATATGTGTGGTGTAGTTGTGAAAGCGGAAATGTAACTTCCATAAAAATACTTCAATAGGAAAACTGTCTCAGTGTATGAAACATAAGCTAGAGGGAAAAGTTCAGTGTTACAGACATGGTAGTGCAAAACATTTAACGGCATCTAGCAATTATCCAGGTATAAAAGTCAGTTGTTACAGCTCTGAAACATTGGATATTTTTCATTTGTATACAAGCAAAGCTGAATCTACCAAAACTAAAGAACGGGTGTGGAACAAAATAATCAGAGTACCACTGGTGGTTCAAGCCAGTAGTGATGAAGGGGAAGGTGTTCTGTGAGTAAATAATGATAGTGCATAATGCAGTGGAGCAATATAATATCAGTCATTGCAAAGTATGCATTTAAGATTCGAAGGTGGATACCCAGGACTCTTGTTTTCCTTACAGATGGTTCGATATGTGTACATGGCAAAGGTTTTAGAATGCAGAAATTATTAAATCTGACATATCCCTAATAGGGTATTGTGAAGTGTAATAATCCATTGTGGGCTATTGTGATGTTGAATTGAAGTATAAAGAGAAATCTACAGTGATAATGTATGTAGCTGAGAAAAGCAGTTTTCTTTTGGGATTGAGAAAGCAGAAATGTTTGGGATCACTCTTGATCCAAATCATCCTGCTCAAGTCATGGCTAGGCACACATCAGAAAAGGATACGTGGAAATATAATTTACAGAGCTGTTTCAAAAGAGATTGTTAAAGGAGAAGTGGTTGTGCCATTGTATTGTTCTAAAAGATGGATTCAAAGCAAGTAACGTCTTGTTGAAGTGAAGTGATTTCTTTAGAGGAGACCAACAATATACTACGCAAGGAGCATGTGATTGAGCCCCTGGGGGCTTGTAACTGGGTAGGCCTTATAAGGTTGTCATGAAAAAATAATGGCAAAGTCAGGATGTGCATTGATTTGTGATATTTTAATGAATGTAAGTGGGTGGATCAGCAACTCCTACCCATCATTAACGGGATATGACTACCATGGAGGAAGCAATTGATTTATCCAGTACCTATCATAAAATAGTACTATGTCCTGACTCACCAAGGCATTTAACATCTAATGGGTCAACCAGCTCTTTTAAAAATGTCCTTTGGACTGGCATCTACAATTTTCCAATGTTTCAAGCAGAACAATTGTTTTTTGGAAAGAACAAATTGTATCCAGACAGAATTTGAAAGGAGGTTTTGTGTAAGTTACAATATCAGGATAGACAATAGGGACTGAAAGATGTATATTTGCTGTAATGAATGCAAACTTAGAGAACGTCATTAGTAAAGAAGTTATGAAATGCAAGATAAAGTTATTGTAGGCCACGGGGAAGTCACCAAGTTCCACAAAAGAAAATAAGTAAAAGTCTTTTCTTGACCTTGCCTAATAGTAAAGTTTGCACATCATTTTTCTGAAAGAACCAGTGCAATGACAGCCCTGCTTGTTATGATGTTAGGTGTATTTGTACAGCACACTATCACCTGCGATGGCATCCTGGTATTGAGCAGGCGTGCATATCTATACAAGGAGTTAGTTGAATAGCCAGGTCTTCAGCTTCTTGCAGAATTAAAGAGGAGAGGAGGTATGTTGGTTGATGATCCCAGTATAGAAGGTCCTCCTGTAGTCTAACTTGCTGCTGACTAGGGCATGAGTTACAGTTTTTCTGGTGTTTTTTGGGAGCTATTTGAAGAATTTCTGCAGCATCTTCAGGGTGTGGACGCAGGATGCCGTGATGGAGCTGACTTGTGCAGTCATGTGCAACTTGCTGTCAGTGATGATCCCAAGGTTCCTGGCATGGGTGTGGATCTGAGTTCTGTCGGCCACCAGTTGACGTCCCAAAGTGAGGTGCTCTTGCAGGAGATCACTACTTCTATCTTATCGTTGTTGAGCTTGAGACAGCTGGCTTTCATCCAGTTAGCAACTTTGGTCAAGTAGGTGGTGAACTTGTTTTTTGTGCTGGGGATTTTGTTGGAGAGGTAGATTGAGTTGTGCGTCATCAGTGTAGAAGAGGATGTTACTGTTGTGTGGAGATGATGCTGGACAAGAGGGATTATGTATGTGTTGAATAGGGTGGGTCTGAGGAATGAACCTTGAGGTAATCCACAGATGAGCTTTCAGGCTCCAGAGGAGTTAGGTGCCAGGCCGACAACTTGTATCTGTTAAGAAAGAGCAGATCCAGCAGAGAGCAGGTCCTTGGATGCCAGTCTTGTGCAGATGCCTGATGAGGATGGGGTGTGAGAACATGTCAAAAGCTGCAGAGCGGTCCAGGAAGATAAGAACTGCCATATCTTCTCTGTTGAGAATCATGTTGCTATTGTCTGTGATGGTGATGAGTGCTGTTTCTCTTATTGTGGTTGGGCTGGAAGCGGACTGCGTGGTGTCAAGGAACTGGTGGTAGCTGATATGCAGTTGATTGGCTTCTCTGAGACCATGGGCGAGTATAGTAGGAGGGGATAGGTCTGTAGTTGGCCAATGTGACTGTCTGCAGTTTTTGTCTTCAGCAGGGGAGCTATGGTGGCATTTATCCGAGTGTCAAGGAACGTGGCTGAGTTGGTTCAGGCATTAAGGATGGGTGTTAGTGCTTCGCTTATTGGTAGGAGTCCTTTGGTGAATGTGTGGTGGGTGCAGGGGTCAATGGCGCCTTCGAGTGGATAGAGTTCATGGTGTTGCCATTTTTTTAGCTGTGACGGTGGGCAATATCGTCAGGTTTTGTTCTTTGATCATGATGAAATGATCTGTTGTAAGGGTGATGGGGGGCAAAGTTGTCGTATGTACAACTGATTTTGTTACAGAAGAATTGAGACCCAAGGTTTTGTTGCAGAGGTCTTGCGAGGGGATGATGTTGTTGGAGGTGCGGTGAAATCTTTGATAATGGTGAAGATTTACTTAATGCTGTTCATGCTGGCGTTTTGAAACATGTGGTTAGCCAGCTGTTGAAATTCTTGATGACTTTTGGCAAGCTGCTGGTAAACTTCGACCGGTGTGTGGAGAGGGTATAAACCCAGTCATCTTTTGAGATGTTTTTTCCAGCAGTGACGAACAGTTCTAGGTTTGGTGGCCTGGTAGTGATGCCAGATGGGAATGCTGAAACTGACGAGGGCGTGGTCTAACTAGGTCATAGATGATGGCTAGTCAACTGTGATGTTGCTGATGGAGGTGACAATCGGGTCCAGTGTGTCCCCCAATGTGTGGGTTGGTGTGGTGTTGTGCTGGGAGAGACTGAGGTTTCCAAGATTTTCTACAAGGGCCATCAAGATTGGGTCATTGCTTTCTTCCAGATGAAAGTTCAGGTTTCCAAGAGGGATGAAAGTGCTGGATTTTATGATAAAGGTTGCGATGAAGTTCATGATGTCACTTGCAAAGTTGGTTGGGATCCTGGAGGTCTGTGGACAAGGGTTCAACACAGGGAGAAGTTAGTTGCCTGCGATGTGTAGCTTGAACATGAGGTGTTCCATGTAGTTGGTGGGTGTGTCCATGGAGGTTATGCAGCTAATGTTGCCTTTGAAAATGATAGCACCTTCACCTCTGGGTTTGCGCTGGCAATCTTATAGCCAGTGTGGTGGCTGTAGTGATGCTGAGGTTGTGTTCTGTCATATCACAGTAAGGAAGAGCAAGTCAGGAGCATGTTCATGCATTAGGTCTCCTCTTTATCTGATGTTTGGTAAGTGATCAGGTATTAAGGAGCACACATGCAAGTGTGGCATGCTGTGTGTGTGGTGGTTGGTCTGTGTAAATGTGGGGGGTGCTTGGTGTTATTGGTACAGGAATGGTGGGATGAGGGTGTGGGAAGGTGCATGAGAACTTACAGGAGGTAGATGAAAAAAATCCTCCATGCTGTGTGGTTCTGTAGCTGTGCGGTGAGCAGCGGCTGGAGGCAGGTGGGGAGAGGACCATGGTTCCTGGTGCTGGTTGAGGTCAAGATGCAGACTGTCTTGCATTTGTTGTGTCTACGCTGCAGTTGCCATTAAATAGATCCTGTGAGGGGGAGGAGCACAAAGCTGGGGCAGAGAGGTGCAGAGTAAGCAGGTGAGCGAGTGGCTTAAGAAGAGTATATGGTTTGTGTGGTTGAAGGGATGTGAAGATTATTTTTCCAGTGTAAAAAAAGGTGAACACTAATGACTCCTTTCTTGAAGCCATTTGATTCCAGGTACAAACCTGCAATGGGTTATTATGTTTATACATATGGTTTGTATTCTGTGCTACTGCAACTTAAGGATGTCAAAGGGCGCTGAAGGGATTTACTCGGCACTAGATAAAAGGGCTCTTTTCTGCTGGTGGAGCATGCACCAATTTTGTACATTTTTATAGAGACTGAAAATTGAATTGCACACAGATCATAAGCCCTTGATAGACACATTTCCCATCAAAGATGTATGAAGGGCAACACCACACATGGCACATTGTTTACTTATACTTCAGGAGTAATCATAAAAAGGCAAAATATGCCAAAGGCATATGGACCAGTAATGAAGACTGTTTGTCCAGACTGACACTGTCAGAGAAAGATGAAGTGTAAGATTTTGCCAAAAAGTAATTAATTTATTCCATAAAGGCAGTGATCCATCATGGATAATGATATTCGTAGATATATAAGAAATTACTTGGAATGCATGGTCAGTAGTAAGTCACTTTGTGGTAATGGAAATGCCCATTGTACATCCATGTTATACTGAACCTCCATTGCAGAGAGTATGGGTGATATCAGTGACCAAATCGATATGGGGCACATTTGCTATTGTTATAGTGGACTATTTTTAGGTTGAGTATAGCAGAGCGCAAGTGCTGCTTTTCTGACGTGTTGGCATCTATGTGGGCTTTTAACCACGCCCACCTCACACCCATCACTTTCACTCATTTGTGGGCTTGCCTTTCAAAAATCCTTTGATGACATTGGTAAATGCTTTACATTTGACCCACCTTCGGGCGGTTTTGTTACAGCCCTGGGGACCGACCCTGTTACATGGATAATTGTGCGTTTCCCAATATGTTTGACTGCAAGCAAACTTCTTTTTCCTTTTGTATCTCTCCTTCGTGCTCATGCTCATGTCCGCGATGGCACTTTGAATTGACTTGCTTATGTCAAATGTTTTACTTTTCATTTTCAATTTATGTCGCTAGAAAAGTCCAGTTAGGAATTTACAACGCTAATAGCTCTAACTCGAGCAAACACGAGACCCATTGCATTGCAAATGCTTATTTTTAATTGAAGTTAAGTTAGTAAACAAAACAAAGACGGAAGATTCTGTTGTGGTTGTGGAGCCAATGCATTCAAGAGGAAATTGTTATAGACAGTGGTCCCAATCTGGGAGGAAATGGCAACATTTTTTTTTTTTTTATATATTTGTTTATTGATTATTATGTAATAAACATACAACAATGCAACAAAAGACAAGCCCACAGATCATGAATACAAAGGCTATATCGGATTCCGTCCCCGCCATGTCACCGGGACACAGTCTATGAGGAAAGGCACAGATGATTTTCTGCACAGGTACACTGCATAAAAGTCCTGTAATGTCACTAGTACTCCCCCAGCCTCAGCAAATTGTACATTGCAAAAACATGGTCCAAGCGCGGGCCTCACACAAAATGTCCGTAGGGCTAGAAACTAAATACAAAATCAGCAGGTAAGAAAAGAAAACAGAAGGCAGGCAGAGAAAGGACACAGAAGCACACAGCCACTATCTGTTACAACTCTGTCGTCCCATTTCCAGGGGGCGCTGTAAGAGGACTGTCGGAAGCCTGGGAATCACCTTGAACACCTATCTAGAGTCCCTTGCTGACTCCTGTTTGTTTCTCTTTTCTCCATGGTACACTTGTGTAGGACTACATTTGCTTCTTGGGACTGCAAATCCCATAATGCACAGATTGGTAGTCAGGAAAACCCGGATTCTGTTTCCAATTGTTTTCAATGGGAGAAGTCCAGTTGCTCCTTTTCACTGGATCCTCTCCTCCAGGACTTGCAAGTGTCCGAAACCACACACACCTGAAACCTCTCCTGTGCAGCCCAGCTTGGAACTGCTTATAAGCAGCCATTTCCTCAAGCTCCCCGTCGTGCATCGGACTTCGATTCCTTTGTGTTACAGACCCTTTGTCGGATGGTGTTCCAGTTTTGTTCCTGTTCTGTTCCAGCTTGATCCTGTTTCCTGTTTCTCTGCCCTGCTCCTGATTGTTCCAGCCAGAGTCTGCTCCCTATCTCTTAGCCTTGTACCTGTTAGTTTCTTCCAGAGCCTGCTCCCTGTTTCTCTGCCCTGCTCCTGCCTTGTTTCAGCCTGAACCTTCTCTCTGTTTCCCAGTCCTGTTTACTGCTCATTTCCTACTCCCTGTATTCCAGTCCTGTCCTTGCCTGTTCCAGCCAGAGCCTGTTCTCAGTTTCCCAGTCCTGTCTCTGTCTGTCCCAGCCAGAAGTTTGCGCCCTGTTTTCAGGTCCTAGACCCGCCTTTGCTTCAGCCTGAGCCTGTTCCTAGTTCTTGCCTCTGCCTCTTTGTTTGTTCCCTTCTGTTTCTGTTTCTTCTTGGTTCTTTGTGTCTGGTAAGTGTTCTATCAGTCTTCACCAGTGCATACGTGTCCTCCTGTGTACTGGGGTTGGCTCCTGGTTTCCAGGAGGCAATTCCAGCCCCCATCCTTGTCCAGTGTTATACGTTGTATTTCGTGCCTAACAGTGACAGTGTGCTATTGCTGTTTTCTCAGGAATCGCCACTGTGTTTCCAGCTGGACCCACAAGAGCGTGTCCTGTGTATGTAAGTACTATCCTTGTTTGTGCTCTAGGGTCCAGAGACAGAATCACTTCTGCTGCCTCCTTTCTATGGGGCTGGCAGGGTGACTATCTGTAAGAGCAAACTGCACAGAGGCATTGAGATTCCCTGTCACTGTGGGAGGTTCTGCGCCTTACTCTGTGTACAACCCCAGCGTGTTTGTCCACTAGTAATCCGTTTCTATTTGTTCACACAAGGGTTGCTCTGCTTTTACTTTCCTGTTTCCTGTGCCTGTCTATAGCTGTCCTTTCCGTGTATGCCTTTAGCTGCTCTTCTGCCCTAGTACACTACCTCTTTAGGATATTCGGTGACCTCAAGGGGTGTCCCAACCAGAGTTCTGATCAGACCTGCCCGAAACCGTGACACTATCATCTTCACACAATTCTCAGCGTGGGAGAGAAGCAGTGGGAGATAGTCACCTAGCACGTGGGCAATCATGTAGCACAGACGCAGCCTCACTACAAGGCCTCCAAAAAGGAGCGCAGCGGAGCCCAGATATCCTTTGGTCGGGAATCCTCTGGAGTCAACTCCCAAAAGATCATCAGCTGTTCATGACAAAAGGAGGCATCATGCAGCCAGTCGGATCCACGAGGGGCCCGCCCCCAGCCCCAGCACATGGCAACCCTGCGCTTAGCCAGCAATAGGAGCAGGCCCACCAGCCTTCTATGAGTCAGCCAAACCTCATCCAGACACCCAAGCAGCGCTAAGCTGGGGGATATAGGCAGCTCCAAGCCAGTCATCTCCGCAATCATGCGCATTACCTCCACCCAGAAAGCATAAACCTTAGCACACTCCCACGCAAGATGCAGGAATCCAGCACCAGGGGCACGGCACCGTTCACAACACGCATCCGCACGCAGGCCCATAGAGCAGAGACCACTAGGGGTATAATATAGGCGGTGCAAAAACTTGAAATGAATCAGACGTAGCCTATAGTTGGGGGACAAAGCTCTCATATGCGTACAGCATCTCTGCCACGCCGCCTCAGAAATAGGCTCGCCCACATCCGCTTCCCATCGCACCCTAGCAGACGCTACAATTTCACCTCGCCGCTCCTGGATGCAATTATACAATTTAGTAATTAATTTACGCGGCGACTGAGCGTGGCACAATACCTATAGGGCCTGACATTCCAGTGGAGTCTCGGAAAGTCCAGAGAATCGAGCACGCAGCATAGCGCAGACACGCAGTGCATACATCCGCTGCAGCGCAGTGGTGCGTCCATCCCCAAGCGCATCCCCGGGGGAGATCAGTCGACCATCCACGAAGCAGTTGCCCAATTCAGTTAAATTCGAATCTTAAAGAAAGTCACGCAACCTCACATCACGGTACATCCTAACATCAGCAGCAGCAAGAACCGGCAGCGAGGGAGCAAAAGGTGTACTAACTCCAGAGTGGTGCAAAAGCACTGTCCAGGCTCGAGTAGTGCACGTCAGTGTCAACGCCCTGTGATCGAGGCCGGGAGGGACTGCCAAGGGCACGAGCCAAACCATCCGGCCACACCGCATCACTCTCAGGCGCAAGATGTGGCAAATACCGAATCGAACGCAGCCAATAATATGTAAAAGGCGCCTCAGCGCAATAATAGTAAAGCTCCAGATCCGGGGCAGCTAGGCCACCCAACTCAAATGGTAGCGTCAGCTTCTCCCAGGCACTACGAGGCTGTCCGCCCGCCCAAACCAATCGGACCAGAGCAGAACGAAGACGCTTCAGAAAGCTCGCTGGAAGTAGAAGAGGGAGGTTCACAAACAGATACAGAAATTTAGGTAATACCATTTTCACAATGGCAATACGCCCAATCAGCGAGAGCGGAAGCGAGCACCATGCCTTGACCTTCTCCTCCAACCACGAAATACCCTTACCATAATTGGCCAGCCAGAGAGCCTCTACATCGCAACTCAACCAAACTCCCAGATAACAAACCGGTCCGCTCGCCCACTCAATCGAGTACCGGGAAGGGAAATCTGCCACACCCGCAGACAGAGGCAGCACCACAGACTTAGACCAGTTGATCACAATCCCAGAAAAAGTGCCAAAACGCACTACCTCATCCAACAAAACATCTAAACTTTTACACGAGTCACGAACGTACAACACAATATCATCAGCATACATAGATATCAGAATTGGCCGCTGCCGAAACGGCAGACCCCTATCATTATGGTGCTGTCTCAGCCACGCCGCAAAGGGCTCCATTGCCACAACAAAAAGTAACGGGGACAAAGGGCACCCCTGACGAGTCCCTGGGGTGACCGGAAAAGGGTCTGAAATATTCCCGTTTAAATGCAGTCTGGCAGTAGGGGACGAATACAGCAATCCAATCGATTTCACACAGCGAGCACTCAGTCCCACTCTAGCGAGCAGCGCAAACATATACTTCCATGCCAAAGAATCGAAAGCCTTAGTGGCATCCCAAGACCCCGCCGCCGCATTCTCGTCAACCTCCATCGAGCCTGCGACCGCAAAAAACATACGCAAATTGTGAGATGTGGATCTTCCAGGCACAAACCCAGACTGATCCAGTATCACCAGCTTCGGGAGCAGCGGCTGCAACCGTGCCGCAATCATTTTGGCCAAGATTTCATTGTCGATGTTGATCATAGAAAGCGGGCGATACGAGTCACAACAGCACTGACCCTTACCCGGCTTGAGTATCGTGACAATCAGGGCCTCACAGAGTGAGGCTGGAAGGATCCCAGCTTCCAGTGACTCCACATATACCTCCAGGAGGTAAGGAGCAAGAATATCAGAATACTCCTTGTAAAACGCAGGGGTCAAGCCATCCAGTCCATCAGACTTATCGCTAGGCAGACTGCGAATCACCGCAGCAACCTCCTCCACTGAGAATGGGGCATCGAAATAAGAACGATGCGCATCATCAAACCATAACTACGCAATCTCAGAGGAGTAAGCCTGTGCCGCAGCAGCGTCCAACCCTGTCAGCTCTGCATATAAATTTGCTAAACATTGGGTGAAAACCTGCATAGCGCCACGCATCCCAGCCACACATTCACCCCAGGGGCCGTCAATCTCAGTAACATAATTGCTAGCCCATGGCCTATGCGGCATGCTCGCCAGCGTACGTCCGGCCATCTCCCCCTCACTATAGAGTCGCCCCCTGGCATACCTCCCCAGAAACCACCTTAAATACCTCCCACAAAGTGCCGGCCGAACTCACAGATCCACTGTTGTCAGCAAAAAAAAAGAACTATGGCCTCGCCGACCTCCTCACGAAACACCCTGTCCCGGAGCGCCCCTTGAGGCAGCCGCCACAAAAACATGTGCTCCAGCCCACAGGGCACCACCAGCACTAACTTAACCGGCGAGTGATCCGATAAAGTGCGAGGCAGGTGATCCACGGATCGCATCCAGAGCTCCACATCCCTTGTACCCAACCAGCAATCACTGCGGGACCAGCTACTGTGAGTATAGTTAACACAGGTACCCTCTCTAGCGGCTCCGTGCCTCACCCTCCACAGATCCACCAAAGCACCCTCATTCATCACTGACGTCAGAGCCCTCACCGCAAAAAACGTGTTACACCCTAGCTAAACTTTCACGATCCATTGTCGGATCCAGAATCACGTTAAAGTCTCCACCCCAGATTACCGCGCCATTATCCAGCAACTCCACCAGGCGCCACAACTCGCGAAAAAACACAGGGTCATCAGTGTTAGGACCATAGACGGAGACAGGCCTAGAAGCACTGTCCAAAAATGTACCACTCAGTATGACGTATCTGTCATTAGGATCAGCAACTATCTTCTGAGTGCGCCACTGCAACCCTTTATGCAGCAATATCGCCACACCACGGGCATAGTGCGAAAACACCGAACAGTGATATTCACTGATCCAGCCTGCCCTGCGTAGAAGTTACAAAATGTGCCTCCTGCAGCATACAGATATCAATTTCATGGCGTTTAACATACGCAGACATAAGGCGCGCCTTTCGCCCATCATTCAGCCCACGGACATTACAAGCCAGACAACGCACAGTTATCATATTTCTCGTTCCCATCTCAGCCTCCCCGCAAGCAAAAGGCACCTCCACCGTACCCCAACCTGCCAGGTAATGGCAACATTTTTAAAAGAACATGATAAAACAAGGTGGCATTTCCCAAGGGAAAATGGATTTGTGTTGAGATTTTAGTGTTGGGAGAATGTGTGTACTTGATTTGGGCGAAGAATGTGGTTTGGAAAAAATATTAAACTTCACACTTTGTTACTGGGGAATGTCTGTCTGCGTTGTTGTGCAAAAGGAAGCTAGACACTGTTGTGTGTCCTTCATGGATCAGAAGATGTGGAAAGAAACAAACGTGAGATTGTATGCGGATCAAGTTAAGAAGGACTGGACAGGGTTTGGTAACGCAGTGGAGTTCGAGAATGGTGAGTGATGAAATGTGAGTAGAGAGATAGAGTACATTGGTGACAGTATGATCAACCGAAGGGAACAGAGTTGTGAAACGAAAGAACGAGGCAAAAGAGCCAGGTTGCTTCAAGGTTGTTGAATTGATTGTTTCTTCATGCTCTAGTTGCGGCATACACTAAATTGTAATATTCTATGCTTAGTTACATTCAAATTCTTCATTGTACATATACCTAATGAGTTGTTTCTTAGTATTCTTTATTAGTATGAGGGAGACATGTTACGTGACTAGATTGTGGCTTAACCAAGAATTCTGTGATGCATTTGGTGTGTTAATTTAAAACTGGGGCTGTAAATTCCACATCAAAACACTTGCATTGTCGGGGTCCTATGGGTTTGATGTGGGGTGTTTCCTGTGACATAAACATCATCTTGTACAGTTAGTGTGCAGTTATTTGTCCCTATTGAATTGAGGAACCGTGTTTTTCCAGGTGATGCCACGAGTAGTTTTCTGGAGAAGTCATGATTATAACAACATGTATTCTAAAAGAAGACATTAGTGTGAAATGAGGCAATTTCCCTCGGGAAGCAGAACTCTCTTTTGGGTGACATCTTTGTTCACACTGAGAGCTTTTCCTCCAAAAACAAAATGGTAGTTATGGTAATTATCAAGTTACCTGAAATTGGTGCAACTAATCGGAACCCCCTGTTCCAAAAAACCTGCCCGCAACAAATGACCTGCTGAAGGTTGTAGTCATCCTAAACTTCATCAAGGTGATAGTCAACCTTCACATTTGCAATCTTTAACACCACACCTCGTCAGAGTTGAGGTGAAATAAAGGAAGTTGAAGTCTGTAAAGGTAGGACATACATGTTACTACTTGTTAAGAAAACTTGGACTTGGGGGATTTCTGGAAATGGCAAGTAGGTATTTTTCATGTTACATGTTCATGTTTGGCTCAGGAATAGGTAAGTGCTATAGCGCTTTAAGGTATGATTGTAGTTGAGTGACCTGTTCTCCCATCTTTTTTAACAGATTGTAGTCCAGAAAGGTGAAGAGGTCAACGGCTATATTAAAGTCTTGACAGGACGTAAAGTGGGGTTGTTCCCTGTCGACTTCCTGCAAGAGATCCTCTGAGGGATTGGGCAGAAGAATGGAGGTTTCGAAACCCAATGGTGTCAAAGCATGGGAGTTGTGACTGATTCCTCTTCTGCGAAGAAGAAAAGTGTCCCCTGTGAAACGACATCTACTTCGCATGGAGCCTCTTTTGTCTGACAAGAATAAAAATGTAAAAAAGTAAAGACCGAAACAGAGAAGTTGTGCTGCTGATCATAGTCTGTGCAGCGGTGTCCCGACTGCAACCCTGCTGAATAGTGCACGAGATCTGGATTTTAGAACTACTGAATAGAATGGAGACTTTTGTCTCACAGTACACTCACAGAGAATGAAGATGGCCTTATCTGTTGATATCAACAAAGGGTAACCTCTTTGAAATGTAGGTCTGGTGTTTCTCCATCAGTGACTTCATTTGCCCAGGTGGTCCCCTATTTCATCACAAACAGCTGTCTGCCTTTGGTGGAACTTCAATTGTATGTTAAGTTGGAGTCTTCCACTTGTTTTCTGGAGGATAAGTAGAGATTTCACAACACACACATGGCCTTAAGACAACTTCTGGATGAGACTACTGAAGGGCTCGCAAGGTGTGGGTGTAAAAGTAAAGACTTATGAATGCAGGTTAAAATACCTGGCATGCTTTCTTCATAGCACACCTGTTACTTTCACTCTCACAACAAAGGTTTTGTACAAATTACAGGGAGAGTTTGGGAAACTGTAATCATCTGCTTTCTTCTTATTTATGACACACAATTCCTGTTTTGGTGCCCGTTTCGTTCTAAATACATGCTCGACACACCCATCACAAAAAGGTTTTTAGGAAGAAAAATCCCACAAGTCAAAATCATATAGAACTGCGTTGTTTGAGTAATGAGTGGTGGTGAGACTGAGTGGGTATTTTGGGTTGGAGGGTGTCTTATCGCGCAAAGGAAGGCCACTTTCAGAAAACGTTCTATTGACATTTTTATTTTGTTCACAAGGGCAATCTTGGACAGCTTTTGCTGATAGACCTGCAATGTTCTTCACTTTGGGTGATCATGCTGCTTGACCAAATCCATCAAGTTAGTCAATGTATCAGAAAAGTGAACACTTTTGGAGGTGCCTAAAAGCTTCAGTATATAACACGCTTCCCCCTTCTAGTCTATCCAACTCTGTACATACTTTGAAAGGAACCTCACAGATTCATAGTAGGAGAGCGTGGTACTTTAAGTACACCAGCCGCTGCTGACTAATTTAGGTTTAGAAATAGGTTTATGTAGATAAGGGACTAGGCTCTGAACCTAGGTAGTGAAGAGTTCAAACCCCATTTCATTGTCTTGTAATACTGTGCATTCTGGTGTTAGTTCCTCAATGTGTCTGCCCTGTGTAAATGGAAGAATATATTATGAGCTACTACAAAAAGAGATATTTGGGATGCATTTGTAAATATATTTATTGAGGAGTTGTAGATCGCACAAGGGCCAAGATGGGGGCCCAAAAGAATATATTTAGTATACATGAGTGGATGGTGCATCAATAAGTGCACAGCTTTGCAGTTGTCATTTCTTAGACCGACCTCATATTTTCATGCAAGAATTACTGTGAATTGTTGTAGAGCTTCTTGTGCTATTAACATTGCTCCTCTTGTCAAGGCAGATCATACAGCAATGTCTTTAACAAAAACCGAGAGTCATACTGCGGAGAACCTTTCATTTCTCCCACATATTTGTAGTAGTTGTTGAGTAACTAATGGAAGAAGCCCTTCCCAGCAGCGTGGCTTACCAGCAAGGACTCATGTTCTGCCTCTTAGCGAGGATCACGAATAATGCAGGGTGCCAGTCTAGGAGGGCACCTATTTGCTGTTCTTTATTGCCAAAAAAGTTTCTTGAAAATTCTACTCAACATATGGGTTTTTGAAATTTCAACTCCGGTAGGTCTCTGACTGCGCTCATTTTAAAACCTTTTCCCAGAATTGTAATATTTGTTTTTTGAAGACCCTCTTTTTCACTACGTTGTTTTAAAGGCTTGAAGATAAGGGTGGTAAAATCCTATATAGAGTCCCATGTAAGGAATCCATGTGCTTCCTATGTGTCACTGCATGCGAAAGGAATGTCAAAATCTGAAATGTTATTGAACAGCTTAGATAGGTGCTTTTCAATCAAGAAATTTGAGCAGGATTTTGGTGGGCTTTTGGTTGGATCAGAGAAAAGACTGTCCACTTGCAAAGATTTACTAAAGAACAGTTTCCCCTTTTTTAGTTGAGCACACAAGCGCTTTGACCTGTTGTAAGTATGGTGGACATTTAACCACGCCCACCCCACTTCCATCTTTTTCACTCGTTCGTAGGCATGCCTTTCAAAAATCCTTTAGCAATATTGGTAAATGCTTTATGTTTGTCCCTCCTTGCGGTAGTTTTGTTACCGCTTTGCAGACCGCCCCTGTTACATGGATTATTGCACGATTGCTTATCCGTTTAACTGCGAGCAAACATCTTTTTCTTTTTGTGTCTCTCCTTTGCGCTCATGCTCATGGCGGCCATGGCGCTTTGAATCGCCTTGCATATGTCAACTGTTTTACTTTTCATTTTCAGTTTATGTGGCAAGAAAAGTCTAGTTAGGAATTTACAGTGTTAATAGCTCTAACTCGATCAAAAGCCAGACCCACTGCAAATGCTTGTTTTGCCCTATGATCACTGCATAATCGGAGGCCATTTTCTGCCTCTACCTTAAAATCGTGCTGTGTTTTTCAAACGCTTGCATTTTTATGCGTGTCAGTCTCCCAGAGCCTTCCAAAAAGACCCCTTTCATTCACTATAAGGGTTTAAAGTCTGGATAAAATATATTTTTTTCTTGTGAACGTGGCAAGAGTTCCATTGATGTTTTTTGCTTTAACTACCTTTGTAGAGTCAATATCGGGAACAACATTGCTTGTGGAAATAGTTTACTCCAGCTAATGTGAAGCATGCCAGCGTTGTTACTTTCCTTCGACCTACTTTTCAACAGCTCCTCCAACATGTGGTGGAAGCCCCATATTTGCGTCACAGGATTTCTTAAGAGGGAATCAGCACTTGAACTATCTCCTTGGATACTATTGCTCCTGGGCGCACTAAAAATACCTTCAGGTCACATCATGTTACCCCATAAAATTAAAAGTGGTACAAGAGTGGCACTCCTTCAATGTTTACGAGTTGTGAGCCGGCTCGCTTTATACAGCAATACTGGTCGTCCACCTACAACTATTCACGGCCTTCGACTAGATGGCATTTCTAGAGAGTTTCACTGTGCAAAGTTGCCTTTTTCACTGTCTCATAGTGAGCGTACATGCTGAGGTTCTGACATTAAAGTTCCTTACCAGTTTACCACTATGGAAACGTAAAGGGGAAGAAACCACTGAAGTCCTTCTGAAGGATGGTGACATATGTCTATAGTATCGTGGTTTAAGGGGCAAGCTTTTATTTTCTTTTTCAGAATTTTGTACATGCCTTGTTTCTGGTGGGGAAACCTTTCAATAGAGGCTGCAGGTTCTTTGGTGTACAGATTATCCTGTTAAATGTTTCTTATCTAAGGCACTTTTTTGTTTTGTTGTAGCACTCAAATAGTTTCACATTCAAAGGGAAATACTAGTAATCTATGTTGGCCGATATTTAAACAGATGGACGAACGAGACAGAACTTTTTTAGTTCATCCAAATAGCCACTTTCGTAGCAGACAAAAGAAGATCATGTCTTTCTGGTTGGCAGTTTTGCGCAAAAACTGAATCAACCCACACTGCCTCATTACGAGCCTGGCGGTCACCAGACCGCCAAGCTCTCAGATAGCGGTCTGACCGGCGCCTTTGCGGTGGTATGCGCTCCTCATCACAACCTTGGTGGTCGGACTGCCAGCTCCCCCAAGATCGGAGATCCCAGCAGTCTGGAGGTGGTGGCGGTCCTAATCCGCCAGGGCAGCGCTGCTACGACCCCCTTCTCCGCCAGAGGTTTCATGGCCATACCACTGCCATGAAAATGCTGGCGAAGAAGGGGTACAAGAGGCCCTACGGGGCCCCTGCACTGCCCATGCACTTGGCATGGGCAGTGCAAGAGCCCCCCTGGCCAGCACCATCTCAATGTTCACTGTCTGCTTTGCAGACAGAAAACATTGCACGGGTGCTAGTGCACCCTGTGTTCTACAGCATTGCCGCAGGCTCGATTAGTAGCAGGAGACAATACTGTAGGCTGTTTCCCGCTAGGCCAGCGAGCAGAAACTCAGGTTTCCGCCAGCTGACCTGGTGCGAAACTGTTAATTGGGCAGCGGGGAGGTAGCCTGTATGGCGGCAACCTCCTAGTTGGAAGTTAGGCGGATGGTGTAAACCGTCCACCAAACTCATAATGAGCCCCACGGTGTCGGTTCTCCATTTTTAACCCTTTTCTTGCAACCGTAAGCAAATGTTCAGAGGCCGTTTGGATTTAGTTACAAAAGGTTGCCATAAGCCACTCCCGCATGCAGAAGGGCCAAGTACTTGCTAACATTTGAGTGCAGAACTATTGCCTATCTCCTTTAGTTCAATTTATAAAATGCTTTTCCTCTGGCTTGAGGTGCCCATAGAAAATAAATGCCATTTAATGGTTTTTGTCTTGTGCCCTGCAGTGATGTCTTCTGTGCCTCACTACAAAATACCGAAGACTGCTTTGTGCCTCACCCTGTGAATAAATTGATTCTTTTTCTTTTTTTCCACAAGTCAGGCAGAGAGGCACAATTTTTCTTGCTTTTTTTTTTTAGGAAAGTTTTGTTTAATCCCCAGTATTTTTCATTTTCTTCTGAGCCTGGATCCTTTTCAGTGCATGGTGTACAGAAGATTTCAGAAAGTCAGCTCAAGAGGGAGTAGTCTATAGAGGACCACGGTCTACGAAAAAACATGCCAAGTGGTGACATTCCTTTGCTACCCCGGCACTCTGAAGGACAACTGCTAGCACCAAATTGTTTCTTTCTCCATCGATCCTGAAACATTTCTTTCATCATTGATCCTATACATGATCTCTGGAGCATCTGAGCCTCCAACCCCAATACAGGGCTTCTTACCCTAATGTCTAGATGACCCCCTTTCCTTAAACATGTTCTTGTTTTACAAACTCACTACCTTCAACTGAGCCACTGTTGCCTTCTCGGATTCCCTCTGTTATACTCTAAAGACTCCAATGCTCCTTATCTACCCTTGGTGGCCATTCCTTAAATCTTTGATATGATTGGATCCACCTCATGACTAGAAAGATTGGCTCCTGTCCCGTAATGTACAATTGTAGTACAAATGCCCACCGCCCACTTCATGTGGAATTTTCTCCAGGGATTTCGCCTCAAAATCCAGGCACAAACCCAAGCAAAGCGTGAGTTTATTTTCACTGGATAATGCCCATGTTTTTGCTTTCGTGGTTGCAAGCAAAACATAGAAAACTTTGAGCTGCTGTGTGAAAAAAGCATACCCACTTATTCGCCATGTACCTTGTTGCTGCACTGTTTAAATAAATGGGGGCAGCTGAAAATTTCAAATGATGGGCTGCATCCAAATGGGGCTAAGGATCACGAGAAATCTTTCTTTTCAGCTGCGTTTTAAATATGATTTTGAACTGTGTATTAAATATGATTCTAAAATGTTTATTTAATATAATAGCTTCTCTGCTCTTTCTTTTTCTTTTTTACTTTTAATAACTTTGAAATTATTTGCTGCTCTGTATCACAGAAGTACTTGTTCACTCTTCCTACTCTCTGAGTTGTGGTTGGTATCACAAATTTCCTCCTAAAATGCTTTCCATCCCTTCCTGGTGGAGCCAGTAGACCAACAGTAGTCCATAATATTTTTTTTTTAAAAAGGAAAACTTACTTTCCTGCATACAGCCAAATGTGCTGGTGCCCTTGCCCTTAATCAAAAATGGCACCCAACCAAGTGATGAACTCAGGTCACCCACACGCAGAGAATCACGGGTGATATACAAACTACTGTGGGTGTGCCCAGAGCTCATCTTTCCTTCTCTGAGCATTGCCTTTAGGTCTCTAAGTTATTGGACTCTGAGTGGGCATTGAGACTCTTTATTTTAACCGCATAATATCTTGGCAACTAAAATGTGGTTTGCAGCTTTGAGAAGTGACAACTTGTCCCGGCTTTTGGGTAAGGTTTTGTTGGGGTGTAATGCATGTGGCTTTGCGGTGGCTTGAATGTTGTGAGGAGGCCCTTGTCCCAGCAATGGTTGTCTGTGGTCACATGTCACGTTTCTGTTTCAGAATTTCTTTTAAAATGGAGGCTTGTTTAAACAGAAACTGGTCGTGTGCGTGACGAGGCACTTTGGAGGTTTAAGGAATGTGCGGATGTGAATTTAAGCACAGATAAACACTGTGGTGTTTAGCTGTGTTTAAAGTCTGAGTAGCTGCAGCCTCTGGACCGGGAATAGCTACTTTTTGACGTTGAAAGAAAATATTGAACGTACAAGTGGGTGAAGAATGTTTACACATTTATTTTTTACAATCTAGGTTAGGGATTTTTCCTGGTGCTGATCTGCTTTCTCTGCAGACTACTGGGAGGAATTGTGACTGATTTCTGCTGGTGGTAACTGAAGAATAGCAGATGCCTGAAGGAAATCTCAACGTATTGTATTTTATCTGACCTTCTGTGTTTTTGTTGATATTTTAATATCTCTTTTGTTTTAAGTCCCTCAACTGTGACAACCTTTCTCATTGATAGGGAAAGTTGCTTACGGAGGTTGATGGTATTAGGGAGGACAGTCAGAATGGGGCGAGGGAAGATATTAAATTGCTTTATCTGGATGTGGCCGAGCCATGATGCCAAATAAATCTTAAGTGATGTACTTGCCTTCTCAGATAATTTCTTTTTGACAAATAAATTCTGAATAACGTTAAAACCCCATGTGCATTGGTTGCTTTTTTGTGTGAATATCTTCTTCTTGAAAATGTTACACATAATCAATACAATGAATACAATCCTAGACCCAAATGAATATAGGACTGCTCAATATTAAAAAATGGACTAAACTTATAGGCCTCTTGTTCATTAGAAGTCCTCAGATTGGTATACGAGTTGGGGGAAGTGGCAAATATTCAAAGTTGAATTGACACGGCTAACCCCAAAACCAAATTAAGGGTCCTTATCACAGTCTGTCCTCATTCTCTGTCCCTTTGTGACACCCCCAAATCTGGCGGCAACCTCCATGTCTGCTTCTAACATCAGCGCAAGGCCACCTCCATTTGGGCAGAAGAAGAAATCGAAAGGAAGAGAATGTCAAACCAAAGAATTTTGACGCCCCACACTTTGTCCAATGGACCCTGCTCTAACCATGCCAGATTTCTCCTGCAACTAATAGCATGCTCTTTCGGCTACCTTCACCCCAAAAATATATCTTATCTTCTGTCTTGGCAGTAGCTCTGTGGTGAACAGCATTTCAGTCTTAGCGCCCACTGTCTCCATCTGCTTACTAATTTCTACAACGTTTTTTCGCCTGGCATCCATATCAAGGCATCTTGGAAGAGTGGGATCAGTCCGCAATCTTCCAACAGTATTCCCTTCTTCATGTTGCTTTAAGCAGTACACTGCTTGTTTTCTGCTCCTTGAACACAAAATAGAATGCTTGGGAGTTTGATGTTACTAAAATTATATGTATAATATACTTACTTATAGTTATAGGGAATTTCAGGAAGGCCTCTTCATCCAGTGGTCTATTTTTGGGTTGTTCTCTTTTTTTTACCTCTAAAAGCATACTGCAAGATGCAGGGAGTCAGCCCACTGCAGCCAATGGCCAACTTCACTATAAGTAGTGGCATTCTTCCCTTTCACCAGGAGCACACCCACACACAAAGTAGTTCCCTTAAGTACTTGGGAACACTATGGGGTCATTTTGACCCTGGCGGTCCCACTGCCAACAGGCCGGTAGTGAAGACCGCCACATTATGAATGTGGCGGGTTGGCCTCTGCCAACCTGCTACATCTCCACTCATACCGCCATGGTAGTCAGAACCGCCGGACTGGAGATAATTATCTCTGACCCGGCGGTCCACGGAAGACTGCTGGCGGTACTAGGAGACAGCCTTACAACATGGTTCCTGCGGCTGTAGCACTGCCACGAAAATCATGGCGGAAGGGCTAATGGTGACAGGGAATTCCTTCCCTGACACTGGTAGACGGCTCCCCCCCCCAGCAAGAACTAGACCCACCTTCCCCCTCCAGCCACAGCGGGCGGTGTCCTACTGGCGGGCGGGCTGGTTATCGAACTGCCAGAGTACTCTGCCTGCCAGCACGACTACTGCCAGATTTCTGCCCAAAGTGTGGCGGAAATCCAGCAGTACCCATGATATGGCGGGCGGCCTGCACTGGCGGTCTCCTGGCGCCTGCAGCTTTTGCGGTCTTCATGGAAGACCCCGAAAGTCATAATGAGGGCCAATGTGTGCTTTTTGAGAACAAAACATTTTGGTGTGGGCCCAGGAGCTTTTCCAGCATTAAGCCTTTGCAAACACAGTGGCCATAAAGAAAAAAAACATTGGCAAAGACAGAAGGCTGGCGGACAATTCCAAACCTTTTTCTTGTGTGTGGGAAGTATCTCACTCTGTGCTGTCAGGTGAATGATAAAAAGATAGTTTTTATCTCCTGTTCAGACGGAAGTGGTCCTCAGTTGCAGTCTACTAGACAGAGCAGCTGTGTGGTTTGCTAAAGACATCTTCGGGAGATTCAGAAAGCTGACCTAGGAATGCATGATGCCTGTTGCTTGCCGTTGGATTTGTAGTTTGTAACTCACATTTTCTTGCTTTCCATTTGCTGGCTTTATTTGCTTTATGCTGTCCAGCTTTAGTTTTTACCTTCCCTTGCCCAAACCTTATTTACTGTATCCTTCCAAGTGCTCCCTTTCTGTAAACAGGACTGTAAATCTTGTTCTTATCTCATCACATGTGCTCTGCATTCAAAGACCAAGGTCAAATGTCAGGCACTGTCCTCCAAGGGCACTTGTTACTTTGTTACTTTTCTTTCTCTACCTTTAAAGTGAGAGGATTTATGTAACAATCTTCCTGGATACTGGGGATAGGAAATAGCTTTTTTCTAGCACACTACAGCATTTAAATGAACTGTGTAAATATTTCAAAATATATCAGAATGAGGAACACAAATTAAGCACATTTTTTGTTATTTCTGTGTGCTGGAAACAAATACTTTAATATGATCAAAACAAATCATTATACTAGGTAATGCAATTTCCACACATTTTCATCTGTGCACTGTATAGTTTTATTAGTAAAACTGTATGTCTGTGCAAATGTAATAGTAATTTCAATTGAAAATGTGTTGTGTGTAATAACTGTGTGCTGGAGAACCATAAATACTCCACTCTATGCCACGCCACTCTACTCTGCACCACTCCACCACCCTCTGTGCCACTAACCTTTAGTCATGCTGAACAGCAGCCACACTGGTGTACAGCATTGGCTAAAACACACTGGTAAAGCCAATAGCTCTTGCATAGGCAAGACCTATTGACTTTTCCAATTATGTTTTTTTCAGTGCTGTTAATTAATTCATCACTAGTGGACCTTGTTTGTACTCAGGTTTCTTGAGCAAGGCACTAGTTTTGGCAAATTTGGCATTCATAGTGGTGCAGTTAACAAAATGTCAGAACGCTTGTTGGAGTGTGCGTCCTATTCTGGTATTTTAATATGTGTTGTGTTTCCTCTAGTAAAGGACTGTGTACCCAAGGTGAACTGATTCTTTGTAGAGAGTCTGTTATATAAGTTCTCGGGCAGGCTGAGGGCATCCTTTCTCTTGGTTGGGTATCTCCAAGGCACTCCATACTAGGCACATTAACCTTGTGACCAAGAACAAAGCACAGTTCATGCATTGTATTAAAAGTACTAGAAACTTCAATTGTAAATATAAAAATGTATTAACCCACCAAACATACCACCATTATATAATATACGCTGAAAGTTTTAGCACATTATGACTGTTAGAAAAAAATGGAAGCTGCACACTGCATTTGGTATTCTGAGCATGGGAGACAATATTCCCATTGAAAGATGCGTTTATAACTGTATAGTTTGTACATATATTAATTCAGACAGTATGGACCATGCTATATTGTCACAGGTGTTTAACCATAAGAAATGACCAATTAGTGAGAGATTTTACATAACTATATCCCCGGCATGTGGGTAACAAAGTAAATCACTTTAAAAAAATCTAATTAATCTGGTATCTTTTGTTGTGATGGTCAGTGGGATCCACCTTCCTACACTGAGCATCATCTGTATGGCAATGAGCAGTCAGCCATCTGTTAACATATGGCAAGGGATTCCAAAGTGGAAGAGGAGGAACAATGAGCTCTATGAACATTAGTAAAGAAAGAAAGGTGATACGAAGACAGTTTTGTAAGGGTGGTACTGAATCTCTTTTTGCAGTCACTTGAAGCTGCTGTGTTTATTGTCCTCAAGACAGGTGCAGCTGTTCTGTAATCCCATTCTCACCAATTTCTATATAATCACTGAAACCTTCTGATATGATTTTAAAATTAAGAGAGAATCTCCTGAACAGGTCTACGCAGTAAAACATTACACACACTCAAAATTACTCTTCTGCATTTGTTTGAGGGCTGCTAGGAGGGAGTTTTTGCAGGGTCCTTATGTACATGGACAGCAAACACATATTGAGCCTTTCACTGTAGCCTCATCTTGAAGGAGCCAGCCCTCTATAATCTCACATGATCTTTCGTCTTGTACATACCATAACTGAATTACATCTGAATTACATCAGCCTGCCAGACCTAAGAGCATTATAATAGCAAAGCTACACTGTGTTATTATGTAATTATACAGTACATCACAAAGTCTGCACCTTCGCTTCAGTAAGTAGGTGTAAGAAGGGCAAAAAACAAGACTAGCCATACCCAGGCAGGGTAACAACCTGGCAAATTGGAATGCTGCCATATATAACACTCTTGAATTTCCAGAGCTCTAAAAAGCAAGTTGTCTTTCTTTAAAGGGAAACAGCTCTTCAACATTTAGTAATTACAATTGGTAAATAAAGCACATCATTCCAAATGCTTGGAAATCATTTTGTTGTGGTGTCACTGATTTAGATACTTCTGCACACAAAAAAAATATTTGGGTGATGGAGGAGCAAGCAGGATTATGCAAAGCTGCCCTTATGTGAAGGGAAAATGCATTGTGGCAGCATAGATGAGAGACAAAAGGAGCACACAATTTCTAGAAGCCAGCAAATAAGTGTGCATTAATCTGGGCTACTGACCAAACGTCAAACAATTGCTTCAAGTTGACAAGTGTAGCATACTTTCATCAGTCTATGCATTTTCCCTAACATACAGCAATAAGTGGAACCTGAACTGGGGCTTAGCTATGAAAGGTATGTAGATAACTCTTTTGAGTGATTTCATAGACTATAATGTTGTTCCATGTATAATGCGAATCTAGGCCGTGTATAGGGTGCATATGACAATTGACTTATAGTTGGCTTCTGCCAGCTGCCCACGCTCCAACCTCATGTGCCAAGAATTAAAGACAAAAATATCAACCTTCAATGTAAAACAGAATACTTAAAGAGGTACCCTTTAAGTGTCTGCTTTGAACAATGTGAAAGCAGAAAACCTGGGATCAATCTTGGCTTCCACACTTGACAAAATTGTGTGATCTTATGCAAATCGCTCTCTTGTGTTTAATTTAGTGGACTATAATGTTGCTCTATGCATAATGAGAATCAATGTCACATATAAGGTGCATGTGGCAAATGACATGCATGTAGATTCTACCTACCACCCACGCTCCAACTTCGTGCACCAAGAATTAAGGACAAAGCTTTAGCCTTTGATGTAAGCAATGCTCATCCTGTAGCAGAATTACAGAACATGCAAACAGAAAACCTTGGATCAGTTCCAACTTCCCAACTAGACCAAATGGTGTGTTCATAGGCAAATCTTTCTCTTGTGTTTGATCTAATAGAATGTAATGTCTCTCCACGTACAATAATAATCTTGGCCACATATAGGGTGTTCATGACAATCGACTTGCCGCCTAGTTCATTAATAGCATTGTTGTCATGGCAAGGGCATGAATGTTTCTTAGTTATAATTAAATACAAGTTATCACTTTTAGTAAATGGCTGTCAATGTAGTGATGTAATCTGAAATACAATGGTGAAAAGTTTCTACATTTAACAAAATACACTTTTTTGACTTGTGAAATGACTGTGCATATTTTGTTGCAAGAAATACTTGCCAGTTTCATGGTTTGGCAGCTCAGCTCATGCAGAAACTCTCCCTATTAATTTGTTAACATGCCCATTTCCAAATAAGATAGGGTTTGAAAACAAGGTGGGGCCTGAGTTGATTGTAAGGGTACCATTGGGCTCAGCCTTTGAAGTCGGCAACATTTCCTTGGAATCGGGCTGCATGCAAGCAGATGCCACTTCACAGGGGTAGCATTTTGTCCTATGATAAAATGCAGGATTTCTTTTGCAGTGGAGTGGGTTGAAGTCGGACTGGGGGATGTGGTGTTTTAAATAAATAAATATAGCATCTTCTTTATTTAAATACTTGTTTATGTTATCATTTATAGTTTATACAGTCTATATTGCATCATTGTGTTACCTCACATTACTACACATCTCCTCCCATGAAAAGAAAGAGAAAAAGAAGAAAAAACACAAATTCAACAAATAAATTATATAAAATATTTAGCATTGTTCAATTAATCTATCAGGTTTTATTGCTATTCTTGTAGATTTTCTTAATCTTTGTTTTTCTTGTTGATAATTTGACTGAGTATTTTTTTTGTATTTCAACTCCTATTTGCTATTTCTTGAAAAACTTTTTATTTCTTGTTACTTTCTTGTTGTTATTCTTCGCTGTAATTGCTGATCCTCGTATTCTTGTTATCTCCATAGATGTTGGGTGAAATCTGCTTTGCGATTTCTGTTTTTGTTGTTTTCTTACAAATGCTAAGTCACATATTTGATATTTTTGATCTCAAATATTTATTTTGCTGTCTGCATAACATTTCATTTCATCTTTAGTTTCTTCATATTTCCTTAATATTTCTGCATGATCTTTTGGCGAACTTGCTAGAAGTTGTGGTAAATGTGTTTGTCTGGATTGTCCGAACATTAGCTCTGAAGGACATTTCCCAGTTGATCAATGTGGTGTATTTCTATAATAATGTAAAACTTGACAAAAAGCCTGATTTATTGAAATTTGTGAAGGTTTTGCTGTTAGAATTGCTTTTTTAATAGTGGCCATTAGCCTTTCTTCTTTTCCTTTATCTTGAGGCCACATTGGAGTAACTCTTCTGTGTACTATTCCCATTTAATTCACGAACGTTTGAAATTCTGTGGCATTAAAGGGTGGTCCATTATAAGTTTTTACTATGGCTGGTTTTCCCCATGTAGGAAATATTTCATGAAGAACTGGTAGTACAGTTGACGCAGATGTTGATGCAATTACCTTTACAGTGGGGAATCTGAAATATTCATCAATAATTTCTAAAAGATAATGTCCAGACTCCAATGGTCCATAAAAATCTATTGCAATATTTGACCATACAGCATCTGGTAAATCAGATGTGTAGTTCTTCCATTGTTTTTTCTTTAGTAATACATTGACATAAATGACAAGTTCGTATAATTTCTTCTACTTCACTGTCTATTTTGGGAAAACATATTTTTTCTTTTGTGAATTTTTTTCTAGCAGAAATACCTCTATAGCTTTCATGTACCAAATCAATTACGCACCTTTGCAGCACTGATGGAATGACTATTTTATTTCCTCTCAAAAGTATTCTGGATGCTGCTATAGATATTTCAGATTGTACATATTCAAATGCCCAAACCTCTTTTTTTTTTTTTTTTTACTTTAATTGAAAATTATTTGTTATTTTTTAGCCTCCATTTATTTTCAAGTATATATTTTTTTTCTTCTTGTATTGTTACATCATTTTGAGTTGCTTGAATTAGTTCCTTTTCTGAAATATTCACTGGTACTGTTGATCTTATTATAAAGCATATATATTCTTCTGTTGCTGATTGTGCTTCAATACCGTTTTTAATTGGATGCCTAGACAAGTAATCTGCAGGGTTATATTCTTTTCCTGGTTTATGTACGATTTAAAAATTATAACCTATTAGTCTCATTCCCCATCTTTCAATTCTTGGGGGCATTTCTGTTTTAGGATTTCCAAACATTGAAATTAGTGCTTGGCGCTCTGTTATGATTACAAATGGTTTCCCATAAAGGAAATCATGGTAATGTTTGCATGCCCAAACAACTGCTAAACTCTCTTTCTCTGGTTGAGAATATCTTTGTTCAATTTCTGACAAACATCTCCTTGCATATGAAACTACTTAATGAGGAGTTTCTCTGCCAGGTTTTTGCTGTACTAATATTGCACAATGTCCTATTGGACTTGCATCTACTACTAGTTCTCTATATAACTCGGGATCAAACAATTTCAAATTAGCTGCTGATGATATTTCTTCTTTTATTTTGTTAAATGCACATTCACATTATTCATCACGTAAAAAACTCCTGCCTTTTTTTGTTAGCTCTCTGAGTGAAGGGCTTATAGTGGCAAAATGTTTAAAATATCTAGAGCAATAACTATCCATCCCTAAGAATGACCATAGTTCCGATATATCTTTTGGTCTAACTATTGCATTTAAAGATGCTATCTTTGTTGGAACTGGTCTCATCCCTTCATAAGGGAATACATGGCCAAAGAAAATCATTTCATGTTTGTATATTTCACATTTTTTGAAGCTAAGTGTCAAACTCTAGTGAGTTGTTGACAAACTTCATCTAATGCCCGCTCATGATCTTCCTGTGTTTTTTCAAAGACCAAAATATCATCACTACAATTCATAGTATTTTTAACAGGTCTTAATATGTTTTTAATAGTTTCTTGGAAGATTTCAGCTGCTGAACGTATGCCAAAATGTAGTCCTTTATATCTAAACCATCCTAGATGTGTGGAAAATGTTGTAACATATCGAGATTGACTATCAATGTCTAACTGGTGGTATCCTTTGCATAAATCTAGTTTTGAGAAAACAGTAGCACCATTAAGATTACTAATCATATCATTTAGATGTGGACCTGGGTATATTTCACTTTCAATTGCAGTATTAGGTATTCGAATATCCACACAAATCCTGATATATATCAGTATCTTTTTTGGGAACTATAACAATATGCAATTCCCAAGGAGTTGGGCCACTGACTGGTTCAATTACATCTTGTTGACCTAACTAATGTATTTCCTTTTGTACTTTTGTTTGTAAATGTATTGGGATTCTTGTATGTGTTTGTGCTACTGGTTTTACTGCTTCATTAATATGTAATGTTATTACTGTATCCTTTAATTTTAATACGTGATGCTCTGACGTCATATTACAAGTCATTGCTAATAAACCTATGACTTGGGCAGTGACATTACTCAATAGACATGGTCCTGGAACTTCACCTTTTAATACATGTATTTCTTCTTTACACGTTATATCTTTATATTGTAGAGTGTCCGCAAAATATCCTGAACAGAAAACAGGTTTTTCGCTCCCCATTGAAACACACTAACATTTGACGGGCTTAATGCACGTTGAATTCAAAATTTTCATATTCCGTGATGCACATAATATTACATGTTGTCCAACTACCTAATACAAACAGGATCTTCTGTGAACCAACCATTGTATCCACAGAAGTTGTTTTCTTTATGTCTTCTCTTTTTATCATATTAATTTGTTTAATATTTGCTTCTTAACACATCATATACAATCTTTCAGATTGTTCATCTTCTTCTTGTGAATTATATTCAACGCCTTCTATCTGTCTGATAAATGTAGTATTTCCTGTTTCCTTTTTGACATCTGAAACATTTGGTTTGTTCTAAATTTCTTTTGCATTTTTGATTTCTTTCTTATCTTTCTTAAATCTGCATACATTTGTAAAATGGTTACATTTTCCGCACTCCCTGCATTGTTGTCCTAATGCTGGACATGTTTTCACATGTGGGATTTGGGACCTACATCTATAGCATATCCTCCTTTCTTTATTTGATGTTTCCAATTTTATTACATTGTTATCTTTTTTGGACATTTGTCCAATTTGTTCTATTCTTTTCATTCTTCCTTCTTCCGTATTTAAAGCTAGTTTCTTTGCTTGTGTCTCTGTTCTGGCCATGCAGAGAACTTCTTGTAAGACATATGTTTTCACTAATAACTTCTTTCTAAATGTTACCAAATTAAATCCTTGTATGATCCTTAGTCTTATTGTCTCCTCATTGTTACATTTTAAAAAATGTACAAAAGTTACTAATTTTCTTAATCTTCAAATTCATCTATTGTTTCATCTTCTTTTTGAAAGGCTGTATTAATGTATTAATATATCATATATATACATATATAAATATCCAATACCAACAATTGCAAAACAATTGATTCGTATGCACTCCAGGAGAGTTTTATTGCTTCTATTCAAGAAAAGTGTAAGAAGACACCATATATATATATTACACCATCCACAGGTCCACCTTGTGTCGCGCAGATTTCACAGGTGCAAACGTGAGGAAAGGACCATTCCTCCACAATCTCCAACACCAACAATTGCAAAACAATTGATTCGTATGCACGTATATCAAACTTATATCTTTCAAAAGCTAGGTTTCTTTGAGGATCAAATTTCTCAGTTAAAATGTTATGAGTCTTTTATATGTACTATGATTATGTTCAGGAAATGTTACTATTATATCTTCCACATCATCACCTACTAAATAGAGTAATACGTCTTTTGCCTGCTCATCTGAATATTTGTTAAAGTAGCTTTTAAGAAGTGTTCAAATCTTCTATACCATTTTCCCATCTTTGCGCAATATTTTGTTGTTCTGAAATATCAAAAGGGAATGGTCTCCTAAAAATTGTACTTGAGATAATCCCTTCATTTTCTTCATCATTATATATCTATGCATGCACATCTATTATTGTTTCATTACTTGACTCTTCTATATGCATTAAGGTTTGATTTATTTTGTTAGTTTCAGACTGACTGTGCATACTAGTAACACTAGGCTTGAATACTGATGTTTGAATATTAATGAATTTGTAAATTAAAGTGTGTATATCACTAACATGCACACACGTTTAAGTTTGTATTATAAAGAAACAGATGTGCGCATCACCGATGTACGCTCATATGAAATAGAATGCAGTGAAATAGAGGTGTGCGTATCACTGATGTATGTGCACATAAAGTAAAATGTGGTGAAATAGAGGTGTGCGCATCACCGATGAATGCACACATTAAGTAAATATATTGGAAATAAAGGTGTGCGTATCACCAAGTGGATGTATATCTGACTTAAGATGGCACGCACAAAGCATTTTTAGTTGTTACATAACGCATTCCATACAGCAGTCCAGCATTTTCATTTAAATGCTAGATGCAGGCGTGTCAGCTGCTGCTCTGCTCGTGCTTGTTGTTAAACGCATCTCATGTTTAACAGAGCAGTGCATGCCCAGTTTAAATGTGTCTCTTGACCAGTGCTTGAGACTGAGACAATTTATCCCTTCAATTTATTAAATTCTCTTTCCATATTTTTGGAAATGTCAAAGATTGCAGGACCTTGGTCAGTTCAAGCATCACAGCACTCTGACTCAATCTGGCCCTCAGTTCATCAAAGACGCATGCAATGATGCTGCAAATCTTGACACATTTTTTTTTTTTTTTTTAAATATGTTTATTAGGTTTTAAATGTTTACACAAATAGTGTTTCACAATTATATTATAGTGCCACCTCTCCTCAATCTTCAGAGGAGAGGCAGTCACAACAGGATAAACAATAGTGGAACAGACAGTTCTCATGCAACAACCTAATCACACTGAACTCCCACCACCTTACTCATAACAAAACTTGGGACAATTTTTTACTACAGTCTATCCTGTTAATTGCCACGTATCTTTGGATAAGCGTGTTTTTTAGCACTGGTGGATCTAACTCGGGGTACCTGGGCGATATTGCCCTCCGATATTGCTTGTTAATTGTACTGAGAGTAGGGGGGCCGCGTTTATTTTGGGGTATGTGTGTGGCTCAGTGGTGTGCATTATTTGCATGTTGTTGGTGTGCGTGTGTGTTCCTCCCCTGGCCCCTACTATTACTTGTGCTGGTCACTAAGGAGAGTGGAGTGGGTTCCGGCTCATCCATATGGTGTACTCCCGGTGTGGTTGCTTGATCTGGCACTATAAGGGTGTCTGCCAATTCTATACTCTCCCGTCATCTCCATCTGTGTCATGGCGCCCCTTCATCGCTTTTGGCAACTAGTCGGGTGATCAGTGTTTCCCAAATTTCCTCTCCCGTGTGGTGTTGTCCGGCGCGTGCAAGTTTACTCAGCACCAGGGCTTCCGTCCTGGTCCAGCACAGTGTGTGGGAACGCCAGGCTTTCAGATCGGGGGCCCTGGATGCCTTCCAGTTCATTGCGATCAGCCTTTTGTATAGCACGAATGCTAGATCTGCAAACTTATGTAAGTGTCGGTGTTTCTTTTCTCTGACTCTCAGCCCTAACAGGCAAGATTTGGGGTCTGCTGCGAGTGTCAGGCCTGTTATTTCCGCTACCTCCTCTGTCACGCTACTCCATTCCCTGTTTATGTGGGCGCATTCCCATACCATGTGGTAAAAATGCGCTCCTGAGGGGCCACACCGCGGGCAGGTCGGCGTCGACCCAGGGAACATGCGGCGTATCCTAGCTGGGGATAGGTATGTTTGATGCGTGTAGTTGAATTGTGTGTAGCGAAACCTAGAATTTCTGGACACCCCCCTTATGTGATAGAGGGCTTTCAGCCACTCCTCTTGCGAGATCAGGTCGGTGAGGACTGCATTCCACCTGTCCCTTGGTCTCTCTAGGTTGAGCTCGGAGGATTTGTTCAGAATTTTGTACAGATTCGTCACTATTTTTGTTTGGTTATCGAAATGCAACATGTGGTGTAGAGTGGGAGAGCTCTCAGGTTCAGCGTCCCCCATGGCCCACGCCTTTTGGATCAGGTGGGCTATTGCATAATAGGACAGAAATTGTCCGGGGTTCACTGCTGTTAAAGCTTGGATGGCTACAAATGTCATCAGCTTCGCATCTTTGAAGCAGTCCCCGACCGAAGTTATCCAAGCCTCGGTCCAGGTCTTAAGTGTGTGTGAGCCCACCGCATTAGCGCAGCCTGGAATCAATTCTAGTGCTAGGAGTAGCGAGTATGGGAGTGTTTTATGGCCCTTTTGTATGTATCTTTGCCAGCATAGTTGCGCTACCTCCATGAGCGGGTTACCCGGGGTCCCCTTTGGTGTCTTATTCATTAACCATGTAATCAGCGGTACCCCGTTTAGCCGCGCTAGAAGCCATTTGGACTCTGCTTGTGTTGGCCTGTGCAACCAGTTCAGTATCCACTGTAGTTGCGCAGCTGCATAATACAGTTCGAAGTTGAGGGCTCCCAGACCGCCCGCATCAAGCGGGTGCTGCAGGGCGGCGAGTGCAACCCTTGTCCTACCGCCTCCCCATATTAGTTGCAGTAATACTGTGTTCAGACCTTTGAAAAAACTCCTGGGGACCCAGATAGGCAACGCCGCGAAGTAGTATAATAACCTAGGCAGCAGCAACATGTTTGCCACCGCCACCCTGCCCAGGGGCGACAGTGGGAGTTTGGTCCAGAATCCTAGTGACCCCCTTCATGGAGGTCAACGCCCTCCCTAGATTCCTGTCTCTGAGGTCCTCTTTATTGTGGTATATATGTACCCCCAAATATTTGAATGTGACGAAGCACCATTTCAGACGGCCAGCCGTGGCGTTCTCTTGTCTTGCCGGGGACCATCTGGTTAACGGAAATATACATGATTTGTCCCAGTTCACCACCAACCCCGATAAGTCCCTGTACTTAGTTAGCAGAGACATTACTAAAGGAATTGTCTCAGGCCCTTTTCGCACATATATTAGCGCATCATCTGCATACAGCGATATGCCGTGATACTGACCGCTCCTAACCACCCCCATCTCCTCTGCGCAGTACGTATACGAGTGGCCAGCGGCTCCATTGCTATGGCAAACAACAGGGGGGACAATGGACAACCCTGTCCTGTGCCCCTTGTGATTGGGAAACTGTCTGATATGACCCCACCTGTTTTTACCCTGGCGTGTGGTTTGGTGTACAGTGTCTGCACCCACTGTATAAAATTAGGCCCTATCTCCATGCACTGCATTGTAGCAAACAGGAAGTCCCACTCCAGAGTATCGAATGTCTTCTCGATGTCTAGTAATAATACGATCTCATCATGAGCCTCCGGGCCTCCGGGGGAGTGTCCCCCAGTACTCCTAGGAGCCTGTGGATATTTAAGAAGGTGTTGCGTTTTGGGATGAAGCCGTTTTGGTCTTCATGTATCACAGTGTGCATTAGTGGGGCAAGCCTGTTAGCGAGGATCTTACCCAAAATTCTACAGTCTAAGTTCAGGAGTGATAAAGGTCTATAGGATTTAACATCGGTGGGGTCTCGCCCTTCCTTGGGGAGAACCACCACCATCGCCTCTCTCAGTGTAGAAGGTAGGATTTTATTGACCCATGCCTCCTCAAACACTTTCATCAGGTGTGTTCTCAGGTGTGTCAAGCATGTGGAGTAGTATTCTATTGGGAGTCCTTCCATGCCTGGGGCTTTATTCCTGGGCATCTGCAGCACTGCTCTATTGATTTCCTCCATTGTGAGTGGGGCGTCTAATTGCTGCCTGTCTGCTAACGACATTTGTGCCATTGGAGAATCCTCCAGGAAGGACCTCAATTGCAGGATGGTGCATGTTTTACGTTTGGTGTAGTACTCCATGAAGGCCCCATTGATTTCATCCTGTGTAATGAACATTTTGCCTGCGTGCCCTTTTATGGACCCAATCGGGGAGTGTTGCCGGTTCTCGCGGAGAAGCCACGCCAGCATCCTGCCAGACCTGTCTCCCTCTGCATGTAGTCACATTAAGCGATATTTATGGTCGTGTTTTCGGAGGCGATCGTCTGCTTCATTATATTTTGTTCGTGACTCTTTCAATTTTGAGTAAGGTACCGCTTTGTTTGCCACCGCTTTTTCCAAGTCTCCCATTTCCTTCTCTAATTTATTTATTTCCGTGTGCAACGTGCGCCTGACTCCCCAGCTGGTTGAAATGTAATACCCTCTTACTACGACCTTGTGTGCCTCCCATTCCAATGCTCTGGAGTTGGTTGATTCCTTGTTTATTTCCCAGTACTGTTTCACCGCTGCGTTTAATCCCTCTCTAAACGCTTGGTCCTGTAGGGTCTCCCTCTGCATCTGCCAAGTGGGGATCTGCGAGCGTCTCCTGCCCCAGTTCAGTGTTATTCTTAGTGGAGAATGATTGGATAATATTTTAGCCAAGTATTCTGCCTTGTTTGTCAGGGCGCAGATATCCCGGGTCCCTCACATAGTATCTATTCTTATGTGTACCTTATGAGGTATTGAGTAGAATGAATATTCTCTCCTTTGAGGGTATTTTGTGCGCCATAAATCAAATATACTCATATCCGCCGCCCATCCGAGCAGGGGACTTCTGGCTGTTCTGTTTGGGTTTGCTTTTGGGGCATTATTGGGCCTATCTAGTTCTGTGTTTGGGATGCTGTTAAAATCGCCTCCCCATATAGCTGGGGATTCCGGGTTCACCAATAAAGCTGGGGTAAGTGTACCCAGGAATTCAGCTGTAGCACTGTTAGGGGCGTAACCTCCAACTATTGACAAATGTCTACCGTCCAGGTCCCCCTCCAGTGCCACATATCTGCCACCTTTATCAATCGTCTGGTGAGTTATAACAAAGGGAACCCCCCCAGCTATCCAAATCAGCACTCCCCTGGCATATGCCAAAAACGTAGTGCCCACCAGCTGACCACCCCATCTTCCGCGCAGCTCGCATAGGTCAGCTTCCAGACAATGTGTCTCCTGCAGGATAGCTATGTGTGTGCCCTGTCGTTTAAGGCGATCATATACCCTATTTCTTTTACTTGGAGCCCCCAACCCTCTTACGTTCCACGTGATTATATCATATTGGTGTGCAGTGAGGTTTGCACTTAGCGCCATTTCACATTATGTATAATTGCCTCCCATCCTCTCAGACCAGCTGCTTCCACGCGGGTCCCCTCCTGCTCAATCAATTGTGTCCTCCTGTGTGTCAGCGCTAGCAATATCTCCCGTATCCCGTGTTGACCTTTTGAGTTCAACTTAACTGTTGATCCCCCTACGCACCCACTACTTACACTCAATGCTAACCTATTAACTAATACAAACTACTAATCCCGTTAACAAACAGCAAACTTGGTGTCCATTCGAACACCCGTGGGGCAGCCATATTAGCGACCAGATGTGGCCTGTGTACATGGCCCACACCCTTCCGCAGCCGTTAGCTGCCTATACTGCTGGGCACCCCCGGGACACCCCCCCCCCGGCCACACCCCACCCCACCCAGCCGGCCGCCAGAACCAAACAATACCGTCCACGATACAGTCAAGGCCGCTCGAGGCCCGAGGCAGCATTCACCAGCACGTGGACAGGCGTGGCTTCATCACGGGCTCCTCAACCAAGTTGTCCCCCCCCGCGGCCGGGGGGGAGGGAGGGGGAGGAAGGTGGGGAAAGGAGGGGGGAAGGGGGTCGAAGCAAGAAAAGAAAAAACAAAGGGGGGGGGAAGGAGAGCGGGAGGCTGTCCGCGTTTACAGTTCGTCCGCCGCTCGAGGGGTGAGTTTCGGCCCCGCAGGCGAATCCGTAAGACTGTATGCCGAGCTGATCGAGCCAGAGTCCGGGCTGTACGCTGAGATCTCCCTCAGAGCCGCAACAGTGTTCTGTGTGTGCAACGGAGTGGCCCTCAATACTTTTGCCCTTTCCTCCGCCGCCTGCTCCTCTGTGGGCTGGTCTTTTGGCCTTCTCTTGGAACGCTTCCGCATTGGGGCAGTCAGCCATTCCTCTCTGTCCTCTGTTCCGGATTGGGATTGCGCCAGGCCCTTGGCATGCAACCACGTCCAGGCGTCCTCGGGGGATGTAAATACATGGACGCGTTCATCCGATGTGACTGTTAGCTTTGCAGGGAATAGCAGTGCATATTTGATGTTGTGTTCACGGAGGCGTTGTTTGACCCTTACAAATGAATTGCGCTGTTTTTGTACTTCCTGTGCGAAGTCTGGGTAAGCATTGATTTCTGAATCTTCGTGTCTGAATGGGCCTTTGGTGCGGAATAGCTGCAAAATTAAGTCGCGATCCCTTTAATTTAAGAATCTCGCGATCAGAGGTCTCGGTGACTGGCCTGGGGCCGGGGGCCTCCCTGGTATCCTGTGTACTCTTTCCACCGAAAAGAATTTCGACGGGGACCCGTTCAGCACTTCCTTGATCAACCATTGCTCCAGGATTATTTCTGAGCTCTGTTCTGCTAGTTTTTCGGGGAATCCTATAAAGCGCACGTTGTTTCTCCGTGATCTGCCTTCCGCCTCTTCGGCACGGCGCCAGAGTATTTTTACCTCTGCGTCCAGCTGCTGTATTTGTTTTTGGTTAGCCAAGACCGAAGGATTCATTTCCTTTATCTCCGCCTCCGCTGATTTTACCCTTTCCGCTAAGTTACGGTGATCCACTCGTAGCAAATTTAGATCTTGCGATACTGAATCAATCCTGTTCTCCAGGGAGGTTTTAGGCCCTCATTCTGACCTTGGCGGGCGGCGGAGGCCGCCCGCCAAAGTCCCGCCGTCAGGTTACCGTTCCGCGGTCGAAAGACCGCGGCGGTAATTCTGACTTTCCCGCTGGGCTGGCGGGCGGTCGCCTTCAGACCGCCAGCCAGCCCAGCGGGAAAGAGGCTTCCACGATGAAGCCGGCTCGGAATCGAGCCGGCGGAGTGGAAGCTGTGCGACGGGTGCAGTTGCACCCGTCGCGTATTTCACTGTCTGCGCAGCAGACAGTGAAATACATGTAGGGGCCCTCTTACGGGGGCCCCTGCAATGCCCATGCCAGTGGCATGGGCACTGCAGGGGCCCCCAGGGGCCCCGCGACCCCCCCTACCGCCATCCGGATCTCGGCGGTCCGACCGGTAGGGGGGGTCGGAATCCCCGCGGCGGTGCAGCAAGCTGCGCCGCCGCAGAGGATTCAATGGGGCGGCGGTACACTGGCGGGACCCCGCCAGTGGTGCCGGTCCGACCGCGGCTTTACCGCCGCGGTCGGAATCCCCATTGGAGCACCGCCGCCAGGGTCAGAATGACCACCTTAGTGTCCATAATTGCTTGCAGTACTTTTTCGAACTGGGTTGAGTGGGTTTGCAGAGTGGTTTCCAATTCTTGTAGGGTTGGAGCTAACTGCTGGTCACTTGTTGACTGCCCCTGTGTGTGACGGTCCTGGTTTTTCGTGGATTTGTTTCTTGCAGCCATGATGTGCGTCAGGTGAGTGGCTCGCTGTGAGCGGGCCGTGTAATCGTGCAGCTGCTGTTTGGTACAGGACTCCGGTGTGGCCCTTGAGTACAGCCAGTCGACTCTCCCCTTGCGACGCTGCCAGCCCAGTCCTCCACACACGCCGAGTGGGGGGTAGGGGGGCAACAGGCGGTCACCGCTCCAAGTAGCCTGCAATCTCCCCTCGACCGCAGTACTCACGAGATGGGGGGGTCCCGTCCAGTCCCCCTGGGCCGTGGACCCCGCTTGGTCCCCCCTAGCAGTCCAAAGCAATCGATGCCAGAGGGGGGAGAGACAGAAGAACCCCCCCCTCTGGTCCAACGCCACCCGCGCCCCACGGGGCGTGCCTCACCCCCTGTAGGCGGCCTCCACGGGCGACCCCACCTCCACTCAAACGGGGGGCAGGGGGGTCCACGATCCGGAGTGTCTCTCTGCAGCCTCCCCTCGGGTCCCTCACCTCCTGTCGTTCCAGCTGCTGCACCCGCCTGGTCCCGGGCAGCCGAAAGATCGCCGCCCTCGCCGCAGCTGATTCAACTTCTGTAGGGGGAGGGGCGGCCCATGCTCGGGTCAACGCCCGCTATTTTCCCCGCATGCAGAGGGGAAGGGGGGGGGCACCCCCACGTCCTCACCCCCGCTCCAGCAAATATTGTGCCGGGGGGTCCGCCGCCACACGGCGAGAGGCCTCTCCCGGCTCTGCCGCTCCGCCTCAGGGCACGGCGCGCGATCGCGGCCGTCTGTCTGCTGCGGCCCGCTCCTCCTCTCGAGCGCGGAGCAGCGAGGGCAGACGATCAGGGGCTCCAGGGGTCTCCGGGTGCCCGATCCGATCCACGCATCGTCCGCACCCCCCTCAGCGGCCCGGGGGGCACCCACAGGATACTTTTTCAAAGGGCACGGGCTGGAGCTCCGAATCTAAGCTCCCGTCCCGGCCGCCATCTTGGCTCCTCCCTCTGCAAATCTTGACACATAAGTAATCTTCCAATCTCCACAAATAATGTAGGTTCTTCCTCTCGTCACCATTGTGGTATTTTAAATAAATATATGTTATCTTCTCTTTTCTAAATACTTGTTTATTTTATAATTTATAGTTAGCGTCCTATCTTATCTAATGTCTGTCTTCAACTGAACTAACCAGGATTCTATAATTCTACTCCTCAGAACCTTTATACATTCTGTATTGCATCACTGTTACATCACATTACAACAGGGGAATAGTAATTACCAAGAGGTGGAATGAAGACCTAGATACAGTTGTCACCTCTCCACCAGCAAACTCTGTCTGGCTTCTTTCTTCTTCTCTTTGTCCGTGTACAGTGTGTGATTCAGCTCCAGTAGAAAACAAGGCCCAGGGGGGTTAAGGCAAGTGTAAGAGCTCAGGAACAAAAAGACCAACATTCTGACTGCTCACATTTTTTATGGTGTGAAGCTCGAGATGGGTGAGCCACTGAAAGCTTGAGCCATACTCGAGCCAAATGGCTGGCTCTCGCTCACCTTAACATCTTTAATGTGCTTCTGCTTGACACCAAGGGGCGGCTCCTCCGCAACGGCGGAGGGGCGTCGCCCTCCTGGTCAAGAGCCAGGAGATGAAAAATAAAACTATAGTTTAATATAGCTTTATTTTTCATCTGCTGGCTCAGCCTGCAATAAAGGGAGGGGCAGGGCTGGGCCACGGGAGGGGGGAGGAGGGGAGAGTGCACCTAAATGTGCATGTGTGTTTGACCGGCTGTCTCAGGCCGGCCAAACAGACATGCACGTGTAGGTTTCTACAGCTTAGCTGTGTTTAACAGCCGGGCTGGAGAAACTGCACAGACCCCAGGGCTGTGTCTGAGAGGCAGACACTGCCTCTCAGACCAGTCCTGGAGCTGCGTTCATGCTAGCTTTAACATGAAAGTAGCACCAGGATTGCTGGAGAGCCTGTACTGGAACACCAGAAGGGGAACGTTAAGCGAGGCAGCAAGAGACGTCAGGTAGCAACGATGAAAGCGTATTTTATTTTATTTTTTTCCCTGTTTCCCCCGTCCCCTCGACCTCCCCCCTTGACATTTGCAGCGGCTGCCGCTGCTGCCACCTACACTCTAACCTCGAGCACCAAGAACTGAGGACAAAGTATTAACATTTGACATCAAAACATACCTGTTTAAGGGCTGAACTGCACATGTGCAACAAGAAAACCAATGATCGCTGTTGTCAATTATGTGATACTATGCCAATATTTTATTTCACAAAAGGTGCTGGAACCCATACCCTTTGAGAGTGATCTCCTAGACCCATTGTGATGATTGTGGTGTATTATATGGTGTGGTTGTGTGACCTCACCATGTTATGCACTCACAAAATTGTCTTGGGTCCAGATAGGCTCTCATTACACAAAAGAAATCTGACACCAATTTATTAAAACAGATTATGGCCCTCATTACAACCCTGGCGGTAAATCCTGCTTACCTACGTGCTAAAGGCCGCCAACATAACGTGGCCACGGCGGAAATCCGCTACAGGTATTGCGACCCACATCTCGTAATCTGCCACAATACACACACCCACACAAGTCCGCCACACCAAAGGTCAGTGATAAACTGGCGATACCAAAACCCACACCGTCATGGCAACAAGAATACGCCCACACTATCACGAACCCACGTATCAACGCGGCGGTCTTTCAACCGCGGTAATCCATTGGCGGTACACACCGCTGCGCTCAAAATACACACACACTTACAAAACACAACCACATTGGACAATTCCAAATACACACACCTGATACACATACACACACCATGCACACGCACTCACACCACTATAAAACCCACATTACCCACAACCCCTTACAACTACATATTTGTGAAGAAGCAGAGAGAGAATAGCTAACACTCCACCACCATCCACAAGCACACCACACCATCACTTATACAACATCCAAGCACCTCAAACAACACACCCCCAACACAACATTTCACACAGCACAACAAACATCACCTCACACATCACCCACACCACATCATAGCACCTCAAAGACACACCAGGGTTTCTGAGGAGGAGCTCAGGGTCATGGTGGAGGAAATCATCCGGGTAGAGCCACAGCTTTTCGGATCACAGGTGTAGCACACCTCCATTGCTAGGAAGATGGAGCTATGGCGGAGAATCGTAGACAGGATCAACGCAGTGGGACAGCATCCAAGAACACGGAATGACATCAGGAAGAGGTGGAACGACCTACGGGAGATCCAGACACCAGATTGCTGTACAAAGGACTGGCGGTGGACCCCCACCTCCTCCCCCACAACTAACAACATGGGAGGAGCAAGTCTTGGCAATACTGCATCCTGAGGGCGTCGCAGGAGTAGCAGGAGGACTGGACTCTGGTAAATCAAATCTTTACTGCTACATACCCCACCCGCATGCCATCACATACCCACACCCTTCCCCTTACCCCCATCACTCCAACACCTCACATATGCCCCACTATCACAACCCAGCCTCCCAAATACCAAGCCCTGCATGCAACACCAAAGCATGGACACCCATTGCCAAAGCATGTCCAGTACAGAAACCCACACAGACCCCAAAACACTAATCACACAATGGCAAACACAACAAGGCACACACATATACTAAAACTATGCATTTACACCCCAACAGGACCCATACCCAATGTCACCGGACAGGTGGTGCCAGACATATCCAGCCCCCCCCTCCCCCCAGAAGAGGCCTACAGTGACAACAGCAGCTCTGCACGCCTGGATCTGGATGACCAGCCCGGCCCATCCCATCAGGGACCTCTGGACAGTCGGTTCCCCTGCCAAAGTCACAAGCCACCACAGAGCCTCCCCCCTCAAGAGACACCACCACAGCACCCTCCCAGCGGGCCCATCCCTCTGTCCCCAGGACACGTCAGTCAGCAGTGTGTTCACCACTACAGGGACCCCAGGCAAACCCACCAACCCAAGACAATCAGGGACCTGGGGTCAGTGGCAGTGGGAACACGGTTCAGGGGACAGTGGCACAGGATCACAGGGAAGCTGGGAGGACTGCTGTGTGACGGGGGAGGACAGGCCCAGGGAACCCACTCTCCATGTGGCAATCTCCAACATCATGGGAGCATACCATCATTCCCAGGAGACCATGGGCAGGGTACTGGCCAAGTTTCAGGAGACCCAGCGGCTGCAGGAGGAACACTACCTGGGGATCAGGGTGGACTTGAAGTCCATTAACACCAACCTGATCACCATTTCAGGGGTGCTGGCAGACCTGGCCAACACCATGAGGGACACAGTGGCACACAAACGGGCCCCTGACACTAGCCTAAACAATGAACAGACCTCCACCTCCGCCGACGCTAGTGGACAGGAGGCCCCACCACAGGAACAACAGGCCACCAGCACCCCATCCCCTGCAGAAGGAGAACCACCCCACAATCCCTGAGATCCAGGAACAAGACAGAGAACATTGCCAAGACCCCTGCCAGGAAATAAGACTCTCCTGATTGTCACCCTGTCCACCTTAAACTGCCATTGCTCCACTTCCTATGCCCCCTTGGACAATGCACCTGTGAGACCAAGAGACTGAACTCTACAATGGACATTCCTCCACCATCACCCCAGCCCATTGCACACCCCCCTCCACTTATTAGCACAGAAATAAACAACCCTGAATCACAAATCAATCTGGAGTCAGTCTGTACTTTTACAAATGTGTAATTGCAACATTTCGGAAATATAGCAATGTCAATGTTCATGTTCACATACCAATGTTACACAGTTGTTGGGCAGCAGTAAACATAACAGAGGGCACAAAGTGGGACCCAGATCTGTGAAATGGAAAGGCAAAGTGACATGTCAGGGTCCATGCACAGTGTTAAAAAGGCAGATTTATGCCTTGTCCTACAGTAGTATGAGATGTGAGAAGCAGTGCCATCCTCTTACCTGTGTCTCACTGGAAGTATTGCATGATGATGTTGTTTCGGTTGTCTATATCTTCTTCTTCTGCCTCCTCTTCTTCACTGTCCACAGGCTCCACAGCTGCCACAAGACCAGCATCAGGCCCATCCTCCTGCAGAAAAGGCACCTGCCGTTGCAAAGCCAGGTTGTGCAACATACGGCATGCCACAATGATCTGGCACACCTTCTTCGGTGAGTAGTACAGGGAACCACCTGTCAGATGGAGGCACCGGAATCTGGCCTTCAGGAGGCCGAAGGTGCGCTCTATTATCCTCCTAGTTCGCCCATGTGCCTCATTGTAGCGTTCCTCTGCACTTGTCCTGGGATTCCTCACTGGGGTCAGTAGCCATGACAGGTTGGGGTAACCAGAGTCACCTGCAAATATCGAGGGACAACTGTTAGACATACTCCAACCCTTAGGGACTCACCCATACCCAGACACCTATGTCAACTGTGTTGAGACCTTGGGCTCACCTATTAGCCACACCTGGTGCCTCTGGAGTTGTCCCATCATATAAGGGATGCTGCTATTCCTCAAAATGTAAGCATCATGCACAGAGCCAGGATACTTGGCATTCACATGGGAGATGCACTGGTCTGTCAAACACACCTTCTGCACATTCATAGAATGGTAGCTTTTGCGGTTTCTGTACACCTGTTCATTCCTGCGGGGGGGACAAATGGCACATGTGTACCATCAATGGCACGAATAATGTTGGAGATATGTCCCAGGGCATAGAAGTCACCTTTCACTGTGGGCGAATCCTCCACCTGAGGGAACACGATGTAGATGCGCATGCGTTTCAGCAGGGCAGATAACACTCTGAACAACATGTTAGAGAACATTGGCTGTGACATCCCTGATGCCATGGCCACTGCTGTTTGAAAGGAACCACTGGCTGGGAAATGGAGCACTGACAGGACCTGCACTAGAGGGGGCATTCCTGCGGGATGGCGGATAGCTGACATCAGGTCTGGCTCCAACTGGGCACACAGTTCATGGATTGTGGCACGATCAAGTCTGTAAGTGCTAATTATGTGTCTGTCTTCCATTGTCGACAGGCCCACCAGGGGTCTGTACACCGGAGGATGCTGCCATCTAATCACCTGCCCCAGCAGATGTGCCCTATGGAGGAGAAGGGTGAGCAGAGGGTCACACACCACATAGGTTTCAGAAGGCTGTTTAGCACAAACATTAAAAAATCTTTATGTGCCTTTGTCTGTCCGTATTCCTGGCCAAAAGTGCTGTGACGCAGTTAGTTGGCCTGCCATGTGGCCACCTGAAATGGTGGCTGCCTGACCTGTAAGGAGGGACAAGGGGAAATGAGGTAACTGCGCTGGCGTTGTGCAGTGTCGCAGTAGGTGGTCGAAGACCGCTGTGCAATTCAGCATTGGTTATCATTGGGCCCTATGGGTTCCAGGAGCCAAAGACGATGTACGCCGGTGGTGACGGTACGCACCCCCGCGGACGTGACCACCATTTTCTATCAGTTCCCTAACTTGATACCTGACCTTCAACAGGAGAGGACCTACACTGCAAGTGCTGCTGTGACCTGCGTCTCGAAGCGAAAATGGCTACAGTGTCTGGGGAAAGAGCCCCTGCCTTCACTGCGGAGGAGTTGGACAAACTGGTGGATGGGGTCCTCCCCAGTACACGCTACTCTACTGTCCACCAGACAAACAGGTGAGTACACTGTGTGCATGGTGGATGGCACATGATTGTATGGAGTGTCGTGGATGGAAGAGACGGGGGGCACAGGCCAGCTTGTGAGGATGGTGAGTGTATGTTTTCTGGCCCAGGGTGGGAGGTTTGTGGGCAATGAGTGAGAAGAACTGGACGGGGGAGTAACATCCATTTTTCCTTCGCTATTCCTCTAGGTCAGTGCCCACAAGAAGAAGGGTATTTTGCGTGCCATCGCCAATGAAGTGCGGACCCTGGGGGTCTATCATAGACGGAGCACCCACTGCCGGAAAAGATGGGAGGACCTGCGCCTCTGGAGCAAGAAGACGGCGGAGGCCCAGCTGGGGACGGCCTCCCAATGTGGAAGGGGTGCCCATCACACCATGACCCCCCTGATGTACCGGATCCTGGTGGTGGCATATCCTGAGTTGGATGGGCGCTTGAGGGCATCACAGCAGCCACAAGGGGGTAAGTACAGTCTCATTCAGCTGACTGCACACTTGACGAGGTGTCTGGGTGGGGGAGGTGGGCTGTGGGTTCCCCTAGGCCAGGGCAGACGCACCAAGGTAAAGCCATTGTTTTGCAGGCTCAGTGCCACTCCAACCCCAAAAGTGGTAGTGGGCCTCTACACCTAGTCAGGCCCCTGTGGGTTCCAGCTGTGCATCAAATGGGTCTAGGCAGAGTCCCCCATGGGCATGTGCTTTTCCCCTGAACTGTTAGGGCATGGGGTAGTGCATAGGGCTGCTCCCTGTGTGTTGTGTCCGCCAACAGTAGTGGTGTTGCAGGCATTGACCGTGTATCTTTACTGTATTTCCCCCCTTTTTTGTTTTGTCACCCTGTCCTTGTGTGCGTTAGCATCATCTGGCGGAGAAGCACTGCACTGGAGCAGGAGGGAGCTGCAACCCACGTGGCCCTGGAGGGTGAATTTACGGAGTCTGAAGGCACCAATGGGACGGAGGGCGAGGGGAGCTCCACGACGGGGATAGGAGCAGGCACCAGCGACAGCGACTCCTCCTGTGATGGGAGCTCCCATGGAGTGGCGGGCACCTCTGTGCCCACTGCAACAACAGGTACAGCCGCCACCCCCCTCACCAGCACCGCCCTCCCAGCAGCCCCTCATCGAGTTTCCCGTGCCCGCTCACCCAGGAGGGTAGGCATCTCCTTCGCCCCAGGCACCTCAGGCCCTGCCTCAGTCAGTCCTGCTGCCCTCAGTGAGGAGGCTATTGACCTCTTGAGATCCCTCACTGTTGGGCAATCAACCATTTTGAATGCCATCCAGGGTGTTGAGAGGCATTTGCAGCAAACAAATGCATACTGGAGGGCATTCATTCTGGCGTGGCAGCCCAACAGAGAGCATTTCAGGCTCTGGCCTCAGCACTGATGGCAGTCTTTGTCCCTGTGTCCAGTCTCCCCCCTCCAACTTCCACTACCCAGACCCAATCCCCTCTACCTCAGCCTATCCCAAGCACACCTTCAGACCAGAATGCACACTCATCAACACTCAAGAGTGGACATGGCAAACAGCACCACACATCCCACAGGCACTCACACAAGCACCATCCCCATGCAGACACAGCAACATCCACTGCCTTAACTGTGTCCCCCTCCTCCACGTCCTCCTCCTCCTCCCTCCCTGTCTCATCTCCACTCACGTCATTCTGCCACGCCAGAATAGGGACCTATTCCAGGAACACCGAGACGGGGCAGGTGATGCCGCAAACTTCGGACAGGTCCCAACTCAGTAGGACCTCCGTTACTTGGTGCTTTACCTGATGCGGCCCATCCACTAGTATGAGGAGGGTCCCTGCATTGTACTAATATTCCTTATTATAGGTTATATTTACACATAGGATTAGGTAGTTTAGGTCCTGAAGAATCGCGTTAGATCCATAGGACATCAATAGCGAGAAACATGTTGACCTTCTGGTGAATCGTACAGGAGATCCTGTGCGTACAATTCCTAACCTCAAATTGAGTGAGGAAGTGAATAATTTTTTGGGGAGCGTAGACCTTGCTCTTTTCTCTCCCCGCTCTTTGGTTTTAATCATGACAGTGGTTGGATTATTTAATAAAATTTGCCTAACCTCTAGTTATTTTTAAATAGAATTTTTCCAATACTATACCCTATTCTTTCTAAACCGGGCATATATCTCAAAAGATCTCCGGCAAAGAGCCCCCCTTGAGGGGCCCGTCAGGCATTGCAGCGCCGCCTGACGTGGAGCAAAGCCCGAGGATGAAGCATGTCACCTTTGGTGAGTGAGGGCTCTTGTTCCAAAATAATTAATTTTCCAGGGACCTGGCTTTCTTTCTTCTTTCTTCTCTCTTTTTTACGATCTTTTCCTTAGATCAGGACCCAATGTGGTTTTCCTGATTATACTTATGTTGTGGAACTGTGTATACCTTGTTTTTGTACATGTATTGGGAGCTCTATACACAGGACCAGGATTTTTCTATCCAAATCTCCCTTTTTCCAAACCCCTCTTTTAGTTGGTTTTTGATCATCTCCACTCACACCTGCATGCACTACATCCTCAGCCACTACCTCCATCACCAGCACGCCCATCACCACCCACCGCTCACGTGCACTCACCACCCCCACTACCATGCACACGTCCACTGTGTCCTAACCCAGTGTGTCTATGAGCCCTCCTCCCAAACTACACAAACGCAGGCACACACCCACCCAACAGCCATCAACCTCACAACAGCCTCCGGCCCATGCACCTTCACCCAAATTCAGCAGACGTACACCTCCTACAACCACTACCTCTTCCTCCACTCTAAAACCCCCTCCATCTTCCCGTCCCAGTGTGTCTAAGAAACTTTTCCTGGCTAACATTGACCTCTTCCCTACACCTCCCCCCCTGTCCTTCCCCTAGGGCCAGGACGTCTAGATCCCAGCCCAGCACCTCAGCCACCAAGTCCTCCAGCACTGTGGTCTCAGCAAGTCCGGTCACATCGCGGGCGGCACCCATCAGGGCTGCCAGTGTGCCACCTAGCGAGCCCAAGGATCAGGCCATTCCGCCACCTGCCAAGGTGAACAAGGTGAACAAGGTGCCCACATGCCATAGGGAAAAGCCGCACCAACCACCCAGCAAGGCCTCCTCCAAGCCAAAAGGGGACAGTGCCAAGGGACCAGCAGTGACATCCAAGGTGGGGAAGGAACACAAGGCTAAGGGGAAGTCAGGAGGAAAAAGACTATCGAGGGTCCCTGGTATGATAAGTAGCCCATCCAGGGAATAATACTTGTATACAAGCAAAGACAAATGAGCTACAAATAATGTTCACTTTTATGCAACATAGGAAAAAACAATTTAACTGCAACTAAATTTAAAGACAAAAACTATTTATTACAAATGTATGTCAAACAAAAACACATCTCAATATGCAAATATACAATTGTATAGAGGTAAAGCTGGGAAAACACAAGAAATATTTCTATACATATTTACACCTATATACAAATAAATAGACAAAGACGAACTGACACATCAGACAAGACAGTAAAACTGATCCAACCATAACAAAACACAGACATATACAAAACAATTTTTTTATGTAATAGAATACAGAAAACAAATTTTTTACACTTTCTTTTTATATCTCGACTTCATTAATTCAAAGTTCATGTAAACAACAAACAGTAGTAGGAACAAAGCCTACGCGCGTTTCGGCGGTAACCACCAAATTCAAAAAACTGCCTTCTTCAGGGCCATTCCTTTCCCGTCATTACTGCATAATATGGCAGATTAAGTGGGTTCTCTTCTTTCCCATTACCATAAAACCTGATAGGCAAAAAATAGAACAAGATACATTTTGATCCAAATTCTTGAGATTCAACTAACCACCAGTGATTATTACCAACAGGATAACCCACCAATAAATAAATATCGTGAAAACACGAAATACCAGATACCAAAACCAAAAAATAAATTTTAAAAAAATAATAAAAATAATACAAAAAAATAAAGAATAACATAAAAAATATAAAAAGTAATCTAATAAAGAGTAAAAAGTGAATAAATCTCCCATAGAAGTGAAATAAGTAAGAAATTCCACACAACACCGTCTCCCTTGTGTATAAAGTCACTAATAACCACATTCTTAGAATACTAAATAGATAAATAAGTAATTAAATAAATACCCGGCGATGTTGTTGCCGAGTTTCCTCGATTATAATACAAACAGGGTTCAGCTTTGTAATTCCTACTTCCATTCGTAAGTGAAACCTTGTAAAGACACATAGCCATATAGACAAATTTACCTCACTTGGTTTGCCAAAAACCCACCAATTCACTACAAAAGGTGAAATACCTCAAGTCTCAACCACAAGACCAAGAGCAGATTCCTCTACCTACCCGAATGGTCGTTTAAAGTAGAAAATTTCTCTGGGGGTTCATCAAAATGATCCACACACCTCCTCTAGCTGCATAGAGCAACAAAGACACAAAATAGAGAAATTTGTCAACAATAGCTAATCCCTCCTAATCTTTCACGAGGTAATCTGTCTTTCCACGTTTATTTCAGTAAAAAAAATCCGCTCACCCAGAATCCGACCATAACAGAACCTCGTGTTCTCACTACTGGTATGAGACACTACGCATATGCAGCAATCTAAATCACTCTACAGATTTTTACAAAAAAATAAAAAGATAGCGCTACACCTAGATACGGGCTAGTATTCATATTAGCAAACATACCTGAACTCTCGCTAATTCTTATAAATGGCTCCGATCTCTAGCGTCCGAAGAACATATTGTCCGATGGTGCTGACTCCATTATAAAGGCAGGCACAAAAAACCTTGTTCTCACTTCAAAAAAACGCGAGACTCCTCGCGTGAGTGTTAAATTGCCGATTCACACAGGAAACAGTGTCGGCCATCTTGTAATGGCTTTGGGTACAGATATCACTAGGTTCTGATAGTACCAGAGCAGGAATGCACTCCAATACGTACACCAGTAGCCCCAATATTAATGATTCATTTATACGGTGATGAGCTTCCTCAGAGACATCAAAACAAAACTTATATGTCTTTGGGTACAAATATCCCTTAGTTCTAATAGTACCAAAGCAAGGACGCACTCCAAATACAGACACCAATAGCCCCAGAATTAATAATTCATTCTTATAGTAATGGACTTCCTCTGGGACATCAAACCAAAACAGGTCACATACTTACCTCGCATTGACAATCATTAGGCCACCACCACTTATATTCGGTCTACTCACTTACAATCTAAAAATGACCACACGAACTAACAGACATATTATAGTGGCCATTGAGGATCAATCAGCTCTTAAAAAGCCAGAGGGGAAAGCTTGAAAATAGAACAGAAGACTATTGATCATAGACAGAATGATCATATTCTCACAGAACTAAATGAAAAACTTCTAAATTTAGATCAACAAAATACTAAATACCTAAAGGGATTCAAACTAAAGCATTTTCCCAAGGCATACATTCATTAAGCCCATTACCATGTGTATCCAAGATAAAGATCCAAAAAACCTTCCGCTTTTTTCTAATGTTCTCCTTTTCTTTCCCTGGTATGTCCTTAATTTTTTCCAAAATCGTCCAAGACAATTAATCCAGACAGTGTTTTTCTTTCAACCAGTGTTGTACCAAGGGAGCTCCCTCCCTCTTATTACGAATATTGGATAGATGTTCCGAAATTCTAACTCTCATTTCACGTCCAGTCTCTCCCACATACCCAGCCGGGCAGGGACAGGTAATCAAATAAATACAGTTTGATGTTTTACAATTAGTCATATAATTCAACTTATACTTCCTTTGTTTCCATACTAGTAAGTCACCCACCACAGCTTTAGGACATGCTTTACAAGTTCCACACTTGTGGTTTCCCCTAACCGGAGCTAGTCCAGTTATGGACTTTTGACTGAATTCACTGTCTCTCGGTAGGGCTGCCTTAACCAGTTTATTGCGGATGTTCTGGTTTTTCTTAAACGCCAAAATAGGTCTATCTAGAGGAGTAATAGTTTGATCACTAGTCAGGATTTGCCAATTACTGTTGATAATTTTCCTGATTCTGTCATTCATGTTGGAATGTTGAATAACACAAACAAGTTGTGCTTTCACTTCTTTTGTACGTTGTTGAAACATACTCTCTCTATTAAAATATTTTGCACGTTTATATGATTCCCTGATCAATCTCTTGGGATAACCCCTCAGCAACAATTTTTTCTGGAGAACATCCGCATGTATGTTGTATTCGCTAAGTTCTGTACAATTTCTGCGGATCCGGAGAAATTGACTGAACGGAACACCCTGTTTCTGGCATCTTGGATGATAGCTATCAAAATGTAGAATGGTGTTCTTTGCTGTAGATTTGGTGTATAATGAAACTTCTAGGTGAGAGTTATGATTTTTTATCCAAATATCAAGGAACTCAATTTGATCCCTACTTCTGTGAATGGAAAATTTAAGGTTAGAATCACATAGATTGATCCATTCACAGAATTCTTTCAATTGTTCTTCATATCCTGACCAGATGAAAAACACATCGTCTATATATCTAGACCATAATCTGATGTTCTCATAGAAAGGGGCCATTTCATTATAAATGTGGGTCTGTTCAAATAGACCTACATAGATATTCGCAACACTCGGGGCACATGCTGCCCCCATACTTACTTCCTTCTTCTGCTGGTACACTTTCCCATCAAATTCAAAAAAGTTCCCTTCCAGAACGATCTTTAAACAGTCAAGAACAAAGAGCAGATGAAGTCAGGGGCACGGAGCCTCCTGCTGAGGGACTAGAGTCACCCCTTCTAGTAACCAGAACAGCAACCTGTACGGCAGTGGACACGCCACATGCACGTCACCTGCCTCTGCAGCAGTCCCCAGCATCATCCCCAGTGGGCAGCTGTCCAGGGCTGCAGGAGACGCCCTGCTGTCTCCCTCCACAGGTGCTGACATTCACCACCAGCAGCATCTCTGCCACAGACACCACCGCAACCACTGCCACCAGCCCCGCAATGTGTCCAGACAGTACCACCACAGCCGACATGGCAAACATTCCCAGTGGACAGCCGTCCGAGGCTGCAGGAGATGTCCTGGACCCTGCACAGTGTACATGAGGCACGACACCCAGCACTGTTTGTACCAGCAGGTGGCAGGCAAAGTTGCAGCAGGGTGGAGTGTGTCTCTGCCTCCATGGAGTATCTTCCTACCTGTTCCCAGGTAATCTCGTGGCACACACACCCAGGTGAGGGAATGGGACCTGCAACACTGCATGTGAAGCACTCTGGGCACTAAGCCCCCTCCAGAACCAGTGGAGAAAAGCATCCACTACCTTCAGTCCTTGGCAGGAGGAAGCACTCTCTGCACTAAGCCCCCTCCAGAACCAGTGGAGAACAACATCCACTCACACAATCCTTGGCAGGATGATGCACTCTGGGCACCAAGCCCCCTCCAGAGCCAGTGGAGAAAAGCATCCACTACCCCAGTCCTTGGAAGGATGAAGCACTCTGGGCACCAAGCCCCCTCCAGAACCAGTGGAGAAAAGCATACACTCACACAGTCCTTGGCAGGATGAAGCACTCTGGGCACCAAGCCCCATCCAGAACCAGTGGAGAAAAGCATCCACTCACACAGTCCTTGGTAGGATGATGCGCTCTGGGTACTAAGACCCCTCCAGAACCAGTGGAACATGTCAACAACTTGAGAGACTGTGGCCTTGCACTTCCCAGGACCAAACAGTGGTCAACCCTCCCACTTGAGAGACTTGAGACACTGTGGCTTTGCACTCCCCAGGATAAAGCAGTGGGCAGTAGACCCACTTGAGAGATTTGAGAGACTGTGGCTTTGCACTTCCCAGGATAAAGCAGTGGGCAACCCACCCACTTGAGAGACTTGAGAGACTGTGGCTTTGTACTCCCCAGGACCAAACAGTGGGCATGGAGCCCCCTCGTGGAGCAGTGGCGTCGTCCGTTCATCCGGCTGAGTTGCCCCCCCCGAGGTGCCTGTTTATTTTCGATCTGATGCCCCAGCAGTGTTCTCTCCGTTTTGAGTCAGGTATCATGTGTGGGCTTCACCCATGCATTTTGGGACCACTGGTCCACGGACAATGATTGGAACACTATCCGGACTTGTGTAGTTGCTGTACATCTTGTATATAATGATCTGTTACAGAGCTGTTTCCATATCTGAATTTTTTATGATTACACTCGTTACAATCATTTCATTTTGTCCTTGCGTTCTTCCAGGGGGTAACGGGGTGTAAATGTAATGTTGCTGCATGTATTTGTGTGTATGTTGTTGGGAGTGGGGGTGTTGCGTGTTGCATGTGTGTGTGTCACTCTCTATTTCCTCCCCCCTTCCCCTGTGTGCTAGGTGCAGTACTCACCGTGGTCGTCGCCAGCGTCTTTGCTGCTCCTGGTAGAAGAGGTGGTAAACCAACATCGGGCTCCATGGCATCCTGGTTCTTGCTGGGTGTTGAGAGGTGAGTGGTTTCCGTTCCAAGTCCTGTTTCCGCCGTGCTTTTGATGGCGTTGGTACCGTCTCGGAAAAGGTGGCCTGTTGTAATACAGTGGGCGGTACATTGCCTTCTGCCTGTCTGTTGGCGGTTACCGCCGTGGTGTTTGTTTCCACCGCCGTGGCGGTCGGAGTGTTAAAGTGGCTGTCTATGTTGGCGGTTTCCGTCATGGTCGTGATTCAATTATTTTAACCGCCGGCCTGTTGGCGGTATTACCGCCGCTTTAACACCGACCACTAGGGTTGTAATGAGGGCCTATATGTTTGTGAATTTTTAGACACCAAGATAAGCAAAATCCACTGGAGGGTTCAGGGGATGTAAATTTTGAAATAAATTGTAAATCTCAGCTTTTTAGTTGAACATGAAAACAGGCATTGGTAGGTGTCAAGTTAAAAAACTTTTTGAGTCACCAGTTCTAACAGGGAGGGGGGCGAGTTAGAAGGATCTGGACAGTTTCTTAGTCACTACAGCATTCTCAAGTTCAGTTCCACACCTTATGCAAGGACAGCTATAGACTTCAATGGAGTGGTCCGGATACTGGGAATACAGAATGCTGATGATGCTAAAAGATGCTGTGCAGTTGGCAGAGGTCTTCTTGGGGTTGTTACTTGGTTCATGGTTAAGGTGGGGTAATTTTGGCCAAAGGAGTCGCGGTCCCTTAAAGTCCTCTTTGAGCCAGAAGTTCATTGTCAGCTGGACTGCCATTCTCTGGTCATAGCAGGTCCATGAGCTTCTTTTGGTGAGGGTTAGTGTCTGTCTTTGGGGGACAATTGCACTCCTGGGTCTGGCAGACACCGGTGAAGCTTTTGAGTGCTGAGGGGTGTCCTTCCTGGCTGCACCTCAGTGGTCAGCAGCAGTTCCTTAAGAGTGGCTACTAACTAGCCAGAATGGGCTACTCCAGCTTTTACGGCCCTGGTGCTAGAACAGGGAGCAAGTGGACTGACTCTTGGGGTTCACCTTTTCTGTCCGGGGCTCTGGAGCAACTTTTCACAAGCCAGACACAACAGGCACAATCCTCTCTTCACTAGCCCCAGGAGCAGCAGGTGCAGCCCAACAAGTGGTCAACAGGGCAGTCCTTCAGTCCTTTCTCGAGTTCAGATGTGATCTGAGATTCAGGGTACCAGAGATGTCACATTTAAGCCCATAGAGTGCCCTGAAGGGATGATGTGGTCACTTGTCAATGGGCTACCAGGATCTTTCCCACCCTATGATGACATCATCTATGTGTGGCATCTATCAATCCCAGAATGCACTATTCGTTCCAATCCCAAAATGTCTGAACCCTTTCTTCAATGTTAGGAGCTTGACAGCCCACCTTAGAGGTGTGGATAACTGTGGGCTACACATCCATGGAAAAAACTGTTTGGCAACTGGTTTCCCCTCTCCCTTCCCGCTGCCAGCCCATCTACCTGAACAAAGGGGCAGCCCTCCCTGAATATAATCACCATTTTCTCACCAAAGGAGACTTCTTCCTTTGAAGCTAACCTTTTGGCCCAGCACCCTGTGTGGCTTCTTGTGAAGGAGAGGTAACACCTCCCTCTGCTGCAGGCTTCTGCTGTTCCTCGGCTGGGAAGTTGTTTGCAAGACTACCTCAGATGGCACAAGGCTGTCTGGTGGCCAGCAACTGTGAATGACAATGGATAAACTGGGAGGCAGAGCAGAAACTTTCTAAGAGTTGCTTTCCTTTAAAAACAACATTAAATCCGAGTTGGGCATCAAGTCAGATTTAATGCCACAATTAATTTGATACCTTGAAGTACCCATTTCAGAAGTCCCATTCATAGGTTAGCAGGGCTGAGTATTAGCCAATAGGGCTACTAGCTTTTCCACAGTAAAAACAACATTTTGGATGTTTTACTGTTAGGACATATTAAAGTACATATCCTAATTAATAATGTAAGGCTCCCTGCCTTAGGGCTCAAAAGGCCTTCCTTAGGTGAGATTAATATTTATTGTTATGTGAAGTGGGGGTTTGCCATTGGTTTAAATGGCAAAGCTGAACTAGCAGTTTAAAACTGCCCTTACAGATTGCAGTGGCAGGCTAGAAGGCATGTGGTAAATTGTCATACTTAGGGTGGTACAATCAGTGCTGTAGCTCTGAGTGGACACTCTAAGTGCGTTGGGTACTCCTGGTACCACATACAAGGGCAGTAAGTTAGCTTATGCAAATTTGTACTAGCCAGTTCAACCTACATTTTGAAAAGGGTTAGAACACTGCCACTGAGGTCTGGTTAGAAGGACAAAGTGAACCCTCAGAGTTGATAAATCAGAAGCATCAGTCCAAAGGTTGGGGGGTGATCATGCATAAAGAGGCATTTTTCTGACACCCAGATTTTATTAATCTTGACTCTCTTAAGGTTAGCACCCTCCCTCCCTTTGTCCTGCTCTAATCACTATGCAATTTTGTTTTGTCATTCCTTAGGTTACTTTACCTAATTTCAAACCTAGATCAGTGATTGCGTGTTCGACTTGCTTATGGCATAGACTTAACTTTGATAACTTTTCTAAGGCTTCTATGTCCTTGCCTCCTTGTCCAACTTCATGTATCACTTTTGAAGTTCCTGCATTTAAATCTTGATTTACTCTGGCTTTTGATGTGGTCACTTTGCTTAAATCTCAACAACCTTTGTGTGATATGCTGTCCACTTCCTGGTACTCCAACAAGCTAACGGCGATGAAGTGATATTGTAATTCTCTTGAAAGGACCAGGTGCTCCTCTTACAAACTGAAAGCCAGAGCAAACCATAGATCCGCTATCAAGGTTCCCAGTGTGAAGTTTGCTCCTTCTGAGCTGAATTCTATGCTTCAGGATTGATTCAGCCCAACATCACACTAGATAACTGTTTGCAATTAGCTGCTCCTTTCTCTTCCATCTGTGGGCATAATTCTACTTCCCCATCCCAAACACTATGCTGCATCCTTACCCAGTTTTTTTCTGGATGAAAATGTAATCATACAACCTTAATTTGATGTTCAGGTCTCTTTGTAGAATTTTAATTCCCTATATGCTTCGAATTTGGGCTCCTCTCTTTTGTATTTCACTCCCATGTCACTCAAAACTATGGCATCTCAACTAAGGTCCCTCCATTCAGGGTCCGTTTTAGTTCCAGCCCCTCACCCACATCTTAAGTAAAGCTATGGATGCCATCTGCCTTGCTCGCCAAAACCTTTGCAATCTTTCTTTTACCTCTTTAGAAGTCTCTAGCAAATGGAAGCATGCTATGGTCATTCACTTACTGAAATAACCCACTGCTGACCCTAAATCTCTCAACAAGTAGTGTTCCATTTCTTTTCTCTCCTGGGAAAGTGACTGAGATGTGAACTCTCAGTTATCTTCATATATTGAAGCCAATAACCTGCTAGATTACAATCAGTCTGGCTTCCTCCCAATTTCAGCACAGAATCTACCTTTCTGAGCATACATGATGGTGCTCAGACTCTACTTAACCAAGGGGACTCAGCAAAACTGGTTCAATTAGACCTGTCTGCAGCCTGCAACCGGTCTCCCATGCTATTCTCATTAAGCACCTCTTCAATAGTGCCATCTGTCGCCACGCTCTGAAACGGTTCTCTTTCTTTCTTAATCACAATGTCAAACCCTGATCATTGACCCCTTACAAACAGAATAGACTTATCTTGTGCAGAATTCCTCAAAGTCCAGCATTGAGGCCCACTCTGTTCAACCAATACATCACTCTACAAGCCTCAGTAATTACCCCTTTCATGTTTGGTTTCATGGCGTACTCTGCAAACACTCAAATTATTGTCTTGATCACCAACAACTCCTATGAGGGTACAGGTTTCTTGGCCTGTATGAAAGCTATTGCCAGTTGGGTGAAGGGCAAACTGTCTCAAACTAAATAGCGACAAAACAGAGGTTCTCTTCTTTGATCGCCAATCTTGCATCTGGTCATCCTCCTTGTGATCTCCTAAATTAGAGTCCCTCCCTATTCCACCTCTGAAGGCAAAAAACCTAGGGATTCTGTTTAACTGTGCACTCTTCTTTAATGCTCAAATTAACCATACTGCGTCTGTCTGTTTTGTGTTCCTTCACATTCTTAAGCAAATCCTTCCATTTCTGCCTATAACTTCTCCGCATACAGTGATCCAAGCTCTTATATCATCTAGGATGGACTATGCCAATGCAATTTACTCGGGCCTACCTGACACCACCGAACTCAGCTGGACAGACCACCGCTGCATCCACTTCTCCTATCAGAAACCAGTCACTCACCACCACCGCACACAACCCCCACGATGCAACTGGATCAAAATATCAACGGATCAACTGATTTCCACCCTCGCCCGGGCCCCACCCCCTGGGACCCCAGACCCCAACACAGCCACACCCAACCTGTATCACTGGATGGAAGTCTGCGCCAACACCCTCGCACTTTAAAAAAAAAAAAAAAACACCCTCCACAGAATCAAGGCCAGCTGGTTTACCCCAGACCTACAGGAATCCAAACAGCTATGTCGCAGAATGGAAAAAACCTGGCACCTTGAACTTACCAACTCCAACTACATCGCCTTCAAGGATGCCATACGCAAACACCTCCAACTGATCCGCACCACCAAAAGGACCCACTTCAAATACCGCATTGACACCAAAGCTCACAACAGTAAAGAGCTCTTCGGCATCATCAAAGAGCTCTCTACTCCCAGGACCTGCTCCAATGAACCCCCGCCATCACAGGAGTTCTGCAACTCACTCGCAACCCACTTCCGTCGAGATAGAAGAAATCCACAACAGCTTCAAACCCCAGACCCACCAGCTGACTACAAACAGCCACAAACCCAACACCCCAAGCAACACCCACCTCCTAAACACCTGGACCCCCGTCAACCTAGAAGACACTGCCAACACCATGGCCTCCATTCACTCTGGATCACCATTGGACCCCTACCCACACAATATCTTCAATAAAGCAAATATCATCATCGCTCCCCACCTCTGCAACACCATCAACTGCTCCTTCGAGTCAGCCACCTTCCCAGAAAGATGGAAGCACGCAGAAGTCAACGCCCTGCTGAAGAAACCAAAGGCAGACCCAGATGACCCCAAGAACTACCGGCCGATCTCCCTCCTCCCCTTCCCAGCCACGGTCATCGAAAAAATCGTGAACAGCCAACTATCCCGGTTCCTGGAAGACAGCAAGGCGCTCAACACCTCCCAATCCGGATTCTGCAAAAACCACAGCACCGAGACCGCACTCATTGCTGCCACAGACGACATCAGGACCATGCTCGACGAAGGAGAAACAGCAGCACTCATCCTCCTGGACCTCTCCGCAGCCTTCGACACGGTATGCCATCACATTAACCGCACACACCTCCACAACGCTGGAATCCGCGACAAGGCACTCGACTGGATCTCGTCATTTCTCGCAGGCAGAACCCAGAGAGTCCGCCTCCCACCGTGCCTGTTGGAAGCCTCCAGAATCATCTGTGGCGTCCCCCAAGGATCATCGCTCAGCCCCACGCTCTTCAACGTTTACATGGCCCCACTCGCCAACATCGCATGAACCCACCACATCAACATAGTTTCCTACGCAGACAACACTCAGCTCATCCTCTCCCTCACGAAAGACCCTACAACTGCAAAGAACAACCTCCACAACGGACTTCACGCCATCGCCAGCTGGATGGAATCAAGCCGCCTCAAGTTAAACACAGACAAGACAGAAATCCTCATCTTTGGCACCAACCCCTCAGCATGGAACGACTCCTGGTGGCCCCCCTCGCTAGGAATCGCACCTTCGCCCACCCCCCACGCACGCAACCTGGGATTCATCTTGGACTCCACACTCAGCAGGACTCAGCAGGTCAACGCTGTCTCCTCTTCCTGCTACAACACTCTCTGCATGCTCCACAAGATCTTCAAGTGGATCCCCGTCGAAACCAGGAAAACTGTCACCCACGCCCTGGTCAGCAGCCGGTTGGACAACGGAAATGCCTTATATGCAGGAACAACAACCAAACTCCAAACAAAGTTGCAGAGTCCAGAACGCATCCACCCGCCTCATTTGAGACGTCCCACGTCGCAACCACATCTCCCCACCTCAGAGACCTACACTGGCTACAAGTATCAAACAGGATCACCTTCAAGCTCCTCATCCACGCACACAAGGCCCTCCACGACACAGGTCCAGCCTACCTCAATGACAGACTCACCTTCCACACCCCCACACGTGATCTTCGCTACGCCAGTCTCGCCCTCGCCTCCGTCCCCCGCATCCGCCGCACCACCGCCAGAGGAAGATCCTTCTCTTAACTAGCCGCCAAGACCTGAACTCCCTACCGCTCCACCTTCGTCAGACTGAAGACCTCTTGACGTTCAGGAAACATCTCAAGACATGGCTTTATGACCAGTAGCCCCCACCCCCAGCGCCTTGAGACCCTAACGGGTGAGTAGTGCGCTTTATAACTCCTTTGATTGATTGATTGATTGATTGATTGATTGATTGACTACTTACTTCATCATCTTCAGATCATACAAAGCACGATTGCTTAGCTAATCTTGAAGAATCATCTGCGTCAGTCAGTTTCTCAGTCTCTTCAAACCTTCCACAATCTCTTGTTTTACATGAAAATCCTACCATAAGCTTGACTTATATACATGTACTGCAAACTCAAGCACTGTGACCCTGGTTTATCTTTTCGATCCTCAGGTTTCTTCCTACTTCATGTTCTCTGGGTCGGAAGCACCAGGCTTGGTGTACGCTTACCCAACTTCACCACTGTTGTGTAGCCATTTTAGTTATAGCTCCATGCACGTTATTTTAGCACACTAGACCTGCCGCTGTGCACTTTTACCTAGATATTTATTTATTCAGCTTTGTTCATTTTTTTAATAATAGCCACATTTGCAGTCTTGTTTTATTTCTCTCTATCTAGCTGTTCTTTGCTTAGGCCAGCACTACATTCTTAAACAAGACATTCTCGTTCACTTTGTGCTTCTCTCAAGGCTGCAGTAAGATAGGTTGCCGGTAAACGTGGTCACAATATTGTCTCTGGTATTCATAGAAACATACACATCCTTACATAGGGACATTTTCTCATAACATCAGTTGTTTTATTATAAAAACACTTCTCTGTCCATACATGTTAGAGGGAGATTCCAGCCAGGTGGCCACAACTGTATGCTGAATGCTGGACGCTTCGCTACAGCTGCTTATGCAGACTTCAGGCCTTTGCTCAGGTATGGGGGAGGATGTCTTCCCAGGGGAACCTGAAGGGCAGAACTAGAGCTTAACACGCTGTGCTATAATATAGCCTTGGTAGAAATTAGTCTATTGACTCTAGTGACAATATGGTAGTGTTATTTCTATTCTTTACTCTCCTTGTCACAATTTTAATCCTGTCATGCTTTATCATCCTGGTTATTGCAGTACATGCTTTATTATCTAAGATGCAGTTGCGTCATTAAAACCTTATTGAAAAATATACTGCTTCTGCTTGTCATCGTATATGTGAGACTAATGTAACTGAGAGAAACGTATGAGATCTGAGTGACCAAGATTTCCCTGAGGAGTCAATTGTGTCATGCTTTCGGCTTGCCAACTTACCAGAAGTGTTGAAACAAATCCAAGATCGATACGGGGCTGTCCCGGCCCTGGACTTGGGGATGCAACTAATGGGCAAGTTTGCCACAGTATCTCCAATAATATTATGTAACCTTAAAGGGGAAGCGGTCGCACTAGCAGTGTGCATGCGGCTCCGGGACGGTCCTCCACAGGATCGAGAATGTGAGCTGCCAAAGATTATCATGGAGACCTACTCTAGCATTGGTCAAGATAGCCTGGGGGCCAGACCAACAGAACCAAAATTTCAAGGCAAATCTAATAAAGATTCTACCAAGCAAGCTCCTGAGGGTACTAAGAAACGCTGGGATAAAAAACAACAAACTCCTAAGAAAGAAAGGGGAGAATCTCCGCATAAGGAGACCCCACAGAATAGATATAATCTCAGAAATAGAGATATTTTAAAAACGCCTGACAGATATCAATATACTGATACACACCAAACTCGTTCCTTTCAGGACTCAACGGAAAAACGCAGTGAGAGAGGTGGGCAGCCAGAGCGAAGAACTGACTACCTGAAACCAAGACAGGAATCACAACCCTCAACAGATGTTTCTGTTAAAAAAGAAGAAAAACTTCCCCAACAAAAACCCCAATTCAAAAAGAAAAAAGTGGCAGCGGTTGCAGTTCGACATGCTGCTCAAGAAGAGGGCTCTATTGAAGAACAAGAAGTGGGCATTAGCGCTATTGGACAGCGCGGAAGAGGTCACAATAGTTCGCTGGAATCTTCTAGAGCATCTGGAGGTGAAAGCAACTGATGACTTCCTACTAGTAGAAACTGCGGACATGCGTGTCTCCACGCCTGATAAGGTGTACAAAGTAATGCTATAGTTAGAAGGAGACATAGAGTGCCCAATAGACGCAATCTTTTGGGACCACGCCGTAAACATATATGATATTTTACTGATCGAAAAGGATAGGCCACATGAATTTGTCTGTACTTGCCCATACGGGGAAGATGTTATTAAACCTCCTTTCTCGGCCCTTGTTCCAGAGGAAGTTGCTGAATCCTATGCCATCGATTGGGCATTGACGCATGCACCTGAGTTATATCGCAACCACGTAGGATGGGATAAAGATTCCCCCTACAATGTAATCCCTATTAAAAATCAACCCCAATATCCAATAAAACATGATGCTAAAGCACCCGTGAGGGAAATCCTCACACAACTGGAGTACCAGGGCGTAATCGAACCCTGTGTCTCACCAATGAACAATCCCTTATTCCCAGTAGCTAAACCGGACCATTCGTACAGAATAGTCTTAGACTACAGACACTTAAACAGTCATACATGCACATATGCTATACAAAACTCACATAGCACAGCACTCATGAACAACATAGTGCGCAAAAAATACAAAACACTGGATATTTCCAATGGTTTCTTCTGCCAAAATATAGGGGGTCATTCTGACCCCAGCCGGCGGCGGAAGCCGCCGGCCTGGCTGGAACCGCCAGAATACCGCTGCGCGGTCAAAAGACCGCCGCGGGTATTCTGGGTTTCCCGCTGGGCTGGCGGGCGACCGCCAGAAGGCCGCCCGCCAGCCCAGCGGGAAACACCCTTCCATGAGGATGCCGGCTCCGAATGGAGCCGGCGGAGTGGAAGGGGTGCGACGGGTGCAGTTGCACCCGTCGCGATTTTCAGTGTCTGCATGGCAGACACTGAAAATCTTTGTGGGGCCCTGTTACGGGGGCCCCACGACACCCCATACCGCCATTCTGTTCCTGGCGGCCAAAACCGCCAGGAACAGGATGGCGGTATGGGGGTCGGAATCCCCATGGCGGCGCAGCAAACTGCGCCGCCATGGAGGATTCCCCAGGGCAGCGGGAAACCGGCGGTACACCGCCGGTTTTAGAATGCCCATGGGAGCACCGCCAGCCTGTTGGCGGTGCTCCCGCGGTCGTTGGCCCTGGCGGATTTTACCGCCAGGGTCAGAATGACCCCCATAGTGCTTGAGAGTAGAGACTTAACAAAATTCAGTGCACTAGGCTCCCAGAAAAAATTCTGTTGTTTACCCCAGAGGTACAAGAACAGTCCAGGATTGTTCACAGCTCATATGACTTCAATATTACACGACATTGACCCTGAAGCATTGTCTTATGTAGATGATATCTATCTCCCGGATGATGAATTGCTACATTTAAGATGGGTAGCCAGCATTGTTGTGGAATTTGCCGAGTTTGGCTACAAATTCAATTTTGAAAAAAACAAAAATAGCCTTCCTTGACGTCCTGTTTCTGGGATATAAGCTGTCAAGTGAAGGAAAGAGCCTAGTGCCACAATTCTTGGAAAAATGTGCACAGTTACAACCTCCAAATACAATTAAAAAAACTCCAATCCCTATTGGGTTTCCTAATTTTGGCAGAACTTACATTCCTGATTATGCATCACGCATATAACCTTTATACAACTTCATTCGTCCTGACTTTTCAAGTAAGTTTTGGACAGTCGAACACACATGCATTCCCAGAGCTTTGCAAACACACATGCTTGCAGCACAACACCTACACACAAGTGACAACAAAACACATTTGGTCATAAGAGTAATTGCTGGTGCCATTGGTTTCACCTATGTAACTTTCAACGAGGGTGAGACAGAGCTGATAGCATACAAATCACATTTGTATTCAGCAGCAGAACAATGCTTTGCTCCCACTGAGAACATTTTCACTGTGGTTCAGATGGCCGTCATTAAAGAAAGACCACTAGCCCAAGGCAAACACATTATTGTTGTATCTCCAATTCCAGCCCATGCCACTCAAATCCAGAAGTCTCACTAGAATAATGAGAGCCTATGCGACAACACTTAGACATGGAAAATTCTACCTGCGCACATTTCTAAAGCCCATGACCTCATTCACCTCAGGAAATTACTTAAGACTTATTTTGTCAGCATTCTCCCTAAATTCCTATCTCTTACAACTCTGTGCTAACATCACTCTCTGGAGCTTTTTCCTCTCCCCATGCTGGGATGCCTGAAAGGGTATTAGTGCACTGTACAAATATATTTAATTCATTCACTCATTCATTCATATGTGGTTCTCTTAAACACAACTGTAGTCTTGGCTGTCAGCTAGCTGTGACCCAAGGTGGGGCATTACTGACAAACTCCAGATTTTACACATCATTTGCACCAAAAATGTGCACATCTCCATCATGTGATGTCCTTGTGGCTATCTATCTGGCCTCCTCCTCTGATACAAGGAGGACTGGCCTCTTCTGTCTGTCCCCTGCCTCAGCACAAGTCAGGGGCTTCCATTTATTCTGGCATGTCCCCAGGGCCTCATTCGCGGATGACATGTAGTGTCCAGCATTTCACTGTAGCTCAATAAGTTAAATAGTCCTGGCCCTGTGATATACCACCGTATACAAAAATTGTTGTCCAGAAATGATCATTTTTGATTTGTGTTTTTATATCATAAGAGAAGTCATTTAGCTTGAGTAGACATTGCTAATCCAGGTCGATTTTTTTTTTCTGGGTCACATTTTTAAAAATGACAGATGTGTTGTAGTGATGATGTAATATTTCAGGAACCATGAGACCTATATACTTCACTTTGGTGGCAAAACATAGATTTTAGGGGTCAAATAGTCTTATAGAGAATGAATATAACTCCGCAGAGCAATCCTTGCGCCATTTTCCAACATGGTGGGTCTATAAAGATGTGTTTTAGTCATCAAATTGGTAATTTATTTTAAAATTGTTTTTGTTTCCAGTTTTCAGTTGAAACAAATTTGTAAACATGAGCAAAGCAAGTGGTGGCAGAGGATCTTTACCTCCTGACAGAGTGCTGCCACCTACAAAATCTGAGGACTTCTTCAACAAAGAAAAATGTGTCATATGCCAAACTAATTCGAAAGAAAAGCTAACATCAACAGCTACTGGACAGAAGAGAGTTGGAGATTCAGCAGAAATACTGCAAGATGAAGCCACAAGTCGTATACAATGTGAAAAAGCCTGAAAAAAATAATCAAAAAAGTAGTAGAAACCAGTGAATCACGACAAGAATCCGAGTTTTCTGAGAAAGTCATGGCAACCGAACCCAACTTCCATCCACTTAGAAACTCAATGGCTACCTCTCACTCATCTCCAACAACTGATCAGAAAGCAGAGGATCTTCAAGGTGTTATCTGTGGTTTAGCCAGAACAAAGGCCACAGGGATTGATGAAAGAACAAAGTACAGAGTATGTGAGTCTCAAAGGGAAAACATGTTTTTATCTGCCGCTAGTTTCTTCCAAGATTAAGTTTTCAGCAGGGTAGCTGATCTAAACAGAGAGGTATTTTCAATGTATTTTCAGCAGATTTGTATGCCCACCTGAACTGCATGTGTGCATACATTCCAAACTATTAATGTACAATGAGCTCCCAGCAGCAATGTAACCGCCGGCCTACAGTTAAGTTTGCACTTTTTGAAAAAGAAAATGAAGTTTGAAAGCCACTCGATTGCTGGCTACGGGTTCACACTCAGTGAGATCAGACAAATAATGGTCACCATTGATGAAACTGTATTGATCCATAATAATGAAATTAAGATTTTTTGGGTGAGAATGTACAATTGTACAATGACAGAATTTGTTTTTGTCAGTCTAACAAAAAGAGTGAGCTACTTATGGTGTTTTCAGCTGATTTGACTCCAGAAGTTCTTGCTGCCAAAATAAGATCACAGGATGCAGTGAAATCAGCAGGAACGATTTTAGGAAACGTCCTGAAAGATTTTGTTTTTGGACTTAATTACAATTTATGTGTTGCCCCGGAGTACAGCAAATCAAGAGAGTCAACAAGAATGCCTAATGCTGTCTTAACATTTTTTACATCTTTGTTTATTGTCAGCAAAGCAAAACTGCTACAAACTGAAGTTCTTGAGTCCGGAACAGAAGCCGACAACATTGATGAAGGCTTTGAAGCTTTAAGCAAAGAAGTGGAAGACAATACTATCAACCAACTGTGAGAAAGTAGCCTCTTTCTAGCCTTGTTACCCCCACATTTGGCCTGTTTGTGAGTGTATGTCAGGGTGTTTTCACTGTCTCACTGGGATCCTGCTAGCCAGGGCCCAGTGCTCATAGTGAAAACCCTATGTTTTCAGTATGTTTGTTATGTGTCACTGGGACCCTGCTAGTCAGGACCCCAGTGCTCATAAGTTTGTGGCCTATATGTATGTGTTCCCTGTGTAGTGCCTAACTGTCTCACTGAGGCTCTGCTAATCAGAACCTCAGTGGTTATGCTCTCTCATTTCTTTCCAAATTGTCACTAACAGGCTAGTGACCATTTTTACCAATTTACATTGGCTTACTGGAACACCCTTATAAATCCCTAGTATATGGTACTGAGGTACCCAGGGTATTGGGGTTCCAGGAGATCCCTTTGGGCTGTAGCATTTCTTTTGCCACCCATAGGGAGCTCTGACAATTCTTACACAGGCCTGCCACTGCAGCCTGAGTGAAATAACGTCCACGTTATTTCACAGCCATTTTACACTGCACTTAAGTAACTTATAAGTCACCTATATGTCTAACCTTTACCTGGTAAAGGTTAGGTGCAAAGTTACTTAGTGTGAGGGCACCCTGGCACTAGCCAAGGTGCCCCCACATTGTTCAGAGCCAATTCCCTGAACTTTGTGAGTGCGGGGACACCATTACACGCGTGCACTACATATAGGTCACTACCTATATGTAGCTTCACAATGGTAACTCCGAATATGACCATGTAACATGTCTATGATCATGGAATTGCCCCCTCTATGCCATCCTGGCATAGTTGGCACAATCCCATGATCCCAGTGGTCTGTAGCACAGACCCTGGTACTGCCAAACTGCCCTTCCTGGGGTTTCACTGCAGCTGCTGCTGCTGCCAACCCCTCAGACAGGCATCTGCCCTCCTGGGGTCCAGCCAGGCCTGGCCCAGGATGGCAGAACAAAGGACTTCCTCTGAGAGAGGGTGTTACACCCTCTCCCTTTGGAAAATGGTGTGAAGGCAGGGGAGGAGTAGCCTCCCCCAGCCTCTGGAAATGCTTTGTTGGGCACAGAGGTGCCCAATTCTGCATAAGCCAGTCTACATCGGTTCAGGGGTCCCCTTAGCCCTGCTCTGGCGCAAAACTGGACAAAGGAAAGGGGAGTGACCACTCCCCTGATCTGCACCTCCCCTGGGAGGTGTCCAGAGCTCCTCCAGTGTGCTCCAGACCTCTGCCATCTTGGAAACAGAGGTGCTGCTGGCACACTGGACTGCTCTGAGTGGCCAGTGCCACCAGGTGACGTCAGAGACTCCTTCTGATAGGCTCCTTCAGGTGTTAGTAGCCTATCCTCTCTCCTAGGTAGCCAAACCCTCTTTTCTGGCTATTTAGGGTCTCTGTCTCTGGGGAAACTTTAGATAACGAATGCAAGAGCTCATCTGAGTTCCTCTGCATCTCTCTCTTCACCTTCTGCCAAGGAATCGACTGCTGACCGCGCTGGAAGCCTGCAAACCTGCAACATAGTAGCAAAGACGACTACTGCAACTCTGTAACGCTGATCCTGCCGCCTTCTCGACTGTTTTCCTGCTTGTGCATGCTGTGGGGGTAGTCTGCCTCCTCTCTGCACCAGAAGCTCCGAAGAAATCTCCCGTGGGTCGACGGAATCTTCCCCCTGCAACCGCAGGCACCAAAAAGCTGCATTACCTGTCCCTTGGGTCTCCTCTCAGCACGACGAGCGAGGTCCCTCGAATCCAGCGACTCTGTCCAAGTGACCCCCACAGTCCAGTGACTCTTCAGTCCAAGTTTGGTGGAGGTAAGTCCTTGCCTCACCTCGCTGGGCTGCATTGCTGGGAACCGCGACTTTTGCAGCTACTCCGGCCCCTGTGCACTTCCAGCGGAAATCCTTTGTGCACAGCCAAGCCTGGGTCCCCGGCACTCTAACCTGCATTGCACGACTTTCTAAGTTGGTCTCCGGCGACGTGGGACTCCTTTGTGCGACTTCGGGTGAGCACCGTTTCACGCATCCTCGTAGTGCCTGTTTCAGGCACTTCTCCAGGTGCTACCTGCTTTAGAGAGGGCTCCTTGTCTTGCTCGATGTCCCTTCTCTCCCCTGGTCCAATTTGCGACCTCCTGGTCCCTCCAGGGCTACAGCAGCGTCCAAAAACGCTAACCGCACGATTTGCAGCTAGCAAGGCTTGTTGGCGTTCTTTCTGCGGGAAAACACTTCTGCACGACTCTCCACGGCGAGAGGGATCCGTCCACCAAAGGGGAAGTCTCTAGCCTTTTTAGTTCCTGCAGAAACCTCAGCTTCTTCTGTCCAGTAGAAGCTTCTTTGCACCCGCAGCTGGCATTTCCTGGGCATCTGCCCATCTCCGACTTGCTTGTGACTTTTGGACTTGGTCCCCTTGTTCCACAGGTACCCTAGATTGGAAATCCACAGTTGTTGCATTGCTGGTTTGTGTCTTTCCTGCATTATTCCTCTAACACGACTTCTTTGTCCTTAGGGGAACTTTAGTGCACTTTGCACTCACTTTTCAGGGTCTTGGGGAGGGTTATTTTTCTAACTCTCACTATTTTCTAATAGTCCCAGCGACCCTCTACAAGGTCACATAGGTTTGGGGTCCATTCGTGGTTCGCATTCCACTTTTGGAGTATATGGTTTGTGTTGCCCCTATCCCTATGTTTCCCCATTGCATCCTATTGTAACTATACATTGTTTGCACTGTTTTCTAAGACTATACTGCATATTTTTGCTATTGTGTATATATATCTTGTGTATATTTCCTATCCTCTCACTGAGGGTACACTCTAAGATACTTTGGCATATTGTCATAAAAATAAAGTACCTTTATTTTTAGTATAACTGTATATTGTGTTTTCTTATGATATTGTGCATATGACACTAAGTGGTACTGTAGTAGCTTCACACGTCTCCTTGTTCAGCCTAAGCTGCTCTGCTAAGCTACCATTATCTATCAGCCTAAGCTGCTAGACACCCTATACACTAATAAGGGATAACTGGGCCTGGTGCAAGGTGCAAGTACCCCTTGGTACTCACTACAAGCCAGTCCAGCCTCCTACACCAACAGGCTTATACTGTGCAAATGTACAGTATTTTCCAAATCATCTTTTATGAATTACATCACAGCAAAAAGAAAACTCTGCTACACATAATGACTGCCCACGCAATCTATGACAAGTGCAAAAGTAGAGAGCTAATTACTTCAATGAATAGGATTGGTGTATCAAGAAGTTATACTGACATAATACGGAGCAGGAACTTGTTAGCAGCTCACGCTGTAAAATCTTGTGAATCCGACAGTACACCACTGCCAAGTCACTTTACCAGCAAAGGATTTACAATTGCTGCTCTTGATAATTTTGATTTTGATGACAATTCAAAAAGGTGTGCTTATTGAAAACTGCTATTGTTGTGGACTCTATGTCACAATTGCGAATGGTCAAGATTTCATCCATGCAAAACTCCGGAGAGGTCGGTCTGACTGTTCTACCGATATCAAACTCAGTGTGCACCTTGCAAGAACGCACACTGCCTTTGACAGTTATCGTGAACTATCTGTCAAAGAATATGAGAGATTCAGATGAATGTCTGCAAGTGGAACAATTGACCTTGCCTATATCAAAAATTTGACACCTATACCTGTGCAACTTGATAAATTCTGGTCATCAACATCAAACAAGATGAACGTGGAGATGTTAACTTGCCAAAACATTGCTGATGATTCAGTGTACACTGAATTTCCAATTATTGCAAGTGAAATGATTGTCAGTGAGTAGTTGGTGCCTGCAGAGATATATTCAAAAGGCATGGGCCGTATTGTTGAAGAACTTAACAGAAAATTGGAGGAAGCTGACCTTTGTGTTGTGCCACATGTTGAGTGGGCTGTTCAATATGGTTCCAATCAAGTCATTGTGCTGTCAAATGACACAGATGTTATTATTGTGGTACTTAGATTTGTTACCATGTTCATAAGTCAAGGATTGTCAGCGTTATGGATACATTGTGGAACTGACGAGAAAAGACACTTAATCCTGCTTCATATTCTGTAGAAGAAACGTGACCTAGAGATGCCCAGTGTTCTTCTCAAGGTGCATATTCTTCCAGGTGTTGACACTATGAGCAAAATTGGAACAAAACTTAGAGCTTTAACTGCTGAACCTGTGAAGTTTTTAAAAGGATTTGCCGAAGATTGTGACTTTAAAGATACAGAAATATACCTTGTGCGTGTGTAGAAAATGAGTTCTGGCTGTCACACATTTGACAGTCTATGGTACGTTGAGTTCATGGATCATTCCCGCTAAGTCACCTTCCACTGATGCCATTTTCTGTGGGTGGACACATTAAAGAGCGTTCTACTTGATCAGAAGATGTGTAAATGTTTTGGATCATGTGTATGTAGAGAAAGATCTGTGCGAATTTGGTTGGGTAGATATTGATGGAGTGATAAAACCCATGGACATCAATTCATCACAATGCTAGGGGTAGCGGAAGTGACATAATATTCCACTAAACCTTTACTTTGACTCACACATGCATGCTTACACATACACACACATTCACTCATTTGCTCTCTCATAAACACATTCTCGCACACAACATGCATTTAAAAGCATGTTTACTTACTCAAGCAACAAGATTGGGTCATATTTTAATTTTATGTAATGCATTTTTTATTACACTAATAGTGAATAATAAGATATTATTCACTCTTAGTGTAGTAAACAATTGACAGATAACAAGGAAAGCCGAGCAGCGCATGCTTCTGCACTGATTTTGCCACCTCTGAATCCAGGGGTCGCAAAGGCAGTGCCAGGGGCTGCAGCTGCTACCTCTTGCAACCCCCTAAATGACATCCATGCTAAAACCTATGAACTTCTAAAGCCTCTACCTACAAAACTCACACATACATGTATTTGCTAAACCTGTGCTACAAAAAGATGTCCCTGTCCATATGCTCTTTTCAAATGTTCAACATTCTGCAAATGGACCACGAGCGATTGCCTAGACAAATAAATAAAGTGAACTATGAAAATGTGTCTAAAACAGGAGTGCTAAACATTTTTTTTCATATTCAGATTTGGAGTATACATAAAAGGATTAAAACCATTATCATTTGTTTCATTTCTATAAATGTCTCTTCTGAGGAGTTATGTTCTGTCTCTATAACACTACTTGATCCCCAGAACTTATGTTTTGACGCCAAATGACGTATATAGGTCTCATGCTTCATGAAATACTAGATTGTCACTGCAACACATCTGTCATTTTAAAAAATTTCATCCAGACAAAATTCGGCCCGGATCAGCAATCTCTACCCAGGCTAAACTACTTCTCTAATGATCTGCAAGCACAAATCAAAAATGAAAATCTTTGGACAACAATGTTTTTACAAGGTATATCAGGGGGCCAGAATTAAAATGCTTGTTGCTGACATCTGTTGTGGCACAGGCCAGAAGTTGAATCCCAGTAAGTGCAACTAAGCCTTCCAGGCATCTGCAGGCTGTAAAATGAGAACCATTTAGTTTAAGAGGCTCCATAGAAAAAACATGTTATTGTGCATTAGCCAATCCATAATAAGCAGCATCTAGGAGTTTGCTGCAACCTCTGAGTCTGGGGACCAACAGGTGAGAATATGATATTAAAGTGGGATTTTGATGCAGTATTGGACTTCTGGACGCAGCACAATGTTTTGAGAAAAAACATATAGCAAAATATACAACTGTTCACAGTGCTCCAACCACTGTATTTTGTTGTGTCAGCAGGCAATCGGTTTTTGGGTGGGCAGCTGACCAACGAAAGGTCTCCTCCCCCCGTAAAGTCTGGGGAAGTGTTGCGATCCACGCCTGCCACGGGCACCATGTTGGCTGTTTTTGGGCTACGTTGTAGCCCGAGTATTTATACGAACACTTTGCGTCCAAGATCATCATTTTGTGGTGACACAGCGGCTCCAGGGATAGCTAAGGCCCCTTTTTACTTAGCAGTTCCCTGTGGTATAACAGTTAGCTTGCAGACTGTGAAGCAGGAGGCTGAGGTTTATTGTTTATGTGGGGGCGACAAGGCAGAGCGGCTGCGATTGGGCGGGGCAGGACACGGGAAAGTTGGTCACTGCCATTGCCTCCCTATGGCGCAGCGGTGGCAGCCAAATTGCACAAGATACTGGCCCACAGTGTCGGGCCAAGTAATACGGTGAGCGCATGTACCCCCAACAAGGTTATGGGCGAGTGGCTCCAGGCTCCGAATGTAGGCGAGCGGTACGGTGCAGGGGGTGGAGGCGGGGCCTCCAGCCACTTGTGCTCATTAGCAAGGAAGGACCGGGGAAGGGAAGTGGCCAGGGGAGCCTGTTGAGAAGACCGTGGTGGCCTGGAAGAAGAAGGGAGCAGGCAACAGAAAAAAATAACAAGCGCCTGGGATGGGTAAGGGGGGTGGCTGGGTTCAAGATGGGGGGAAGAAGGGCATCAAGGAAGGAACAGGCCCCCCATGGAGCCGTGGGGGGGCCCCAGGAGGGCATAGACTGACAAGGGAGAGGAGCAGCATAGGAGGGAAAGGGAGGCAGCTGGGAGGGGGGCTATGGAGATAGTGGGACAGGAGGGCAGCAGCATAGCAGTAAAGGCCGGCACCGGCTTTGGTGGCAGCACTCCTAGAAGGGAGTGATATGGGTGGGAGGGTGACATGAGCAGCGGGGGAAGCAGCAACGAGTGGAGGAGTGAGTCGCAATTGGGCGGTAATCCCTCCTAAGAGGGTATATGGGAAGTGTAGCCTGGCGGAGAGATCGTGCAGTGTTGGCAAGGATGGCGGGGGAGGTGGGGGAGCGCGGGCATGGAGTAGGGTGGCAGGAGCAATGATTTGAAGGAGGGAGACATGGGGCAGCAGGCCCTTTAGGATGTAGAGCCATATAGGGGGTCCCCCAGCACTCAAGACCTGTGTTATTGTTCGCAGGAAGTGTTTGTATGGGAGGTGGCTGTCCTGGGAGCTTGTGATGGCTCTGTGGCCTCAGGAAGAAGAGAAGGCGGTGCCAAGGACGGCCAGCCGGATGTTGTTGGAGTAGGTGACGCACATGACAAGGGAGCATGCCATGGAAACCTTGTTGCGGACGCGGGACGGTTGTGACACTGCGCCCGCCAGGGTCACAGCAGCGGAAAGGAGACATCCGGGTGCTGAAGAAGAGCTGAGATGACCCGTTACAGCCACTCAACAACATCCACAGGAGATCATGCATGCGTATGGCAAAGTATTTGAGGCACATGTTTCACAGGCAGGGCCCTTCTATTGGTACGAGGAGGCTGAGCTATTGGACTATGATGAGGAAATTAGGGAGGAAGGGGAGAACAGGGAGGACTAAGGGTAGCAGAGGGAGATAACGCAGTGGTAGCACAAAGGGGAGGTGCAAAGGTGGTGCATCTCATCAGATTGTCCATGAGTCTTTGCAGGCGTTGGAGAGGCCTGGAGATCCTGGGACGAGTGTCAACAGGTGGTGACGGCAAGGCAGAAGGCACTGGATCGGCCACAGACCTTGGTGGCAGGTGAGTGCACTTTGCAGCGCAGGTACGATATGGTGTCGGTGGCTGTGGTGGCCACGGAAACAGTGGGGGGTGCAGAGGCCTGCATGCAAAAAGGTATATATGCAAAGGACACCTGTGTGGGGACGGATGTAGGACCTGCGGGGGTACAGACGGATGGCTAGGATAAAGTGGGAGAGGGAGAGGTAGCGGCCAAGGTCGGAATAGTGTACAGCCAGTGGGTAGCAGGGCCAGGCAGCAAGCAGGGGGGCAATGAGTCCCAAGAGCCCACGGCGGCTGCCAAGTCAGAACCGCAAGAGAGGAAAGAGCTCAAGTGGAACAAACTCTTGTATATATGGGAACGGCTGCGTCATGAATTGAGGTCCACGGAGGTGTAGAAGGAAGAGGAATACGAGTTGACGAAGAGGCCAAGAGTGGAATAGAAAATTGGACAGCTGCATTCCTCATATTTGCCAACATATATTGCAAAAAGTATCCAGAGAGATAAGTGACACTTTTCAGATATGTGGATATCATAAGGAAAACCCAGATAAATTATGGCGGGTATGCATGAGTACAATATGATGAGGAGTTTAGAGCATGCAAAGTGCTGGACCTGGAGATGCAATGGGGAGAGTCGATTCTGACCTGTGGCAGTATACAATGGGACCCACAAAATTTGGGAAAACAGTCTTTGCGCCCAGTGTTCTCCTGGTAGTTTATCAGCTCTTTCAGGCCTGCCCCACCTGCTGAGGGGTGGGGGTCAGCAGGCAGAGAACAGGTAGGTACACAAGGGGGCAGGAACAGCCATATTGGTACATGCTGGGATTTCAATCGGGGACTCTGCACCACGGTATATTGTAAGTTCAGGCACGAATGTTCCAGGTGCGCGGGCAGACATGGCCTGGTCAATTGTTATGGGAATTCAGCAGGGGGCAGGTCCCCAGGGTCAGTCACAACCGAACGGAGGAAGTGGCCAGCAGAACAACTGGAGGCCAGGTTTCAGGGGGGGCAGGGTTACACATGGCACTGGTGGGAAAGACTCCTACGCCAGTTAACCTACAGAAACTCCGCTTCTGGTTGGCCCCGTACGCATGCAGGGTGGGTGCTGAATTGCTTTCGGAAGGCTTTCCGTTGGGGTTTCAGACTGGGCTACAGGTGGCTGAGGCAGTGGCGCTGGACAGAAAATTTGAAATCAGTGGGGGCGCACAAACAGGTGGTGCGGGATAAACTGGCGAAGGAGGTGAAAGAAGGTCGCATGGCAGGCCCTTTTACAGATTGGCCGATGCAGATCCTGATTGTATCACCCATTGGTGTGGTGCCCAAAAAGGATGTGGAGCAATTGCGCCTCATTCAGCACCTCTATTGGCCTGAAGGACATTCGGTTAATGGCTTTGTCTAGGAGGAACAGGTGTCTATGTCTTACGCCCCGGTGGATGTGGCTATGGCACTGATGGAACAAGTCGGACAGGGGGCGCTGAAGACGAAAAGTGATATAAAGTCAGCTTTTCGTTTGCTGCCGGTACACCCTGATGATATTGAGCTACTGAGTATGCAGTTCGTGGGCTAGTGGTACGCAGACAAAGCATTCCCAGTGGGATAGTCCATATCGTGCGCCCTCTTTGAATGTTTCAGCACCTTTTTGCGATGGGTTTTCACCAGGCAGACTGGGCACAATGGCATGAGACATTGCTTGGATGATTTCTTCTTTGTGGGCGCACACTCAGGGCAATGCGCCTCTTTGTTGGACAGATTTCAGTCGATTGTGGGGGAACTTGGCATCCCATTGGCCCCTGAGAAGATGGTGGGGCCGAGCACTGAGGTGACTTTTTTAGGTGTGGGATTTAACTCACACTCAATGACGGTTTGCGACAGGATAAGAAGGATGTGATGTTATGGCTGCTGTAAAGCATGTTGAGAACACACAAGGTAACTGTCAAGGACATACAGGTACAGCTGGGTCATCTTAACTTCGCTTGCAGGGTAGTGCGGGCAGGTTGCACTTTCTGTAGATGCCTGTGTTTGTCACTGTCAGGAAGGAGGCTGCCCCACCACATGCACCTGTCGGCAGGAGTGAGAGAGGACTTGCGCATGTGGTGGTTCTTTTTGGAGGAGTTCAATGGTATACCAATGCAGGTGTGGCAGGAACTGGAATGGGTTGCTCAGATCTTTTCTGATGTGGCAGAGGCGGTGGGGTTCGATATTTAGTGGCAGGGTAGGTGATGCTCAAAGGAATGGCAACCTAAGAGGAAACGGGGTGGAAGGAGTTTTGCTTTTCTGGAGCCGTTTCCTGTGGTGGTGGCTGTGTGAAAGTGGTTTTCAAGGCTGACAGCTTTGTGGTAGTACAGGTGGTCAACAGGCAGTCAGTGAGGGACCCCCAAGTATTGCAGTTGTTGAGGCCTGCGTTATGACATAATGTTCAGGGCGAGGCATGCTCAGGGGTTCGAGAATGACATAGCGGATGCATTGTCTCATTCGCAGTGGGAGAGCTTCCATGGACTGGCCACGGATCTAGGAGGCTGGCCCTCTATGGGTAGAACCTGGGCAGTGTAGTGTAGTGTAGTGTAGGGGGTCCAGGCAACCACACGTTGATTTCCAGAGGTAAAAACTAGATTGCCTAATGCTCTAATTTTTTAGGTAGCTTGGTCGAGCAGGTAGGCTAATCTTGGAGAAATGCAAAGCATTTGCTGTACTCACAGTAACAATTATGCACCACACACACTCAAAGGAATAACTTGAGACCAATTTATAAAAATATTTCAGATTTTTATATAATTTTTAACACCAAGATCATTAAGATTGGTTAAGTACTTCTGAAGTTATTAATTTTTGAAGTTTTAATAAATGCAGTCTTTCTGTGCGTAATTATGCACCATAAGAATCAATAGGCAATCACTTTTAAAAATGCCTATAAAATCGCACAGTTGTGTTACCAGGTTCTCCTTCTGCAGGTTAATAAATGCAGACTTTCTGTGCGTAATTACAAACCATAGGAATCAATAGGCAGTCACTTTTAAAAATGCATATGAAATCACAGTCATTTTACCAGGTTCTCCTTTTGCAGGCTTATAAATGCAGTCTTTCACACACCATAGGAATCAATAGGCAGTCACTTTTAAAAAATGCATATAAAATTGCACAGTTATGTTACCAGGTTCTGCTTTTGCAGGTTGGTCGAGGCTGTCGGTGGGCACACTGTGCCTGCTGGAGAGGCTCGGGTGGCTCCCGGTTCTGGCAGGAGCAGCGCTGGAAAGTCTTTTGGAGCAGCTACAGGGTCACTTAGGGGGACCACTTGGAAAAGGGTGGTTCTTGAAGATTTAAAGGTGGTGCCTTGGGGTCCTCTTGGTGTGTCGAGGTCACAAGAGGTGTGGGACCCTGTGGACACAGCTGGTTTCTCGTTGCAGGCCACAGGACGGCCAGGTGCAGGGTGAGTTGTTGATCCAGGAGCAGTTTGCAACGGAGTCCCTTGGAGCTGGAGGTGAGTCTATTGGAGGGCGTCTTATAGGACAGTGGGAGCACTCTGGCAGGAGGTCCCGGTGTTTCTGAAGTCCCTCGACTGGGGCTTCCTCCTGGTCCTTTTTCAGCTCTGGAGGAGCTGGTTTTCTTGTTGTCCGATGTCCACTAACCAGTACGTGGGGTATTGGCATGACTCGGCCACTGGAAGGCGCAGTGACATCAAACTTGGCACACTCGTCGGTGTGTTGTCTGGTCCAGCTGCGACTTCCGATTCGGGAGATATCAGCCAGTCAGTGAAGTGACCCACACTGGCTTGTTGGTCTTTGTTGGTTTGTAGAGTGGTGCCTTCACTCAAGAGGGAGATCTTGGGCGATTGTTGAAGCCTGGAGGTCCTCTGGGTTTCTTGAGGTCAGTCCAGCTGTGACTTCTGATTCGGGAGTTATCGGCCGGTCAGTGAAGTGACCCTCACTGGCTTGTTGGTCTTTGTTGGTTTGTAGAGTGTTGCCTGCACTCAGGAGGGAGATCTTGGGTGATCGTTAAACTCTGGAGGTCCTCTGTCTGGGTTTCTTGAGGTCAGTCCAGTGTCCAGCTCCTCCGCAGCTGGGATTGTCGGGTCCTGGGTGCAGCAAGCAGGGTTTGGTGCCTTTTCTTGATGCATCAGGTCCACAGTTCTCTTGCTTTGGATCTTCCTTTGTGCTGGTCTTCTTTGTCCTTTCGAATCTGATTTCTTAGTTTAGAGATTCCCACCTAATATTGAATTTAGTGGGCTTTTTAGGGGAAACTTGGTAATGTCCAATGGGACACTTACCTATGGGTGGCCACTTTAGTGACCACTTCTGTAGGAAGGGTCACATCCCTTTACCTGATTGGCTATTTTTCTTCTGTCCAAGATGGAGGAAAATGAAATAGAAGGTCCACCTCACAGGCAACACCTTAGTGGTGGTGCATGCCAGGTGAGGCCACTCCCCCTACCCTTTGTGTGGTTTCCCGCCTTTGCCTCCTCCATAAGTGGGGGTTTGCAAAGAGGGAGGCCATCTGTTTCTAGCAGCAGGCCTGGGGTCGAGTTTCAAGGGCGGTAGCCCTTTGAAGCTCACTGCCAGGGCAGTGCACATTCCTGAGGGAGGGGGTGTTAGCTCCTCCACCCAGGAAGGGCATTGTTTTACAATCCCGAGAGACAGGGCTCTCCCCCAAGGTTTGTCTATTGACTGTCTGGCAGTGGCAGGCTGGCTGCAACCAGTCAGCAACCATGCCATGTTAGCTAGCTTTTGCAGGAGACACCTCTAAGGTGACCCCTGGGTGCATTTTATAATAAATACAGTACTGGTATCAGTTTGGATTTATCATTCTGAGTTGTTTGATACCTAATAACCGAGTAGCCAATATATAGCTGGGAAAATCGTGATGACCAGTACCCAGCACATATATTAAAATGGCTGCTCTGTTTACTCACTATGTCCCAGGTTTGGCAGGGACACAGTTGGGGTATATTGCTCATGCAGCTATGCCCTCACATATAATATGGAGCACCCAGCCTTTGGGGCTGTAAGGCCTGCTAGAGGGGTGTCTTACCCGTAGTAAATGCAGTGTATGGTGGACAGGCCACACAGGTAGTGTGCCAAGTTGAGTTTGTGGTTTAGGTTTGCCCCAGGACACCCAGCCTGAGCTTCTGGATGCATGGCCCTAGAGGGTGGCGCAATCAGTGCTGCTGCCCTCAAGGGCCTACCCTTAGTACCCCTTGCTCTGGGTACCTGAGTACCTTTTACTAGGGACTTATAGTGGTAGCTAAACGTATATCCAATTACAGTGGTTTACCGAAAGAACACTGGCACTGAGAACCTGGTTAGCAGGATCCCAGTGCACTCCAGTCCAAGTTGCATTCAGAAACCAGGCAAACTGTGGGGTGTACTGCAACAAGGTGCCAGTTTCCCACTCCCAACGAGGAACCTTGCAGGACTCAGATGCTGCTGCAGCTATGGAATAGAGGAGACAGAGGATCCTTCAGTTGGTGGTGAACTCGTTAGCAGTGTCCACGCGCAAGGCTTACGCGCAGGCGTGGCAGGCATTCCTACAGCACGTGGCATAAGAGCATCAGGAAGAATGGGAGAGGGTGGAATACATAGTTCATTTTATCCTGGGGCTTATAAAGTGGGGCCAGTCAAGGGTGTTGATTGCGGGAAAGTTAGCAGGCATTGCCTTCATGGGCAAGATGCTGTGAGGGTATGCCCTGTCAGCAGGAGAACTGTGGAAGAGGGTGCTGGAAGAGTGGGCTAGGGAGGAGGGGGGGTCACTAATCTTAAGAAGACCTTTTGGGACAGATCATTGCCTCCCTCCCGGCAACATGCAACAGCAGGGACAAAATAACACTCTTTAGTACACTAATGTGTTGGATGTTCTTTGGTGCGTTCAGAGTGTCGGAGCTTATGGGAAGCAGGGAATGAGAGGGGCTAGTATGGGAAGACATGCATATGAGTCCAGAAGGGGTACAGATTTGGCTGCAGGGGTCCAAGATGGATCAAAGGCAACAGAGTAAGTGGGTGCACTTGTGGGAGTATCCATCCCCAAACTTATGTCCAGTAAGATGGGGTAGGTTTGTGCGTGCACGGTTAGTGACTCCCTCAGACAGGGCCAAATCCTCGGGTAGCGTTTTTGGACACAGGGATGGCCATCCAGTCACAGCTTTTCAGTTATTGTCCATCCTACGCAAAGGACTGAGGAGGTTGTGGTTAGAGGCAATGGCTTTTGATACACCTTTGTTTAGAAATGGCATGACTACAGAGGCTGGCAGGCTGTGCTGGGGCAGGGGGACATCATGGGCGTAGGCAGGTGGAAGTTAGACTGTTTCCAGCACTATAGGAGCCGCGGGTGGAAGTGGTACGTGGGGGGGAGTTGCTGATTTGTTATTTCTGTTTTTCAGATTTGGTACCGAGACCAGAATCCAACAGCCTGGCTATTTGGTTGGTGGGACATTCATTTGTCAAGTGGGCACAGAGACAAGTGTGGAGAAGCAGCCAGTGGAGGAATGGGTTTGGACATGGAAGTATTTAGAGTGCAATGGAAGGGATGGGAGGGACGTGGGGGAATTAATTTGTTACCTTGCCTAAGCAAGTGCATGGGTAGGTGTCACTGTCCGGACATTTTGTTGCTGCATTAGGGGGAAAACAATTTAGTTGTAGAGAAGAGTCAGTGGGCTGGGTGTCATATTATTTGGATGGCTTTTGTTCCGCGGAGGATTTGAAGAGACATGCAGTGACCAGTGGCAATTGAGAGGATCAGGAGTAAAATCAACAAAGAAATGAGGGTGTTTTGTTCAGGTAGAGCTATTACCGTGCTGGAACACACAGATTTGTGCTTCGAAGATGCTGAGTTCTTTAGGGAGGATGGAGTACAGCTATCCTTCAGGGGCATGGAGCTCTATCTGTTTCAGATTAGGGATCGCTTGAAGCAGCTCCTCCACATTGCCTAAGGGGTGGAGGGGCAGAAAAAGTCTGGGTGCCTTTTCCTGGGGGGCAGGGGCATAGCAAGTTGCCATGTTGTACAGAAAGGTACGTTGTTCAAACTGGCAGTCGAGGTTAATAGGGAGCGGGTAGGCAACAGCATGCATGGACAAGCCCGGAAGATAAATACTGCTCAAGAAGTTATATCAGTTACAGTTGCAGGCTTATGATAAATAGAAGACAATTTAAAGATAGGAAGCAGTCTGAATATTTAAGGAAATACAGGATTACAAAATCAGAGGATTAAGGGAGAGGGGAGGCTAGGGCAGGAGGGTGAGTTATACATAGTTGAATTGTTGTACAGTGAGGCCCCTAGTTTTGGAAGGCAAATGCCATGGTTCTTAATGTAGGTGCACCTGTTTCCAATAAAGCGGCCTTTTTCACACTCTAAGGACTGTGTTTGTGGTTGGTAATGCCCCCTCTTCCCCAAAGTTTGCCTGAGTCTTTCGGGTGTTTCCACCACAGCCTGCCAGCGTCAGCAGATGACAGAAAACAGCAAGGACTCTACTGCACAGGCAGATGAAAGGCCTAGCGTCTTTCCTGAGTACTGTCAATTTTAAGCTAAAAAAAACATAGCTACACGTGCCTGAAATGATGAGATCTCCTAAGAGTATTTGTCCACAAGCCCTATTTCCTACTGTTGAAAGGCATTCTTTTTAATAGCGCTCGGAACACCCCAAAATATAGCGTGTCCCAAAAATCAAAAGAGTATTGCTAGGATGCTCAAAAGGCACGCCTTAATTGGAACTTGTCGGATATGAGTGCGTTAATGCATTTCTTTATAGCCCACGCTCAGCCCACCGGTCTATCCTACCTTGTCTGCAATGAATCCAGTGAGATGGGAAACGGGACGTGGTAAGCAGTGCTTAATTTGTAAATAAAAAGGTGCTGGTGCTCAAAGCTCTCTTCTTAAACACGCGGCTGCTGCAATTAAAAGTGCGAGCACATAATACTGAGGCAGCGTAATCCAGAAGCCACCTCTGGCCTCTTCAATCAATATAAAGCCACTCCCTGCCCCTTCAGCTCACTCTGTCAGCTTCCTGCTTTTACTCTTTCTGGCGCTTTTCGTTTTTCTCTTCCTCCGTCTTTCCCCCGTGCTCGCTGTAAATGCATGAGACAGAAATCTAAGCGCCAGCCCTCAAAAATAAGTGCCGGTGCTCAGCACCGGAAACAACAAGCACAAATTAAGCACTGGTGGTAAGGCATGTGCTGTGTCTGTGGAACATTCCATGCATGGTGTCATGGGCAGTGGCGCAGGGAGGGATTGTAGCTGCCCCCATTGCTTGGCCCTCCGGAGACAGACGTGGGCAGGTGCCCAAAGCTGTCGCCTCCGAGGGACGGGGAAACGCTGGTCAAGAGTCAGTGGAAAATTCCTCTCAGCGGCCTCGCCTGTTTCTAAAATACATTCTCCGTCTACGACATACAAGGACGATCCCTCTAATGCCACTGGATCGTACAGGGGGAACCAGACGTGTTTAACCAAGTGGAAAGTGGGACAGAAATATAATCTTTGGAAAATGCCAACATGTCAGGCAGACACAAAAAAATGGCGCGGTTGGCAAGCTTTAAAAAAGATTAAGAGCGCTTGGAAATACCATAGGTTCTTTGAGCCCAAAAACAAGACATCATCCAGATAGTTTATTACCTCTTCTGTCCCCGTGATGTGGCTGCAACCCCTTTAAAAAAAAAAATTGTGCACAATAGGTGCAACACACTCAGCAATACATTGGCATGCATTTGTCATACAATACATTTTTCTCAGACTGAAATCCCAAGGAGTGAAAATTGCCTGTATACACTGGAAGTAGACGAAAAGCAAACTCAGTCCGCCTTGGCCTTAAGGACTCCTTTACCTAAAGACCTCCGTTTTGCTAGTGTCTGCTCAAAAGGGGCATATTTTACAGATCACAATCCTGTATGGATGCCATCAACAACGAGCCACCTTTTGGGGCCCAAAGGTTTGCATGAGCTGAATTCTCTAGGATCTTTCTTGAGAACGAACCCTAAGGGTAAGCGCACAACATCCTTGAAAGGGCACTTTCTGAAAGGGTCTGCCACCAATACACAGGCTTTTCTCCTTTTCTTTTTCTTTCGAGCATCCTCTGTGATGAGTAATTGTAAATTGTATTTATATAGCACCTACTACCACTGACTAGGCGTTGAAGAGCTTTGCAGTAAGTACAATGCTACTCCGGAACATATGATAAAAGATTACTAGTTAGTAGATTAGTAATTTTTTTTCTTTTCTTTGTGCACTGGTTGTCTTAGGTTTGTGTTCTTGATTGTGAGTGTTTCAGTAGTTTACAGTAGGACTAGTATGATCGGAATGGATTTGAAAAGGGAAGTAGTAAGATGTTTTTGTAAGTAGTTGTCGTGTGTGCCTGTTAGTTGGCTAAACAGGAAAATTTGAAAATGATGTTTGAGGGTTATGAATAGGAAAATGTGGGATGAGTCAGAGAGAGGAGGAATGCGACAAAGGTTGAAAGAAGGATTTTTTAAATATTGTATCCAGCCTCCACTAAGGAAAATACCAGTTTACTGGACTGGCTGGTCTCCACTGGTGGGGAAATGACTCAACTTTCCATCTAGAGGTATAGTAAATTCAGAAAGCATGTAAATAGAGTTACTGCTTAGTAGCAGAGGATCCTCTGCTTTGCAACAGCCTTGCACAAGCTCTGGATGCGCCACAAAGACTGTGGCCCTCATTCTGACCTTGGCGGGCGGCGGAGGCCGCCCGCCAAAGTCCAGCCGTCAGGTTACCGTTCCGCGGTCGAAAGACCGCGGCGGTAATTCTGACTTTCCCGCTGGGCTGGCGGGCGGTCGCCTTCAGACCGCCAGCCAGCCCAGCGGGAAAGAGGCTTCCACGATGAAGCCGGCTCGGAATCGAGCCGGCGGAGTGGAAGCTGTGCGACGGGTGCAGTTGCACCCGTCGCGTATTTCACTGTCTGCGCAGCAGACAGTGAAATACATGTAGGGGCCCTCTTACGGGGGCCCCTGCAATGCCCATGCCCCGCGACCCCCCCTACCGCCATCCGGATCTCGGCGGTCCGACCGCCGGGATCTGGATGGCGGTAGGGGGGGTCAGAATCCCCGCGGCGGTGCAGCAAGCTGCGCCGCCGCGGAGGATTCAATGGGGTGGCGGTACACTGGCGGGACCCCGCCAGTGGTGCCGGTCCGACCGCGGCTTTACCGCCGCGGTCGGAATCCCCATTGGAGCACCGCCGGCCTGTCGGCGGTGCTCCCGCGGTCCTCCGCCCTGGCGGTCAAAGACCGCCAGGGTCAGAATGACCACCTGTATCTCTCAAAAGACTGAGTTTAGAGCAATTACTCTGTGACTGGGTTAGTCTATTAGAGAGTTTCATAGCTTTGATGTGGACAGCACATAAAGGCACAAGGACATCTGTCTTGTACTTTATAGAAAGATCTTTGGTGCTACAGTACCTCAACAATTTTGCAGTCTGAGCCATATATACCCATGGTGTACCATTTTGATATGCGTCTGCCCACAGGCAATATCCGCAGCATCACACATTTCTGTATTAGAAATAGTTGTTTCTTCGTCCATCATCTCTTCAGTCTTTTTCTATCCGCACTTGGAAAATGATGCAGCAAATCTCCCATTTACTGCTATTGGTATTCGCCATATCTGCTTACGAGGGCTTGAGAATCAAAAATCCTCCAAATGCATAGTTCGCAGCTACCACAGCTATTCTCCTACTTGCTACTTAAGTCTATTTACTTTCCATATGAGATGGTGGCCACTCACCTGTGTCAGGATTCTGAAATCCTGGCGAAAACCACAGGATGGTTGTCTGCTGATATCTGGTTTTGCATATGAATTTAGCAAGGGGGAGAAATCTGTAATGGCATGGAAGAATGAGCCCCAATAACCTATTATTTGGTGTGACTCACATTTGTCCCCCCCTCACCCTCACCCTTGCCTTCTGATTTTTTTTATGCATTTGAATTCTAAGTACCTGGCAGTCCCGCAGGCTATCTGGATAAACGTTTTCTTCGTGAAGACCAAGCAAGCACCTTTTTTATCCCCTTGTAGTGTTGTAGACTGAAAGTACTGTATACCACCTTCCTATTTTTAAGCATCCTGCAAAGCAGCCATGAATTAATTTCATGTTGGTCCCAGTAAATTAGGATTATCTATAGGCCCTATCATAATCTTTCCATCAAGCCCCGCCATATTCCTACAATACACCAGAGATCTTGTACAGATTAAAGACCATCTGAGGCATCATTGCAGGACACTTCTCCAACATAACAGACTGGTAAATTGTGAAATCTCTTATGCAGTTCATGAAAGTTTACTCAACTTTAGGTTTCGTCTGCTTCTGCAAGCATTCTTTTGACTCCTTAGGAGCCTCAACCCAGGACCTTTCAACTATTAAAACAAATATATATAAACATATCCCCCCTTCCTAATCTGTTATTTCACTTTCATTAATAAATGCAGTCCTAGCTGTTACCTTGAATCCTAGAAGCAAGTACTTGGTAATGACCCTTGCCTTCCACTTCAGCTGCTCACCTTTTCTTGTCTTTATTCCCTGTGACAACCAGTGGGACTGCAGGTGTTGTGGACGATGTAGGTGTAGCAGCTGGAGAGGTGAGAGGTTTATGTCGTTGGATGGTTACTATTGCCTGGGACAACTCTGCAGGCTGCCTCATCAGGTAAAATGGCCGCAGGCCTGTTCTGTTGCTTCTCTGTAGGTGCAAAGTCAGTCAGTCTCTTGTTGGTAGATAGGGACTCCATCTTATTACTGGTTAGGTTACCCCATTAGTCCCACCGTTAGACAGTCATGTCAAAACCTGTGCCAAACTCCGCCACCAGATCCAATCCTTGGTCTCACTTTGAGCCTTCTCGCCTCCAGTGCTTTGACAGGTCCAACTGCCTGTTCCTCAGTTATCATTACTGAACCTGGGTCAGACTGTTTACCACCCATTTTGGCAGGTTGGGCAGTGGTTGCTGCTATTGCAATGTGGGGAAAAGCCTTACCCTTACCTTCCACTGTCTACCCTTTCCTTGGTCGTTTGGGTTTGGGAAAGAAGGCCTTCCTTTGAGCTCTGGGCTGCCTTGCAGCACCCACTGCTGTAGGCCACAATAAGGCCAGCAATTCCTGTATGAAATCCGAGGGGTCGAAAGCGAGGCTCATATCCATATTTTTTCTCCTCCTGACCTTCCTCTTAACTTGATGGAATGCTATTTACTGATAAATCCCTGTCCCCAAAACACTTGTAAAACAAAAGAGAAGCACAATATGTTGACTTTGCGTAGGTGAACTGTGTCTGTGAGAAAACTGGGTTTTTGCAGGTTTCCCCCACTTTTTTGCCCCATTTTTTACTATTATATCCTGGTTTTCGACTTTGAGAGTTAACTGAGGCCTTTTTTCCAGACTTCAGTGAGAGTGTTCTTTCCTTTTAAAAATAGCATGCTTAATTGGGTGTCCCAATTGGCATGAGCTGACTGATTTATAGGTCCATAGTACATGGTAGCCAGGTACCCAGGACATGTAAGGCTGGCTGTCCACACAAGAGCTGCAACACTGGTTGTGCCACTCTGTGTGACAAAGTGAAAACATGACTTTCAGCTGCCTTTGCAGAAGGGAGAGGCTGTGTATGCACTGCACACCCGACTTTCCCATTACACCTAATGTCAAAGTGCACCAGTCCCTTAACTATGTATATATATATATATATATATATGTCTCCTCAAAGACAGGCCTATGAAGCCCTGTGGCAAGGAGTTGTATATTGTTAAGACAGGCATATTTTTGATATGCCTATACAGTAAAGCCCTAAAGTGTTGGTGTTTGCTGAGGACAGTTAAGTAGCCACATGAGGTATTTGCAGGGTTAATGTTTGGCCCTTCAATGCATTTAACTCCTAATAGAGGCTACCTAACTAGGCCAATTAAGGTATAAAATTAAAGGGGACATTAAATGTGACTCAATAGTGCAGTCAACATTTATGTCAAATTTAATGCTGGCCACTTTTGCAAAAGTGACTACTCTTTTACCAAGGTGGTCTAGTGACTTTGTAGAGCCACTGGGACTGAGACAGGTTTTACCAGCTTGGGGGGCATGTGTGAATGTCTTCCAGGCTGGGAACAAAGGCTGATACTGCACTGTGGGTGTGAGCCTCTCCCACAGAATGGCTGCAAAGGGTGATAGTCCAAAAGGTAGGTATCAAAGGTGATACTGTCTTTGAAGGGCTGCTGTGACAACAATCCCACATAGAAAACCTTTTTTTCCCCTAGACAGGGTAGAGCCATGTCCAAAGAAAGGAAAACTGGTTTCAGAACTAGTTTTCCGTGGGCGTGCAGCCCATGGTAGCCACACCCCTGGGAGTGGACTACCAGGGTCCTCACATTCAAGAAAGACTTCAGCCTTGTTGCTTGTGGCATGCAATATGCACTCTGGGATGGCCAAATGCTACACATCACCAGAACTGTGTCACCAGATGGGGGGGACCTACTAGTCTATTGGCCAGTGACCCCGTTGTCCCTTTGGGGCACTTTATTAGGATATAAGTGGCACCCCTGACACCCAATATTTCAATATTCACTGGATTAGGGTCAAGGACAAGAAAAATACCACTTTGCACCTGTTGGAAGTGCACAGAAAGAGGCTGCGACATCAGAGCAACTGTGCCTGCTGCACTTTAGGCAGCAGAATTTGGACCTGGTGCTGTGTGCCCCCTCTCTGGGAAAAGTTGATTCCCAGCACCAATCTGAAGCAGAGACTCCAAGGATCAGTTGGCTGGTCACCAAAAACAGCAGTGGGAACGTTAAAGCTGGAAGAGCCCATAGTCAGAAGTTGCACCCAAGTCTGCTGGACCCATGGGTGTTGGTTGTGACCCAATTTGTCCACATCAAGGGACACTCGCCCCCACCAAGGGGCATATTTATAATGCCCTAGCACCACCTTGTGCCACATTAGCATCATTATTCTTGACGTTAATGTGACCCAATGAGGCTGAAATCCCCGCACCATATTTAGAGTGATGCAATGCATGCACCATGGTGTGCTGTGGTGAACTGTATTTTAAATATAGTGCACGCATGGCGGTGGTGGGGGTTGCAAAGGGGAGCAGGGAACGTGGTGCTGCACTTGGTTCAGCACCACTTTCCATAGATCTGCCGCCAAGTGTTTTCACTGTGATTGCTGTGTTTCACAAACAAAAAGTCTGCATCAGCAGCCTTTTAACCCCGGCATAGGGGACTTCAGGGGACCCCAAGATCTGTGGCATTGCCTCCACTCACCTGTGGATCAACGACTCGACCGGACTTTACCCCCGTCCACCGCACAGCAACTGGAGCATCCATGGAGTATCTTAGGCCTCCATCCCTCGGCATCAGGACCACTCCCTAAAAGTCAATGGCAGTTGTCCTGTAAAGTTTGGACCTCACTCTAAAAATGCTCTGGTGGCCAGGTAACTGTGCAAAGCTTTCTTTTTTAGACTCCTAGGCATCTTTCCTGTCGGGTTTGGACACCAAACCTGGGTCGGAGTCACTAAACTCAGTGTTATAAACTCGTACAAACTTTTCAAAAGTTTTCAGAGTTTTGACTTGCCCATGCTTGTTTGGAGTTGGTGTCAAAGTTTTTAAAAGCTTTAAAAATTCATACCTCCGGAACCCTCCAGAAGATTTTCGTTTTCAAGGACTAAAAATTAATAAAAATATGCTCTACTTTTATAAATTGTTGCTGTGTCCCTTTCTTGTTTGGTGACTTTCTTATTTCGTTGTTTGGTGCTGTTACCTGCTTTACACATTGTTCCTTTGCTAAGCCTCGCTGCTCTGTGCCATAGCTACCAAAGGGTTGAGCTGAAGGTTAAGCAAATAACTCTGACTGGACCCCAGAAGATAAATGTGAGTGTACTGCACAATAAGGCCATTACCCTTACATATAGTAAACCCATTTTTTAACATCGCCTTTGAAAATAAAGCACACTGGTGCTGTAAACAACACCGTAGAAATACACTGATTCCTCAATACCTAGTAGTGGCACCATAAATCAGAAGCCCACACAGTAATGACTATCACTCGAATACAGGGCCCTCTACTTATGAGACTGCAGCCTACTTATTTAGTAAACAGGCTCAGCTTAAGTGAGGAAAAAATTAACCCAATCAAAAACAACAAATTCCTTTGCAACCATAGACACTGAAAGTAAGGGTGTGAGGTGTGCTGCAGAACCACCAAAATAATTATGTTGGAATTCAGAAGGTAAATGAGCAATAAAGATGCCTTTAAATTTTGTTTTTATGTTGTCACGTTTTCTGTGCGTTTAAAAACAAATGTCTGATGTCAGGCTACATCTTCTGACAAATTGCTACTTATTCTTCTAGCATGTAGGTTGGTGTTTACTATTCTTTCAACAACTGTACAGTTAGAGGATTGTGTAAAGTGCGCCATTTGATAATCTTGCTAAGAAACAGGGAGTACGAAAGGAAAGGCTGTAGTGATGTCAACTTTTTCCTAACTCACAACACATTGTAAATACCTGTATATAAACTGTTCAAATATTTAAAAGTTATATCAGAAGTTAGGAAAGAACAAATAAAGCATATATTTTTACCATTCTTTAATAGGATCAAATACACTTTACTTGGTGATGCACTAATACTAAATATTTGCTGAAACCTGATATCCACACATTATCTATGCGCTATGTAGTTTTATCAATAAAACTGCATCTAAGTGCTAATTCTCTGGCCATTAAATAGTACATGTGTTAACCGTAAATGACAGTGTGCTACCACAGCATACATTAATAATATATTTGGAACAATGTACTACTAAAAGCACAACTCACTACATACCAAACCTTTATAACTCTCCTGCTGAATGGGTGTGACCCATTTGCTGTATTTGTTCTTTGTGAAACACTTGGGAGCTTATTTACAAGCTCAGTGGCTGAAAGCAGCACAGCAGGGGACCTTGCTGTTCTGCCCTGCGCCACAGGAAAAGGGCAGTAATGCGCCATATTTACAAGATACTGCACATTTCTGTCCTCTTCCCCTGTGCTGGCGTACAATGGGCTGCCTAATGCCGACGCATGTGCTCTTGCACCATGGTGCAAGGATGCCTGCGTGTCAGACAGGATTGTTTCTGTGCAGGAAGGGCCACCTTTCTGCACAAAAAGAATCCATGGAGGATTTTCCTGTTTCTATGTTTGCTGCAGAATGCAGCACACATAGAGGACAACACAAGGAGAAAGAATGTTATTTATCCTCATTGTGCCTCCCCTGGGGAGGTGTATGCTTTTGACACATTCCCAAGTGTAAAATGCTTTGTAAATCTGGGAAAGGGCCAAAACCCATGGGTGTTGAGTGGGAAAACCCACTGCAGCGCCCATGGAACGCCTCTCTAATGCAGTGTAAGACAATGCAGTGACTTGCGCTGCCTTGCCTTACACCATATTTACAAGACTATGAAAATCCACACAGACTGGCTTTGTGTGCATTGAAGATATCGGCCTGCACAAAGCTCCACCAGTGTGTCACAAAAAGTGACGCACCAGCGGTGCATGGGACTTATAATAAGCCCCTTGGATTTTCGAAGTTCCTATAGCTTCACTGATGTAACATGGATGGCAGCACCCCACTTTGAAAATTGTTCCAGCACCATTGACTGCAGCTCTTCCAAATACGTGCAAACCACCTGTGTGAGACACACTGGACTAAACAAGCAAAACTGGAAAGTAATGTGGCTGCTGTCTGCCCTGCATCCACATCGGCCACTGTGTCTGAAGTTGGATGTTCCTTCGTGACAGTGCAGCCTAGGACCCAAAAGGCGAGTAAAAGCCTCTAATTAGCGGATCACTGTGGCTACAATCGACCAAGAAATGGATGGTGTCTGGGAGACTTGGGTAGGTTCCGAAGCATACAGCTTTGCCAACAATTGTGGAGACTCCACGTATTTACCTGGGCCACCATGATGGGGCCCCCTTAGTACCAAAGGGACGACAGTCGACATAAGCTTGTCTATGATCTTTGTGTTACCGCAGTTTTTGCCCAAATTAAAAAGTCTTCTATTGTGATGGGATCCAAGAAGTGGGCAGGTGGAAAACGGCATGGGTGCAGAAAAGAGCAAAGATAAAGATAGATGAATGTGGGATGACTGGGCTTATAACCCCCCCTGGCCATTCCCAACAAACACTTCCTACAGGGTGCCCAATTGTAGCCCCAACGTTTCTTTCCTCCTTCTTTGATGTCGCTTTACGTCAGGGAATCTAGAGTCAGCAAGAGGAAGGAGGCCTGGGGAGGGGCAGCCTGCCCCTGGACGGGAATCCTCACAATTGGTCTCCATATGAGTACAATGAAAACCATGGCCCAGTTTGTTCAAACCCTTTGGTGTAACTTGGGACCTTGTCTGGCTAATCACTGGCAAAAGCTACATGTCAATACTTTTGCGCATTATGGTAGCTTTTTCAGGAATCCCAAGTTAATCAAGGGTTACTTTAAAGATTGTGTAAATCAATGTCATTTACCTATTTACCACTGGTCTCCTGAGACTCTTCCTTATTATTGGAGCCAAAACTGAGCATCAATTTCACCCTTTAACGCTTGAACCTGAGGGTAATAAAGTCGAGCAGACCAAGGCTTGCATCAGGGTGGGGGTGTGGGTTAGAGATGCAGAATCAAATAAGCTAACAATACAAGTTGATAACTCATTGCCTAGTTTGTGCCTTATCTTAAGAGTTGTTCACACAAAACTCAATACTAAACATGAATATGAATTAACAGGTATTATGTTTCTTCAGTTCCCCGATAACAGCTGGGGCCAGCTGGGGCTGTTCTTTTGGGTCATTTCTGAAGGATACCCTCAGTGGAAGTGCCAGCAGCCTCCAGGTCTTCTCCCGGGTTTGAGTATTGATGGAGCCTGAAATGAAGTTGACTTGGCCTCTGCTTATATGAGTGAATAATCCCTGCTGTAAAGATGAGTTCGACCCCACCTTGGTATCTTTCTCGTGTTTGGACAGTATTTTTCTCTTTGCCCATGTCAGTCTTGTGCAGGTCATGTCTTGGGGTTGCTTGGGCCAGAGTGGGCAGTGCTGCTCGATTCGAGGGTGCCTTCGGCTTGATCCTGCAAGCAGGGATAGTAATGTATCTTTTCCAATCCCCTGTCGATATGGTAGCATTATGTGACTAATGCTGATATGCACACTGACTATGGTAAGTACGGTATTCCACTACTGCTGATCATTCACACACCTCCAGCTTTCTCACCTTCGTATCCTTGGCTCCTTTAATTTTCTTCTGACCATCAAGTAAATCAGTATTCACCGCATCCTGATGTCCCTCCTTCTCAGCTATCTTCCTCATCCTCCTTTGGGGTTAAAATAAGTCCTGTTCGGTACTAATAAGGAAAAGGAGTCTAACCAATGAATAATCCACGTTTTTCTCTTTCTGACCTGTGGCATTTTGGCCACTGTTGTGTGGTAATCCTCCCTGATTTAATCTCTCACATTGTACACTGTACATGTTGCATGTATGTTCCACTGTTAACATGGATTGCATCTTTAGTGCTTTACCGTGTGGTCTGTGTGGTACACAAGATGGAGGGTGGAGAGCGCCTGCCAGACAGTAACGTACATTGTAGGGACATTCCATAGGTGCTTTATACTGGATCACATTTCTGTGAAAGGAAGGGGGGAGGTTTATGCCCCTTAGAATAGCACAGAAAGGCCCTTCTCACTCCTTGCTCTGATTGTCCCCCAGAGGTTTTACATAAATAAGTTGAAAGGTAGCTGAGACAGGAAGCCTTGCGATCTTTCATGGCATTGTTTTTGGTCTCCCTGAAGTCGAAATCCCCAAACCACCCTTCTTTCCTGTTGACGAAGAGTGTTGATTGACCAGTCTTTGGGTGATGGAGAGAATACATAAAATGTACAGCAGGAACAGCGTGATACCTCTCTAATTGGAGAGCACATTGTTGTCTGCAAAACTGAAAAAACTGTGTAGAAACCCAGGTCAAGTGTGCCAGTGTTCTCCTGGACTGGTGTCAGGACTCCTCCAGCTGGGCCGGATGAGTGGGCATTACCTGAGCACCAGAGCCCGAATCTCTGATTTTTGGCTACATTTGAGGTGATGACAACTCGGGCAAAACCCAGGAATGCTAAAATCTGTCTAGCGAAAAACGAGGAATTGTTTGTTGGAGAAAAGAGATTGTTGGACTAGATCCCCTAGGGGAGAAGCCTACCTTTTGAGTCATCAGCCCTGCTGCCTGTGATCTAAGGAGCTCTTCAAGGCACCTGGATTCTAGACATGATGGAGAAGCTAAATCTGCCTTGGAGCAAAGAGGCTAACCTCGCTGTGGGAAGATCTGAGGGACGGGGGCTCTAGAAGGTTATACTGGTAGTTAGCGTCCACCACCAGCAGTGTTCTTTAGTTTTGGAAGGCTGCTACACAACCCTGCTAGAAGCCCCTGCTCAAGAAAGCAAATTGTGCCACGCAAAGTCTCCCAGGAGGAAGACTTAGTGATCCATGAAAAGCTGAGGTCTTTTCCAAAAGCTCACATGGCCTTGCCTTTGTGAAGGCCTTTGGAGCTTTGGACGCTTTTGGGATTTGGGTCCTGAGATGTTCCTTAGCAACCCAGTGTTAAAAATAGGACATGTTGGGATATGAATTTTAGTTAAATGTTAATTTTTGGTGGAAAATGCACAGTTGGTCAAAAGTTCATATTGGATGAAATGTTCATTGTTGAATTATGAAAGGTGTGCCGAAGCCAATAGGCTTAGCTTTTGATATTGGATGGCAAATATGGTTATGGCGTTGCCAAAAGGCATAATTTTAACATATCTCATGTGTTGCCACATGCTTTGTATTGTGATTTCCATCGGCCAAATTCTGAGGGTCAGGATCGCCGGAGGGTGATCCTGTTGGTTAGAGCCCACCACAAGGAGTGTTCTTAAGTTGTGGGGGATGCTGGGAGCTGCATAGCCCTTCTCCTCCACCCCTACCCGTTCCCCGCTCAAGAAGGAAATGTCAGCATTCCCAAGTGGGTAGATTCAGTGATCCCTGAAAGGTTGTGGTCTTTTTTTCAGGGCCCCCGGGACCTTGTGTAAAGGTGTGATGAGTGTCATTACCAGAGGCGGCGGTGGCTGACAATCTCAAGGGGAGGGGCGGGCAGTGGGAGGGACAGGGAGAGAATCTCTGGATTTTTTTTTTTTTATATAGCTTTTGCCGTTGCTGCCTCCTGCCTCCTGCCGCATTGCTTCCCTTCTCCCGATGGGGTGTCCCATCATTCAATGGGACACCAGTATAGACTCCCCAGCAATCCTAGCGCTGCTTTCATGTTAAACATAGCATGAACCTGCATCAGGATTGGTCTGAGCGGCTTGGAATGCCACTCAGACACAACTCTGGGATCTGTGCAGTTTCTCCAGCCTGGGCTGGAGAAACCTAAGTGTGCATGTGTGTTTGGCCGGTCTGAGATGGCCAGCCAAACACACATGCGCGCATCGGTGCAACCTTTTCTCCTCGCCCCTCCCTTCACTTGCTACTGGCTGAGCCAGCAGTTTAAAGATAAAACCATAATGAAATATAGTTTTATCTTTCAGCTCCTGGCTTAACCAGGGGGGCGACACTCCTTCGCCATTGCAAAGGAGTGGCCCTTAATCATATCCTTTTGTGAAGGGGCCCTTAAGAGGCTGCTAAGCAACCAAATATAAAAGTCATAAATATATTTTCATCTTGTGATGTGCTTTTTGGTGAACTGTTCACTTTGAGTGAAATATTCATTGTTAAATGTAACTATGAAAAGTGTTCCAAACTGTGGATTGTGTTTACAAATGGCAAATATGGCTATGGCGTGATGCCAAATGCAAAAGGCCTTCAATATTGATCCGCCTTCTATAGAATGGATTTTCACAGCATTATTCCCACAGCCTTTTTTAATACTTGTTTGGTATACTATTGTGTGCCACGCCAGACATTCTATGTGCTGTGTAAGGGTGGTGTCAGAGAGATGCCCTACATGAAATAGTAAGTCTATCACAGAGGTCACCAATCTACCTTTTGTTAGCTCCATGCAAAGAGCAAGAATAATAATATATCACTTACTCCCTGTCTGTCTCACAGATCTATATGGTATCTATGCTCACTATATCTTAACAGCATCCTATCAGTTTAACAAAGATATAGAATACACCCCTCACCTCCCAATAAGACAGTTTAGATCATTGGCCATGGTAAGCCTTATTTTGCTTAAATACTGTAAAGACCGTTCTCAGGGCTAGAGTGGAGGCCTGCCTGTTCACAGTGCCTTACCTTGGGCCCCTCTGCTGGCTGCTGTTCAGGTTGTTGAGAATCACCTCAGCTTTAGGAAAGCAAGTACGACTTGTTTTAAGAAGACTAAAAGATTCAGCTTTTAGCTGCATATGTGAAGTTGTGTCCCACGTTATAAAACTAGCTTCAGGCTGCAAAAAGTTATATTCCTGTCTGTTTTTTTAATTTTGGATATATATATATATATATATATATATTTATTTATTTTTTTCACTGAAAAAACAAAGGTCACAGGGACGTTATAGTTAGGAAATAGATTTAAAAAACAAATATATAAATTCACTTAAACAAACAAAGGTTACAGGGATGTTATAGTTAGGTTCTGAATTTACTCGTATGAAACCATAGAAATTCAGCAGTTATAGTAAGAGTTTTTTCAAGTAACTATAACTCTCACCCTAAGGTAACTATAACTCGTGCACCCACCATGCACCGTTTTTTCTTCAATAACTTGACTGCTATTGTTTCATCTATATTTAATGACGTTATAGAAGTTCTCATGAGTGCTGTAATATCTGGGGTGATTAGCAGTGCATGATGAGGGCACGAGTAGTAGTTTCCTTAGGGTACGAGTTATAGTACCTTGAAATAACTCTAACTATAACTGCTTAATTTATATGGCTTTGTACAAGTAAATTCATAACCTAAATATAGCATCCCTGTAACCTTTGGTTTTTTTTAAGTGAATTTCTACATTTAAAATTTTTTATTTTCTAAGTATAATGTCACTGTAACCTTTGTTTTTTTCAGTGAATTTCTATGTTTTTAAAACAAATGTAAAGTAAATGTAATTACTATATGTTAATCCAACCACTGTAGCGCACAGCCTTTGGCCGTGTGCACCTGGGTTGGCCGCAAGACCTGGCCTGTGGCCAAGCCCTGCAGCCAAACCCCATAACCACCGAACCCCCATACTTACCCAAACCCACAGCACGCATGCCGAAGAGTCTGTCACTCTTGTGAGAATAGGAGTGAAAGGGTCTCTCTGAGTGTGGATGGGTGACTGCCTAAGTGGTTCTGTGAGAGGATGTATGACAGTCTGAGTGGGTCAGTGAGTGGGTGCATCAGTGTCTGAGTGGGTGCCTGAGTGTCTAAGTGGGTCTGTGAGTGGGGGCATGAGTGTCTGAGTGGGTGTGTGAGTGGGTGCATGAGTGAGTGGGTCTGTGAGTGGCTGTGTGATGGTCACAGTGGGTCTGTGAGTGGGTCCGTCAGTGGATGCATCAGTGTCTGGGTGGGTCTGTGAGTGGGTACATGAGTTTCTGAGTGGATCTGTGAGTGGGTGTATGAGGGTCTGAGTGGGTCTGTGAATGGGTGTGTGAGGGTCTGAATAAGTCTGTGAGTGTCTGAGTGTGTCTGAAAGTGGGTGTATGACTCTTTGAGTGGGTCTGTGAGTGGGTCCATGAGTGTCTGAGTGCTTCTATGAGTGAATGATTTAGTGTATGAATGAGTCTGTGAATGTTTTTTTAAAACATTTTTTCACCGCTATTTGCGAATTCGTCGTAATGTTACATGCAGGGCCACACTGAGCATCACGACAAATCTGCAAATATTGTGCTTCATGAAAAAATATAATTTTAAGGTCATAGTTTGACCCTCATAGACCACTATATCACACCCCTGGGGTCAGAGTACCTCCACCCTGACCCCTTATGCCACATTTTACTTTAGCCCTGGGGACCATGTCCTGCAACCCAAAATGGCAGCTGCAACTTTCTGGTCATGTTGCGGCCATCCAATCAACAGCATTCCTGTTGGCGCATGCATTCTCAAAGTCGCCGCGAAAATATTGCAATGGATCCGCGGTCCTAGATACACAAATGTATTTCCCTTTAATATCTCCAAAACTACTGAACATATTGAAAATTTTGTGAATATCCATCAAACTATGCCAAGATATAGGCAAGTAAAAAAATTGCTTTTTCTATGGAAACATGCTCCTAACTATGACTACCTACTGGTGATCGCCAGCAAGTTTTATATATATATATATATATATATATATATATATATATAAAAAATATATATATATATATATATATATATATGTATATATGTATATATATATGTATATATATATATATATCTATATATATATATGTATATATATATATGTGTGTGTGTGGATATATATATATATATATATATATATATATATATATATATATATATATATATTTATTTTACTTTTTTGTGCAGTTTGTGTGCTCACCAGGGAGAGACGGGATAGTGAAGAATGGGATGGGAACTCTCCATACCTTGAAGGAATGAAAATGTACCCTATATCTTCTTCCCTTTGAAGAATGGAGGGAATGGCTTACAAGGAACTCCACAAATTCCAGTGTCTTGTGGCCTCTCCATCGAGGCAAATGGTAGTCATTTTTTCATAATGGGCAACATAGTTTGGTGATTTGGCTGAGGCTTTCAAACTCATTTCACTTATTTACACACAAAGTATGAAACTATAGCACAATGTTTAGCATAACTAACTTAAAGTTAGGCTACAATCAGTACCTCTAGCACCAGCAGACCCTGGTTCTTGAACCTGTTTGAAATCTGTTCTTTCAGTATATCACCCATTTTTTACTTATGAACTCGCCAGAAATATCAACGGTAAGAATTTTCCAAATCCGAATATTTTGATTTCTTAACCTGATCATAACCCACTGACACCCTAAATTACTGTGTTGCCCTACAGCCATCCACATCAAATCTCCTTGTTCCTCTTCCATCTTTGTTTTTGCCAATCATCAATGAAGACAATCACCGCACCAAGATAAACAGAAGCCGTACCCTTTGTGGCCTATCCAATCCCGACAGTGACCTCAAGATACCTTTTGAAAGTATGGCAAGTGTCGGAGGGACTACCTGTTACTGCTGGTTCGCTGCCATGTGAAGTCTTAAAACCTGTCAAATAGATTGTTCAGTTTGACCTGATTCCAGGGGCATTGCTTAGTCAATGTGATTTGGTGTGGGGGGGGGGGCAGGTGAATCTCAAATTTTATTTTCCAACTCAAAAAATCAGTGGGCTGCAGGGTGGAGGGACAGATTACAAAGGTTCTGGATAGACTCTTTCCATGAGGAGAACTGAGTTGCAATAGGTGGGCCTCTGTTTAGAGTGCCACAGAAGGTGAAAATGATGGGCTGGAAGGCTACCCTGAGCAACTGCCACTGGTTAGTCTATTTCCAAGCATTCATCTTATCACCTTTAGTTGTTTGAGTGCCGGGAAATGTGAGACTGGTGCAGCTTTCCAAGCCTAATACTGCCAATCTTTGTTAATTAAAAAACAAAGTAAATTTGCACCCATTCAATGAGTACCTCTGTGGGTGCAGAATAACGACTTTTTTTTAGTAAACCAGTCACTATATATATATATTTAGGATCCTGATTTAAACATTAACAAGTTAAAATCTCTTGGTGAAATGAAAATGAGAGAATGGAAACAGACACAGCAGACCTGACTCAGGGCCCCAAATCCAACTACCAATTCAGGAATTAATTTATTTGGGGAATGTCACACTCCAAACACCACCCCTGAAGCTATGCTTCTGCTGGTTGATTCCCATTGTTTCACATTCTCAATCGCTTTGAAGCAGCAGCAAGGTGAGTTTACTTTGTTTTCCTTTGCTTGTGAATAAATGCTGGGACCATAGGATGGATATCTTGGGTGTTCAGTTCCCCAAACAAAGGTTTTTTGCTCTAAAGCAGCATAGATCACCTTAGCCACGAAGAAACTGAAAAGCCATGCTCCTTACAAGCAGTGTCTAAGTCCTTGAAAGATAAATGTTGGGTCCTCTCAAAGTACACCATTTGCGTTTTTCCTTATTCTTTAGCATTATCCTTTGTAAAAGAGTAGACTCTTGAAACAATAATGGCTGTGCGTCTGTATAAACTTGGGATATGAATTGATTTAGTTGTATTTTGTATACTTGGATCCTCTTTGATAATTCACCAGTCAAGCACATATACCATCTTACTTGAACCTACTTTTCAAATGTGCAAAGACCTATAATTTTATAAGAAGATGTTAAGGTTGTGACATATGAGATTCTGAAACACCTCCTGTAATCTGGTTTAAATATCAGTTAAGTATTTGGCCATGGGGGCTCTAACCAAATGACACATCTGGGTAAAATCTATGGTCTTGATGCGAGAAGCTGGTTTCCCTCTGTCTCCGGGTGAAATTATAACTACACGTATTAGTGTGCTGTGAAAGCATTACTTGTTTTTTTGTAGCGCTGAGATACGTATAGGGATTTACTCGCACTAAATAAAAAAAAGTCATGCTGCAGAACAGAGCCAAGTTATAAATAATTTGTGAAAATGCAACCGCTTGGATGTAGTAAGCAATGTACTTCCCTGGTGCAGACAAGAATCTCATCTTACCTTCATCCATAGTCACATACCTCCATCAATGATACACCCATAAAAATGACTGAGATTTAGTAATAGATGTGCAGGAAAATTGGCTTTCAGCTACAGACCTGCAGGATTACTGGATGTCAAAGACAGACTTGCAGGATTACTGGATATCCCTGATAGACTTGCAGGATGATTGGCTATCAGTGATGGACCTGCAGGAAGTTTGACTTTCAGCGATAGACTTGTGGTGCTAGAGTTCTGCCATGTCAGCTTTCCTCTCTTCTGCCATCATTGGATGTGGTAGACACTCAATTGATGGATCCCCTCAGTATACCTGGATGTGTGGTTGTTGCTGGTAAATCAGACCTTCAGTACGGTATCAATGGCCAATGAAGCCTTTCTTTCTGATTGTCAAGCTAGTAAAAGGAAAGGAATCCCATTCGAAGATGGCTGGCTCCTCCAGCTGCACGTCCACAAACCTAGAAGACCTGCTTCACCAGCTGCACCCTACCACTTTATTGTTGTCATCTACTGTTCCTCAGAGCTGCCTATACACGCAGCCTGGCCCAGAAGATCGGAAGCTTGGCTGCCTGATAGCATTCTCCTAGGCTGAGACATGACGTCCCCACAACTTTGATTAGTAGAGAGTTATAGGCCTTTTTTTAACAATAATTGATATTTATGTTAGATATGTGTAGTGGAGACTCATTTTCCTGGAATGTCGTCTGTTTCTATGGAAGTAGCCTTGTCGAGGTGATGTTGATAACTGGTGAGAAAGAAAGAGTGAACCTTTTCAATGAGACAATGGCTGTTGTTTCATCTTTTTTGAATTGTGCTAACCTCCAGGGCTGCTGTATCTACACCCTTCTCTTTCCCCCTCCCTAGGCACACTTCTCACTGTTTATGCAACTCTCTCCTGTGATTGTTAATCCTCCCATCTTTATTACCCATGGCTAGTCGAGATTCTATTGTATTGCACCTCTTCTGCACCCCAGGGACCCACAGCCTGCATGCATGATGATTGTTAGTGGCATACCTCGTTATTCGCTGTACCCACCCCCACCTTCACACACTAGTATTTAAGATTCCTAGTAGGTGGAGCCGTCCTTGGTTTTGCCCCCATAGTCTTCAGCCATGTCCTGGATGTGGTTTCATCGCTCTTAAGGAAATAAAGGTTTTCAAGGTTATCCTTACTTCAATGATGAACTGCTAAAAGCTCCTTCTCCTCTGAAGTCAAGACTTCAATTTTCAGATTTACTAAAACATTGTTTTTTAGGGCCAGGTGTACCAAAGGATTTTACCCATTCTGTGTCTATGGGAAAAAGCTTTCGTACATATGGCTCTTAGTGTGGCTACATTCTGTGATTGTGTTTGAATGCTAGAAAGAAGTGTGTGTCTAGCAAGAAAAGTGTCTAGTGCACCTTTAGAAATTGATGTTAGCTCTATTCATTTGTTTGAAACTACTTTTCACTTCATTGTTTTTCAGTTCCTTGTCACTTAACCCTACCACTGGTCCTTAATCTTACCCTATTTTAAGCCTTTTCTCTGGCCTACACTGTAACCCTGAAGCTATCAGCAATCTTTACCGTAGCACTAGGAGTGATTTTTATCCTTGGTTGAACACTCTCTCCACCCAGAACTCAAACAGTCATAGTTAACGTATCCCGGATCCTAACCTTCACCCCAACCCATAACCATGAACCAAACTCACATCCTAAAACTAATCTCACCTTATGCCTTATCCTAACACCTTCTGTTCAAGAGTTTTAGGAGTACCTGGGTGACCTGCCGTTGGTATAACATGCAACCAATGAAACACTATCTTGCAAGGTTTGGTAGTGGGTACGAACAAACGAGCGTCAAAAGGGTAGTCCTTGCTTGATTGACCTTTTGGGATCTGCTTGGGCCCATGTTTGCCATTTTTCAACAGTGAAAGAGTTGCGAATTTCTTCAAAGAAATCTTCAGTTTTTATGATACATAGAACCTTGTCAGGAGCAATGATAGCTCTGGAGGCTTGAAATGCAGGCAACGTGGTAGACTCTTGACGGGACAAGGCGTCAGCTTTGCGATCATCTTTACCAGGCCGGAAGGTTACTACAAAATCAAATTCGTCAAAAAAACAGCATCCAGCGTAATTGCAGAGGGGTCAAAAGTCTGGCGGAACTCATGAATTGAACATTACAATGATCAGTATATACTGTGACAGTGTATTTGGCACCCCACAAATGATGTCTCCATTCTTTAAAGGCGCCACGAATCGCCAGAAGCTCTTTTTCAGCAATGACATAGTTCTGTTCGGCTTCGTTCAACTTCAGAGACATATAAGCTACAGCAGAGGTTCCCAATCTGTGCGCCGTTACACCCTGGTGCGCCTCCAAACCTACCCAGGGGCACCACGACGTGAATCCTCAATATTCTGAGTGCAATTTATTTCGTTTTTCAAGCTGGCTTTCAAACATGTTTTGCTAAGATGAAACTCCCTCTAGTACCACTAGATGGCAGTGCGACATGCAAAATAGCACAGGAATTGCTCCTATCTGTCAGAACAGTTAACACAAATTTTGAGCAATGCAGAAATAAAAACAGAGGCACGTTTTGGACTTTAGTATGTACAATGTCACTTTTAAGGAAATTGTGGTGTTGTTTTAATAATATATTTTATTTAATCCTGAAGGGCACTGTTTTTAGTCTTGTTAATGTTAGTTGGTGGGAAGACGTTTTTACATCTCTTGTAGTGTATGAATAAGTTCTTATAACTATGATAGTATGGAACATGTTTCATGCATAAATGTGTTTTTACTTTTTTGATATGGTGTTATGTGGACCTCCATCAGAGTTTTGTACCATAATAAAAACTGAATTGACACGAACTGTGACACACGACTATAGTGACAAGGAATCAGAGACTGCAGACAAATACTGAGGTCTGAGACAGGAGAGTGCAATGACTCCATCAGACGCTAGAAGAGACAGAATCAGAGTTAAGATAAGGGTGGCTGCTGGAACATTTAGTAAAGTACTTGAAAGTGAAATATAGTAGAGCTGATTAGTGGAGCTGCATTCTTATATATCAAAAGTAGCTCCTTGATTACTAGAATGACTTGAAAGAGAGCTCCCTGTGCTGGAGGCAATTTTTAAGGAACAAAACATAGTTTTAAAGAAGATCATTATGCAGACCACAGTGCTGAAGAGCATTGTTTCTGTCTTAACCAATGAAAGTTTTGTTTTTTTATTAAACAACTGTTATAATTTTATTTTATTTTGCTACATCTATGATTATAATACCTTCATAGTTCCTACCAAGTATTTTTGAGGGAACAAAATGGAAGAACTCCATAGGCCGGGCTTACAAGCCCCCCGCCCCTCTCGCCAAAACAAAAATAACACAGTGGGGAGCCGCAGCCAACTGCCAATAGGTCAAGGGAGCCACGGGTCGAAAAAGTTTGGGGACCACTGAGCTACAGGATGAAGTTGACCAGTGTCTTTATTTTGTTGTGATAAGACGGCTCCTATTGCTACATCTGAAGCATCAGCTTCCACTATGAAAGGTCGATTCGCATCAGGATGAGTCCAGACTGAGGCAGTGGAGAAAGCTTTCTTCAAAGTCGAGAAGGCTTGATCAGCTTCTGGGGACCATACAAACTTTTCTTTCTTTCTTAGTAGCTTAGTAATTGGAGCCACTGTCTGGGAGAAATGATTTATGAATCTCCGGTAAAAATGTGCAAACCCCAGGAAACATTGTACATCACGAACAGTCTTTGGGATGGGCCAATCAGATACAGCTTTTACTTGCTTTTCTGCCATCACCATACCTTGAGGGGTAAGAATTACCCCTAAAAACTCAACTGTGGTAACATGAAACTCACACTTGGTTAGTTTGCAATATAAATGGTGCTTTCGAAGGGCTGCAAGAATTTTCTTGACATGTTGGACATGTTCGTTTTCGTTGTCAGAGTAGATCAAAATGTCATTGATGTAGACTATGGCAAATATGTTGAGGTACTCTCTAAGAAAGTCATTTAAGAAAAATTGAAATGCTGCTGGAGCATTACACAGACCAAAAGGCATGATGGTGTATTAAAAAAAGGCCATATCCTGTCTTGAACGCTGTTTTCCATTCGTCACCCTCTCTCATTCTGACCAAATGATAAGCACCTCGAAGGTCAAGCTTCGTGCAGATTTTTGCTCTCTTTCTTGTTCCAATAATACCAGAATTAGGGGTAAAGGCTATTTATTCTTGATGGTGACTTTGTTCAAACCCCTATAGTCGATGCAAGTTCGAAGTTCTCCATTAGCTTTTGGAACAAAAAACAAAGGCGAAGCTGCAGGAGACTTAGAGGGGCGAATGAAGCCATTCTCCAAAAATGTATCTAGGTATTTTCGTAAATTTTGATTTTCATGTTCTGACAGGGCATATACACGACAGTTGGGAAGTATCGCACCTGAGGCTAGATCAATTTGACAGTCAAAAGATCTATGAGGAGGTAGAGTCTCTGCTCCTTTCTCATCAAATACATCTTTGTAAGATGAATATTGTTTGGGCAGCTGAATTTCATTCTGCGCGGCAGTAGCTACGTAAGAGTTACAAACTTTTGGTACTTGAATCTTTTGGAGACATTGTTCGTTACATAGCGCAGATGAGAACACGAGTTTTCGTTCTGCCCAATTGATCTCTGGATTGTGATAAGTTAACCATGGCAAGCTGAGAATAATCCCATATTGGGGAGCATGGATCACGTCAAGAATGATTTTCTCTTTTTGTTTCTTTCTTTGATTCTTATCTTCACAAATCATTGACAAGGGGATAGTTTAAAGAGTTACTGGACCTCCAGTCAAGAGTTTTCCATCGACTGCCTGGATGTTTTCTGGGGTCTTCTTTTCAATACATGGGATCCCCCATGCACAAACCAATTGGACATCAACAAAGTTCCCAGTAGCCCCAGAATCGACTAGAGCCTTTTTGAAATAGATCTTTTTCTTGACCTGAACTCTTATTTCCAGTTTAAGATGTCTAGATTGTGAAGGGTCCACAGTGACACCCAAGAGCAACCCTTCTCTGCATCTTGGGTGTTTTCGTTTTCCAACTCGACTGGCGCATTCGCTGCTACCTTCTGAACTGGACCTTGCTTGTTCTTTGGTTTGATTGGATAATCTTTGGCAAAATGACCCTTCCGCCCACAATAAAGACATTGTCCATTTTTTCTGCGGTGGTCCTTTTCATCTTTGGTCAAAGGTCTTCTGATGGTTCCAATTTCCATTGGTTCCGGTGTTCTCTCTTTCGCAGTTCTTGAGTCTCTGTTATCATGAACACGCCATGAATATTTTTTAATCTTATTGCGCGTTCCTTTACGTTCTGCTAAACGATGATCAAGCCTCAAGACAAGGTTTATTAATTCTTGACAGTCTGTAGGTTGTGAGTCGATTTGCGCTAAGATATCTTTTAGTTCCTCTTTGAGTCCTTTGTAAAACAAGACCGCTTGTTTTTCTTCAGGCCAGGATGTCTCGGCAACCAGCGGTTAAAGTTGGCTAAATATGACACTAGGGGGGTTATTCTAACTTTGGAGGAGGTGTTAATCCGTCCCAAAAGTGACGGAAAAGTGACGGATTTACCACCAGCCGTATTACGAGTCCATTATATCCTATGGAACTCGTAATACGGCTGGTGGTATATCCATCACTTTACCGTCACTTTTGGGACGGATTAACACTCCTCCAAAGTTAGAATAACCCCCTAGGTCTTGATTCCTTTGACGTAAATCTAATAATTCATGATCTGCTGACTGTGTTACAGTTCTACGATCAAAAACTCTCTCAAACACACAAACAAAATTTCTCCAGTTGTACAACAAGGGACTATTTTTACGCACAAGAGGAATTGCCCAAGTAGCTGCATCCCCAGCCAAATATGATAAAAAGAAAGCTACTTTGGACTGGGCATCGGGGAAAGTATGTGGTCTGCAGGTGAAGTGTAGTCCCACTTGAACCAGGAAAGATTGTGCTTTCAAAGGCCTGAGAAACGTTCTGGGGGAGCTAAAGGAATTGCAGAAGGAACATTTAGGGAAATGTTTGTCGGATTACTTCCAGAAGCCTGAGAAGAAATACCTGGCCAGGACACACCTGTGGGACTTTGTTCCTTCTTCTTTACCTTATCTTGCAACTGACTCACTCTCTCAGCTAAGCTAGTCAATTATTTGGATGATACCACCTCTGCCTGGAGCTGGGTGATAGCCTTGACTAACTCGTCCAGCGTGGCCATGCTGAGAACATACACAAACCAGGAGGATAATAATTTGTGGGCTCACTATTCTGTCAATGTGACCAGATCCTCGGGGTCTGCGCACGTTCCCAACACGTCCACCACTGAACAGCTCCAAGACTCTGATAGATAAATCACAGAGGCTAAGAGAGTTCAAGAGGGGAAGAGGGGATTAGGAAGGGAAACAGGTGGGAAGGAGACCTGTAGTAAGAAAAAAGTTAGAACACACAATATGAAAATTATATCTCCTGAAATCAATACTAGACTATGATTCTAAGCATAGTCATTCTGAAAACATGAACAATCTAAGAATTAAGTTTAAAATGACTAAGTTTCAAGATGGCCGGATACCTGTAAGGGAATCAAGATGGATTAAATGAAACCTTTCTTATTCAAGTACTTTCCTTTACATGAGAATCAGAAAAACGTTCTGGCTAAATTTTAAACAAGTCATATAAATCCTTTTTTGAGAATGAATACTAGGACCATACAATATTGCATCTAGACACTCTGATCTTCTGTGTACTCTTAAAATGTTTCAACACAAATTGTGCATATTGTTTTATATATATATATATATATATATATATATATATATATATATATAGTAAACACCATAAAAGGATTGTGCACCATGAATAACACAATATGGATTCAGGGAAAACAAATCACATAACTTGTCAACTCGAATATTACATGATAAATATCTTAGAATAGTGGCATACAATAAACAACATGAATTAAACTCGAGGAGAGAATCGTGCGTCTTGCCGATTCGTAAACCACGATGTAAATGCCAAGAAATAACGTCTCACAATTAATAACAAGATCAAAGTACAATGAAATGAATCGTGTGTCTTTTGCCGATTCTTAAGCCACCATGTAAATGTCAAGAAATGGTAGCGCGCAATGAACAACAAGGTTAAAACACCATAAAGCGAATTGCGCGTCTTGACGATTCTTAAGCCACCATATAAATGTCAAGAAATGGTAGCACGCAATGAACAACAAAGTTAAAACACTATAAAACGAATCGCACGTCTTGCCGATTCTTAAGCCACCATGTAAATGTCAAATAATGGTAGCGCGCAATAATTAACAAGATTAAATTTGCATGAAACGAATTGTATGTCTTGCCGATTCACAAGTCACCCTGCAAATGTCACAAACACTCACGCGCATATTTCACACGCGCAAAGTACTCTGCCAAATCATAAAAGAATTCGGCCCAAGAACATGAGAGCTCTCGATAACGGCGTCGGGAGGCCAGCCCAACCACCGTCTTACCGCCCAGAACAAGGATCTCCAAATGAAGAATGAAAGTCAGATGTCTGGAACATCAAATAGGCAGCGGGACAGGAGCTCAGGAAATAGCTGCTGCTCTGCACCGGGACCTCTGAATAGTGAGCACCTGGAGCTGGGCTGGCTCCTTTTTTATAGAGTCTTAGCCCAGCCCACAACCACACCCAGGCATGTTGCAGGGAAAGCCTCTAGAAGGCCCTGGAAAGGGACCACACCCTAACACACTCTGAAAGCCTGCAGCAATACATTGCAAATGAACAGCATTTATAAGCACATTAAAAATAAGTCTTCAGGATTGAACTCTGCAATGCAAAAGGTTAAACAACAACATATCAGCACAATGTATAAATTACGTTGTTTTGAGAGTGCTGGGTTTTTGCATTCTAGTCGCCAATAGAGCGCGCACTGCCCTGGTGTTGACATTTTAGGGTGCAACAAAGTGCTTTTAGATATAGACCTTGGGAGACCCACATGTTGGTCACTTGCAAGCAGGCTTTATGCTGAAACCACAAAGATGTCCAAGAAGAAACAACAAGTGGGTTACAAATGTTATTCTTAAGGATATATCAGGGTCCAGGGGTGAGGTTGTAGTGTGGTTAGTTTTACGTATCTGTAAAGAAATGGCTCCCTGTTGCAGTTACCCCCCACTTTTTGCCTGATACTGATGCTGACTTGACTGAGAAGAGTGCTGGGACCCTGCTAACCAGGCCCCAGCACCAGTGTTCCTTCACCTAAAATGTACCATTGTATCCACAATTGGCACACCCTGGCATTCAGATAAGTCCCTTGTAACTGGTACTTCTAGTACCAAGGGCCCTGATGCCAAGGAAGGTCTCTAAGGGCTGCAGCATGTCTTATGCCACCCTAGAGACCCCTCACTCAGCACAGACACACTGCTTACAAGCCTGTGTGTGCTAGTGAGAACAAAATGAGTAAGTCGACATGGCACTCCCCTCAGGGTGCCATGCCAGCCTCTCACTGCCTATGCAGTATAGGTAAGACACCCCTCTAGCAGGCCTTACAGCCCTAAGGCAGGGTGCACTATACCATAGGTGAGGGTACCAGTGCATGAGCATGGTACCCCTACAGTGTCTAAACAAAACCTTAGACATTGTAAGTGCAGGGTAGCCATAAGAGTATATGGTCTGGGAGTCTGTCAAACACGAACTCCACAGCACCATAATGGCTACACTGAAAACTGGGAAGTTTGGTATCAAACTTCTCAGCACAATAAATGCACACTGATGCCAGTGTACATTTTATTGTAAAATACACCCCAGAGGGCACCTTAGAGGTGCCCCCTGAAACTTAACCGACTATCTGTGTAGGCTGACTAGTTTTAGCAGCCTGCCACAAACCGAGACATGTTGCTTGCCCCATGGGGAGAGTGCCTTTGTCACTCTGAGGCCAGTAACAAAGCCTGCACTGGGTGGAGATGCTAACACCTCCCCCAGGCAGGAATTGTCACACCTGGCGGTGAGCCTCAAAGGCTCACCTCCTTTGTGCCAACCCAGCAGGACACTCCAGCTAGTGGGGTTGCCCGCCCCCTCCGGCCAGGCCCCACTTTTGGCGGCAAGGCCGGAGAAAATAATGAGAAAAACAAGGAGGAGTCACTGGCCAGTCAGGACAGCCCCTAAGGTGTCCTGAGCTGAAGTGACTCTAACTTTTAGAAATCCTCCATCTTGCAGATGGAGGACTCCCCCAATAGGGTTAGGATTGTGACCCCCTCCCCTTGGGAGGAGGCACAAAGAGGGTGTACCCACCCTCAGGGCTAGTAGCCATTGGCTACTAACCCCCCAGACCTAAACACGCCCTTAAATTTAGTATTTAAGGGCTACCCTGAACCCTAGAAAATTAGATTCCTGCAACTACAAGAAGAAGGACTGCCTAGCTGAAAACCCCTGCAGAGGAAGACCAGAAGACGACAACTGCCTTGGCTCCAGAAACTCACCGGCCTGTCTCCTGCCTTCCAAAGATCCTGCTCCAGCGACGCCTTCCAAAGGGACCAGCGACCTCGACATCCTCTGAGGACTGCCCCTGCTTCGAAAAGACAAGAAACTCCCGAGGACAGCGGACCTGCTCCAAGAAAGGCTGCAACTTTGTTTCCAGCAGCTTTGAAAAGAACCCTGCAAGCTCCCCGCAAGAAGCGTGAGACTTGCAACACTGCACCCGGCGACCCCGACTCGGCTGGTGGAGATCCGACACCTCAGGAGGGACCCCAGGACTACTCTGATACTGTGAGTACCAAAACCCGTCCCCCCTGAGCCCCCACAGCGCCGCCTGCAGAGGGAATCCCGAGGCTTCCCCTGACCGCGACTCTTTGAACCTAAAGTCCCGACGCCTGGGAGAGACCCTGCACCCGCAGCCCCCAGGACCTGAAGGACCGGACTTTCACTGGAGAAGTGACCCCCAGGAGTCCCTCTCCCTTGCCCAAGTGGAGGTTTCCCCGAGGAATCCCCCCCTTGCCTGCCTGCAGCGCTGAAGAGATCCCGAGATCTCTCATAGACTAACATTGCGAACCCGACGCCTGTTTCTACACTGCACCCGGCCGCCCCCGCGCTGCTGAGGGTGAAATTTCTGTGTGGGCTTGTGTCCCCCCCGGTGCCCTACAAAACCCCCCTGGTCTGCCCTCCGAAGACGCGGGTACTTACCTGCAAGCAGACCGGAACCGGGGCACCCCCATCTCTCCATTCTAGCCTATGTGTTTTGGGCACCACTTTGAACTCTGCACCTGACCGGCCCTGAGCTGCTGGTGTGGTGACTTTGGGGTTGCTCTGAACCCCCAACGGTGGGCTACCTTGGACCAAGAACTGAACCCTGTAAGTGTCTTACTTACCTGGTAAAACTAACAAAAACTTACCTCCCCCAGGAACTGTGAAAATTGCACTGTGTCCACTTTTAAAACAGCTATTTGTCAATAACTTGTAAAGTATACATGCAATTTTTATGATTTGAAGTTCCTAAAGTACTTACCTGCAATACCTTTCGAGTGAGATATTACATGTAGAGTTTGAACCTGTGGTTCTTAAAATAAACTAAGAAAAGATATTTTTCTATAACAAAACCTATTGGCTGGATTTGTCTCTGAGTGTGTGTACCTCATTTATTGTCTATGTGTATGTACAACAAATGCTTAACACTACTCCTTGGATAAGCCTACTGCTCGACCACACTACCACAAAATAGAGCATTAGTATTATCTATTTTTAGCACTATTTTACCTCTAAGGGGAACCCTTGGACTCTGTGCATGCTATTCCTTACTTTGAAATAGCACATACAGAGCCAACGTCCTACATTGGTGGATCAGCGGTGGGGTACAAGACTTTGCATTTGCTGGACTACTCAACCAATACCTGATCACACGACAAATTCCAAAATTGTCATTAGAAATTCATTTTTGCAATTTGAAATTTTTCTAAATTCTTAAAAGTCCTGCTAGGGCCTTGTGTGTTAAGTCCCTGTTTAGCATTGTCTTTTAGAGTTTAAAAGTTTGTTAAAGGTTTGAAATTAGATTCTAGAAACAGTTTTAGATTCTTTAAAAAGTCTTCCAACTTTTAGCAAAATAATGTCTGATACAGAGATGAATGTGGTGGAACTCGACACCACACCTTACCTCCATCTTAAGATGAGGGAGCTAAGGTCTCTCTGTAATATAAAGAAAATAACCATTGGCTCCAGACCTACCAAAATTCAGCTCCAGGAGCTGTTGGCAGAGTTTGAAAAAGCCAACCCCTCTGAGGATGACTTCACAGAGAAAGAAATTAGTGACTTGGAGGGCAATTCCCCCCTTCCAGTCCTAAATAGGGAGACCAGGGCCTCTCAAGCCCTGTCTCCAAAAATGATAGTCAGAAATGTTGCTTCCCTCACAGGAGGGTCCAGCATTTCTGAAATCACTGAGGATGCTCTCAGTGAAGATGACCCCCTGTTAGCCAGGATGGTCAAAAGATTGGCTTTGGAAAAGCAGCTCCTAGCCATAGAAAGGGAAAGAAAAGAGATGGGCCTAGGTCCCATCAATGGTGGCAGCAACTTAAATAGGGTCAGAGATTCTCCTGACATCCTAAAAATCCCCAAAGGGATTGTAACAAAATATGAAGATGGTGATGACATCACCAAATGGTTCACAGCTTTTGAGAGGGCTTGTGTAACCAGAAAAGTGAACAGATCTCACTGGGGTGCTCTCCTTTGGGAAATGTTCACTGGAAAGTGTAGGGATAGACTCCTCACACTCTCTGGAAAAGATGCAGAATCTTATGACCTCATGAAGGGTACCCTGATTGAGGGCTTTGGATTCTCCACTGAGGAGTATAGAATTAGATTCAGGGGGGCTCAAAAATCCTCGAGCCAGACCTGGGTTGATTTTGTAGACTACTCAGTAAAAACACTAGATGGTTGGTTAACTGGAAATGAAGTGTGTGACTATGTTGGGCTTTATAATTTGTTTATGAAAGAACACATTTTAAGTAACTGCTTCAATGAAAAGTTGCATCAGTATCTGGTAGACCTAGGTCCAATTTCTCCCCAAGAATTGGGAAAGAAGGCAGACCACTGGGTCAAGACTAGGGTAACCCAAACTTCCACTGGGGGTGACCAAAAGAAAGGGGTTACAAAAACTCCCCAGGAGAAAGTGGGTGACACTAGAAACAAAGAAAAAGAGTCCTCTGTAGGCCCCCAAAAACCAGAACAGGTGGGTGGGCCCCAAGACACAACCCAAAACAAAGGTGGGTACCAGGGTAAGAACTGGGATGCCACTAAGGCCTGGTGCCACAACTGTAAACAGTCTGGGCACCACACCAAGGACACTTCTTGTCCCAAAAACAAACCCCAGAACAAAATTCCTGGGGTAACCAGTGTAGCCATGGGAGATGACTCCTCAGATGAGGAGGTCTTCCTAGCCTTCAACTGGAAACAGGGCCCAACAGGTGAGTTGGAGATTCCAGAGGGAAGTAGACACTTCCACCACCTACTGGTGAATGGAATCCCAACCACTGCCCTGAGAGACACTTGTGCCAGTCACACTATTGTGCATGACAGGCTGGTGCTCTCAAACCAGTACATCCCAGGTGAGACTGCCAGGGTAAGAGTTAGCCTAGACAGGGTCACTAAGAGGCCTGTGGCTTTAGTGCCCATAGAAGTGGGTGGCACTCTTAGCTGGAGAAGGGTAGTAGTCAGTACAGACCTCCCCCTTGATTGTCTCCTTGGAAATGACTACCCAGAGGTTAGTCAGAGCTCAAGAGAGGAACTGGTCCAGTGCCAGTCCTCTCCCAAGGATTCTGGAAGTCCTGCCTCTGCAGTAAATGCAAGCAGGCCCCAGAAGAAGAAGAAAAGAAAACAGAGTAGGAAGGGTGGACAACCTTTAGCCAAGGTTACAGCAAGCCAAGGAGATTCTGCTCCAGTAGGGGAGAACTCCAAAAATGGCCCTGATAAAGTCCAACCTGACCCACAAGAAGTCCTGGCTAGTCAGGCAACTGTTAAACCTGAGTGGGTGGCTCCTCAGCTAACAGAAGAAAGAGTGGAAGAAGGGTGTTTACTACAAGATGTGGTAACCCCCCACTCCAATACAGCAGACAGGCAACCTGAACCCAAAGAAGCCTGTAACTTAGCCCCTTCCCTTTTAGGTGAAGAGCTAAAGGTGTGGTTCTGGGCACTGACAGCTGTCAGTGGCCTCTGCTGGGTGTTAGCCTTTATGGCTGCACTATCCTTAGCATGGTGGTCTGACCCCATGCCAAATAGCAAGTTAGGCCCCCTGACCCTATTGGTCATGGTGGGGTTACTCCAGCTCTGGGTAACCTCTCTGGGTAAGCTAGGGGTAACCCTGGCCAAGATAAGGTTAGCAGAGGTGGATACCTCTAAGACCAAGATAGAAAGAATGGGTGGAGACATTGAAGAGGCAGACAAGAGGCAATTCAGACTAGGTCCTATCACTGTGGAAGTAGGTCAGTTCCCCAAAGGGAATGACCTGAACAGAAGGATGTAAGGCAGAGTAGGCCCTGCAACTAACCAGCCTATTTCTCCTACTCTTCCTCGCCTGACAGACTAGGAAGACTCTCCCAGCTTGGGCTGAGTCTCCTGGCCTGTGGGCTGGGGGGGGCTTGTGTAAAGAAATGGCTCCCTGTTGCAGTTACCCCCCACTTTTTGCCTGATACTGATGCTGACTTGACTGAGAAGAGTGCTGGGACCCTGCTAACCAGGCCCCAGCACCAGTGTTCCTTCACCTAAAATGTACCATTGTATCCACAATTGGCACACCCTGGCATTCAGATAAGTCCCTTGTAACTGGTACTTCTAGTACCAAGGGCCCTGATGCCAAGGAAGGTCTCTAAGGGCTGCAGCATGTCTTGTGCCACCCTAGAGACCCCTCACTCAGCACAGACACACTGCTTACAAGCCTGTGTGTGCTAGTGAGAACAAAATGAGTAAGTCGACATGGCACTCCCCTCAGGGTGCCATGCCAGCCTCTCACTGCCTATGCAGTATAGGTAAGACACCCCTCTAGCAGGCCTTACAGCCCTAAGGCAGGGTGCACTATACCATAGGTGAGGGTACCAGTGCATGAGCATGGTACCCCTACAGTGTCTAAACAAAACCTTAGACATTGTAAGTGCAGGGTAGCCATAAGAGTATATGGTCTGGGAGTCTGTCAAACACGAACTCCACAGCACCATAATGGCTACACTGAAAACTGGGAAGTTTGGTATCAAACTTCTCAGCACAATAAATGCACACTGATGCCAGTGTACATTTTATTGTAAAATACACCCCAGAGGGCACCTTAGAGGTGCCCCCTGAAACTTAACCGACTATCTGTGTAGGCTGACTAGTTTTAGCAGCCTGCCACAAACCGAGACATGTTGCTGGCCCCATGGGGAGAGTGCCTTTGTCACTCTGAGGCCAGTAACAAAGCCTGCACTGGGTGGAGATGCTAACACCTCCCCCAGGCAGGAATTGTCACACCTGGCGGTGAGCCTCAAAGGCTCACCTCCTTTGTGCCAACCCAGCAGGACACTCCAGCTAGTGGAGTTGCCCGCCCCCTCCGGCCAGGCCCCACTTTTGGCGGCAAGGCCGGAGAAAATAATGAGAAAAACAAGGAGGAGTCACTGGCCAGTCAGGACAGCCCCTAAGGTGTCCTGAGCTGAAGTGACTCTAACTTTTAGAAATCCTCCATCTTGCAGATGGAGGACTCCCCCAATAGGGTTAGGATTGTGACCCCCTCCCCTTGGGAGGAGGCACAAAGAGGGTGTACCCACCCTCAGGGCTAGTAGCCATTGGCTACTAACCCCCCAGACCTAAACACGCCCTTAAATTTAGTATTTAAGGGCTACCCTGAACCCTAGAAAATTAGATTCCTGCAACTACAAGAAGAAGGACTGCCTAGCTGAAAACCCCTGCAGAGGAAGACCAGAAGACGACAACTGCCTTGGCTCCAGAAACTCACCGGCCTGTCTCCTGCCTTCCAAAGATCCTGCTCCAGCGACGCCTTCCAAAGGGACCAGCGACCTCGACATCCTCTGAGGACTGCCCCTGCTTCGAAAAGACAAGAAACTCCCGAGGACAGCGGACCTGCTCCAAGAAAGGCTGCAACTTTGTTTCCAGCAGCTTTGAAAAGAACCCTGCAAGCTCCCCGCAAGAAGCGTGAGACTTGCAACACTGCACCCGGCGACCCCGACTCGGCTGGTGGAGATCCGACACCTCAGGAGGGACCCCAGGACTACTCTGATACTGTGAGTACCAAAACCTGTCCCCCCTGAGCCCCCACAGCGCCGCCTGCAGAGGGAATCCCGAGGCTTCCCCTGACCGCGACTCTTTGAACCTAAAGTCCCGACGCCTGGGAGAGACCCTGCACCCGCAGCCCCCAGGACCTGAAGGACCGGACTTTCACTGGAGAAGTGACCCCCAGGAGTCCCTCTCCCTTGCCCAAGTGGAGGTTTCCCCGAGGAATCCCCCTCTTGCCTGCCTGCAGCGCTGAAGAGATCCCGAGATCTCTCATAGACTAACATTGCGAACCCGACGCCTGTTTCTACACTGCACCCGGCCGCCCCCGCGCTGCTGAGGGTGAAATTTCTGTGTGGGCTTGTGTCCCCCCCGGTGCCCTACAAAACCCCCCTGGTCTGCCCTCCGAAGACGCGGGTACTTACCTGCAAGCAGACCGGAACCGGGGCACCCCCATCTCTCCATTCTAGCCTATGTGTTTTGGGCACCACTTTGAACTCTGCACCTGACCGGCCCTGAGCTGCTGGTGAGGTGACTTTGGGGTTGCTCTGAACCCCCAACGGTGGGCTACCTTGGACCAAGAACTGAACCCTGTAAGTGTCTTACTTACCTGGTAAAACTAACAAAAACTTACCTCCCCCAGGAACTGTGAAAATTGCACTAAGTGTCCACTTTTAAAACAGCTATTTGTCAATAACTTGTAAAGTATACATGCAATTTTTATGATTTGAAGTTCCTAAAGTACTTACCTGCAATACCTTTCGAATGAGATATTACATGTAGAGTTTGAACCTGTGGTTCTTAAAATAAACTAAGAAAAGATATTTTTCTATAACAAAACCTATTGGCTGGATTTGTCTCTGAGTGTGTGTACCTCATTTATTGTCTATGTGTATGTACAACAAATGCTTAACACTACTCCTTGGATAAGCCTACTGCTCGACCACACTACCACAAAATAGAGCATTAGTATTATCTATTTTTACCACTATTTTACCTCTAAGGGGAACCCTTGGACTCTGTGCATGCTATTCCTTACTTTGAAATAGCACATACAGAGCCAACTTCCTACAGTATCCTTTGCGCGTTAGCTTCAGGCTTTAGGCCTTTGTGCACTTTGCCCTGGATGTATTTTATTCATTTGCTTGCAGCTTAGAGCCTCTGTGCACTTTGCTCTAAATGCTTTTTATTAGGCTTCGTACTGTTATTTTTCAAATAGCCAGTTCTACGGTCTTGTTTTATATTCATATCACACTGTTTAGCCTACTTCAGCACTGGAGTTCTCCATAACACATTCCTGTTCACTCTGTGCTTCAGTCAAGGATACAGTCTGGTACATTGCCGATAGACGTGGTAGGAGTTTAGTCTTTGGCATTCCTGCGTAGGGACATTTTGTGATCACGCTGACATGTTAGTTATAAAATCACTTCCTTGTCCCAATACACGCAAGAGGGAGATTCCGACCAGGGAACCACAACTAGACGCTGACTGCCTCGTTGCAGATGCTGAACCAAGATCACAGGCCTTTGCTCAGGTATGAGGGCTGATGTCTCCCCAGTGATTCAGAAAGGCAAGTTAGAAGCTTAACATGCTGTGCTCGAAATAGAACAAGCAGAGGGAGAGTAGAAACTATTAGACACGATGATAGCTTTGTTCTTATGTTTTACTCTCCTGGTGACTATTTCAATCCTACTGTGTTGTATGGTTCTGGTTATTGCGGCTCACGCCTTATTATCTAAAATGCAGTCGTTTTATTAAAACATTATATAAAACTTATACTGCCTTTGTCATTTGTATATGAGATCATATTGTAAATGAGAGAGTTGGTTTGGATCTGAGTGACCACGACTTCCCTGAGAAGTTCCAAAGATGTCATGCGCTCGGCTGCCCAATCATCTCTTCCCCGTGGGAGAAATGAGGCACTGTTAGTTAGCCGGAGCAAAAACCGGATTTAGGGTGACAGAGTTCCTTACACGTGGGTTAGACTCAGTCCCCCACACCGTTATCGATCCTGCTGCCTAGAAATCCAGTAGTCTCATTTAGGATAATGAGAGCCCACGCGACAAGGTTAGAGTACTTTACCAATAGGTGAAGTTGTTATTTTAACTGTAAGATGACAAGTCACTGCAGTGAGTTTTGTGAGTCTGGCCCAGAATGAGACTGCACTTCAATAGCTTTCAAATGACATCTTCAGCCACTTGTAGCTTTTTCGCCAAAAAACACTTTGCATAATGGCATGTTAAAGGTTGAGCAAGCAAGCGCTTTGACCTGTTGTAAGTATTGTGAGGTTTTAACCACACCCATGTCACGCCCATCACTTCCACTTGTTCGTTGGCTTGCCTTTGAAAAAACACTTGATGTCATTGGTAAATGCTTTACATTTGTACCGCCTTGAGGCTGTTTTTGTCACGCCTTGCAGACTGACCCTATTACATGCATTATTGCACGACTGCAGATATACTTCAGCGTGGGGGAACTATTTCTTTTGACTCTCCCGTTTGTGCTGCATGACGGCCATGGCGCTCACAGCGCAAACTTGATTGGCGGTAATGGACCACTGCTCACATTGTTCACAGTTACATAACAGAGACATTTCTTGTGGCTCTCCCCTTAAAACACTTGCAATTGGTGATTGCTTTATGTTGGAAATGGCCTTTCTGCAGGGTCACCCCCAAATGTTTTGCCTTCCTCCTTCTCTTTTTCTGATCTCATTTTTGCTGGCTTTAGGACTCTGCGCACTTTACCACTGCTAATCAGTGCTAAATTGCATCTGCTCTCTCCTTAAAAACATGGTGACATTGGCTCATACCCAACTGGCTTATTTAATTTATTTGTAAGTCCCTAGTCAAGTGTACTATATGTGCCCAGGGCCTGTAAATTAAGTGCTACTAGTGGGCTGCAGCACTGGCTGTGCCACCCACATAAGTAGCCCCCTAACTATGTCTCAGGCTTGCCATTGCAAGGCCTGTATGTGCAGGTTCACTACCACTTCAACTTGGCATTTAAAAGTAAGTGCCAAGCCTTATACTCCCCTTTTTGCACATATAAGTCATCCCTAAGGTAGGCCTTAGGTAGTCCTTAGAGAACATTGCTATGTAGGTAAAAGGCAGGACAAGAACATGTGTGTTCTATATGTCCTGGTAGTGTAAAACTCTTAAATTTGTTTTTACACTGCTGTGAGGCCTGCTCCTTTTCATAGGATAGCATCAAGGCTACCCTCATATGCTGTTTGAGTGGTAGATCCTGATCTGAAAGGTGTAGCCAGGTCATATTTAGTATGGCCAGAATGGTGATACAAAATCCTGCTTAATAGTGAAGTTGGATTTTATATTACTATTTTAGAAATGCTACTTTTAGAGTGAGCATTTCTCTAGACTCACATCCTTCTGCGCTTTCCAATCCACGTCTGGCTAGGTTTAGTTGACAGCTCCCTTGTGCATTCCACTCAGACAACCCCAAATACAGGATGCTCAGTCACACTTGCAAAGGACTCACCTGACTGCTTTCTGGGAAGGAATGCTGCCTTGCTGTTGCCCTGCTGCCTTTCTGCTCTCTGGCTGTGCTGGGAAGTGCTCTCCAAGGGATTGGATAGAGCTTGCCTCCTGTTCCCTGAAGTCTCAGGACCAAAAAGACTTCATTCCTGCAAGAAGAACTCCCTGTGTGGCAGAAATCGATGCACAGCCTGCCAGAAACGACTCACAGCCTGCATTGTGGTGGAAAATTAACCGCACGCCGAACTGGAACGACACAGCCCAACTTCGCAACGAGAAGATCGACGCAGCGCCAGCGTAGCGACCGGAAATTCGGCCCACTTGATCAACGCACAGCTGAGCCGGAACAATGCAGCCCGACTTCCAGAGAGGAATCACCGCAGTGCGTGCTGTGCTGTAGAAATTTCCATGCAACGCCCACAGGATCGTCGCAGTCCCTGTGACTTCGTCCTGTCAGTGCCGGAATTCAACTCATCGTCTGAAACCCCCACAACCCGAAGAGGATCCTAGACTGAGCGCCGGAAATCAACGCAAAACCTTCCCTGCGTGAAAAATAAATGACAAAGCGCTGTGTGCACCCCGAGAAATCGTCGCACACCTCCCTGTTTTCCACGCATCTCTTCCTCTGCGGTTCCTTGCTGAGATTTTGAACGCAAACCAGGTACTTTGTGCTTCCAAGAGGCATTTGTTGCTTTTAAGAGACTAAAGACACTTTATATCATTTTAACAGTGAAATTTCAAAAAACACATTGCATTTTAATTGTTTTGACCTGCATCTTATCAGATAAATATTATATATTTTTCTAAACACTGTGTGGTGTATTTTTGTGGTGTCCTACTGTGTTATTGCATGATTTATTGCACAAATACTTTACACATTGCCTTTTAAGTTAAGCCTGACTGCTCAGTGCCAAGCTACCAGAGGGTAAGCACAGGATAATTTGGATTGTGTGTGACTTACTCTGACTAGAGTGAGGGTCCCTGCTCTCCCAGCACAGCAAAGATCCGATACTACAATATTCACTGCACTCGTGAAAACTCGCCCCATGATGCTTTGCAGGGCATTACTTTTACAAATCATTTTTGCTTGTAACTCAGCCTGTGGCGGTCCTAGGACGATGGGACCACCACCAAAATGTTCACAACAACGTGCTCTTTCTGTTTGGGTCCCCACACTAGGTTAGTGGGGGCCTCAGAAAAACCCTCCTACCATTCAGGGTCTGTATAAGCTCTCTCATGGCTGGAAGTTGTTTGTGTGTTAAGGGCCTTGTTTGTAATATTGTTGTTATAGGCTTGTTATCCGTGAATATATGTAATGTACTATGCCCTGTGGGGGCTAAATATATGTTATACTGCATTATTTATTGCCATTCTCTTTTCATGTGTTTATGCTCTTTAGGGGCTAACTATATAGTTACATAACCATTTTTCTTACGAATGCTATACAGTCATATCAACATATTAAACTTTTTGTAGCACTGAAACTTGCCCCATAATGCTTTGCAGGGCATTACTTTTACAAAACTTGTTTGCTCATAACTCAGACTGTGGTGGTCCTAGGACAATGGGGCCACCTTTAAAATATTGACCACAATGTGCTCTTTCTGTGGGTCCCCACACTGTGTTGGTGAGGCCTCCAAAATAATTACCTCCACCACCATTCATTATCTTTTTAAGATTTCTCTTGACTGGAACTTTTGTTTTACAACTGGGAGAAGGTATGTTTTCTTATCTTTGTTTGTAATATCATTGCAATAGGTTTTTTAGCCTTGTAAATGTGTAATGCACTATGTTCTTTAGGGGCTAAACATATGGTTACACTACATTACTTTATCTCATCCTTTTTTCATGCGGTTATGCTCTCTAAGGGCTGACTGTATGGTTACATGACCATGTTTCTTCCAAATGCTATCTTTATTATGGTGTTCTCTAGGGCTGTTCAAAGTATTGCAGTCGCCATACTATAATATTCACCGCACGAAAACTCGCCTTGTAATGCTTTGCAGGGCATTACCTTTACAAAACATTTTTGCTCACAACTCAGCCTGTGGGGGTCCTAGGACAATGGTACTACTTTCAAAATGCTCTTTCTGTCTACATCATCTCTGGGTCCCCACACTTGGTTAGTGGGGACCCCAAAATAATAACCCCTCCCACCATTCAGTGTCTTAAGTTTTCTCATGGCTAAGGCCTTGTTTGTAATATCACTGCAGTATGCCTGCTAGCTCTAAAAACGCTCTCTGGGGGCTAAGTATATGGTTACACTTCATTACCTTCTCCTGGTTCTTTTTTATGGGGTTATGTCTCTAGGGGCCAACAATATGATTACGTGACCATATTTCTTACAAAACATATTTTTGTCATGGTACCCTCTAGGGGCTGTTTTAAGCATTAAAGTTGAATGCCAAAAGTTTGTTTCTAATCAAGGTTTATATGATAATTGTATATGTTTTTATAATGTCTGATTTATTCAATCATGCCCATGATTCAGATCAACTAAACATCCTTATTACACTGTGACTGTTTGAACACTCTTGATATGTTTGGGTGACCATTATAGTTTATTTCTCCTCTGTGGCTGTCTTGTGTATTTTTTTGGGGAACAGTGTTTGTGGTATCCTATTGGAATTAGCATGGCAGTTTTAAATTAGGATGCTAAATGGCATCATTTTAATTTTTCTCTGCAGATAGAGGAAGTAGGTAAATGGAAGTGCTTTCATTATAGGCAGGGTCACTGGAATTATATGTCAGGCACAGACGGAATTATGAGGCAGGGTTGACTAATTTATGTGGCAAGAAAAGTCCATTTATGAATTTATAATGCCAATAGCTCTAACTCAAGCAAATGTGAGACCCATTGCATTGCAAATGCTTGTTCTAATGGTGGAAGCTATACCACCGTCCCCAAATGCACTTCAGATCTCACTACACCGATAAATGGCATGGCACGGCACTTCAGTGGTGCTGCTTATTCCTCTGCCCCTCCTGCTGCACATCAAAACAAGATCACTCTCCTGAGGTCTCAAACCTGTGGATTGAGTGGTGGTCTAAGCGTATCCCCCTTCTGCACGACTTTTTAACATGCACATGAGACCATTTGCACAGATCACCTTCCACTATCACCTTCAATTCCATTTGCATGCAGGCAACATGTACATCCACCTTCAATTAGGTGACGCTTCAGGCCAGGAAACGACTAGAACAAAGCGCCAGAAACACATGCCTTACTGAATGAGAACCCCACAATCTTTTATGGAATGAAAACTGAAATCCTGATAAAGGGTAATGCATTACAATTAGCCTCCTGTTTGAGTGGGCACAAGAACTAGGAAATGTCCCAGCCACAATTCAATCAGTGACAAATGTCACAGCAGCAACAGTTTCTCCTTCAGGGCAGAGGAGTGTCACCCCTCTGCCTAAAATGCCTCTCAAGGACGAAAAATAAAATGATAATAAAGTTAATTTATTACCATTTTATTTTCCATCCTCCTGTCCTGAATCGAGTTTCAGGACAGAGTGGGGCCATTGCTGCTGAGTGGCAGCAGTGAGCTGTGCACTTAAGTTTAAAGTGTGCATGTCATTGTGGCTGGCTGTCTTGTGATGGCTAGCCAGACATGCGCACTTTAAACTTCTCCAACCCAGCTGACTTAATAGTGTCTGTGATTGCAGTCTTGCACTGCCAGTTCGGCTTGGCAAGTGTACCTATTTGGCAGGCCCAAACCTTCCCTTTTACTACATGTAAGTCACCCCTAAGGTAGGCTCTAGGTAGCCCCATGGGCAGGGTGCAGTTTGTTTAAAAGGTAGGACATGTACTGGTGTGTTTTACATGTCCTGATAGTGAAATACTGCCAAATTTGGTTTTCACTACTGTAAGGCCTATCTTTCCCATAGGTTAATATGGGGATTGCCTTTAAATATGTTTTAAATGCAGATTCCTATTGGGATCAGATAGAAATATAGAGTGTGGGGTGTCTGAATTCACAATTAAAAAATACATCTTTTGGTAGAGTTGGTTTTTAGATTTAAGAAAGTGGGCATTTTCTTGCTTACCCATTCTCTGCCTCTACTTGACTGTGGAATCCACTTCTGGGTCAGACTGACAGTTGGGCTGTTTGTGAATTCCCTCTAGACAGTGACAGTGACAGAAGGGGAGGTGAGGTGTGTCCTGCATTGCTTGATGCGTCTTCCTGGGCTAGAGTAGGGAGGGAGGACCTGACACCTGCACCTGAAAGGGATGTGCCTGTCCTCATACTCTGCAGTCTTCAACCCCCTGGAGTGAGTGTGGGGCCAGGCGTGGGCAAGGTAGGATCATGTGAACAACAGATACTTTCCTTTGTGGTTTGCCTACTTCAAATGCAGATTTAGTATAAGTAGTGGACCCAAAACCCCAGACTTTTAGAACACTTCTGGATCAATAGGAACCTCTGCCAAGGAGAACAGCTGAAGAGCTGGAGAAGGAGTACTGCTCCACTGCTGTGTGTGCTTTGCAGCATTGGCATGCAGTTGCTGCTTCTACCTTAAATAGACAAAGAATAGACTTTGCTGTGTATCCTACTTGTGAAGTTTCTCCCAAATCTTGGACTAAGCTTGCCTCCTGTTAAGAAGTCCCAGGGACATCAAAGACTTCACCCAAGTCTTTCTGGGTTCGCTTGCTGTGGACCCTAACTCGCCAGGTGGTGACTATTCCAGTTTCTGAGAATTTGGGAGTGAAGGCTGACCTAAAAACTACAAGAACCAGGTGCACCGACTCCAGGATAGACTCTGCGACGTCGCCTGAACTCAAATCCTTGGTCCCCACTGGAGTGCAACCACTGCGACTGACACCGCAGGCCTGATGACGCTGCAGCCCCACTGATGTCCTGTGACTTCATGAGTCTCAAGTGCTGTGTCACTGATGTCTGTGACACCTGACTCTGCTGTGGCGCCTGCAGTCCCGTGGTGTGACCGCAACCCCATGAGGTCACTCAACGTGCCTTGACCCGCTGGATTCATCGACCCTGCCAGTTTGCCAGGACCCAACGCCTTACATTGATGCTGCATCACCTCCCCTGCTCTGCAGTAAGCAACCAACGCTGAACCGGATCCAGTGACGCCTCACCTCGACGACTCTGTGCACTGGCTTGTTTCCTCGTTTACCAAAGGTACTGTACCTGGGAGGTCCGTGAGACTCCGTGACAGACACCGCCCATGCAAGTGGCATTAAATTGTTGGGAACGACTCCGTCAACGACGTTGTGATAGCCCATGTTAGGGCTATTGTGTTTCTAAGCGCTATCTTGAAGTTTAGTCTTTAAAAATGTGTATCTTCACCTGTGTATGTGGGATTTTTGGCTTTTTGGTCTTGTTTTACTCAGATACATATTGGCTATTTTTCTAAAATTGTGTTGTGTGCTTTGTGGCATTTTCACTGTGTTACTGTGAGTGTCTGTATGAATACTTTACACATTGCCTCTGGGATAAACCTGACTACTTGTGCCAAGCTACAAAAGGGGTGAGCAGGGGTTATCTGAGCTGTGTGTCATCCTTACCCTGACTAGAGTGATGGTCTCTACTTGGACAGGGTTTAAACTGACTGCCAACTAGAGACTCCATTTCTAACAGACAGGCATATACAGCTTACAGAGTGATGAAAGTATATCAGGTGATATCTGTTCTACGGAAAAGTAGCATTGATGGGCACCCGATATATATATATATATATATATATAGGATACTTGTTGTTTTCTGAAAGTCAAGTCACTAGAAGTGTTTATGTATGCATGTATTATTTTTTGTGATGTGCTGTTTATATAGCAGTGTCTGACTGATATTACAAATGGATACAATGGCACACGTTCACTTGGGCATTGTACCTATTTTTAAATAATAGTCTGTTTCTGTGGCTGATGGGGACCCTCATTTTTCATGTAAGATCGTAGAAGTTGTCAGCATAACAAATCACTAATGTATGATGCTTCAGGTTGTCTCGCTGCTCCATCTCAGGCACTCCATTGAAGTCACCAGTGCTTTGTTCTCCATGTACCATGTCTTGGCCTTGGGGAAAGTAAAGCAGATCAAGTGCTCAAATTAGATTCACCCGCGAGTCATACTGAGGATGGACAGTTCTAGCTTTTCTTGCACCCCTTAGCGCCCCCCTAATGCCACCATATATGCATCATATTTAAAATACGGCACACCATGGCGGTAGTTAGGGGATTAGCGTCAGAATTTTTTATGCTAGTCCAGCACTTTGCAGGATTAGCGTCAAAAATGTTGACGTTAATCCTGCGAAGCACCCAGAGGCCCATTGTAACCAATGGAAGCCTCCTTTTAATGCCTGCTCTAAGCAGGCGTTAAAAGTGCTGGACAAAAATGACACAAAGAAATCTGTCAAGGATGCCCCCTTTGCATACATTGTGACTGAAGCGCAAAGGGTTACAAAGTGGCCCATTGCATGCATTGCATCACTGACAGATATCTTTGCGTAATTTTTTTGCCCACCCTCCAATGGGGGGATGCCCCCTTTGCATACATTATGCCTGGCACAGGCATAATGTAGCGAAAGGGTTACAAAGTGATGCAATCCATGCATTGCATCACTTTGTAAATATGGCGCAGTATTTTTGGCCTTCTAACACCACATTAGCATTAAAAAAATAACACTAATGGGGCATTAGAATGTCACAAGGGGCTCTTAAATATGACCCTATGGGGCATGTTTGAAAAAAGTAGCACTGCACACAGTGTTGCGCTACTTTTCTTGCGCCCCTTAGTGGCCCCCCCCAAAGCCACCATGTGTGTGTCATATTTACAATACGGTGCACCATTGCGGTAGTTAGGGAACTAGTTTCAGAATTTTTTACGCTAGTCCGGCGCTTTGCAGGATTAACACAAAAAATGTTGCTAATCCTGCAAAGCACCCAGAGGCCCGTTGTAACCAATGGAAGCCTCCTTTTAATGCCTGCTCTAAGCAGGCGTTAAAAGTGCTGGACAAAAATGACACAAAGAAATCTGTCAAGGATGCCGTCTTTGCATACATTGTGACTGACGCAGGCATAATGTAGCGCAAAGGGTTACAAAGTGGCCCATTGCATGCATTGCACCACTGTGTAAATATGGAGCAGCATCTTTGGCCTTCTAACGCCACATTAGCGTAAAGAAAATGACACCAATGTGGTGTTAGAATGGCACACAGTGCTGCTCCACTTTCTTGCTTCCCTTAGTGCCCCCCTAACACCACCATGTGTGCGCTGCATGTAAAATACGCCGCACCATGGCAGTAGTTAAGGGGACGAGGAACAGAATTTTTTATGTTAGTCAGGCGCTTTGCAGGGTTATCATAAAAATGTTGATGCTAATCCTGTAAAGTACCCAGAGGCCCATTGTATCCATCGGAAGGTTCCTTTCAATGCCTGCTCTTAGCTCTAAAAGTGCTGGAAAAATGCAATGAAATCTGTTCAATTTCTTTGCGCCATTTTTTTTCCCTTCCTAATGAGGGGAATGCCACCTTTGCATACATTATACCTAGAGCAGGCATAATGTAGCGCAAAGGGTTACAAAGAGTCAAAATGCATGCATTGCGCCACTTTGTAAATATGTCACGAAGTTTTGGGCCTTCTGACGCCACATAGCATCAAAAAATGACATTAATGTGGCGTTAGAATGGTGCTAGAGGTTCTTAAACATACCCCTATATTTTATGTGGATAGCTGAGTGGATTAGTAAAGCCAGCCTTTACAAGTGCTTTAAAGCACATGAATGTATGTGAAAGGGGAGCGATGGAGAGATGAGGGGCACATTTGCCTGGTGGTAGGGAGTGAAACCGAGGAGGAGGTCATTGGGGGGGCTGAGGCCAAAATAAACTGTCGCACAGGGCGCCACTAGTCCTAAAGCAAGCCGGCCCTGTATCCTGGCGTGATAGAGAGGACAGGGTCTAGTGAAAAACAAGACGTTATCCTACGCAGTCCCGCAGTGAATTTATTCTGTAGGATCTCCCGCATCTTGACAGTGGCACCCGGTGACCCGGAATCTAGAAATGTGAACTCTTGACTTTGAAAAAAACGAACTCTAAGTGGAACCTGTGATACAATTAAACCGTTTGAATAGACGGGGTCGTATTGCGAGTTAGTATATAGCATTATTTTAGTCTTTTACTTAAACTCACTATGGGAAAAAAATCGAGGTTTCCTCGCAGAGAATATTTTGTGTGCGAATTGATTGTGTGGTGAATTCAGTCGTTGACTAAATAAATTGTCACGTTATTTTTTTCGGCAAAACGGTCATGCTGAAGGTGACCGCTAGATGCCAGTGTGATACCGTGCTACCAGCACCATTGTTCCCATTTTATTGATTACGGGGCCGCATCATTAACGCTAGCGCAGAACAGGTGTGAGTATGAAGGAGCGCGCCCTCATGTTTCAAGCAGTTTGTGTTACTCTATGCCCGGAAATAATGCTTAAAGGCACGTTTTAACATGTATTGCCACGGTGCCGCCAAAACAAGTGCACAGAAAGCCCCTTGGGTTAAATACGTAACGTTTACATCAGCGATCCATAGGAAACAGCGTCTAATAACCATGGACATCATTTAGGGGTCGCCATGGGTCGCAGTTGCGACCCCCTGGATTGCCCTTTGCTACCCCTGGCACTACCTTTGCCACCCATGGCCTCAGAGGTGGCAAATTCAGTGCCAGGAACACAGGGGCAGATCGTCCTTATGGACATCAGTTGGGGCTCCACTGTATTTGTTTTGTGTCAAATTTGTATTACACTAATAGTAAATAATAATATATTATTCACTATAAGGGTAATAAAAATGGAGTATAATTAGCTGGAATATGCCCTTCCATGGCAACTGAGGTAAATAAAAAAATGTATTTAAATGTATGTTCTCTGCATGCTTGCGGTTGAGTGTGTTTATGTGTGAGAAGGTGTATGTACGTGTGAATTTGTGTGTTTGCGTAAGTATGTGTGTATGAGTGAAAGCGGTGGTCAAGGGGCACGTGATGTCACAGCCACTACCTCTGGCGTTTCGGTGACTTGACGTCTATGCTAATAACTGTCTGAATCTTTTAAAGTCCGAAAAGTATTTTTACCTCCAGAAAATCCAATGATTTTTTAAGTTTTCGGCTCAAGAAAAGTGTCCCCTTATAGATTTAAAACCTCACAGGATGTTTATTGCTTGCTTTATTTTTCTCTTGCAAAAATCAAATGCTCTCAGAAAATTTGAAGTGACTAGGGGGTGATAACTGCCCCCTCGAGCCAGCATGGCTTAGGACAATTGACCTTTTTAGGGTCGAGTGCGCAAAGCGCTCTGTCCCTGTTATCTCTCTATGGGCTTGTAACCACGCCCATCAGTTTGGTTGGTTTGTGGGCTTGCCTTTTAAAATTTGTTTAATTAGTGAAAGGAATGCATATGTCATGCCTTTTTCGGTGTTTAGCCCTCCTCAAGCAGACCGGCCAACTACTGAAAACATACGTGGCTTCATGTTTTCCGTATGGTTTCTGGACTACTTTTTCTCTTTGTTTCGTGGGCAGCACGATCTCGCTGGGCAGTAGTCGCACGCTTTGCATGGCATCGACCCTTTTACATAGATAATTGCACTTTTGCCAGTAGCATGGATATTTGCACTTTTGCTGACACGTTTCACTGCAAGCGAAATTCTGTTTCCTTTTGTGTGTTTACTTTGCGCTCATGGCGGCCGTCGGCTCACTTATGTGAAACTGTTTATCTTTTCCTTTTCAGTTTGTGTGGCAAGAAAAGTCCAGTTAGGAGTTCACATCGTTAATAGCTCTAACTCGAGCAAACGCGAGACCCATTGCACTGCAAATGCTTGTTTTTCCTGAAACTCTGTGGGAGAGGTTCCCCCGTCCCTCCACTATCGGGCAGCTAGCTCCTCAAGACTTTCTTCCCTCGCGCAGGCTCATGACGTTTTGTGATAGGTGGCCCGTCTCATGTGGCCTGTGAACATGGTAAAATGGGTGCAGGGTAAATGTTGCTCTATACATGTTGCACAATGCTGTGGAATGTTGCAGCTGCACAATGGTGGTGTCTTCCCAGGCGGTGTTGACGCTCTCCCCTACGGATGTGACAACCTGCATGTACATTGCCTTGCGGGCCTCAGCCTATAACACTGAAGAAGTCAGGTATGCAAATAAATATTTGCCTGCTAGAGTACCATAGCTGGCCTCTCCCATTTCCTGCCTTTGGGACTTCCCGTAGTATCATCCTTCGTTGAGAGCCTGGCTTCCGTCACAATTCGATCTGCATAGCTGCAACATCAGGGCCGGCTGTAGGGCGGTGCCACCGCACCGGGTGCTGACTCTGGGAGAGGGTGCCGTGTTTGCAGGTATATTAGGTTCAAAAGCCCCTGCAGCAGTGTTTGTGTCTCCAGCAATTTTCAAGCAACAATAAAAATGTCAAGACAACTCTGGTGATTAATATTCTGTCTGGAGAGAGAGAGGAGTTTTCTCTAGTGAAAGTTTTGTCTCTCATAAGGTAGCGCAGAGGGTTAATATGCCTGCTGCAAAGAACATGTATCATGAAGATCACAGAGTGCATAAAATGCAAACAGGTCAGTGGGTTACTGCTTTTGTCACAGAGATCATTTTCTTACTTAGAGTTTATAAGTTAAAATCCTAATATGGAACAGTAAGCTATTAACTGTCATCAAAGAACTGCATGCATTCCAGGTGGTATCGATTAGAGCGTCATTATTTTTTTTCTTAGTCTTTCATCACCCTAATGTTGCAAAATGGGTTCATTTGGATAGAAATAAATTCTTAATATTAAAGAGAACCCCCAACCCTGGTGTTGAGTTTGTTATTCTTCAGACAAAGCACTCTTGAACGATATAGCCTTCCATTATGGATGACATGTGACTCCTACACCTTGTAGTCCTCTGTTTTATGTATCATTTCTTATGCACTGATTGACACATTTGATTGATTGTCTCTGTGTAAAAGTACTCTGACACCCTACACTGATATGAGTGGCGCTATAAAATTAATTAAATGCATCTGAGAGAGTGTGGTTATGGAGACTTGAGGGGCACTCTTGTTCTACCTGAGCAAGTCGACTTGAGGGAAGTGGTTAGTACACTTGTGGAAATGACCACCACACTATTTATACCAACACCTCTAGAGGCCCTAGTGGGCTATGTGAAGGAAATACATAAAACCCATAGAAACATATAGCATTAGCCTTATTGCTCGGCAAAGGGGGATGGCCACGAGAAGTGGTCCCTTAAAAGGATTGGTTTCTAGACTTAACCACCTGCAATACCCATGTGTACCCATATATATATATATATGTATATATATATATATATATATATAGATATGTTACAAATGTATATTCATATATATCTGTGGGGCATGGAGATCTCAGAAAGGAACCTGCAACCTGGTCATATATGCTGTTGCGTCTGTTGAAACTTGTACCTCTGTGGCACCTCCAAGATTGGCTAAGAATACCAATTGCGTGCTATAAAACTGAATAATGAAAGTTTAAAAAAACTGTTGGTCAGCATTTTACTGTGGCTGTCCATAAAAAGGAAAACATTACGTTCTGTTAAGTTATGTTAGTAATTTCTTGCACAGTGCATTGATATTTTGAAGGATTTCAAAGCACTTGTTTTTGTCCTTTCCTAATTCACCGACTATCATCCATCGCTAAATATTACTAAAGGCTCCTTTGTTTGATGTCTCAGGGTGGGGGTTTTCTGATGGATTATACTCTCTTCCCACTAGTTCATCATTGGCATCCCTCCTACTGAGTTTTTTGTGTACAGGTAGCAATGATTTTTTTAAATTAAATTTCAGGCCCTATCTTCCTCCCTATTTTTGACAGGCCTCGGTGGAGTGGGGAAATTAGGCCGTGTTAATATTACTTATACAGACTGGAGTCTGAATGAAAGCGCAGGAGAGTGCGGAAGCACACCGAGACAGATAGTGAGTGGCTGTTGTATATTGTTGTCCCAATGCTGATAATATGAGACAACGTATGCACTTGCCGGCGCAGCCAAAGCTGTTCTGACACAACCCGCTCGACCACTCGTGGAGACTGAAAATGGACTGGATTCCGCCTGACACCTGCAGCTGTTTTAAAGATGATAAATCTATAGAAAAGCTCACTGCCGATCTGCAAAAAGTTACCAAGGGTAATTGTCTTGTTCCTTTCTGGGTGAGGTTTTCCTTCAAGTCGCAAGTGTTAAGTGTTGTTCATTTTGCACGACATAGATCTGCACACCCTACCACAACTCTGTGCATTTACATGTTGTCTTTATAAGGAGACCTAGAATTGTTGGCTACATTCACTGACGTAGCAGGTAATGATGCCTTCTGAACAGATTTTCGCAGTTACTAACCATAATAACAAAAACATGGGCATAGATTGTTTGGTAAAATGGAGGCGAAGAATTAAAACCTGGAAATCTCCACACAAGAGGAAGGGGAAGAAAGTGCTCCGGATGAAAACTAGTTGGACGGTGTGCATTTTTATATTAAAAGTTATTTGGTCAGAAGCTGGTGGTTTTATATGAAAATCACAACTCTTTGCTTTATAGAAAGAAACAAGACCAGAGCAAATCATGCAAATCAAAACTTAACATGAATTAACAAGATGTTATACCCTTAATGCACGGTGTCTTGCGAGCATTAATTGGAGCTATCTGACAGAGGACATGGTTTGAGACCCTCCTGTCATGAAGCTGTTTTCTACCTCGGCAAACGTGGAAAGGCCCTTCTCCATTCAAAATATCGGCAATTACTTCTTGATGTTGGGCCACGAGCTTTGAAATTCAGTGGCACCTCCAAAACAGACTAACTGGTCTCACAACTTCAGAAAACAGTTTGAGACAGCTTAGTTCCCTCAATGTCTTCCACATCTGCCAGTTGTTTGACAGCCAAATCAGTCTCCATGTTGTTGAAGATGTAAAACACGTTATAAAATTTACTCCACCACACTGCTCAGTTTCCTTAATCTTTTAAACACTTTTTCTGTCCATTAAAACACACAGATTTTTTTCTGCTTACTCACTCAGGCCTAGATTTATGGGCTTTTCACACATGGTACCTGCAGCAAGTCACCTGCCCTGCATCAAAGTGAAAGGACAGGAATGTGCTCTTTCTATGGCTTACGGCGCATTCTTGTCTTTTCCCCCTGTGGTGGAACTGTTTCGGCTGCTTAGTGCAAATACAGGCACCATTGCACCGTGGAGCGAGGGTGCCTGAGTGGCATGCAGTATTGTTTCTGTGCAGGAAGAGACAACTTCCTGCACAAAACCAATCCTGGGAAGATTTTTCCTCTTTTTATATGTGCTGCAAAATTCAGCACACGTAGAAAGAGGAAACAAATGAGAAGCAGTAAAGATATTTCTCCTCTTTGCGCCTCCCAGAGGAGGCGTAAGATGTTGACTCAGCCCTAGGTTTACATGGCCTTGTAAATCTGGGATTGTAACACAATCCATGGGTGTTGCATGGGAACACCCCACCGTGATGCCCGTGGACTACCTCCCTAACGTAGACTAAGGCAATACAGCAATTTGCACTGCCTTACCTTACTCCATATCTATGAGACATTCAAAGACATGAAAAGTTGCTTTGCGTGGCTTCATAGCTATGGATGGAAAGTTTACACCGCTGCTCAACGGCAGTGTAAGCCTCTCATAAATATGCCCCTCTGTTTCATGTTCTCTTTTTCTCTACCTTGCATCGGTAAAAAAATAACCTACTGGCAGGCGCCAATAGGTAGTTATAGTTAGGACCATGTTTCCATAGAAAAAACATTTTTTGACTTGCCTATTTCTTTGGCACCGTTTGACGGATCTTCACAAAATTTTCCCAAAAAAGTGTGCCTGTGATTCTTGTTGCGCATGGAAAGTTTCAGGGTGATCCATCAAGTGGGGGCTGAGAAAAGAGGGGGGGTCAAACAAGTTGCATTTCCCATGTTAATTCCCATAGGTCCTTTGAACACGAGTACAGCCTGAACCATTGGAGGCAATTACACAAAATTTGACAGAAAGCTAGCTGTCGGTATGCAGATTGCTCTTTGAGGTGTTTGGTGTAAATCCTTTGAGTAGTTTAGGAGAAATTAATGGAAACCTAAATGTGTATATCTGAAGTCGTGAAGACTTTGAGAATCATAACGAGCTTGGCAGGGAAATGCACAGCTCTGACTGGCTGCCAACACTTCAACCAGAAAGTGTTGGCAGCCATCTTGAGACTTGGCTTCAGCCAGTCCCAATTTTTTCAACAAAAATGATACTGCAAATATTACCTTGATATTATGAATAACATTATCAAAGGTGTCATGAGTGCTGTAATTCGTGGGGTAATTAGCAGTGCACGGCAAGGGTGTGAGATATAGGTACCTTAGGGCATGAGTTATAGTAAGTAGAATTTCTATGGTTTTTTACATATAGTAATTTTCCATTACTAAACATTAATCCAACTACTGCAGCGCACAGCCGTTTAAAATGTGAGCCTAACTATAACGTCCCTGTAACCTTTTGGTTTTTTAAGTGAATCTCTATAGTTTAAAAAAAACTCTATTTCCTAACTATACGCCCCTGTAACCTTTGTTTTTTTTCAGTGAATTTCTATGTTTTTTTAACATATAGTAATTTTCATTACTATACGTTAATCCAACAACCCAGCTGTGGGCGGCGGCTGGCCCTCGGCCAGGCCCTGAGGTCAAGCTCCTATAAGCACCCAACCTTGCGTTGTGCATGGCTGAAGCAGACCCTGCAGCCAAGCCCTCTAACCACCCCCCCACACAGCGCTTCGGCTGTGTTTGACAGGAGTTGGCCGTGGCCTGTCTCTCTGGTTGTGAGAATAGGTGTGGGAGGGTGTAGCTGGGGATGAGACTGGTTTTTGAGAGTGTCTGTCTGGGTGTGAGAGTGGATGCATCAGTGTCTTAGTGCGTTCATCAGTGTCTGGGTCTTTGAGTGGGTGCGTGATGGCTTCAGTGGGTCTGTGAGTGGGTAAATGAATGTCTGAGTGGGTCTGTGAATGGGTGCATAAGCGTCTGAGTGGGTGTGTGAGTGGGAGAAAGAGATTGAAAAAGAGAAATTAAGAGAGCGAGAGAGAAAGAGTTTTTTTAGGCTTTGATAAATGAAATACTTAGAATGAGATATGTCTGGACAAATTGAAAAGAAACATGTATTTACCAATTAAAAAGAGTACAAGCACCTTTTCAGTATGAGCATTTGAAACTTTTGAAGTTTAAAGGAAATTAAAGAAGGAAAATTACCAGGGACACACCTGGAGTAGAACCCTAAACCTAAGGTGTGAGGGTCTGTGATCTTTACCTTTAGGCCATAGGTGACTCTTTACAGTGATTCTTCCAGACATATCTATGACAGTCAACACACACATGTGATTGGAAAGAAAAGTGAATGTTCCCTCTCTTTCTCTCTCTATTTCTCTTTTTCAATCTCTTTCTCCCACTCACATACCTACTCAGACCTTTACGCATCCACTCACAGACCCACTCAGACTCTCATACACCCACTTACAGACCCACTGAAAACCTCACACACCCACTCACAGGCCCACACAGACACTGACACACCCACCAAGACACTGATGTATCTCTCACATCCATCAGACACTCACAACCACTCACCACCAGATACACCCTCTCACACCTATTCTCACACCCAGAGAGACAGGCCGTGGCCATCTTCTGCCGGATATTGGCCAAAGAGCAATGCGCAGCATGGGGTTGGGTGGTTAGGGAGGTTGGTCACAAGGTATGGCCTCAGCCCTGGCCTTGCAGCCAACCACGGCTATGCACAGCCAAAGGCTGGGTGCTTATAAGGGGTTGGTCTCAGGGCTGGCCGCAGGCCAAGTCCTGCGGCCTACCGCCAAAGGCTGTGCGCACCGGTAGTTGGATTAACATATAGTAATGAAAATTACTATACGTTAAAAAAACATATAAATACTACTAACTTTAACTCGTGCCCTAAGGTAACTATAACTTGCACCCTTGCCATGCACTGCTAATTACCCCACAAATTATGGCACTCATGACACCTTTGTTAACATCATTGATAATATCAATTTAATATTTGCAGGAACATTTTTGACAAAAAACTGTGCACAGCAGGTACGCGAGTTATAGATACCTTCGGGCACGAGTAATAGTTACTTGCGATAACTATAACTATCACAGGTGAATTTCTATGGTTTTGTACATTTAAAATGTGAACCTAACTATAACGGTCCTGTAAGCTGTGTTTTTTTAAGTGAATTTCTCTGGGTTTTTTAAAATTCTATTTCCTAACTACAACGTCCCTGTAACCTTTGTTTTTTCAGTGCATATACATATATATATATATATATATATGTAATGTCTTTTTCATAAACACAGTTTATTTACCTGCTTGGAAAGAGGAACTCAAAACTTTGGTAAGTGGTGGCTTAAACACTATGACTAATTTTAAAAGAATGGCCAAGGACAGAGAATGGCTGGCAATACTTTGCATTAGCTCATATAATTTGGACTCAGAGAGGACAGGGAAGGTTGCTGCATTTGGCAATTATGTCATGTCTGAAGAGTGCATTTCCTCAATAGGGAAAGTATCCTTGTGGGATTGTTGGTCAGGAGTTGGTCAATGGCAGTAGATGATTTCTGTAACAGCAGGTCTGCCACGGAAAGAGATGCTAGACGTGTCAATTCTTCCACAGCATAGAACTGCATTTTCAAGCAGCTATCCATGATGAGCATTCTGTTTGTAGCAAGGGCCTAAGAGTGGCGATGGATGTCCCTGATGGTCACTCCTCCATGGGCTACTCTGACTTTGTTTATTATTGAGTGTAACACATACACCTTAAGCATGATGGAAAAACCCCTGGTACATGTGCAAATCCTCTGCTTCTCTCATCTAATAACTGATAAGAACTTCCCAGGGTGACATTTCAATATGCACAATGAAAAAGAGTGTATTGGAGCTGTTGTTCAAAGTTCAAAGAATGTCTGTTCTTTTAGCAAATGCCTATCTAGAGATTTTAGATGGAGAATTTCAAATTGCAGTCTTTTTTTAATTGAGTGTTGATCAAGAAGTACAAAGTAAGGTGGGCACACACGTTTAATAACTCCCCATAAACTAAAAAGAAACATTGACTCATTGCTCTAACCCTAACTCAACCCTCATCATTTCCCCATACCTGATTGTAGGGACTCCCCTTGTCATCCTGTTCCCTTTCACTAATTTCTTTGTTTCTGTCTCAGTCTAGGCCACATACAAGGCATTTTTGGCTATCTAGGATGCCCAGAACTCTCTTTTTTAGGGAACAATCGCCCCCTGTAATCTTTTTATGATAAAGACTTCTAAGTGCAGATTCCTCCCCTGACGATTTTCCGCAGGCATGAATCTGGCTCCGGAAATTCTTAAGCATTATCTCTGCGCCCCCTTGTGTGGCTTTGATGGCTTCATGTTGATGTTGTCCAATCCGTATATGATATGCATGGGGAACCTATATAGGCACCACCAGGGGGGCTGATATCAGTTCTTTTTTTTTTTTTTTTTTGCACCAACAGAGTGGATCCGGTATTTTTTTAACACTTCTTGACCTTTTGTCGACACTGTGTGCTAGAAAAATGTACCCCTAACAAACCTGTGGGTTTCAAACCATGTGGGGAATGTTAAAGACAGACGCCTGTGTCTGATCCTCACTTTCTGTGTCTCTGGTGCCTGGTGTCGAACTATGACTCTAAGGCCTTGTTATGCTATTATTTGGGTTTGACCAATGACTTTGTGTTTCACCACTGCGCATATTAGTTGTTCAATGTTCACCAGGAGCACATTACATTCTGTATTCAGTTTAGCTGCCTATTGGCTTTAACGTGGCATTAGACATTACATTTGGTATTTAGGTTAGCTGCCTATTGGCTTTAACATGGCATTAGACATTACATTCTGTATTCAGTTTAGCTGCCTATTGGCTTTAACGTGGAGCTAGACATTGCAGTTGAGACATTGCAGATGAGCTGTGTTTTTCCAAGCTGTGTTTTTCCACATGGTTGACCAAGCTGTGTTTTTCATATTGAATTCACACCAAACCCTAGCTGATAAGAGAGCGTAGATTTTGTGTTTACCTCTCAATCCAGCCTGGGAACGAGTGAGGGTTGGAGACTTGACCAATCTCCAAACTTATTCGGTTCCCACACTGAGCCAGCATTTTAGCTTTTAACGGTGGCCCTGGGCGGCAGCGAGGGAGAGGTCTTTCAGGATTTCAGTCAGGAGCGGATGTCAGCTGTCTGTCTCCCGTTTGGGTGGAAAGTCTTTTTCTCGCAGTTGAACCGGAGTCATCAACTTGAAGATAGGAGAAGGATGCCAAGCAATGATAGGCCCTACGGTGATGCAATTTTGACTTTTATTCTTTGCTTTGAAGTTATGCTATAATATAATCACATGTATTTGCTGTGTACATTGCAACTGAGAAGTACTTTGATATATTTTGCTTTCATTGCTGTGACTACTTTTAAACGTGTGCTTCCAACCTACTAATCTCGTCTTTCAGGAACCTCGTGGTGAAGTAATAATAATAATAAATGTCTTCTTTAAACTAAGAAGTGCATTTCAGAGAAGTTTTGTAAGCTCGGCGATAAGATAAGAGAAGGAAAGCAAAACAGGCCTGTGCCAAAAGTTGGTTGATGCACCCGAAGGTGATTAACGAACGAGAGATGACGCTCCTGGTAGTGCAGTACAAGAAGAAACCCCTCTTGAGTGCGGTCATGGAGTGGGTCTCGCAGACGGTCAACTTCAAAATCCAAGTCATGGTCAAAGTTAGGTAAGTCAAAGAAGCAAAAGCAATAGATGTCAAAGTATTCCTTGTCATCTCCCAGTAGGCCCTGTGTTTCTAGGCCCTGCTCTCGCACTCTCCTACGGAGCCGGCGGCTGGGCACGCTCTGTGCCTTCCTAAATTTCCTGAAAGTATAGTGACTCCTGTATAACTTAGGGAATTCTACGAATCCATGTATTTTATCTCTGGGTCACTGATTCCCTGTGGCATGCCTCTGGGCCCCACAGAGCCAAGAGCTGCCCCAGCTGGGTTACCGAGAGTGGGTCTGCCCCTACGCCAGCTGGGCCCTTTGGATCCATTCCCAAATCTGGACTGACTCCAGTCCTTCCAACGCCACCTCCTATGCCACTGGCACCACCTGGTGATGCGGAACACTTCCCTCTGTCTAACTCCAAGCCTGTCACTCTGTTTGACATTGATGCCACCTAGATCACATCAGCCGTCTGGCTCAGACATTCTGCCTCTGTCCTTTGATTGACCCAATTCCAATTTGGAATGGATGACGATGGCTACGGGGTCCACGACCCAGCCAACAAACTCTACCATGAAGCCAACTGGTATGAATAGCTGAGAGATGCCAGCGGACTGGACACTTCTCTACACACTGGCTTGGTCTCTCCTCCAAGACCTTTCATGGATGAAGGCCCATCTATTGCCATTGTGGTGATAAGGGCAGCGGAGGTCTTTGACCTATAGGTGCACTCCATCGAAGTCAAGACCAATTTCCTGACTGAGGTGCTTCAGCGTGGATTCAGCTCTGCAGACTTCCCTACTTCCCTTTAATGAAGCCCTCACAAACATTTTTTCTAGGGCTTGGGCCAAACCCAGTACAGGGGCACCCGTACACAGAATGATTGCCCGCTACTACCACCCCTCACATGGGGACCCAGCCTTCCTCTCCCAGCACCCATCCCTGAGAGCCTGGGGTGCAGACCTCGTCCCCTACCACTCCACTGGGCAGGGAATCCAAGAGGCTGGACACTTTCAGCAAAATAATATTTTCATCCACCAACTCGGTAAACATTTCTTGCACCTTGGTGCGGTACATCCACACTGTGTGTGACTGAGTTGCGCAAGTGCTGCCCATGGTTCCATAGGAGGCCCTGCCCATTTTACACCAGGTTCTGATAGATGATTGTGATGCTGCAAATTTGACCATTCAGTGGGGGGCCAGATTTCCTAGCCCCAAGAAGGCTGTGCTCCTTTGAGGCTCCTTGTGCCAGTGACATAATCTTTGCCAATTTGGGTGGTAGAGCCGCTTTAAATGGCCATTCAGCCACCCCCTAGAAGTCCTCTGCTTAGTACTATGCTGAAAGATGAGGCTGCAGGGTCGCTGATTTGGTCCTCCGAGAGCACTAACTGGCAGAGGCGGGCCAAAGTTGGTGGCCTCGGTGGCATGAGGCTGACCCTGTATAATGGTGCAGCGGAGGGGACATCTCGGGTAGGAGTCCCGACAGCGAGGATGTGAGCAGCAGGGACCGGAGGTCAGAGCACTGAGCCTGTTCCATGATTCCAGACTCTCTGTGGCGGGCTTGGTGGGAGCTGTACACATCAAAGGCAAGGACACCCTCTCCTGGCATTCCCCATGATGGCAAGGCCTGCTGGTCAGTCATGACTGTGGACGCTTGCTGCTGGGGCATTGTGGACCCCAGGTGAGCAAAATCAGCCTTGATAGACAACTGTGGAGGCCGCGGGTGGCACACTGCTTTCTGACTGGACTCTGGCAATGGCCGGGGAGAGATCTGTGATGGGACTGGCTGGGACTGCGTGGTACAGAGTGCACTAGGGTGGGCCTGCTCATGCTCCCCTCAACGAGGTGGTGACAGCCGTTGTTCACCATTAACCGAAGCGCATGCCACAGCTGAACACTGGATTATTGTATGTAACTGCTACAGGAGATTGAATCCGCTGCACACACTGGGGGAGAGCAGTGTGTTGCGGGTACCTCTGAAGATTGCAGCCCCACACTGACGGGGCACAGCACTTCCCAGATTTAACATACCAGAAGCTACCTGGGGTGCATGACTGCTGAAGGCTCTGGGGAACTGCAAACAAAGACTTCACAGAGGCCACTGCTGCAGAGTCATAGGCCAAAGGGTATCACTACTGCCAGTCATCAGGAGGTCCGAGAAAAGGCAGGGAAAGCTACACTTTGAGGTGAAGAAGGCAAGCAGAGCACACTTAGCTGAAAGGTTGCCCATGTCGCAAGTGCACCCGCCAGCCACAGACGAAGTCACCATGCAGAATTTCCTAATGCATATATAATAAAGCCTCGCCTCGATCACACTAAAATTGATACCTTAACTACGTGTGTGGACAAACTCACTGCTGCCTTGGACAAACAAGAAAAATCCATCACCACTGATGAAGGTCAGATTTCCTAACTTGAGGAAGATGACACACATTCCACCGCATACACAGCCTCCTCTGCTTTCTAGATGGAGTGGCCACTGTCCCAAATCCACCTACTAATCCTACTACCAGGCAAAGCCACCCTCCCCAGGAAGGGGTTACCCTGCTGCACAGGTAGATTCAATATCCTAAAGATTGTGGTGGGGGGAAGCATATCGCCATGATCAACACCTGTGGCCCCAACACAGATGACCACAACTTTATATGGTATCTCTGGAAAAATGCCAAGTTCTGGTGCCCCAGATGGTACTATAGGGGGTGGTGGGTTGATTTTAAACTAGTGCTGAACATACAACTCAATTGCTCCAACACTGCCACACGCACACACCATGCAGCAACCACAGCACTTACTTACAAAACATCAGAACACAGCTGTGGGACCTTTGGCAAAAACGTTATCTCACCCAGATAGAGGTTATCCATGTCTCCAAGGTCCATGGGTTCTGGGCACACTTGGATTATTGGCTGGGCACAACAAATATTACTGGCTGGGTGAGGGAAATAACCCACATACTGCACTCCCTGCCCCACCACTCTCCTATTAAACTTAACTATTGTCACACCTGCCCCCCAAAAACAGGCCTGTCCCTGACTCCTAACCCAGCAGGACTTGCATGATAGCGCCTTTGTAGAAGAAATAAGGATCGAAATCTTGAACTATTTCCAAAACAATGAAGGGTCAGTTCAATCGCCTGCAACTTTATGGAAGCGTCCAAGCCTACATGTGTGGCATGTATATCGCAAAGCAGCATGGGGTCCGCAGTGCACTCCGCAGCAGCCTAGATCGCCTTGAGGCTGAGCTCAAAAATCTAGAGCAGCAACACACCAGTCCTCCGGCTGGTGCGATCTTAGTGGAGATCAAACAGAAACATACTGAATTCATAGATGCGTCAGAGCTGGAGGTCAAACACTCACACAAATACGCACACGCTAGGGTGTACGGTGAGGCAGAAAGATCAAGCAGAACCCTAGCAATCCTTTTAAGATACAAGAGGCATGTCCAGGCTATTGCACAACTTCGGAAGCAGGATGGCACCATGATGCACAATGCTTGTGACATACTGACGGCGCTGGTGGATTACTACCCTGGCTTGTACACCTCACAAGTGTCTCGATAGAGTGACAGCTATACTCCATACCAAGACCGAGTGGCCCTGGCCTGGTTCAAGGGACCGTACTGGTGCTTTCTAGAGAAGCCCCTGATCCTAGAGGAGGGACAAACAGCAATCACGGTGCTCCCTGTGTGTAAGGCGCCCTCGGGGGGACAGGTACCCTATGGAATTCTAGCCTCACACATATTGCTAACGTATACAGAAGATCTGGAGTGGGGGGGCACTTCCCCACACACTGTGTGAATCTATACTCATGGCCCTCTTCAAGCCGGCCAAGCTGCCTGAAAATCCCGATTCCTACTGACCCATACCACTATTAAATATTGATGCCAACATTTTAGCCAACATACTTGCTAGCAGACTGAGCCTCCTAATTCCTGGCCTGGTCCTTTCTGACAAGGCAGGGTTCATCCCAGGCAGATTCCCCGCGCACAACTTGAGAAACTTATTTCCTCTTAGGCACCAACTCGACCCCGTGGAGGAGGCGATGGACATTTTCCTAGACCTGACCAAAGCCTTCGACTTCCTAGAATGTCAGTTCCTTTTTGTTGTACTGCAGTGTCACCGACATCCTGTAGGGATGGAGGGGCCTCCTTCCGGAGTCCTTTCCCATAGAACGAGGCACCAGGCAGGGCTGCCTGTTATCGCCTATATTCTGTGCCCTCGCCTCAGTGCCATTGGCATGTGCAATCAGACAATTGCATGGGAAGAGTGGACTCGCATTCTCCCAGTGGGACCATATGGTGTCGCTCCACGCGGACGATATCACTCTATATCTGACTGACCTTGTGCAGAATCTGAGCCAGGTAATAGGTGAATTCACACTGTTTAGGAAGGTCTCAGGGGTTGTGATAAACTGGAATAAATGCACAATCTTTCCCCTTACGCACACCACGCTGCCCGAAATGCTAAACTTGCCACTAATCTGGGCTGCGCACTCGTCACATATAGGGTGACCACCCGTCCGTAAATTTCACGGACTGTCCGTAATTTCGCCCTGCTGTCCGTTGTCCGTGATGAAAGCTTTAACGGACGGCATTTGTCCGTAATTTTAGCCTTTCACCTAAAGGGCAATGGAGGCAGGGCGAAATTAGGGGCAGAGGAGTTTCCCCTGCTGGGCTGGAAGGCAGGGGGTCTCCTGTGCTCTGAGGGAGGGAGGGGCAGACAGATAACAAAAGGGCTTCTTGCCAGGGGGTCTCCTTCCCTAAAGACATGCAAATGTGGGCAACTGGTAAATCTGCAAATACAAAGGGGCTTGAAAACCTGCATTGACTTTACTAAAAGGAGTCACTTGAAGTTTTCTGCTGGCAAAGATATTTCTTTCAGAGAGGTATTGTAATGGTGTTCCAAAGTGAGCTGTGGAGTGTGTGGTTTTAATGGAGTGTTATACATTTTTTTTATCACTAGGTATAAACTATATATTATTCAAATCTGTATTTGAGAAGCACTTTTTTTTTTTATTTAACTGAAAGGTATTTGCGCATTTTGTAGCAGCCTTTATTATGATGTAATTGTTTTTTTCACAGTTCTTTCAGGTACCTCGGTACCTCATAGTACTAACAAACATTGGCAAAGCCAATAGGTCTCATCTACGAAAGAGTTACTGGCTTTGCTAATGTGTTTTAGGCATTAGCCATGTTGTACACCAGAGTAACTGCTGTTCAGCATGGCTTAAAGCTAGTGGCATAGTGGTGTGGAGTGGAGTAGAGTAGCATAGGAGCCGTGGCGTAGAGCCCAGTGGTGCAAAGTACAGTGCAGTGGGGTACAGTGCAGTTGTTTAGAGTGCATTAGCGTAGAGTGCAGTGGTTTAGAGTGCAGCGGCATGGAGTGGCATGGGACAGAGTAGAGTGGCATAGAGTGCAGTGGAGTAGAGTGGCATACAATAGAGTAGCAGAGAGAGCAGTAGTGTAGAGTGGTGCAGTGGCATAGATTGCAGAGTAGACTCACGTTGCAGGGAGTGCAGTGGTGTAGTGTAGAGTGATGCAGAGTAGAGTGGCATAGAGTGCAGTGGCATAGAATGCAGTAGTACATAGTACATTGGTGTATAGTACGGTGGTGGAGAGTGCAACACTGCAGAGTAGAGTGTCAGTGCAGTGATGTAGAGTGGAGTAGAGTGGCACAGAGCAGTGGCGTAGAGTACAGTGGTACAGAGTGGAGGGCAGTGGCGTACAGTGCAGTTGCTTAGAGTGCATTGGCACAGAGTGCAGTGGCATAGAGTGGCATGGGGTAGAGTTGCATAGAGTGGAGTAGAGTGGCATACAATAGAGTAGCAGAGTGCAGTAATGCAGAGTGGTGCAGTGTCATAGAGTGCAGAGTAGACTCATGTGGCAGAGAGTGTAGTGGTGTATAGTGGTGCAGAGTGGAGTATTGTAGAGTGGTGTAGAATAGAGTATAGTGCCTAGAGTGCAGTGGCATAGAGTAGAGTGGTGTAGCGTGCAGAGTTGCAGAGTAGAGTGTCAGTGCAGTGGTGTAGAGTGGTACAGAGAACAGTGGCATAGAGTACAGTGGTGCAGAGTAAAGGGCAGTGCAGTTGTTTAGAGTGCACTGGTGTAGAGTGCAGTTGCATAGAGTGGCATTGGGCAGAGTAGAGTGGCATAGAATGCAGTGGAATAGAGTATATTGGTGCAAAATGCAGTAGTACAGAGCAGAGTGGTGTAGAGTATAGTGGTGGCCAGAGCAGTGTTGCAGAGTGTCAGCTTGCAGTGGTGTAGAGTGCATTGAACTAGAGTGCAGTGGTCAGAGTGGTATAGAGTACAGTGGCGTAGAATAGATTGTTTCAGAGTAGAGTGCAGTTGCATAGAGTGGAGAGGTGCAGGGTAGAGTGCAGTGGCATAGAATGCAGTGGCACAGAGTGCAGTGGCATAAAGTAGATTATTTTACAGTAGAGTGAGGTGGCTTAGAGTGGAGAAGTGCAGGTTAGAGTGGAGTTGCATTAAGTGGCCTAGAGTGTGATGGCATAGAGTAAAGTAGTGTAGAGTGCCGTGGCATAGAGTGCAGAGTAGATTAGAATGATGTACAGTGTATTGATGTAGAGTGCAGGGGCATAGAGTTGAGTGTTACAGAGTAAAGTGCATTAGCATAGAGTGCATTAGCTTAGAGTGCAGTGGCGTACCGTGCAGCGTTGCAGAGTGGCAGAGAGTGGATTTGTGCGGATTAGATTGGTGTTGCCTAGACTGGAGTGGTATGGCGTGCAGACGAGCAGAGCGCAGTGGTGTAGAGAGGCGTAAAGTGCTGTGGCTTAGAGTAGAGTAGTACAGAGTAGAGTAGAGAGACATGGGGGGTTATTCTAACTTTGGAGGAGTGTTAATCCGTCCCAAAAGTGACGGATATACCAACAGCCGTATTACGAGTTCCATAGGATATAATGGACTCGTAATACGGCTGGTGGTAAATCCGTCACTTTTCCGTCACTTTTGGGACGGATTAACACCTCCTCCAAAGTTAGAATAACCCCCATAGTGTGAAGTAGCATAGAGAGCAGTGGCATAATGTGGAGTGGTTCCGAATGGAGAAGAGAACAGTGGCATGGAGTGGCGTAAAGTGGAGTGATACAGAGTAGGGTGCAGTGGTGTGGAGTGGTGCAGAGCAGAGTGGAGCATGCATGGTGTGGTAACACACTGCCATTACTGACAACACATTTTTGATTGAAATGACCATTACATTTGCACAGATATACAGTTTTTCAAATCAAACTATATTGTGCACAGACGATGATGTGTGGGAATTGCATCACCTAATGCAATGATTTGTTTTAATCATGTAAAGGTATTTGTTTCCAGCACAGTTCAGAATTAACAAAAATGTGCTTGATTTGTACTTCTAATTCTGATATATTCTGAAGTCTATTTAAATGTTGTCATGTGATAGAAAAAACTCTTTCCTAACCCCAGTATCCAGCAAGATTGTTGCATAAATCCTCTCACTTTGAAGTCAGAGAAAGGAAAGTAAACACTAAGTTCCCACCGAAGACAGCGCCTGACATTTGACTTTGTTCTTTGAATGCACAGCAAATATGATAAGATAAGAACAAGATTTACAGGCCTGTTTACAGAAAGGGAGCACTCGGCAGGATACTGTAAATAAGGTTTTGGCAAGGGAAGGGACGAATTCAAGCTGCATAGCCTAAAACAAATAAAGCCAGCAAATTGAAAGCAACAAATTGTGAGTTACAAACCACAAGGCCAATGGCAAGCAACTGGCAGAATGCATTCACAAGGAAGCACTATGAACTTACTTAAAGTGACAGCTGTGGGATACTTTGTGGGGAAAGTCCAGTATTTTAGTCCATATCTTGCAGAGGTTTGGCTACATCAATCACCCAGGTAGTATGACAAGAAGACCTGGAGGGGTTTCCATGTTGCAGGATAGGTCTGTACACCCATTCTATCAGTTTGCCACCATTTCCTATGGTACAGAGCTTCTGGCACACCTCTTGTAGGGTTAGTGCTAGGTAGCAGACATGAAATAGGGCATTTAATGATTATTTAAGGTGGTTGTAGGTAAGGAGTTGACCGGGGTGAAGATGGTAGTCTGCCACAAGGGTTTGGAAATTTAGTAGCTCACTGTTCAGAAACAAAGTCCCCAATTTTAAGACACCTGCAACATGCCACTGATGGAGTTGCTCTGAGCACAGCCATCCTGTGGGAGTGGGAAGGCTTAGCAAAGGTAGTGCAGGAGCATAGGGTTTCTTCGTGTCAGTTAGTTTACAGGTTCTGGCAAGGCAAGAGAAAGCCATGCATGATAACCCCGGATGGTGATCCATAGAATGGTCAGTAGGAAACGATGAGCAGTGCATTAAGCCTTCCTTAAAAGTCTTTACTGGTAAACCCCATCTCATGCAGGAAGGTGGGCAGAAAGCCAGGGAGCCACCCATTGGACATCTGCAGCTGAATAAAAGCATTCTAAGTCCAGAAGATCTAATCTACCCGCAGTCACAGTTAGCTTTAGAGTGGAAAGAGCTCCCGATGGCGCCGCAGCGACCAAATCAGATGTGTGGCCTGTCTGACGAAGGAATGAAGGACGAGCAGGGGAAGGTTTGCAAAATAATACTATCATTGGGGTAGCACACCATCTTTGCTAGTGCCACATGGCCTCTACAGAAAGCAGAAGAGAACACCAAAAAGCAAACTGGGCTTGGAGGGACCGTTTGCTCTGCCGAGATTTTCATCCTGGAAATCAGTGTAAGAATTGTAGATATTAATCACTAGGTATCAAAAGGTAACTGGTTCCGAGTTCAATCTGAGATCTAATTGTGTATGAAGGTGAAAACAGTGCCATATGTTAAAGAAACACTAATTAAATTTAAAAATTTGAAAATTTTGTTTGTGCAATTTACATCCCAAATATTTTCAAGATTCTATGTGTACTTGACACTTAGGGATAACCCAGATCTCTAGTTTTGCTTTTGCTCAATTTCTAAACCATATAAAGACATGGACTAAGCGGGCAATTGCCTTGCACAACCATGCACGGGGTCTGGCCCCTGCTCACCCTTCACAAGCACTAACAGCGAACCATTGCACCAGAAGAGTTTGCCAAGGTGGATGGGTGTTGATTGTTCAACCACTTGACAGTGCCCCTTCTGTTTCGCTCCTGTGTGCAGACAACTCCCCAGGTACCCAATACCTTCAAATAGTCTTGGTGGACCCATCTTGTCTGATTTTAGGAATTGTCCCACCTTGTTCTTCTCTTCTTTATTTATCGAGTTGTTAGCAACAGCCCTTTGAATTACTTGCCGTCGATCTCCCATTTGATCTCGATTTCATCCTACTCTTATTATCTTTGATTGGTAGTCCGGGCTCCCATTTCTGAGATAAATGTAGAGTCCCGGACATACACTCTAGTGCAGTGAGACTACAGACAATTTATGGGTATATCACATCCTGTCATTAGGTGTGAGACTGTCACCCACACCATCTGCCCTGCCTCTTTAAAAAGAATTAGGTTGAAAGTCCATGGGTGGTTGGGGTAAGCCAGATGTTTTTGTTCAATTTGCTTAAACTAGCATAAGGTTAATTACCTTAATGTTTCCCAAACTGTTTGCCAGGGGTTTTGAAATGTTCAGAAACATAATCAAAATTTTGCTGTTACTTTCTCTTCAGGAAAGATCGGGTAGATTTGGGTAGGGGTGATGGCCTTGCCGTGAAGGGCATTAATTTACTAATGAACAAGGACGTAATGTGACACCTGAATGTAGCACACCAGGAGGCATTCACAAAAGGTCCACAGTGAATAAATAGTGCTATGTTAAAAAAGAGTACATAAATGCACTGACAACATAGTGAGGCATGGCCTCTCTTGCCTGTAAAACTGACGTTTGTTCTTGAATTTTTGTCCTGAATTTTGACCCTTTGTCTTGAATTTTGAACCTTTGTCCTGAATTTTTTACAGTCCTGTCCAGAATTTGCCTCAATGCCAGGTGGTCACCCTAGTCACATACCTGAGGGTTGGGTCCCCCGCAACAGAAGCATTGGGATCAGGCAAAACTATGGCGTCACTTTGGATTACATCGAAAAGAAGGCTTGTCGTGGGAATTGCTCCCACTTTCGCTGATAGGGAGGATAACACTCCTCCAAATTAATATTTTGCCCAAGCTACTTTACCTTTTCAACAGCATACCCATAACACTGGCCCAACATTTTGTAACACTCTCAAATCACACCTGAGCACATTAGCCTTGACGGGCAGACAACCTGGGCGCAGTGGGAAACACTCACACTACCATACAAGAGGAGTGGACTCTCCGCCCCAGGCCTCGACCTCTAATGTTTATGTGAGCAGGCTCTTTGCATAGTTCTGGCATAAATCCCCTCCATATGTGGCACACATAGCTGTAGAACATGAGAACGTGCACCTGAGCCCGCTCCGTAGAATGGAGATCGACTCAGGTACAGAGCCCACTGACTGGGCCAGGAGCCAGAGCTCAGTGGACGCTGATTGGGTACCGCTGTCACAGATGCGGAATGGGGGTAGAGCTCCTGTCAGGTGGGAGCACTGTCTCCCAATGGCAGATTGCACCTAATCCACTTCAAACACCTTCATGGAACATCTCACACCCTCTAAAGCGGTTTTCACTTAAGTTAAGAGACACCTCACGCTGTGTGTGGAGGCACGCTTCGTGCATCTTGTGAGGAGATGGAGGGGACAAGCTGTATACTGGGATAAAGTACGCCAGGCAGTTTCGTAAATGATTGAAACATCGCTAAAACTGACACCAAAAGTGGCATTGTTAGGACACACTAAAGAGGTTCCATACGCTGTCCGGTGTTTCGTGTCCGTGGTGCTCCTGCTGGCTAAGCGACGAGTGTCTAGTGCACGGGGAGGCAGTCGTGCGCCGATAGTGCGGGACTGGCTCCGAGCTTTCTCATATTTCAATGATCAGCAGGAACTTTATTACTCTATGATGCTGCTCACCCAATGCTCGAGGGACATTTGGGCAGCCCTCCAGACATACTTGCTAAACCAATCCAAGGAGCAGACTGCTTCGGTTGGGGACAAGGTTAGGATGATACACGGACCTTGCTGGCTGGTGAAGCAAGCAAAATGGACTCATGCAAACTGCACCGCTGGAGGTGGAGGAGCTGCTGTGGAAAGGGCGCTGGTACTGTCAAATCCGACTGGTGAGGGGGATGGGCTGGAAGGTTCCACTCTCTGAGGTCTCGGGAGGCAGCGGTAGATTCAGATCATGCCGTCCCTTAATGTGCACTATTTATAATGCTGTGCCATGCTGTAGCTTCATGTTCTTTTTTTTACTTTGTGTTGTTTAACCTGTGCTATTGAGAAATGCAGATAAAAACAATAAAAAAGTTCACTTTTCGGTGTGGACTAGACACCACCAACTTACTTGACATAGCTGTTGTTTCTATGGTGGCACTCTGCTGTCATGCCTGGCTGAGATCCACTGGCTTCTCAGGGTATGTCCAGTCTTCATTAATGGATAGGCCCTTTGATGGCTCCTGCTTATTCGATGATAATGTGGATACAGTTCTCAAGCACTGTAAGCAAAGTCTGGTCACTGCCAGGTGGTAGGGCATTTCATTGGCCCGTGCCAACCACTTCTCCTTTCGACCTATATGTGGCTATGGTATGAGCTCCCAGCTGCACCTGCAATACACACCTCACCCCCAGGGCCAGCAGGTATCACAGCCTTTTTGTGGCCGTGGATGCAGTCCCCACAGATGTTCTGGGACCCATAGCCTGCAGACTGTCCGTTCTCCCACCCTTCTGGTGGCTGCAGCCTCCAAGCTCCTTTGGAGTACACTTGACGCAGCACACCTAACCTGCTGGCGGTAGGATCAGGCACCACCTGCCCCAATGGGAAGCAGTGGCTTCCAACAAGTGAGTGCTGTGTATCATCCAACAGGGTTATGCCCCATCATTCTTGACAATGCCGCTGCCCTTGCTACTGTTATCAGATTGGTTGATGTAGGACCATCTCTCCTTCCTACACCAGGAAGTGCAGGCTCTTCTAGCCACGTAAGCCATTGAGAGAGTGCCAGCACCAGAAATAGGATGTGGTTGCCATTCCAGCTGTTTTCTGCTTCTGAAAAAAGAGCGAGACCTCTTCCCTATTATGAACCTTCACCTTCTCAACATCTTCTTATGAGAGGAGAAGTTCAAAATGCTCACCCTCGTCCACATCTTGTCTGCCTTAGATCCTGGATGGTACTTGTTGACCGCCAGTACACCTGTTTCCACATTCCTATCCTGCAGGTCCACAGGCGCTCTCTGTGATTTACGGCGGACCAGGAGCATTTTGAATTCACTGTGCTCCCTTTGCTCAGTTGTTCATGCCACTGATGGCGGTGGTGGCTGGATGCACATCTTCGAAGGTTAGGGGTTCCAGTGTTCCCCTCTCTCAACAACTGGCTGCTGAAAGTGAGCTCGCCACAGGCATTTATTACCCACCTCAAGACTATGGTCAAACTCCTGAATTCACTGTGGTTCACTATCATCTGACTCCTTGTCGGATGCTCCCCTTCATTGGAGCCATAATGGACACAGTGCAGTTCTGTGCCATACCTTTGAAGCGAAATCCAGGACATTCAGGCTATGATCCCGATGTTTCAGCCTCAGTGCTGGATTTCAGTGATAATGACTCTGAGGCTACTGCATCCTGTTGGTGAAGCACACCAGATGGCATAACCAGGCCTTTTAGTGGGATCTAACACCCTATTTGGCTCAGTACCAGGGTAATCTCTTAAGCCTAGTCCAGATCTCGAAGGAGACTGCAAAAGATGATCAGTGGTGGTTACTGAACCATGACTGGGTCAACAGCAAACTTCACCCCTTCCAGAGCTGACAGTGGTGACCGATGCCTTGCTCTTGGGATGTAGCGTCCACCTTGGAGAGATGGAGATCAGAGGACTGTGGCGGAGACCCAGCTCCACATCAACCTGTTGTAGATGTGGGTCATCCACTTGGCATTGAAAGCCTTCCTGACATCCATCAAGAGAAAGCTGGTTCATGTATTTACAGGCAACACCACCAGCATGATGTACTGCAACAAGGAGGGCAGGATGGTGTTGGGGACCCCATGCCAGGAGACCCTGAACCTCTAGACATGGCTCGGACATCAGGACATTTTCCTGGTCATACAACACCTGGTGGGATCTCTGAACACTAGCGCAGACAAGCTCAGCCGTTGATGCCTTGTGGACCACTCATGGCTTCTACATCAGGAAGTGGCACAAGGTCTCTTCAGAGAGTGGGGAGAAACTTGGCTTGATCTTTTTGCCACCACCAAGAACATGTAATGTTACCTCTTCCACACATTAGAGTTTTCAGAGATGCGTTCTGTTTAGAGTGGAACGCAAGACTCATGTACATAGTTTTGCCATTAACTCTTCTGCCTTCAGTTCTGACTGGGCCCAAGTCATCTTAGTGGCCCCGGATTGGACACACTGAGTGTGGTATCCAAAACTCCTGGGTATGAGCATTTGTTCTCCAATCAGACTGCCCCTTCGGGAGGATCTCCTGTCACAGGAGCGAAGCAGGGTCCTGCTCCTGGACATGTGCACTCTCTACCCCTATGCCTGGAGTTTGAGCAGCAACAGTTGAGTGTCTTTGATCTTCCTCCTGCGGTCTGCAGCCAGGTGTCCCTCAACGAAAACTTCATATGCCTGATGTTGGGACAAGTTTGTAGCTTGGTGCTCCCCATAACATGTTTACCCAATTTCTGCCTCTCTGTCAGAGATGCTGTTGTTTTGTGCTGTCATTAGCCCAGCAAGAACTTGCTCTTGGCACTGTTAAAGGTTACTTTTATGCTATTTTGGCTTTTTGCGGCTGCCAGATCAATCTCCTTGTTCAAGTCGCATGTTATGGCACATTTGCTCAGGGGTTTGAAACATTTGTTTTCCTATACCCCGTTTGTTATGTTCCCATGGGATACCAGTTTAGTTCTCACATAGCTCATGTGTTTGTTCTCCATTTGAACCCCCTGCACAGCTGCCCTCTAATTCTGCTGATGATTAAGGCAGTCTTTGTAGAAGCCATTACAATGGCCTGGAGGCTCAAAAAGCTTCAGGTTCTTTCAATTCACCCTCCATGCACCAGTTGTTTTCCAGACAAACTGGTTCTTTGGACTTGGGCCTCCTTTCTGTTGAAGGTGGTGATTCCCTTCCGTGTTGGCCAGAACATCTCACTGCAACATTTTTCGCTCCATCTCATCCTTCTAAGGAAGAGAAGAGACTCCATCACCTGGACCCAAAAAGAACACTCTTTTTACAATGATAAACCAAGTTACATCAGGTGGATGGTCATCTTTTCATTGGATTCGCCGGAGTGGAAAAAGAAAAGGCAGTGCAGAAACAGACCATTTCTCGATTGTACTTTGCATTTAAATCTGCTACACACTAGGCCCATTCCACTAGCCTAAGGCCGCTACTACGTTGGCACTTGGCGTGCCTCTCCTGGACATCTGTCAGGCAGTGAAGAGGGTGTCTGTTGTGTAATGTTGTTCTTACTTAGAATGTAGAGTTAGTGGAATGTTTGTAGTTGAAAGAATGGAATGGGGAGGATGTGTAGAACTGGAGTAAGGGGCAGTTGGAGTTGACCAGGGTGGAGAACAGGCAGACACTGGTGTTGGCGTGCTTTCTTATTTGAATAAACTACAAGGAAACTCAATGCTGTTTGATGAGTTATACTACAAGAATTTTGGCGACGACTACATTTCAAGTCTGAAACCCTCGCTGATTCTTCTCGTCTTTGAGGCCACCCGGAGTGAGTAGCGCGCCAATACCTTCCCCTTTTTGTGACTGGGCATCTCTAAAGCAGAATAGCCAGCAGTTTAGCCGCCTGTACCGCTGTGCTGCACCGTGTGTTATTATTATTATTATTTTTATGTGCCGAACGGACTAGCACTGTGCCATCAACGCCACGAGGCATCAACCGTCGCTCTCGGCTGTGTTGTGGTGCGCGTGCACATACAATGCTCGCGCTCAAGCTTCGGTGAAGGGCGCAAGGTGTTTTTTTTTAAAGAGGAGCGCGCTGCTCCCACTGCTACACACGCGCCCAGGCAAAAGAGGTCTTATACAGCGCTCAGTCCACAACAAAGCTCTGCAGCAATAGCTGGTAAAGAAGCCCAAGTGTCTGCTTTACCTTCCTCTACTTCACACGCCCGCTCCTTCGCACTCACTGTGATCTCTGTGTTGTGATCAGGGCGTGTACTAAATGCTACGTCCTCCTGGACACTAGAACTCTTTGAGGTGTCTTTTCGGCGGCTATATTGGATGTACCTTTTTGTTTTTTGAGAGACTTCTTTCATAATTTTGTCAAGTAAAGAAACAAAAATGAGTGCTGCTCAAACATTTACTCTTACTCCTCCACAACCTTTTCTGACTTCCACTGGAGATCAACACGTCAAGTGGCTAGAGTGGAAAGAATACTTTTTGAACTATTTAGATACTATTGATGACGAAGATTTGACTCAAACTAAAAAGAAGAAAAGTTTATTACACTGCTTGGGTCCTATGGGTCTTAAGGTGTTTAACTCATTAGAAAAAAAAGTTCAACAAGATGGGGATTTGAATGTGTTTTCTCATGCTTTGGAAGACCTTGACAGATATTATTCAACATCAGTCTGCATTGCAATTGACAGATACAATTTTTTCAGTAGGAAACAACAGAAAACAGAATCTATTGAAGAATATGTTTCCGAGCAAAATAAACTAGCACTTACTTGTAGGTTTGGTGGGTTGCATAATGAATTTATCAGGGATCAAATCATTATGCATGTTAATAATTCTCACATTCAAGAGAGATTGTGGGTACATGGAGAGTCACAGTTGGAGGAAGTTGTGTCTTTAGTCAAGAAAGCTGAAATTTCGAAACAAATGTGCAAAGGCCATTTATTGTGAAAAAACAGAAGTACAGAATGAAGTAGTTAGCAAGGTTAAATTTAAAAGGAATAAGGAAGAAACACATAGGAAACAGGTGGAAACAAAGAATATTGAACGAAAATGTTTTCGATGTGGGAGTAAAGAGCACTTAGCATTTTACAAGAAATGTCCGGTGCGAGACCAACAGTGTGCTAAGTGTGGCATTAAGGGCCATTTCGCTAAAGTGTGTAGGAGAGGTAGAAAAGTTGCAGCTGTGATCAGTAAATCAGATTCAAAATGCAATTCTGATTCTAGTGCCGATTCAAAGGGCCATGAGTATGTCTTAGGTATTAACAGTGATTTTGATGTAGAAGATTGTGTGGAAGTAAATCAAATAGAAAATTCTTGTATATCACACTTAAGTTTACAATCTAGAAATAAGCCTGTTTGTGGGGGGAGTGCGTGTACTGATCGTAGCAGACTCGGGTTCCCCATACACAATTATAAACAAGAATATGTGGGAGCATAAATTTCAAAAAGTTCTGGGCTCCACATTAAATCCAACAGATGTGTCTCCAGAGAGTTTTACAGGTGAATCCATTCCTATGATTGGTTTTAGAGAAGTGGTTTTTGAATTCAAGGGCAGGAGAACAGTGGGCAAATTATATGTTGCTGAAGAAGGACCAGCAGTATTGGGTTGGTTGGATCAAAGGGCCCTGAATATTGTTTTGGATCCCAATAGTGTGGAACAGGTTAAGGTAGTGGGTGACTATAAAAGTTATAGTGTTACTTTGAGGAACGAATTTCCAGAACTTTTTTCTGGGAATATTGGTGCCCTTAAGAATTTTACACATAGAATTGTGTTGAAGGATAATGCTGTACCGAAAGTCCACAAATCACGTGATATTCCCTGGGTGATAAGAGACGAAGTGAATAAAGAATTAGAGTCTCTTCTACGCAAGGGTATTATTGAAGAGGTGGATGCCTCTGAATGGATCTCACCTTTGGTCGCAGTACGCAAAGCCAATGGGAAGATTCGCCTATGCATCGACTTGCGGTACCTAAATAACAACATAGTAGTGGAGAGGTTTCCTTTACCAAACATTTCTGAAATGCTTGCCCTTACAAAAGACATGGAATGGTTCACTTCCATTGACTTATCGTTCGCTTACCATCAGGTGAGATTACATGAAGATAGTAAGAATCTGACTGCGTTCATGACCTCTCAGGGTTGTTTCCGTTATGTTCGTATGCCTTTTGGACTGGCCTCAGCGGCAGCGGTCTTCCAGAAACTGATGCACAAACTGTTTAAGAATATGAAAGGTGTAGTTGTCTTTCAAGACGACATTTTAATTCTGGGAAGGAACAGACTGCAACATGATAAGAGGGTTAATTGTGTATTAAGTATCTTAAGAGAGAATGGCTTGACAGCTGAATTTTCGAAATGTAAGTTTGGAGTTCAATGCTTAAATTATTTAGGACATGAAATCACTATGAGGGGGATTAAACCAAAAAAAGAGTTGTTATCAGCCATTAGGGGTGCCCCAACTCCTAGCAATAAGGACAAATTACGGTCGTTCCTTGGCTTAGCAGAATTCTATGCAAGGTTTGTGAGGAGTTTCTCTGAGAAAACGTTTAACTTAAGACAACTGCTGAAAGAAAGATGTAAATTTGCATGGACGGATGTGTTACAAGAAGATTTTGAATGTATAAAACGAGAGATTTGTGAGGGCAAAGCGTTGTCAGGGTTTGACCCTAACCTTGCTTCTATTCTCACTACTGACGCATCAAATAGAGGTATTGGTGCTGTATTAAGCCAGAAAGGTATCACTGGTGAGGAAGTTACTATAGCCTTTGCCTCTAGAGTGCTTTCTCCCACAGAAGAGAGGTACTCAGTTATTGAGAGAGAGAGACTCCGGCGGTTGTTTGGGGATTAGAACATTTCAGAAATTTTCTGTGGGGCTTTGACATTGAAATCAGATGCGATCATGAACCCCTAATCAAGGTGTTGACTACGGAAGGTTTGTTAAAGTCAACGGCAAGAATAGCTAGAATGTCCATAAGATTGTTGGACTTCAAATACAATTTGGTATATGTTGCAGGAGTTAAAAATAAGGTGGCGGACTGTTTGAGCAGATTGCCCTTACCACCTAAGGAATTAGTGGATGATGACGAAGAGTTCATGGTCGCTTGGTCAGGGAGTTATGATTGGAAGGCCATTAGTTCTGAGGTTTGGAATGAAACTGTTGCAAATGACCCCATATTAATCACGCTTAAACAGTATATTCAAGAAGGTTGGCCAGGGAAAAATGGAATGCCAGCAGAACTCAGAGTTTTCTTTGAGTTACGAGCAGAGTTATCTGTAGAACAGGATAAGGTATTGAGGGGTGATAGGATGATTCCACCTTAGAAATTAAGGGACTCCATTGTTAAAATAAATCATGAAGGACATCTTGGCATTGTCAAAACTAAAAAGAAAGTTAAGGAGAACTATTGGTGGCCTGGTATGGATGTCAATATTTAAAGAATTGTTAGGAGTTGTGATTTATGCGTGAATGCTGACAAATCGCTGGTGACCTTAAAACCTACTTTACATCCTGTGCCTTGCCCTGAGATGGCTTGGGAAGTTATAGGTCTGGATATAATGGGACCAATTGTAGAGGAGAATGTGCAGTAGTACATTATAGTAGCAGTAGACTACTTCTCAAAGTGGCCAGAGATTAAAATTGTTTCTAAAGCTAATTCAAGGAATGTTCTGATATTCCTGGATGAACTGTTCCAAAGGGAAGGGCTGCCTAGGAAGATAATAACTGATAATGGGGTGCAATTTAAGAGTGAGGAGGTTGAAGAATTTTTTGAGAGAAATGGCATAGAACACAAGTTAGTTTCTGTTTACCATCCTAGTGGAAATGGAGAAGTGGAGAGGTTTAATCGAGTTATTAAAGATTCTGTACAACTAGCTAAATTTAGAAATGTTGATTGGAAAACTAGTGTTAAGAAAATGATCTGGATGTACAGAACCACCCCAACGGTAACAGGCTATACCCCTTTTACGGTTATGAGGGGTAGAATTCCATTTACAAAGGATAATCAGGGTTGGTTAAGTAAATCTAGAGTAAAAGAATGGTCACCTGCTGAAATTAAGGAGAATATTCAGAAAGCACAGGAGTTGTATAAAACCTATGTAGATTTCAAAAAAGGGGCAAGAGACGTTGGTCTGAAGAAAGGTGATGTTGTTCGAGTTAAACTACCAGGTAAAGTTAAAAAAGGTGATACTAAGTTTTCAGAGCCTAAAACAGTTCTTGAAGTATACAAAAACTCTGCCAAATTAAGTGACGGTCGTGTGTGGCATATGAGTCGTTGTGCTAAGTTATTGGGTGATGCTGTTGGGGCGAATTCTACTGTACCTATGAAGAATTATTTGTGGCTAGACCGTGTTTATGAAGACACTTTCTCTGGAGCTGCTAACATCCTAGAAGCTGATTTGGCGTCAGAAGATGTTATGGACAATTATGACATTCCGGCACAGGAAGTGGAAGTGTCCAAGGACCATCCGGACAATCTTGGAAGGAATGTAACCTACAGGAGCAGATTGGGTAGAATGATTAAGAAACCTTTGCATTTAAAGTACTACATTGTAAATTAGAATCTGTATTGTAAATTATTTTACTTTGTATCATTTTCCTTCCGTTCCCTTTCCTTGTGATTTATGTTTTACTTATTGTTTATTTTCCAAAGGGGGAAGATGTGTTGTGTAATGTTGTTCTTACTTAGAATGTAGAGTTAGTGGAATGTTTGTAGTTGAAAGAATGGAATGGGGAGGATGTGCAGAACTGGAGTAAGGGGCAGTTGGAGTTGACCAGGGTGGAGAACAGGCAGACACTGGTGTTGGCGTGCTTTCTTATTTGAATAAACTACAAGGAAACTCAATGCTGTTTAATGAGTTATACTACAGTGTCACTCCACATATTCATGAAACACTGTTGCTTGGATAGTCGAGTCCATCAAGTCGGGCATTTTGCCCTTTGGGTCCTCCAGGATTTTTTGGTTTGAGCCTGATGCTGCTGGTTTTTGCGATTGATGCTGCTGGTTTTTTCGACTCTGAGAGTGCACTGAGGCAAGCTAACCACACCTCACTGCCAGTGTCCTCACCCTAAAGTGTATGTCAAATTGGCTGTACCCAATTGGAAATGTCTCACTTACTCGTACGTCCCCAGTACGATACCAAGGGCATGTAAATTAGATGGGAAGCCCAGGGCTTGCAGCACTGTTTGTGCCACCCTGGAGGTCTCTCCGCCCCCAGCCTGACGCTGCAGACTGGCAGAGCATTTGTGCACCGCTAGCCCAAATTGGCCATTAAAAGCAATGGCAAAGCCACCACTTCACCTGTACATCTGTGTAAGTCACCCTTCTGGGAGGCCTACTGAGTCCTAAGGGAGGGTGCAACATATGACATGGGCAGGACATTTAGTTTACATGCCTTAACAGTAAGCACGCTAAAACACTGTTTTTATTGTGGAAAGACTTGCTTGCCAACTTGGTGAGTACAGGATTACACGCTGACCCGTCAACTGTGCTAAGTCCTGAACGGTGGAACCAAAGTGGGCACTCCAAGGTATCAAACAACTTGTTACATTAAGACCAACTTGAATCTCAAGTAGTAATTAATGTAACTTGTTGCAATTTGCAAATTTTACAAAGCTGCCCGTTTGTTGCCATAAAAAACTTGAATGCCTTCTCGGGCACACAGGGAGCCTGCTCTGTGAGACAGCTTTCTGCACTAATGGAGAGATGTACTAATGACTCTCAGGAAGGAGAACAATGAGGGATTGCAGGCCAGGGAGGTGTTATTTTCCCTCCTTCAGGAAGCCATTTAGGTGTTCAAAGGTGAACCTTCCTTTTAAGGGCAGATGGGTCAGACTAGGGAGGAGGGGTGTCCCATTCTTTAGGCAGAGGGTCTGGCACGGGGAGCAGAGAGGGAAAAACAGTTTCCAAACCTGTTTCCCCACAAGCGTGTAGCCCTGAGGTGCCACACCCCATGAGTGGGCTAGGGAGGTCTGAACACCAAGAGATGGTTCCGCTATCTTGGGAGTGGGCAGAATGGTGCATCCTGGGATAGTAAGGTGCCACAGTCCACAGGAAGTCATCACCAAGTAGGAGGGAACCTGGTAGCCCCTTGGCTACCAACTATGTTCTGCCCAGAGGGCATTTTCTGAACATAAGAGGGGCACCTATGGCACCCAGACCTCAGATCTCAAACAACTTGGATGAAGGATCAAAGAAGGACTGCCCTGGTTCACCGAAGGACCAGCAAAGAGAGGCTACACTGTTGAAGACTGCACCTGCTGCACCTAGTGGCTAGCGAAGAGAGACTGTGCTTGCCATGTCATGATCACGGGGAAGCAGTCTCCAGAGCCTAGGTGAGCAAAGAGAACTGCAAGGGCCAGCTGACTGGCCTCCTGTTCTCAGCACAGGGACACAACAACTGAAAAAGCCAGCTGGGCCAAGTTCTTAGCTCAAAGTCTTCAAGCTGCTACCACCGCCATGTAGCATCAAGGGCCAAGACCCAACACTCAAGAGTATCACTCAAGCTCATTTAGCTCTGGAGCATTGTCGGAGAGTTGCTGGGACCGTCAGAAAGTGTGTTATCAAGCCAGGAAAATTGTCCTTTGACTGCGACATCGGCTGATCTGTCGTCCAGTGGAGAATAGGCTTCGACCAGACTGAAGAGCACTATGTGGGATGTTAACCCTGCAGGCAGAACCCCCTCATCATCTTCAAGGATGAGGACTCCCTGCTGGAAGACTCCCCCCACTGCTCCTCCCCCAAGGATCCTAAAGGGGTTGGTAAGTGTATTACACAGTGAGGTTGCACAACCACACCATATAATACTCAATTTCCTAACAGGTTGCATGTTTTTGACAGATTCATAGATACATGAAACGTATGCCATATTCCTCTTTTTTGCCTTATGTGGTACCATCAGTGTAGCACTTCCCGGCAATGAAGGAAAAATTACAGAATTTCACCCGTTTTTTATATTTAAGGCAATTTTAACTTTCCCCATAGAATTCGAAGACTGGAGCTTGCATAATAATTAGGCCTCTGTACTATTTTGGGAAAGTTGCACTTTCCCAAAATATTCCAGTTCTGGAGTTAGAATCCCAAATTTGGCTTTGCAGTGTCAACAAAACCCACTGCTCCCCTGTTGGCACAAACGAAGGCAAGAAACTCAATATTGTTTCTTATCTATTGCAATTAGCCTGTCAGATGTGTAGTTCCATTTATACAAAGTTTTGTAGATCACTTCTTCCCACTGGGTGAGTCTGACAAAATTCTTCGCACTGTGAAAGACCCCTCACTGCTGCTTTATATCCAGAGTTACGTCTAGCTCCTTTTCTCATTGCAGCTGGAATGGGAATTCGCTACATTTGAGATTGAGATCGGATAGATTCTAGAGAGCATGTCACAAGGAAACTAGTGCCTGAAGGAGTCCCTCAAAAGGGATGACCTCTCACCTTATCTCTACCTTTACCTGGTTGTAATGCTCAATGATGCGGTTGTAAGTTATAGAATATCCAGTCTCAAGGAATGCAAAGCAAAAACAATGTTAATTAGGCGCCAGGCTGCCCCCTCCCCCCTGCTTAGAATATGGCTAGACGGAGCAAAGTTGGAAAATGTGAGATGTTTTAAGTACCTGCGAACATACACTGACAATAGATTTACTCACCAGGAGCAGAGGCAATACTGTTAAAAAAAGGAAATGCTATGACAATTGCTTTATGTATGGTAACAAAGAAATTGGAGGGTCCTTCCTTTAAGATGCTGATTTCAGTAATGGAATCGAGAATGCTGCCTACGGTGACCTATGCAAGCTTTGCTCTGCATGGAAAAGATGCGGATTTATTGAACAAATTGCAGGCAACTGCTTACAAGGGGGTGTTTCAACTCCTGCACAATGCATCGCCAGCGCAGGTCCTTCTGGAATTTGGCCTCATTAATGAGAAGCTGGGGAGGATGTACACATATATAAAAGCTGCTACAATATCAAACTCAACAGGGATTTTTCCTCACTAGGCAATGCAGCACGGTTTGCTTTTGAAGGTGATCTCCAGTCGGTATATAATAAGTATCTGCACAAGGCTTTAAATTAAACAAGTACAGCAGAATTACATAACATGCACTTAACGTTCACAGCATTTAGGAAAACAATAAATAAAGCTGCAAGACTGCATTCCTCCTGGGTTGATAAGAATATATTCAGCAGGAGTTCTCAGGCATGGATGGTCCTTAAATATTATGAAAACTTGAAGCCAGCGGCTTATCTCAGTCTTAGGTTTCCGGCGTATTTCAAAAGAAAGTTGATGCATTTTCGATTCGGCCATCTTCCGACATTGGCTGACCTACCATCTTAGAAGCACAGCTGTGACATTGCATGCAGACTTTGTGGCTACAAACAGGAGGACTTTTTGCACCTGATATGCATATGTCCCTATCTGTACACGGCTCATGTCAGCCTGCTGAAAAATGGCTTTAAGGCTGGAGGTATTCGCACATGCAGGGGGGCAATAATAAAAAGTCTCGACCCAGCTAACCCCCAATTGGCCACTACACTGATTAAATATCTATCATTGCATGAACAAGCAATTAATTATTGCAAGGGGAAAGCTATAGCAGGCTTTGCCTCACTTGCCTAGTTGTCAGTTGGTCGCCATGTTGATTTTGTTTATCTTTTTTATTCTATTGGGGTTAGATGGTAAATTTTAGTACAATGCGAATTATGACAGTTAGCGTTTTATAATAATTATATAATTTGATTATTTGATTGGTGGGAACATGTACAGGTGTTTTATTGTATAGCACATTACATTACCTACTTTGCAATTTCATTTATTTTTATTTTTGCTTAGTATTGTTAGGACGCTAAGTTTTGGTACTAATAGAACTAGTATATTTTAGTGATCTTGTAACATATATGTGATTTCCATGTTTTTATTGGTATGGATTTTTACGGAGGCTGTTTTTTCATAGCATATTACACTGCTTATCGTACTGGATAACAAAAAAATGTATACAGTGAGTTATATTGTTATGGTTTTAATTAACTAATCAATAAAGATTGATTGATAGAGAAGTCTTAGGGAATGCAGAATCGATTTTCGTATGTCCTAAAGCGGTTTAATCTATCCGCCTTCAAAGAGGTCCTACAATCTAAAGTGTCAACCGTCCTCCCAGGCTTTGAATTTGTGGCTTTCCAAACCATGGGTAAGAAGGCATTACATAATAGCAGGGTGGATGGGGATGGACAGACAGTCTGTCCTTTCTTGGGGGGTCACAAAGACCCAAACTTGTAGAGTTGCTCTGGTGAGGGAAGAAGGACAGGTTCCTTCCATGTTGCATTTTCGGTATGCAAAACTCTTTGCCAACGAGATGGATTGATAAATTGTGATTGATAAAGAAGTACAAATTATTTATCTCTGTTCATGACTATTCTATAACTTTGAGTAGTTAGAAGGTTTAGTAATAATGTAGATGAGGTAGTGGTAGTCTGCCTTGCCTAGAACGTTTAGTAGTCAATTTCCAACTCAACCTCAGTCTATTCCCTTCCCAAATTAAGGAATTACAGATGCATTTGAGATGTTTGGTGTCACTCTGCTTTAAAGATAGTGGGGTGGTGTGAACATGTAGAGAATCTTCGGAGGTATCACAATTGTCAGGGCTGCAATGCCTGCCACCCAGTACAGCATACGGATATGCCAGGATCTTGGTCCCATCTTGAATATCCTAATCCGGACTAAGGGGTTCTCAGTGCACCTAGACATACATTCAGAGTCAATCTGATGCCTTAATAGTTAATACCAAATGTCAACCACCGGAGAGGAGTACATTCCAGAAATCATTCCAACAGCTTTGCCCAAGCCCTCCCCTGGCTAGTACTAGTCTCTTGGATTTGTTTAGGTTAATGCAAAAGCCTTTTTTTGCCTGAAATCTTCCTAGCTCGGACATTAGCTGTTTGAGAGATTTCTTTGCTTATACTATTAAAATGTCACCAGCAAACAATTTGATGGGGGCAGCCCCTGATCATCTGTTGGAGGGGCTCGAGGGTAAGTGCAAAATGCAGAGATGAGAGAAAGCAGCACTGGCACGTGACGTTCTAGATGTCTATGCTCCATGTGAGCCGGGCATGGAATTTAATTCTTGTCTCTGGGAGCCAGAACCCACCTTATGTAGTGCAACCCATGTCAAAGGGAAGTGACAGCATCCATTATTAAACCTCGGTCCACCTGGTCAAATATTTTCTCAACATCTAGAGAGAGCAGGGTGACATCCCTCACCTTTTGCTTAGCTAGACGATGTAAAGCCTTTAGTGTTGTTACTAAGAATATGCCCCTAACATAAGTCAGCTTGGCCTCTATGGATCAAGGTAGATTTAACTTTGTAATCCATGTCTTTTGTAAAACAAAATTGGTGTTGCATTTGAGCAGCGACATATGACAGTATGAGGTGCATAACATGGTTTTTTTTCTTTGGTTTATGGTATGAAGACATTGTTGCTTCTTCCATACAACAGATCGTCTTCTGGGCACTATGGGGTATTTTGTACACCTCTGTCAGTAGAGTGATTAATTAGAGAGCAAATTACTTTTACAATACTTCTGTGAAGCAATCTGGCCCTGGTGCCTTGCAGATTTCAAACCTCAGACCTCTACTATGACTTCATCTTTGGATTTCGACACCTCTAGAGAAGTCAGCGCCTGCCTTGCTGAGTTTAGGTAGGTCTATTGAATCTAAAAATAGTTATGTAATGATGTTATGATATTTATATCGAGCACATTCACCGACGTTTCTTGGAGCTCGCAAAGATAACACAAAAGTTAAATATGCAAATCAAACCTCCATTTTATTCAACTAAAGTTGAATAACAAAAAGAGGTCTTCCGTTTTCCCGAGACAATATCCACCAAGAATGTATTCCACTCTTATACTACAGTCAATGAGAAGGCCCTGTTGCCAAGGTGAGGGTTCTGGTCTTTCCAATGTGTGACACAAACAGTCCGGTACAGTCAAAGTGCATTAAGAGAATGTGAAGCTTTAACTTGGAAGCCAAGAAGGAAAGCGCATTATCTTGACACACACAGTGGACTGTTACAAATGACTCGATGGGCAACCAGTGGAGACTTACCACCATTGAGATATGTGATCACAGCCGCTGGTGACAGTAATACGCCTTGCTGCTATGTTCTGCACTAGTTGATGCCTTCTTATGAACTTCTGCAGGAGGCCAACACAGCTAGAGTTGCCGTAGTCAAGGCAACACTCCACTAAGGGCCAGGACTGCTGGAGTGTGGTAATCAGTGGTAATTTAAGGCAGGATTTTCTATAGACGTTTGAAGTGCCAGAAACAGGTATCAGATACTTTAGAAATCTGGGACTCAAGAGAAAGGTCTGAATCAGTATAGACACCCAGGTGGTGAGTACAGACACCCAGGTGGCAAACGACTTTGGAAGGAGGTGGTGGTTGACCAATGATGTATGGCCTAAGACATAACTGGAAGGGCCCAATTGTTGATGGCATTCCTGTTGATGAGGGGCTGTATTTTACCTGAGTTGACTTTTGAAAAATTTGAATCCATCCAGAGAAAAACAATGGTTAAATGGGTGAGAAAATGGCTTTGAGAAGATGCAGAGCTGGAAGGGATATCTTCAGAGGTAGAAAACTGAAATATTAGCTGAGTATCGCCTACATACATGTACATTTGGACTTCCTTAATGTTAAGAGGTGGGGCCTTAGTTGTTATGTAGATATTAAACAAAAGAGACAGAGCACTGAACCCTGGGGAACACCACACTTGCTCGGCATTGTGTTAAACTTAAAAGGGGTAGTAAAATAGTGTGAAAGTAGCAGATAAGGAAAGAAGCTATTCACATAGTGGTCAGGTGATGAGAATCTGTGCCCTTTACTCTACCCAGAAGTAAGGAGTGGTCAATGTTACTGAAGGACAGTAGGACCAGAGTACCAGTGCCACCAATGTCGACCAGTAGATGCATGCCATCCAGCACTTAAGTCACGACCAGCTTTGTGCTGTAAGCTGGTTGGGAAGTGTGTCATATATTGTTAGATGCCACAAATGGTGTAACTGGACAAAGACTAGTTGTTTCTAAGATTTATGCAAGAAACGGCAGCAATGAAAGTCATTAGGGTCAGTTTAAGAGAGCACAGGTTTCCTAAGCAAAAGTTTATTCATGGCTACAGTTCTGGCACCACCCTTTAAGAAGGTGAATTGTTCAAAAGAATGGCCAGATCAGACACCAGAGACGGAGAGGGTTGTGGCACACTCTGGCAGGATGTATACAAGAGGGAGAACCTGAATAGAGAAGAGTCTGAATTCGGAAATAATCTCAACTACCTCGGTAGTAGAGAGATCCCTGAAAGATAAACACTGCTCTAGTTTTGAAGGCATGGGATTGGGTATTTCCCTCATGTTGGTTTGCAAGACAGAATCCGGTTTGGCTTGTAAACTGATTTTGTCTATCCTGGTGACAAAAAATGCTGATAGATTGTTACAAACCTATGGTTTGGGATTAACCCGATTTTGCCTAGCCAGGGAAGCAGAATTGCCTCAATAACTCTAAATAGTTCATTAGACGGATTGGAGACCTGACTAATGCGACTCAAACGCTAATTCTGTTAAACCAACGGCGTTTGTTGTTTACATTTGGCAATCTCATCAGAACAATGTAGCTAGGATTCTTTCTAGTCCTTAACTCTCCAAAATAGTTCTACTGTCCTTGTTTTGAACTTGAGGGAGGCAAGTTCATGAGTAAACCATCGGATAGCCCTTTGATGAGATTTTGCAATCCCTAAAGGGCAATATGGTGTTAAATAGGGGACCACATTTTGATTACAAGTAGACAAAAAGGCAGATAGCATGGCCTATACGGCTTGTTGAAGGAAAGACAGAAAGGAAGCTGGCATGGCTTCCTGAGGGGAAATGACCGCTAGCATCCCTCTGTGACTAAAGTTTTTAGAAGTTTGGAATGCCACTGTTTACACATTTTGCAGGAAATGGAACACTCAAATGGTCTGACCAACCTAAAGAAATAAAAGGTCCGGAGATACATCAGAGGTCTGCGGTAGTATAAATTGCATTGAGAAGGGGACCTGATTAGTATGTAGACTCTTAATTCATCAGAGTTCGGTTGTATATCTCAGGATCCTGTACAACGCCTATAGCTCCACCACGTGGCTGTTACAGCCAGTGTTTGACATCACCTTGTATAAAGACATGGTTGTTCAGTACAAAGTTTTATATTGCTTCGCTAATTGCTGCAGAAACGTCAAATCTGAGACTTGGGTGGTAGAAGAAAAAAAAAAGTTCAGCGTGAAAGAACCAAGTTTATATACACAAGTCAGGCATTTTCTCTCAAAGGTCATGTGAAAAGGTGTAAGCCTGAGAACCATGTTGTATACATTTTTAGACCCTCCACCAATTTGTTTGCCCCACTGCTGCCTAATCATGGAATAATGGTAAGAAATCTGTCAATTTGCTTAGGCAGGCCTTGGTCAGAAAACATAGATCTAGACTGTGTAGTTCACATAAACCTGCAATTTGGAAACAATGTTTAAGGTAGACGCTGGTGAAAAATTCCACTCCGCCGGTGGAGTTTGCTGAATTTTGCCTACTCAGCATTCTGCTTGGAAAGCGGAGTTTTGGCAACTGCCTTTTTTCTCGCAGGCAGCTCACCAGCATTAGGTTGATGACTGAGAATCTGCATCCCCTAGCGTGATTCTCAGGTTAGAATGCCTCCCGATGAGATTTCTCAATTCAGGCGCTCAGGCTGAGAAAGCTGCTGCTCGAGTAGAAAATCTACTTGAGTGGCAGAAAGAAGCAGAGCTCTCTGGTGTGCTGCTTGGTGCCTTTTGTGCTGATTTTACAGCTTGGAATACGTTTGCAGCGCTAAAAATTAGTGCGAGCAGTGTGATGCGTCGAAATTCTGCCTGCTCGGTGAACTTTGCAAAGTCTCACTGAATTTTTATGTTACTGTATAGAATTTCACTGAGTGAAGATCCGTCCACCCCTATTTAATGACCAATCATTTATTGCGTTAAAAGCTTTAATGTTAGTACAAAGACTGATTTTTACCAGTGGGCAGGGACTCGTGGGAGGAAACCTTACATAAAGGCACACTGTGATATAGGTTTTCTGCCATAAGCCATGGCTATTGCTGTAGAAAAAGAACCAATAACTTATGTGGCTTATAGCATGTAGTGGGGTCCAAGTGTTTACCAGAAGCAGTGGAGTAAGGGGAAGAGGAAAGTTCTAGAGTTGGGCCAGTAGGGTTTGTGATGTTTGGCCAGAAGTGCTAGTCTTTGGAGTAGGCAGCAATTGCCTCTATACAGAGACCGAAAGCACAGCACATCAGGCTCTGTAGATAAACAGGCAGCAAGCTAATGCCCTCACCCGTGATGGCCATTAGACAGAAAGAGAACAAATGCTGTGCAGTTCAGGTGAACAAGCTCCTGACCTGCCAACAGTGCCACTTATCGGGTATATAGGTGGTCATTACAACCCTGGCAGACGGTGTTAAAGCGGTGGTAAGACCGCCAACAGGCCGGCGGTAAAAAATTTGCAATTACGACCGTGGCGGAAACCGCCAACAAAGACAGCCACTTTAACACTCCGACTGCCACGGCGGTACAAACAAACAGCGCAGCGGTCACCGCCAACAGACAGGCAGGAGACAATGTACCGCCCACACTATTATGGCAGGCTAATCCGCCACCTTTTCCGGGGCGGATTCACCACAGATAAAAACACGGCGGAAACAGGAATTTCAAAGGGAAAACGCTCACATCATCACACTCCATGAGGAACCAGGACACCATGGATCCGGAACTCCATATTCTTCCTGCGATAGTCTTCCTGCTCCTGTACCAGGAGCACCAATGCCGGCGGTGAAGACCACGGTGAGTACTGCACCTACGACACAGGGGAGGGGGGAGGCAAAAAACAGGGACACACACACGCAACACCCCCACCCCCACCCTAACCCACTACAACACACACACCAATGCATATCTATACATTACAGTTACACCCCCCAAACCCCCCGCCCCGGAAGAATGCAAAGACAAAAGGAAATGAGTGGAACCATTGTAATATATCAAAATTCAGTAAGCACATATATACACTATTTTCAAAATATAAACCAAGATCAGTAGTCCAAGTATTGCACCATTCATAGTCCGTGGACCACTCGGTCCAAAATGCATGGGCGAGGCCCACACACAACACCAGATCAAAACAGAGAGAACACTGCAGGGGCATCAGATAGAAAAACAACAGGCACCTCAGGGGGAAGGAAAGGGGGGGGGCACCTCAGCCAGATGAGTGCACGACGCCAGATCCACGAGGGGGCTCAATGACCATTGATGTATCCTGGGGAGTGCAAAGCCACAGTCTCTCAAGTCTCTACAGTGGGTGGGTTGCCCACTGTTCCATCATGGGGAGTGCACTGCCACAGTCTCTCAAGTCTCCACAGTGGGTGGTTTGCCCACTGCCATATCCTGGGGAGTGCAAAGCCACAGTCTCTCAAGTCTCTACAGTGGGTGGTTTGCCCACTGCTGCATCCTGGGGAGTGCAAAGCCACAGTCTCTCAAGTCTCTACAGTGGGTGGTTTGCCCACTGCAGCATCCTGGGGAGTGCAAAGCCACAGTCTCTCAAGTCTCTACAGTGGGGGGTTTGCCCACTGTTCAATCCTGGGGAGTGCAAAGCCACAGTCTCTCAAGTGTATGCCTCTCCCCACTGTTTCTGGAGGGGGCTTTGTGCCCAGAGTGCTTCATCCTGCCAAGGACTGAGGTAGTGGATGTGATACTCCACTGGTTCTGGAGGGGGCGTTGTGCCCAGAGTGCTTCATCCTGCCAAGGGCTGAGGTAGTGGATGTGATACTCCACTGGTTCTGGAGAAGGCTTTGTGCCCAGAGTGCATCACTCACCCCGTGACGGTCCCTGTTGTGTCAGTGCCCCTGCCGCTCATGGGCTAGCGGTGCTTGCCCTGTTCAGCGGTGCTTGCCTTGGTCCTTGCCCTGTTCAGCGGTGCTTGCCTTGGCGGTCCTTGCCCTGTTCAGCGGTCCTTGCCCTATTCAGCGGTGCTTGCCTTGGCGGTCCTTGGCCTGTTCAGCGGTCCTTGCCCTGTTCAGCGGTGCTTGCCTTGGCGGTCCTGGCCCTGTTCAGCGGTGCTTGCCTTGGCGGTCCTTGGCCTGTTCAGCGGTCCTTGCCCTGTTCAGCGGTGCTTGCCTTGGCGGTCCTGGCCCTGTTCAGCGGTGCTTGCCTTGGCGGTCCTTGCCCTGTTCAGCGGTCCTTGCCCTGTTCAGCGGTGCTTGCCTTGGCGGTCCTTGCCCTGTTCAGCGGTGCTTGCCTTGGCGGTCCTTGCCCTGTTCAGCGGTGCTTGCCTTGGCGTTCCTTGCCCTGTTCAGCAGTCCTTGCCCTGTTCAGCGGTGCTTGCCTTGGTGGTCCTTGCCCTGTTCAGCGGTGCTTGCCTTGGCTGTCCTTGCCCTGTTCAGCGGTGCTTGCCTTGTTCAGCGGTGCTTGCCTTTGCGGGCCTTGCCCTGTTCAGCGGTCCTTGCCCTGTTCAGCGGTGCTTGCCTTGGCGGTCCTTGCCCTGTTCAGCGGTGCTTGCCTTGGCGGTCTTTGCCCTGTTCAGCGGTCCTTGCCCTGTTCAGCAGTGCTTGACTTGGCCGTCCCTCATTGGGCAGTTGGGTTGGGGCTGGCATTCCTTCATTGGGCAGCTGGGCTGTGGCTGGCGGGGCCCTCCTGGGCAGCTGGGCTGTGGCTGGCGGGGCCCTCCTGGGCAGCTGGGCTGCTGGGGCTGGCGGGGCTCTCCTGGGCAGCTGGGCTGTGGCTGGCGGGGCCCTCCTGGGCAGCTGGGCTGTGGCTGGCGGGGCCATCCTGGGCAGCTGGGATGGGTCTGGCGGGGCCCTCCTGGGCAGCGGGGATGATGGCGGTCTTCTCCGCCGCGCTGCTCCTCCCAGACTTGCCGGCTTTCTTCTGGCCCTTCCCCACCTTGGGAGGGACCCCTGGGTGCAGCTAGGGTGGCTGGAGTCTTCCCCCTCTCCCACCGGGCACTGGCCAGCTTCTGGTGCTTCACAGGGGTGGACTGGCTGTGCTGTGGCTCCGTGCCACACTGGCTGTCCTGGTGGCCGGTGCACTCCACATACCTGTGACAACAGGCACCACAGGTCCCGTAGATTTTGTGGCTGAGGTGCTAGTTCGGGACCTATGAGTTGGACGGGGGGTGGTGGGAAATAGGTTAAGGGTGGACAGGAAAAGTTGTTTGGAGACACTGGGACGGGTAGCTGGAGGGGGTTTGGGAGAGGAGGAAGAGGTGGTGGTTGTAGGAGGTGTAAGTTTTGTGGTTTTGGGTGCAGGTGCATGCGCTGGAGGCTGTTGTGAAGTGGATGTATGTTGGGTGGGTGTGTGCCTGCATTTGTGTATCTTCTGAGGGGGCGTCACAGACACACTGGGAGAGGACACAGGGGACATGTGAATGGTAGTGGGGGTGGTGACTGCACGTGAGCGGGGTGTGCTGGTGGGTGTGCTGGTGTGGGACATAGTGGCTGTAGAGGTAGTGCATGCAGATGTGAGTGTAGACGAGACTGGGAGGGAGGAGGGAGACGACGAGGAGGGGGACACAGTGGAGGCAGTGGATGTTGGTGTGTCTGTATGTGTGTGATGCTTGCGTGAGTGCCTGTGGGATGTGTGGTGCTTATGTTTGCCTGAGCTTCCCTTGTGTGTTGAGGTGTGTGCAGGCTGGTCTGATGATGTGCTTGGGATAGGCAGAGGTACAGGGGATTGGGTCTGGGTGGAGGAAGTTGGAGGGGGGAGGCTAGACACAGGGACAATGGCTGCCATCAGTGCTGAGGCCAGAGTTTGAAATGTTCGGTGAAGGACAGCCTGACCAGAATGAATGCCCTCCAGGAATGCATTGGTTTGTTGCAACTCCCTTTCTACACCCTGGATGGCATTCAAAATGGTAGACTGCCCAACAGTGAGGGACCTGAGGAGGGCAATGGCCTCCTCACTGAGGGCAGCAGAGGTGACAGGGGCAGGGGCTGAGGTGCTTGGGGCGAAGGTGATGCCCACCCTCCTGGGTGAGCGGGCACGGGGCGAAGGCTGAGGGGCTGCTGGGAGGGCGGCGCTGGTAGGGGGGTGGCATCTGTACCTGTAGAAGTGGGGGGCACAGATGTTGCCGCCACCACAAGGGAGCTCCCATCGGAGGACGAGTCCGTGTCGCTGGTTTCAGCTCCTGTCACCGCCCTGGTGCTCCCCCGCCCTCCGTCCCACTGGTGTACTCAGAGTCCGCAGTGTGGCCCTCCATGGCCATGTGGGATGCAGCTCCCTCGTGCTCCGGTGCCACTGCTCCTCCGCCTGATGATGCTAATGCACACAAGAACAGGGAGATCGCAAAAAAAGGGGGGGGAAACAGAAGAAAGACATGTTGAGTGCATGCCTTACCGCTACCGTTGGCGGACAAGACAGACACAGAAGCCCCCTGCACTACGTCACGCTCTTGGGCTTTAAGGTGCAATTCCTGGGGAATGGCCTACAAGGCTATGGACGACATATGCACACATAGATGACACAGGTGCATGAATAGCTGTAGTTGGCACTCTACAGAGGTGGGGTTGGGGTTGGGGGCCACAGGGCCATGCCTTACGAAGGGGCCTAGCCTACGGAACTCGCCATGGCCTAGGGAAACCCACAGCCCTCCTCCCCCACCCAGACACCTCCACTGCACGCAAAGTCAGCTGAATGAGAGTGTACTCACCCTCTTGTGTCTGCTCTGATGCCCTCAAGCGCCCATCCAACTCCGGATAGGCCACCGCCAGGATCCGGAACATCAGGGGGGTCATGGTTCGATGGGCACCCCTCCCACGCTGGGAGGCCATCCCCAGCTGAGCCTCCGCCGTCTTCTTGCTCCAGCGGCGAATGTCCTCCCATCTTTTCCGGCAGTGGGAGCTCCGTCTATGGTGGACTCCCAGGGTCCGGACATCCTTGGCGATGGCACACCAAATATCCTTCTTCTGGTGGGTGCTGACCTACATGAAATGTACAGGGGAAGAAGAGAAGTCATTACCAACTGCACCATCAAAGTGAGTGGCCCCTATCCCTACCCTTGCCATGTGGCACATGCACCTTTCCGTCTTTCATTCACTCAGAACTCTGCCCCCTTCTTTCTTACAACCAGCCCTCTCCACACAGGCATAGCCCATACAACATGCTCCCTGTGTACTTACCTGTTGGTCTGGAGGACCGTAGAGTAGCGTGTACTGGGGAGGACCCCATCGACGAGCTTCTCCAACTCCTCCGATGTGAAGGCAGGGCCCTTTCCCCAGACGCATGAGTCATTGTCTCTTCCAGACCGAGGTCACAGCAGCACTTGCAGTATAGGTCCTCTCCTGTCGAAGATCAGGTATCGAGTGATTCAACAGATAGAAAATGGCGGTCACGTCCGCAGCGGTGCGTACCGTCACCGCCGGCGTACATCGTCATTGGCTCCTGGGACCCATAGGGTCCAATGTTAACCAATGCAGCATTGCGCCACAGTCTTTGACCGCCTACCGCGATGGTGTACAACGCCAGCGCAGTTACCTCACATCCCATTGTCCCACTTTAGAGGTCAGGCAGCTGCCATTTCAGGGGGACACGTGGCCTAATTACCAACTGCGTCACACATACCTAGGCCTACTCTCAACACACATACAGGCCACTTTTTGTGTATGATTGGTGTTCTGGGTAAACTGTGGGTACGTACCTCTGAGTTGATTGACTCTGTGGCCGCTGTTGTCCTTCCTAGGCACCGTCCGCTGGGACATGTGAGGAGATGGCGGAATTCTCCGGTGTACCGACCGCTGGTGGACCTGTCGACAATGGAGGAAAGAAATTTTATAATCACCTACAGGTTTGACCGTGCCACAATCCAGGAACTGTGTACAGTTGGAGCCTGACCTGATGTCAGCAATTCGCCATCCCACAGGAATCCCCCCTCAAGTGCAGGTGCTATCAGTGCTCCATTTCCTTGCTAGTGGGTCTTTTCAAACAACTGTGGCCATGGCATCAGGGATGTCCCAGCCTATGTTTTCCAACGTATTGTCCAGAGTGTTGTCTGCCCTGCTGAAACACATGCGGAGCTACATTGTGTTCCCTCAGGTGGAGGATTTGCCTACAGTGAAAGGTGACTTCTATGCCCTTGGACATATCCCCAACATCATAGGTGCCATTGATGGGACCCATGTGGCTTTGCCCCCCCCCCACAGGAGTGAACAGGTGTACAGGAACCGGAAGAGTTATCATTCCATGAATGTACAGATGGTATGTTTGGCAGACCAGTACATCTCCCATGTGAATGCCATGTTCCCTGGCTCAGTGCATGACGCCTACATCATGCGGAATAGCAGCATCCTTTATGTGATGGGTCAACTCCAGAGGCACCGTGTGTGGCTATCAGGTGACTCTGGTTACCCCAACCTGTCATGGCTACTGACCCCGGTGAGGAATCCCAAGACAAGGGCAGAGGAACGCTACAATGATGCCCATGGGTGAACTAGGAGGGTGATCAAGCAGACCTTCGGCCTCCTGAAGGCCAGGTTTAGGTGCCTCCATATGACAGGTGGATCCCTATTCTACTCACCAAAGAAGGTGTGCCAGATCATCGTGGCCTGCTGTATGCTTCATAACTTGGCTTTGCGACAACAGGTGCCTTTTCTGCAGGAGGATGGTCTAGATGGCGGTGTTGTTGGAGCTGTGGAGCCTGTGGACAGTGAAGACAAGGAAGCAGAGGAAGAAGACATGCAGAATAGGGACTCAGTCATCCAGCAATATTTTGAGTGAAACACAGGTGAGAATACATTCCTGCCTACTACATGTACTTTTACACTTCTACCTCTATCCTGTCTGTCGATTTCACCCAGTGTATGGTCACTGAGTTGTCACTTTCCCTTACAGTTTCACAGGTGGGGGTCCCAACGTGTGTCATCTGCTTAGATTCCTCAGGGACTAGAGCTGTGTGACATAGATATGTTAACATTACAATTTCCAGAACATTTTGTCACTGTAATTGCAAATACACTATTTCGAAATCACAGACAGACTCCTGATCTCTTGGTGCTTTAGGTGTGTTTATTTAAATGCAAAATAATTGGAGGGGGAAGTGAAATGGTGAGGGGTGATGGCGGAGGAATGTCCATGGCAGAGTCCAGTCTATTAGTCTCACAGGTGCATTGCCCATATGGGCATAGGAAGTGGAGCTGGGGCTGTTTCAATATGGACAGGGTGACAAAGTGGGACAGTGGGATGACAATCAGGGTGGTCTCATTTCTTGGAGGGGGTCTTGGCATCGTTCTCTGTCTTTGTCCTGGATATCAAGGACCGTTTGCTGGGTGGTTCTCCCTCTGCAGGGGGTGGGGTGCTGGTGTGGTGGTCCTGTGGTGGGGCGTCCTGTCCACTAGCGCCGGCGGAGGTGGTGGGCAGTTCATCGTCCATACTAGTGTCAGGGGCCCCTTGTAGTGCCACAATGTCCCTCCTGGTGTTGAGTAGTTCCTTCAGTACCCCTACGATGGTGCCCAGGGCGGAGCTGATGGTTCTGAGTTCCTCCCTGAACCCCAAATACTGTTCCTCCTGCATGCGCTGGGTATCCTGAAACTTGTCCAGTACTGTTGCCATCATCTCCTGGGAGTGGTGGTATGCTCCCATGATGGAGGAGAGGGCCTTGTGGAGAGTGGGTTCCCTTGGCCTGTCCGCCCCCTGTCGCACAGCAGCCCTCCCAGTTCCCCTGTGTTCCTGTGCCTCCGTCCCCTGGAGCGTGTGCCCACTGCCACTGCCCCCAGGTCCCTGTTGTTGTTGGGGTGGTGGATTATCCTGGGTTCCCTGTAGTGGTGGACACACAGCTGATTGACGTGTCCTGGGGACGGAGGTATGGGCCCTCTGGGTGGGTGCTGTGCTGGTGTTTCCAGAGGGGGGAAGGTCTGTGGTGGCCTGGGCCTGTGTGAGGGGAACCGACTGTCCCGAGGCCCACGATGGTCCGGGCTGGTCATCTAGATCCAGGTGGACAGAGGTGCTGTCATCATTGTGGGCCTCTTCTGTAGGTGGAGTGGAGATGTCTGAACCCTCCTGTCTGGTGACGTTGGGTAGTGGTCCTGCAGGGGTGTAAAGGCATGATTATTGCATCTGTGTGTGTCATGGTGTGCAATGGGTGGGTGAGCGTGTACACCAGTGCTGGCATTCCTGTGTGGGGGCTTGTGTGATGATGGTTTAGGGGGTTGTATGGGTATGTGCAGTGGGCATGCTTTAGTGATGGGTGTCCATGCTTTGGGGTTGCATGCAGGGCTTGGTGTTGGGATGGGTGGTTTGTGATATTGGTACATTTGTGAGGAGTTGGAGTGATAGGGGTGGGGGCGAGGGTGGGGGTATGTGATAGCATGCAGGTAGGGTGGGGGATATGGTAGTTAAAGGTTTGACTTACCAGAGTCCATTCCTCCACCGACTCCTGCGAGGCCCTCAGGATGCAGAATCGCCAAGACCTGCTCCTCCCATGTTGTTAGTTGTGGGGGAGGAGGTGGAGATCCGCCGCCAGTCCGCTGAACCACCTGGTGGTGTCTTGAGACCACGGAACGCACCTTCCCCCGTATGTCGTTCCACCTCTTCCTGATGTCCTCCCGATTTCTTGGGTGTTGTCCCACTGCGTTGACCCTGTCGACTATTCTTCTCCATAGCTCCATCTTCCTTGCAATTGAGGTGTGCTGCACCTGTGCTCCAAATACTGTAGCTGTGGCTCTACCTGGACGATTTCCTCCATCATGACCCTGAGCTCCTCCTCTGAGAACCTGGGGTGTCTTTGCAGTGCCATGGGGTGGTGTAGGTGATGTGTGGGGTGGTGTGTGTGGTGATATGTGTGGTGATATGTAGTGGTGTGTGGTGTTTTGTGCATGAAAGTTGTGTGGGTGATGGTGTTGTGTGCCTGTGGATGCTAGTTTGTTGATGGTGGTGTCTCTCTCTGGCCTTCTCTCTGTAATAGTGATCGTAGGGGTTTGTGGGTGTGTGTTTTATATTGTATTGGGTGTGTAGGAGTGGTGTGTGTATGTGTCTCAGGTGTGTGTATTTTGAATTGTCCAATGTGGTAGTGTTTTGTAAGAGTGTGTGTATTTTGAGCGCGGCGGTGTGTACCGCCAATGGAATACCGCGGTTGAAAGACCGCCGCGTGGATTTGTGTGTCGTGATAGTGTGGGCATATTTCTGTTGGCGTAACGGTGGAGGTTTTGTTTTCGCCAGTTTATCACTGACCTTCGGTGTGGCGGACTTGTGTGGGTGTCTGAATTTTGTCAGATTCCGAGATGTGGGTCATAATAGCTATGGCGGAATTCCACAGCCGCGGCTGTGTGTTGGCGGTCTTCTGCACGGCGGTAAGCGGCTTTTACCGCCAAAGTTGTAATGACCCCCATAGTCTTTCTGGATTGTGTGTCTGATGTCTCTGCTGAGTCTAGCATTTGCTAAAAAGATTTGGACGGCCATCTTCTATTGCATGGGTTACCCCTTTCTCATTCTTTACCGCCAGTAGGCGGCCACTGGCCTGACATGCATGCTTTACTCCTTTCATTGTGGAAATGCATGCCTAATCTCACCAAAATGTAATTAGCTCTGTCACTTTCTATGACCCAGATCTGTTCCCTTAAGTTTGTTAGTTTATGCAATACCATCCTGTAGGAAGTGGTTTTGTGTTGGTCTTCCATCTCTCAAAGGTCTTGCATAAGTTTGGCAAAGAGAGCTTCTCACAACACCTTTAAGGAGCCGTTTTCTTGATGAAGGTGCCTCATACCACCCTTCCAGTGCATACCAAACTATCTCTTTCCCAATCTGTTTCATTTAGGGCTATGTAATCTTTAATCTGTCTTCTAGCATGTCTCCCATTGCCAGATCCTTAATTAAGGGGTTATTTGGTTCCACGTCCTGGTTCCTTTCCTGCATCCAAGGATGAGCCATTTACATTCCCAAGTTATGGGACCATGGTCAGATAGTGTCTTGAGGGGCTAGTACTACTGGTTCCAACATACCAACTAGTCAGTTGTTTATCTAACAGAAGTCTAGCCTGCAGTATGTGTTATGTACTGCTGATAACTAAGGGTAGTCAATTCTGAGGGGTGTGTATGGCATCAAGCATTGATCAGTGCAAGTCTTCTAACCTTTTCTACCTTATACAGACACTGAAATAGTTGACTATGGCCTGAGTTGAGATTATGTTGCTGTGAACATATGACTAGTTTAAAATCTTCACCAACAACTAGTGGTCCTGATGAACTGCCTATTACCTTCTGAGTAGCCTTTTTCAATAAAGCATCTTGCCCCATTCAGCACATACATAAGAGTGGTTGGTCATCCCATAGATTGCCACCTATCGACCTTCTGTATCTTCTTTTAATTGATGACTCCACAAATGGGAGACACGTGGTCATCAGGAGCCCGCCATCTTTGCTGTTTCTTTCATGCTGATCAGGCATATTTCTTTGGGAAAATTTAGGTCTGTAGTTTACTTTGGCCTTCTTGCAGAAGATGTGTCTTCTGGAAAAAGCACATGTTCGTCTTTAAGTTTGGTAACTCCTGCAGTCCACTTAGGCCCTCACTACAATCCTTGCAGTCAGTGATATAGTGACGGTAATACTGCCAACAGGCCGGAGGTAATAAATATGAAATTATGACTTTGGCAGAAACCGCTCAGACAGCCACTTTAACACACCGACCACCAGGGTGAAATCAACAGGCACCACAGTGGTAACCCCCTACAGCCAGGCGGAAGACAATGTTACGCCCACTGTATTATGACAGTCCAATCTGCCACCTTTTTGGGGGCGGTACCAACGACATCAAAAGCCTGGCGGAAAGACTGCACAGAAGGGAAAACATTCACCTCTGTAGACCCAAGGAAGAACCACGCCGCCATGGAGCCTGAGTTGCATGTGTTCCCCATGCTCTTCTACGTTCTGCTCCACTACGATCACCAATGCCGGCGAAGACGACCACAGTGAGTACTGCCGCCTAGCACACAGGGGGGGAGGAAAAAGAGAGAGACACACACACGCAACACCCTCACCCCCAACACCATACACACAAACAGTAACATTACATATTCACCCCGTACCCATCAGGAATAATGCAAGGACAAAAGGAACTGATTAAAGTGAGTGTAATAAGATGAAATAGTATAAATACGTGCATTCAAATCAACAAATATATACATATTTACAAATGTAGGGACACTGCCCAGTCATCAATGTCCGTGGGCCACAGGGCCACATCACAAAGTCCAAGGCCCCACCTCACTCCTGCAACAACACGGAGAGAACACTGCAGGGGCATCAGGTTGAAAATAGGCAGGCACCTCAGGGGGACAGGGAACAGGGGCACCTCAGCCAGAAGATGGTACAACGCCACTGGTCCTGGAGGGGGCAACATGCCCTGTGCTCTGTCCTGGGGAGTGCAAGGCCACAGTCTCTCAAGTGGGTGACTTGCCCACATGCTCTGGAGGGGGCACCATGCCCATTACTCTGTCCTGGGGAGTACAGGGCCACAGTCTCTCAAGTGAGTGACTTGCCCACATGCTCTGGAGGGGGTAACATGCCCTGTGTTTTGTCCCGGGGAGTGCAAGGCCACAGTCTCTCAAGTGGATGGCTTCTCCACTAGCTTTGGAGGGGGAAACATGTCCTGCGCTTGGTCGTGGGGAGTGACAGGCCACTGGCTCTCAAGTGGGTGATATGCCCTGTGCTTAGTCCTGGGGAGTGATAGGCCACAGTCTCTTCAAGTGGATGGCTTCTCCACTGGTTCTGGAGGGGGCATTGTGCCCAGTGCTCTTCATCATGTGGAGGATGGGGTGAGCGAATGGCTTCTCCACTGTTCTGGAGGGGGCATTGTGCCCAGTGCTCTTCATCATGTGGAGGATGGGGTGAGCGGATGGCTTCTCCACTGGTTCTGGAGGGGGCATTGTGCACAGTGATCTTCATCCTGTGGAGGATGGAGTGAGTGGATTGCTTCTCCACTGGTTCTGGAGGGGGCATTGTGCCCAGTGATGCAGATCTTGGGGAGTGCAAGGTCACAGTCTCTCATCTGGGTGTCAGACCCACAGGATTTTCAGGGGCCAGGCAGCACAACAGCCCATGAACGCAGTACTACACACTGTCTGCCGGCGGTGACGGCTGCTCAGTGGTGGCAGTGGTGGAAGGAGGCTCTAGGCCATCCCCTGCAGCCTCGGGTGGCTGCCCACTGGGGCTGCTGCTGCTGGTGGCAGTGCTGGTGGCGGTGCTGGCAGTGGTGCGGGGATGCTCCAGCCCATCCCCTGCAGCCTCAGACGGCTGCCCACTGGGGCTGCTGCTGCTGGTGGAGGTGCTGGCAGTGGTGGAGGGAGGCTCCAGCCCATCCCCTGCAGCCTCGGACGGCTGCACCACAAAGGTTGGTGGTGGGGGCTCCGACTGAGTCCCTGCACCAGGCCCCTTGTCTCTACTGCCTGCTGTTGCAGGCCCTTGCCCCTCCTCCCTGCAGCAGGGACTGCCTTCTTGCCCTTCCTTCCTGCAGCTGGGGCTCCCTCCTTGCCCTTGCTTCCTGCAGATGGGGCTGCCTCCTTGCCCTTGCTTCCTGCAGGTGGGGCTGCCTCCTTGCCCTTCCTTGATACACTTGGGGCTGACACCCTGTCCATCTGCCTACTAGCTTGGTTGGAGTCCGAACTGTCCAATCCTGTCTTCGCCGTGGTGCTCCCCTCGCCCTCCGTCCCTCTGGTGCCCTCAACGTCGGTGGATTCGGCCTCCTGGGTCCTGTGGGATGCAGCTCCCTCCGTCGCCAGTGCCTCTGCTCCTCCGCCAGATGATGCTAATGCACATAAGGACAGGGTGACAAAACAAAAAGGGGGGGGGACAAAGGATACACTTGGTCAATGGAGGCCACAACACCACCGTTGGCGTACACAACACAGGGAACAGCCCCACGCACTAGGCAATGCACTACCAGTCAAAATGCTAGTCACCAGGCCATGGATAGGGACACCTAACACCAATTGCAGCATACCTGAGACCCACAGACCCCTGCCCAGTAGTGGATGCCTACTAGCTTGGTTGGAGTACTCTCACTTCAGAACCCTGCCCAACATGGGACCTACTACCCCCACCCGGATACCACTCCACCAGGCGTTAGCTGTATATTAGAGCACTGTACTCACCCCCTTGTGGCTGCTGTGATGCCCCCAAGCGCCCATCTAGCTCCAGATAGGCCACCTCCAGTATGCAGGCCATCAGGGGTCAGGCTGGGGACCCCTTCCTCGTTGGGAAGCCATCCCTAGCTGGGCCTCCGCCGTCTTCTGTGCCCAGCATCTCAGGTCCTCGCACCGTTTGCGACAGTGGGTGCTCCGCCTGCCGTAGACCCCCAGGGTGCGCACGTCCTTAACAATGGCACACCATATAACCTGCTGACCTGCAGGGAAATGGACACAGGAAAAAGTATTAGTTTGACTGTCCTGCTTGTTACACTCATTGCCCATCATGCCCCTTCCCATCCCCATTTGCACACACATGGCCCACCATACATGCTATACGCTGCCCAGGGCCCATCCACCAACCCCCCCCCACATGAGGCCTTCACACACAGCACTCCATGCATTCACGCCCCATGCATCGTACTCATGGTGTACTCACCTGTTGGTCTGGAGGCCCATTCAGCAGTCGGTCCTGGGGTAGGACCTTATCCACCAGTTACTCCAACTCAGCTGAGGTGAAGGCATGGGCCCTTCACCCAGGAACAAGAGCCATGGTCGGTTCCAGACACAGGTCACAGCAGCACATGCAGTGTAGGTCCTCACCTGTTGAAGGTCAGGTAGCAAGTGATTGAACAGATAGAAAATGGCGTTCACATCCGCGGCGGTGCGTACCGTCATCGCCGGCGTACATCACCATTGGCCACTGTACCCCATAGGGCCCAATGTTAACCAATGAGGAGTTGCACGGCGGTTCTCGACCGCTTCCCAAAATGGCACACAACGTCAGTGGTATTTTCTCATTTCCACTTCTCCCTCCATACAGGACAGGCGGAGGCCATTTCAGCGGGGGGTGCAGCCCATGGCTCCTAACTGCGTTGCATACACAAATGCACCATTTGGACATCACCAACAAAATACTGTTACAATCACAACATGTATTGAACTGTAGTGGTTGGAATGTAGAGATAATGACCAGCTGCTTACTCTTTTGGCCCATATATTGCAACTGCTGCGGATGAATAGGAGATGGAGACATCCCCCCATGTACAGACCACTGGTGGACTTGGCAACAATGGAGGACAGGCACCTTTTTCCTTACCTATAGACTTGACAGGGCCACAATCACTGAGCTGTGTGCCCAATTGGAGCCTGATCTAATATCTGCTATCCGTCACCCCACGGGATCCCCCCCTCTTGTGCAAGTGCTATCAGTGCTCCATTTCCTGGCAACTGGCTCATTCAAAGTGACAGTGGGTTTGGCAGCAGGAATGTCACAGCCAATGTTCGCAATAGTGCTGACCAGAGTGTTGTCTGCCCTGATTAAACACATGTGCAGCTACATCTTTTTCCCCCAGGTAGAGGATTTGGCCACAGTGAAAGCTGACTTCTATGCAGTGGGACATATCCCAAACATTATTGGGGCTATTGATGGAACACATATTGCATTTGTTCCCCCCCGCAAAATGAACAGGTGTTCAGAAATCGAAAGAGTTTTCACTCCATGAATGTGCAGATGGTGTGCCTGGGGGACCATTACATCTCCCATGTCAATGCAAAGTATCCTGGGTCTGTGCATGATGCCTTTATCCTGAGGAATAGCAGCATCCCAAATGTGATGGCCCAGCTCCAGAGGCACAGAGTGTGGCTAATAGGTGAGCTCTAGTTCCCACCCAGTATATGTTGGTGTATGGGTATGGTGTGGGCCCTAAGGGTTAGTGTGTGGCTAACAATTGTCCCTCGATATTTGCAGGTGACTCTGGTTACCCCAACCTCTCACAGCTACTTACCCCTGTGATGAATTGCAGGACAAGGGCAGAGGAACGTTACAATGAGGCACATGGGTGAGCAAGAAGGATTATGGAGAGGACCTTTGGCCTCCTGAAGGCCAGGTTTTGTTGCCTCCATCTAACAGGTGGATCCCTGTGCTACTCACCCAAGAAGGTCTGCCAGATAATCGTGGCATGCTGTATGTTGCAAAGCCTTGCCTTGCGTCGCCAGGTGCCTTTTCTGCAAGTGGAGGAGGCTGCAGATGGCCGTGTGGCAGCTGTGGACCCTGTGGACAGTGAAGATGAGGAGGCAGAGGATGAGGATGACGTCAACAGAAGTGCAATTTTTCGTCAATACTTCTAATGAAACAAAGGCAAGACAGTGTGATACACATATAATTAACAGTATGATGTGTGACATTGTCACTGGCAAGCTGTGTATTCCTACTTCTATGCCCACTCACTGTACCCTTTGGCATCTATTTTTGCAGATGTTGGTGCTCCACTACTGCTCCTGGTGTGTTCAGTGCAGCCAACTATAGGCCTTTCCAATGTAAACATTACTGTACAGTTGAATTGCAATGTTTGAACCCTAGTTAAATGAATACCTTTTAAAAACATCTGACATATGCCATACTTGTATTTTATCAAAGTGTGTTTATTGCAGTGCTCTGAAGAAGAGGGGGTAGTGCTATGGGCTTGGGTGGTGATGGAGAAAAGTCCAGGGTAGAGTCCAGTCTATTTGTATCACAGGTGCATTGTCCAAGGGGGCATAGGAAGTGGAGCAATGGCAGTTCATGTTGGACAGGGTGGGACACAAAGGTGACAATCAGGAGAGTCTTATTTCCTGGCGGGGTCTTGGCAATAGTCTCTGGCTTATGCCTGGATCGCAGGGAATGTTTGTGGGGTGGTTCTCCTTCTGCAGGGGGAGGGGTGCCGGTGGTCTAATCTTCCTGTGGCGGGGCCTCCTGTCCACTAGCGGCAGCGGAGGTGGAGGGCTGTTCAGTGGTTTGACTAGTGTCAGGGTCCCGGTGGTGTGCCACTGCCTCCCTCATACTGTTGGCCATGTCTGCCAGCACCCCTGCAATGGAGACCAGGGTGGTGTTGATGTCCTTCAAGTCCTCCCTGATCCCCAGGTACTGTCCCTCCTGCAGCCGCATGTTCTCCTGCAACTTGGCCATTATCTGGCCCAGCGTATCCTGGGAATGTTGGTATGCTTCCAGGATCGCAGTGAGTGCCTCCTGGAGAGTCGGTTCCCTGGGCCTGTCCTTCCTCTGTCGCACAGCAGTCCTCCCAGCTTCCCTGTTGCCCTGTGCTTCTGTCCCCTGAACCGTGGGCCCACTGCCACTGACCTCAGGTCCCTGATTGTGTTGGGTTTGTGGGTGGCCTGGGGTCCCTGTAGGGTTGGACACACTGCTGGTTGACGTGTCCTGGGGACAGAGGTATGGGCCCGCTGGGTGGGTGCTGTGCTGGTGTTTCCTGAGGGGGAGGCTCTGTGGTGGTGAGAGACTGTGCCTGGGTAACCAACTGTCCGGAGATCCCTGATGGGCCAGGCTGGTCATCCAGATCCAGGCGAACATAGCTGCTGTCATCACTGTGGGCCTCTTCTGTGGGGGGACTGGATGTTGCTGGCACCCCTTCGCCGGTGACATTGGGTGGGTTACCTGTGGGGATGTAAATGCAGTGTTATTGTTTCTGAGTGTGACATACTGTGCATTGTTTTGCTTCACAATTCAGAACTATGCACTTCAGGATAGTTTAGGGCACAACATGAAACAATCGCTCTAGAATAATAAAGTTTATACCTTTAACTTGTTAAACATTTTTTCCCCTTCAAATCCTGCCATCGACTATGCCAAAATGTTTTGCTTTCAAGAGTGACCGAGCTGACAAAAAATCTCTGGAATGCACTTCTTAGTTTAAAGAAGACATTTATTATTACTTCACCACGAGGTTTCTGAGAGAGGAGATTAGTAGGTTGGAGGCACACGTTTAAAACTAGTCACAGCAATGAAAGGAAAATATATCAAAGTGATTCACAACTGCAATGTACACAGCAAATATATGTGATTATATTATAGCATAACTGCCAAGCAAAGAATAAAGTCAAAATTCATCACAGTAGGGTCTATCACTGCTCTTCATCTTTCTCATGCCAGCAAGTTGAGGACCCCTGTTCAACTGCAAGAAAGAGTTTTTCCACCCTCACGGAGGTCAGGCAGTTGACGTCCACTCCTGACTGAAGTCTCAGAAAATTCCACCTCACTGCTGCCCAGGGACACCTTTTATAGAATGTTCAAAACATGCTGGCTACTGTAGGTCAGAATTGGAAGAAACAACTTCGAAAGTTGGCCAAGTTCTCAAGGCTGTCTCTCCCAAGGCCGAGTTCTTACCTGCACTCAAGAAAAACACAAAATATGTGCTTTCTTATCATGCTATCGAGGTCGGTAGGAAAAAATACGAAAAAACACAGGCTTAGTTTACCATGTGGAAAAACACAGCTCATCTGCAATGTCACAACTGCAATGCCTAACGCCACGATAAAGCCAATAGGCAGCTAAATTGAATACAAAATGTAATCTGCAACTGGTGAACATTGAACAACTAATATGCACAGTGGTGAAACACAAAGTCAATGGTCAAACATACTTATTTTCACTACATGCATGGGTGTGTTGCCCACTATGGTTGTTATTGCCCTAGCAGCTTTGTCTTGTGTGAGTTGTTATTTGGTGGGCTAGGTGATTCTGTCTAGTGTGCATGCTGTGGTGATAGGTGTCCATGCAGGCCTGTGAGGGGTGTCCATGCATTGGTGTTGCATGCAGGGCTTGGTATTGGGATGAGTGGGTTGTGATGGTGGGGTATGTGGGAGGTGGTAGAGTGATAGGAGTGAGGGTAAGGGTGGGGGTATGTGATGGCATGCAGGTCGGGGTGATAGTAATAGAGATTTGACTTACCAGAGTCCAGTCCTCCTCCTACTCTGGCCAGGCCCTCAGGATGCATGTTTGCCAAGACTTGCTCCTCCCATGTTGTAAGTTGTGGGGGAGGAGGTGGGGGTCCACCTCCAGTCCTCTGCACTGCGAGCTGGTGTCTTGCTGCAATGGAACGTACCTTCCCCCGTAGGCCGTTCCACCTCTTCCTGATGTCATCCCTTGTTCTGGGGTGCTGTCCCACGGCATTGACCCTGTCCACGATCCTCCGCCGTAGCTCCATCTTCCTAGCATTGTATATCTGCTGCACCTGTGCTCCAAATAGCTGTGGCCCTAACCTGATGATTTCCTCCACCATGGGGTGCTCTCCCACGGCGTTGACCCTGTCCACGATCCTCTGCCGTAGCTCCATCTTCCTAGCGTTGTATATCTGCTGCACCTGTGCTCCAAATAGCTGTGGCTCTACCCTGATGATTTCCTCCACCATGACCCTTAGCTCCTCCTCAGAGACCCTGGGGTGTCGTTGTGGTGCAATGAGTGTGGTGTGGGTGGTATGGGTGAGGGTGTGTAGCGTGATGTGTTGGGGTGTGTGTTGTGAGGTGCGTGTGTGGTGTATAGGTGATGGTGGTATGTGGTTCTGGTTGTGTGTGTGCTCTTGCTGTCTCTCTCTGCTGGCAATTATTTCTAGTCGTAAAGTGTTGTGGGTAATGTGTGTTTTACATGTGTGTCAGGTGTGTGTAGTTTGAATTGTCCAATGTGGTGGTGTTTTGTTAGGTTGTCTGTATTTTGAGCGCAGCGGTATGTACCGCCAATGAATGTCCACAGTGATTCATGGGTCATAATTTTGTGGACGTAGTTCTGTTGGCGTAACGGTGTGGGTTTTGCTACTAACAGTTTATCACTGACCTTTGGGCTGGCGGACTTGTGTGTGTGGCTGTATAGTGACGGATTGGTATGTGTGTGTCATAATATGGTTGGCAGGTATCCGCTGCAGCGGCATTATGTTGGCGGTAGTCGGCATGGCGGTAAGTGGGATTTACCGCCAATGTCATAATGAGGGCCTTAATTGTTTCACTTGGCAATTAAGGGTGCTGAGTTCCATGTAGTTTCTGTAAACTCCATTGTTAAGTCCAAGCATCTAAAAACTTCCTTGACATCTCTCCTGTGTACCCCCTGGCCTGCCCACCAATGCAAGAGGAGAACTGCAGGATTTCGGCTATAACTCAAGTTTGTATTTCCTCCTAATCTTCCCCTCCAAGCCCCACCACTCAAACTGAACACCAGAACATAGTATCAACATACTACCAGTGCACTGCTTCTCTGGAAATGAATGTATAGCCTTATTTAGTTATTTTACATTATGCAAAAGAGTGTGAAATATAAAAAAAGAGGTTTGGGGGAAACTAGCTCTGTTGGCACTGATAAAAGTTGTTCTTTAAAGGCCACCCCGACTATGATTACTGCCACCACTCCTGAGAGATTTAAAGCCAAGCAGCGTCCCCAGAAACAGTTTGAGATGTGCATCTACATTCTCCTGTGCCAGTTTTCTTGATTCAGTCAGTCTTACTGCTTTGTATCAGAGCCTCCACTGACCTCGCAGCGATGATTGATTACATTCTGTATGCTTGCCATGATTTCTGAGTCTGGATGGTCTCTGCTGCTCTGTCATGTCTTTCAAAGTGGCAAATGCACTCAGCCACTCTCAGGGGCTGGCTCGGTGTTGTCTTCAAAATCTATCCTTAGGATAGTCTGTGCCTCTGTCAATGAGCAAAAGGCATGTTGCTTCATCAGCCTGATAGGAAGGTACTCTCTGTTGCACATGTAAGCAGTGATAGGTCAATGCCCATAGGCACTGTTGACAGGTATTGGATGATTGGGAATTACACTGCATTGAATGTGATTTGCACCTCTAATCTGCTTTCTCCATAATCATCTCCCTTCCATTATAGAATTGGACTCAGGATTGGATATCTGGGTGGAAGATTTTGCCTGCCATTATTGGGGCTACTATGTGTGCTTTGTTAGTTTTGATCGGCTCTTTCCCTGCTCTTTCCAATACAGGGTTGAATAGCCCCACCACATATTACTCTATGCTGTTTCTTTTCACTCAGTGAGCAATGCCTCAGATGCGGATATTGTTCCTTCTCAAGTGATTTTCTAGATATTTACATTTTCCTTGAAGGACAATATGCTTCATTTCTAGCAGTAACATATGTGCTAGGAGGTACTTGCAGTTGTCAACCTGCTTGTCCATATTCTCCTCCAACATGTTTACCTTGTACCCCAGCTCATAGCGGTCTCTGTGGATCTCCTTCCAGTCTTGTTTCAAGTGAACTTTAACTGCTGTTATTACATCCTTGAGCTGCTTAAAAGCTTGTTGTAACTCACCTTTGGTGATGGCTCCATCCCTGTTGTGGATTGTGTACTCTGGGGAGTTACCTTTCTCAACTGTGGTTTGTCTAACGACAGTGTTTACTTAACGTTGAGTATTTTTTGCTTCTTCCACCAGTCGAATGAAGCAGTGACGCCAGAAAGTAAATGTAACAGACATAAGAGAATGATAATTTCCTATAGGTTAACCTGATGCTGGAGTCTGACAATTATACTAGATTTGCAGCTTTAGGTATGATATTATTGTTGCGCAATGGCCAAAGGCAGGGGGCAGGGCCTTGTGAGAGAGGACAACCACCCAGTGAGATTATTAAGGGGCATCTCCCCTTCCTTAATGACCATCTGCAATGTTCTATTGTGGCAGTGACATTTAGGAAAGTGGGTAATTTTACAATGTGGAATCTCTTTTGCAGTCTATGGGTGTGCAGAGTGTGATCAGGTGGCTGCACTATATTCCTTGCAAGTTTCTTAAACAGCTTCCTTTCTAGCCCTCTAGCACAGAGTATTTGGAGCTTGGGGAATACTTCTGATTTACATAAAGTACGTTCCTTATTCAAGCCAATCCCTCGGCCCCATGCTCTATTCACTTCTGCATATTTCCCACTCTCATGAGGTGTGTCACTCCAAACCTATTGTGGCAGCTGACTAATTCCCCATTGTTGTAATTTCTTAGGCATGCAGTGCTCTTTACTCCCTGGTGTTCATTTCTCCTGGCTCAGGTGTTATCAGAGCTGCTGAGAGGTTCCTCAATTATGCCCGCCTATGTACTGCAGTTCTCATGAAATAAGGGGGCAGCCATCTTGCTACACCGCAAGCTTGTTTAAGGCTATACCTATGGTGCAACACCAGTTCACATGGCAGTCACCCTGGGCTTTGCATCCTCAATGGCTTCTCCTGTACGTGCTCCTAGCCCAGGTCAGTGTGCCTCTTCACAGTTGCACTCCTATAATGGCCTCTTGATCCCACAAGCCACCATCTTGCAACTCCAAGCCTTTCTCCATTGCATTCTCTGATAATCCTTCGCAGATTTGGAGGAGCCCATGAACTGTGGCAGCACATCTGTCTCCTCACTGGTGTCTGATGCTGTTTCTCTGCCTTGGAACATAAAAGTGTTGGTGTTATCACTAGATCGCAGCAATAGGGCGCTGGCTGGACAGGAGCTCTGTGATCAGGCCTCTGCCATCTTTGCATTCCTAGCCACGCCCCAGACAGAGAACTTTTTTAAAGGTAACACAGCAATATTCTTAAGTCAGGAATGTCCATACTTTGAATAATCTTGACAGAGGAGCTTATACTGACAAGATATAATTTTTGGAACAAAAATGTGTTGTTGATAAATTCTGTCCCCCAGCCTGAACAAAGATAATTGCTGATTACACTTTTTAGCTTGTCTGTATGAATATTAACCTCACATTCTGGCTTATCCCTAATATTTGGTTGAGCCTAGCAGACTGGGCATGTGCTTACTTTGTAAGGCTTATTGTGGCTTACCAAGAACATAGAGATGCTTGGAGCCTGCTCATTGCTTACCATTGGTTGGCTTTCCTTATCACTCTCATCTGCATGCTTCATATTCTTTTCCCAGCTTGTCAATTTTGCGTTTGTTTCTCCCAAGAAGCTTTTCTTCTTTACAATGTTTTTGATTGGCTGGTATCACTGCTTCAACTGCTTGCTTTTCAAGCACAATTTGTTCTTCTGTGTGAAGCATTCCATTAGCGTTTGTGTGTTTTTGAGCTGTTTCCCTCATGTCTGTCTTGCTCTCTGTTGCCCAACTGCTTCTCCCCGCCCTTCTTCCTCTTGCGCTCTCCTGTGTGCTTCTCCCCGTTGCTTTCCCCACCGCGCCCTCTGTGTTGCTTTTCTACAACCCTCTTGCTGCTTTTGCTCCTGTCCTTTCCCCTGTTGCTTTTGCATCACCTCAAGCCCATGCCTCTGTTGATTTAGCATCCCTTCCTGTTTTGCTTTCGTGTTTTTTCCCTACCCAATCCCTATGTTGCTTCTCCGTTTACCCCTGCACTTTCCCATAGTTTTTCTTCTCTCCCCACCCACCCTCTTTCTTTAAAAAAAAAAATTTATATATATATTTTTTTAGCATTTTTTCTTCTTAGTTACCAATCCTACTCAGATCGTTAACCAAAAAAATAAAAAAAACACCTGCATCATTTTGTAATCACTTGTATTTGTGGTGGGTGCACCTATAGAATGACGCGGGTGACCACATCTCAGATGCTGTGCTGCGTATCTAAAAAACTTTGGTCAGTAGGTCACAAAGATAAGACCTATTGCCTATGCCAATACATGGTATTACACCATCAAGAAAGGTTTATGAAAACAGGGACTACGACCTTCCTACCTGGAAGGGGCAGGTCCTGTTGTTTCATTATCTTTCGCTGTGGTTACTCAGTTCCCCCATACAACGTGTGCAGAGATGAGTGTTCATTTGGCACAGAATACTTTCTCTTCCCTCATCAGTATTTTCATTGGATATGCAAGTATCCTTCCTATTTTAAAACGGACATGGCATGGCAATTCATCCATCAAGATAATTGCCCCAGCCCATCAACGTCTCAAAAGTGTGCTCACGAAGGATAAATGTCACCACTACAGAGAGAGGCTCTCCTGCTCTAGGGCCTCTCTGTGGCCTGCACTAAAGTATCTCGAAAAGTGTAACATGCTTTCTAATTGTTGGTCATATTCAAAATCACCCTGTCTTCAACCTTTTTCCATTTCCTGCCCATCCAGCCCCCTCCTGCTCCCTCTCCCACTACCTTCGGAGAGACGCATAGATTTGGCTACCCATAAAGCACCATCCTGTGAATTTATAGTGCTTGTCCTTTCCTCCTGTCTTGTTTCCCTGGTTTCCTTTCTTGTTTCCACTCTTCACATTGAGACGACGATAGGCAATGCCTAAATTGTAAAAGTAAATGTAAATAGGCATACATAAAGAAATAAAACAAATAAACAATTACAACTGGTGTAGCCACCATTTTTTCTTAGGAGGCGATAGTGAGGCAACTGGCAGGGAGACCAAATCCTTGGGGCCTGCGCACGTTCCCAACATGTCCACCACTAGATAGCCCCAAAGTTCCGATAGAAATATCACAGAACCTGAGAGGGTCCAAGTGTGGGAAAAGGAGATTAGGTAGGGAACAGCTGGGAAGGAGACCTGTAGGAGGCAAAAGGTTAAACAACACAATATCAAGATATAGGGAGTCATTACAACATTGGCGGTAAAAGGCGCTTACCACCGTGCAGAAGACCGCCAATACACCGCGGCGGCGGCGGCATTCCGCCACAGCTATTATGACACACATCTTGGAATCCGCCGAAATTCAAACACCCACACAAGACCGCCACACCAAAGGTCAGTGATAAACTGGCGGAAACAAATCCTCCACCTCCACGCCAACAGAAACACACCCATGCTATTTCGACCCACGAATCCACGCAGCGGTCTTTCAACTGCGGTATTCCATTGGCGGTACACACCACCGCGCTCTAAATACACACACATCTCCAAAACACCGCCACATTGGACAATTCCAAATACACACACCTGATACACATACAAACAACACTCCCACACACCCAATACAATATAAAACACACACCCACATCACCCACAAACCCCTACGACCAAAAATTAGAGACGAAGGCGACAGAGAGAGAGAGCACAGAATAGACAACCCCACTACACAGAGGCACACAACACCATCACCCACACAACATCCACGCACAAAACACCACACACCACTACACTCACCACAACCATCACCACATACACCACCCCACACATCACCCACACCACCCCATGGCACGCCAAAGACACCCCCGCTTCTCCGAGGAGGAGCTCAGGGTCATAGTGGAGGAAATCGTCTGGGTAGAGCCACAGCTATTTGACTCACAGGTACAGCACACATCAATAGCCCGGAAGATGGAGTTATGGCGCAGAATAGTCGACAGGGTCAACGCCGTGGGACAGCACCCAAGAAATAGGGAGGACATCAGGAAGAGGTGGAACGACCTACGGGGGAAGGTGCGTTCAACGGTCTCCAGGCACAACATCGCGGTACAGCGGACTGGCGGCGGACCCCCACCTCCTCTCCCACAACTAACAACATGGGAGGAGCAAATCTTGACCATCTTGCATCCTGAGGGCCTCGCAGGAGTCGGTGGAGGATGGGACACTGGTAAGTCAAATCTTAACTTTCAGATCCCCCACCCTACCTGCATGCTATCACACACCCCCCCCCTATCACTACAACTCCTCACTAATGTACCCATGACACCAACCACCCATCCCAACACCAAGCCCTGTATGACACAACTAAGCATGGACACCCAGCACTGAAGCATGCCCACTGCACATACCCAGTACACCCCCCCAACCATCACCACACAAACCCACACACAGGAATGCTTGCACTGGGGTACACAAACACCCACCCATTGCACACCATTACACACACACATGCAATAATCATGCTCTTATGCCCCTTCAGGAACCCGAAGGACCGTCACCACACCAGAGGGTCCAGACAACACCACTCCACCCCCAAAAAAGGCCCACAGTGATGAGAGCAGCTCTGCCCTACTGGATCCTGATGACCAGCCCGGACCATCGTGGGCCTAGGGACAGTTGGTTCCCCTTGCACAGGCACAGCCCAACACTGACCTTCCACCCTCTGGTAACACCAGCACAGCACCCACCCAGCGGGCCCAAACCTCCCTACCCAGGACAGGTCAATAAGCGGTGTGTCCACCACTACAGGGCACCCAGGGTAACCCACCACCCCAACAACAACAGGGACCTGGGGGCAGTGGTAGTGGGCACACGGTCCAGGGGACGGAGGCACAGGAACACAGGGGAACTGGGAGGGCTGCTGTGCGACAGGGGGCGGACACGCCAAGGGAACCCACTCTCCACGAGGCCCTATCCTCCATCATGGGAGCATACCACCACTCCCAGGAGACGATGGTGACGGTCCTGGACAAGTTCCAGGAGACACTGCGCCTGCAGGACGAACTGTATTTGGGGTTCAGGGAGGAGCTCAGGACCATCAGCTCCGCCCTGGGCACCATCGTAGGGGTGCTGAAGGACATACATCAGACCTTGAGGGACACCGTGGCACTCCAAGGGGCCCCTGACACTAGCATGGACGATGAACTGCCCACCACCTCTGCCGGCGCTAGTAGACAGGACGCCCGGCCACAGGACCAACACACCAGCACCCCACCCCCTGCAGACAGACAACCACCACGCAAGCGGTCCCTGAGATCCAGGAACAGGACAGAGCAAGATGGCAAGACCCCCGCCAGGAAATGAGACCACCCTGATTGTCACCCCACTGTCCCACTTTGTTACCCTGTCCATACTTAAACTGCCCCAGCTCCACTTCCTATGCCCAGATGGGCAGTGCACCTGTGAGACTAATAGACTGGACTCTGCCATGGACATTCCTCCGCCATCACCCATCCTCATTTTACAACCCCCTCCCATTTCTGAGCACTTCAATAAACACCCTTGAAACACAAAACAATCTGGAGTCAGTCTGTGATTTAGCAAAAATGTATTATCAATGACAGTGTCATTTTGGGTGTACCATTTGTAAAGCTAACATACCTATGTCACACATCAGAAGCCCTTGAAGGATGCAAGCAGTTGACACGTAGGTAACCACACCTGTGAAACCGTAATGGGAGGGTACAACTCAGTTACTAAATAGTGATTTAAATCGAAAAACAGGATAGAGGTAGACGTGTGAAAGTTAATGTAATGCTAAAAATGAAAAATTTCTCACCTGTGTCTCACTGGAAATATTGCTGTATGACTGACTCCCTTCTTCATCAGCTTCATCCTCATCACTGTCCCCAGGCTCCACAGGCTCCACAGGCTCCACAGCTGCTACAACACCGTGATCGGGATCATCCTCCTGCAGAAAAGGCACCTGCCGTTGCAAAGCCAAATTATGGAGCATGGAGCAGGCGATGATGATGTCGCACACCTTCTTTGGTGAGTAGAATAGGGATCCACCTGTCATATGGAGGCACCTGAACCTGGCCTTCAGGAGGCTGAAGGTGCGTTCGATCACCCTCCTAACCTGCCCATGGGCCTCATTGTACCGTTCCTCTGCCCTGGTCCTGGGATTCCTCACTGGGGTCAATAGCCATGACAGGTTGGGGTAACCAGAGTCCCCCAATAGCCATACACGGTGCCTCTGGAGTTGACCCATCATATCAGGGATGCTGCTATTCCGCAGGATGTAGGCGTCATGCACTGAGCCAGGGAACATAGCATTTACCTGCGAGATGTACTGGTCTGCCAAACAGACCATCTGGACATTCATCGAATGATAACTCTTCCGGTTCCTGTACACCTGTTCACTCCTGCGGGGGGGGCCAGAGCTACATGGGTCCCATCAATAGCACCTATGACGTTTGGGATATGTCCAAGGGCATAGAAGTCACCTTTCACTGTAGGCAAATCCTCCACCTCAGGGAAAATGATGTATCTCCTTACGTGTTTCAGCAGGGCAGCCAACACTCTGGACAACACGTTGGAAAACATAGGCTGGGACATCCCTGATGCCAAGGCCACAGTTGTCTGAAAAGACCCACTTGCAAGGAAATGGAGCACTGACAGCACCTGCACGTCAGGGGGGATTCCAGTCGGATGGCGGATTGGTGACATCAGGTCTGGCTCCAACTGGGTACGTAGTTCCTGGATTGTGGCAAGGTCAAACCGGTAGGTTACGATGACATGTCGCTCTTCCATTGTCAACAGGTCCACCAGCGGCCGGTACACCGGAGGATTCCGCCATCTTCTCATATGTCCCAGCAGACGGTGCCTACGAAGGACAACAGCGAAGAACCAGTCATTATTCCTCCAGGTATGTACCCACAGTCACACACAAGACTACACCACTCACAAAACCCTTCCTGTATGTGTGTTGAGTGTAGGCCTAGCTATGCGTGACGCAGTAGTAAATGAAGCCATGTGGGCCCCTGAAATGGCGGCTGCCTGACCTCTAAACTGGGACAATGGGATTGTGGGGTAACTGTGCTGGCGTTGCACACCGTTGCGGTAGGCAGTCGTAGACCGCGGCGCAAGGCTGCATTGGTTGACATTGGACCCTATGGGTCCCAGGAGCCAATGAACAGGTGCGGACGTCACCGCCGCAGACGTCACCGCCATTTTCTATCTCTTCAATCACTAGATACCTGACCTTCGACAGGAGAGGACCTACACTGCAAGTGCTGCTGTGACCTCGGTCTGAAAGCGACGATGGCTGCTGCATCTGGGGAAAGGGCCCCTGCCTTCACTGCACAGGAGTTGGAGAAACTGGTAGACGGGGTCCTCCCCCAGTACACGCTACTCTACGGTCCTCCAGACCAACAGGTTAGTACACAGGGAGCACGTTGTATGGGCTAGGCCTGGGTGGGGAGGGCTGGTTGGAAGAGGGAAAGGGGCAGAGTTCAGGGAACATTAATGCATGGGAATGAATGGGCCACATGGCCAGAGTAGGGAGGGGGGCACTCACAACAATGGTGCAGTTGGTAATGACTCTTCCTCTTTCCTTGTGCATGTCATGTAGGTCAGCGCCCACCAGAAGAGGGACATTTGGCGTGCCATCGCCAAGGAGGTCCGGACCCTGGGGGCCCACCAGAGACGGGGCACCCACTGCCGTAAGAGATGGGAGGACATTCGCCGCTGCAGCAAGAAGACGGCGGAGGCTCAGCTGGGGATGGCCTCCCAACGTGGGAGGGGTGCCCGTCGCACCATGACCCCCCTGATGTTCCGGATCCTGGCGGTGGCCTACCCGGAGTTGGATGGGCACTTGAGGGCATCACAGCAGATACAAGGGGGTGAGTACAACCTAATTCTGCGGACTATGCGTGCAGTGGAGGTGTCTGGGTGGGGGAGGTGGGCTGTGGGTGTCCCTAGGCCAGGGCGAGTTCGGTAGGCAAGGCCCCTCCGTAATGTAGGCCATGTGGCACTGTACCCCACCTCAGCAGAGTGCCAAGTCGAGGTATAGTTGCGCCTGTGGCATCCATGTGCACAGATGTCCACCATTTCCATATATGCCATATCCCAGAAATTGCATGTGCAGAGGGCAGGAGCACAGCGTAATGCAGGGGGCAGCTGCGTTTGTCTTGTCTGCCAACGGTAGCAGTATGCCATGCACTAAAACCCTCTTTCTTCTGTCTCCCCCCCTTTTTCTGCTCTCCCTGTCCTTTTGTACATCAGCATCAACAGGCGGAGGTACAGTGGCACCGGAGCACGAGGGAGCTGTATCCCACAGGAGGCCCACACCACGGACTCAGAATGCACCAGTGGGACGGAGGGCGAGGGGAGCTTCACGTCGGCCACCGGATCACCTAGCAGCGACACGGACTTGTTCGACGATGTGGGCTCCCTTGTGGTGGTGGCACCATCTGTGCCCCCCACCTCTACAGGTACAGCCGCCACCTCCCCTACCAGCACCACCCTCCCAGCAGCCCCTCAGCGTTCGCCCCATGTCCGCTCACCCAGGAGGGTGGGCATCACCTTCGCCCCAGGCACCTCAGGCCCTGCCCCAGTCACCCCTGCTGCCCTCAGTGAGGAGGCCATTGACCTCCTCAGGTCACTCACTGTTGGGCAGTCTACCATTGTGAATGCCATCCAGGGTGTAGAACGAGAGTTGCAACACGGTAATGCATTCCTGGAGGGCATTCATTCTGGTCAGGCTGTCCTTCAGCGAACCCTGCAATCTTTGGCCTCAGTACTGATAGCAGCCATTGTCCCTGTGTCTAGCCTCCCCCCTCCAACTTCCTCCACCCAGACCCAATCTCCTGTACCCCAGCCCTTCCCAAGCACACCTACAGACCAGCATGCACACAAGTCAACACACCCAAGTAGCTCAAGCAAACATAGGCACCACACACACCACAGGCACTCAAGCAAGCCTCAGCCACATATAGAAACAACAACATCCACTGCCTCCACTGTGTCCCCCTCCTCCTCTTCTCCCTCCTCCCTCCCAGTCTCGTTTACACACACACCTGCATGCACCACATCTACAGGCACCATGAATCGCACCAGGACACCCAGCACCACAAGCCGCTCACCTGCACTCACCACTGCCATTTACACGTCCCCTGTGTCCTCTCCCAGTGTGTCTGTGACGCCCCCTCCCAAAGTACACAAACGCCGGCAATCACTCACCCAACATCCAGCCACCTCACGACAGCCTCCAGTACCTGCACCCAAAACAGCTAAAGTGACACCTCCTACAACCACCTCCTCTTCCTCCACTCCCAGACCCCCTCCAGCTACCCATCCCAGTGTTCGTCAGAAACTGTCCCTCTGTAAAGTTGACCTTTTTGCCCTCACCCCCCCTCCAATTCATCAGTCCCGTCGTAGCGCCTCAGCCAAAAAGCATCTAATACCAATGGTGCCTGTTCAAGGTTTTTGGAGTGCACCGGCCACCAGGCCAGGCAGTAGGACCCGGAGCCAAGGCACTGGCAGCCCACCTCCTGTAAAGGCTCTAAAATTGGAGAGTGACGACGGGACCGTGTTAAGACTCCTGGTGGGAAAACAACTGACATGGATTCCAAGGGGATTGGAGAGTCAGCTGTAACTCCACCAAAGGTGGGGAAGGGCCAGAGGAAGTCTGCCCAGCCCGTTGTGATTGTCACGGCGGAGAAGTGCGCCATCATTTCCGGCGGTCGAGACACAACCGCCAGCACCGTCGTTACTGGTCCGGAGACCACCGCCAGAGTCACAGCCCAGGAGGGCCCAAGTATCATCACTGGTCCGGAGACCACCGCCAGAGTCACAGCCCAGGAGGGCCCAAGTATCGTCACTGGTCCAGAGACCACCGCCAGAGTCACAGCCCAGGAGGGCCCAAGTATCGTCACTGGTCCAGAGACCACCGCCAGAGTCACAGCCCAGGAGGGCCCAAGTATCCTCACTGGTCCGGAGACCACCGCCGGAGTCACAGCCCAGGAGGGCCCAAGAATCGTCACTGGTCAGGAGACCACCGCCGGAGTCACAGCCCAGGAGGGCCCAAGTATCGTCACTGGTCCAGAGACCACCGCCGGAGTCACAGCCCAGGAGGGCCCTAGTATCGTCACTGGTCCAGAGACCACCGCCGAGTCACAGCCCAGGAGGGCCCAAGTATCGTCACTGGTCCAGAGACCACCGCCGGAGTCACAGCCCAGGAGGGCCCAAGTATCGTCACTGGTCCAGAGACCACCGCCGGAGTCACAGCCCAGGAGGGCCCAAGTATCGTCATTGGTCCAGAGACCACCGCCGGAGTCATTGCCCAGGAGGGCCCAAGTATCGTCACTGGTCCAGAGACCACCGCCACTGCCGGAGTCAGTGCCCTGGAGGGCCCCGGCTGCCACAGCCCCGCTGGGCAATGATGAAACGTCATGCCACACACCAATGTCCAATGTAGAAGAGGTCATGCCACACGCCAATGACCAGTGTAGAGAACGTCATGCCACACACCAATGTCCTTATCAGAACCGCAATGGCAAAGCACTGCTGAACAGGACAAAGACCGCCATGGCAAAGCACCGCTGAACAGGGCAACGACCGCCATGGCAAAGCACCGCTTAACAGGGCAAATACCGCCATGGGAAAGCACTGCTGAACAGTCCTGAACCGCCATGGCAAAGCACTGCTGAACAGGGCAAAGACCGCCATGGCAAAGCACCGCTGAACAGTCCTGAACCGCCATGGCAAAGCACTGCTGAACAGGGCAAAGACCGCCATGGCAAAGCACCGCTGAACAGGGCAAAGACCGCCATGGCAAAGCACCGCTGAACAGGGCAAAGACCGCCATGGCAAAGCACCGCTGAACAGTCCTGAACCGCCATGGCAAAGCACCGCTGAACAGGGCAAAGACCGCCATGGCAAAGCACCGCTGAACAGTCCTGAACCGCCATGGCAAAGCACCGCTGAACAGGGCAAAGACCGCCATGGCAAAGCACCGCTGAACAGGGCAAAGACCGCCATGGCAAAGCACCGCTGAACAGTCCTGAACCGCCATGGCAAAGCACCGCTGAACAGGGCAAAGACCGCCATGGCAAAGCACCGCTGAACAGGGCAAAGACCGCCATGGCAAAGCACTGCTGAACAGGGCAAAGACCGCCATGGCAAAGCACTGCTGAACAGTCCTGAACCGCCATGGCAAAGCACCGCTGAACAGGGCAAAGACCGCCATGGCAAAGCACCGCTGAACAGGGCAAAGACCGCCATGGCAAAGCACCGCTGAACAGTCCTGAACCACCATGGCAAAGCACCGCTGAACAGGGCAAAGACCGCCATGGCAAAGCACCACTGAACAGTCCTGAACCGCCATGGCAAAGCACCGCTGAACAGGGCAAAGACCGCCATGGCAAAGCACCGCTGAACAGGGCAAAGACCGCCATGGCAAAGCACCGCTGAACAGTTCTGAACCGCCATGGCAAAGCACCGCTGAACAGGGCAAAGACCGCCATGGCAAAGCACCGCTGAACAGTCCTGAACCGCCATGGCAAAGCACCGCTGAACAGGGCAAAGACCGCCATGGCAAAGCACCGCTGAACAGGGCAAAGACCGCCATGCCAAAGCACCGTTGAACAGTCCTGAACCGCCATGGCAAAGCACCGCTGAACAGGGCAAAGACCGCCGTGGCAAAGCACCGCTGAACAGGGCAAAGACCGCCATGGCAAAGCACTGCTGAACAGGGCAATGCACCGGGTAGGAATGAATGGACCGACACATCAGGCATCCTTATCCCATGTGCAGCTGGGACAGTGAGAGGACACAACCTTTCACGGGGAGACTCATCCAGTCTGGGCACCAGTCCCCCCCAGTACCAGTAGAGACCTGCATCAACTTGAGAGACTGTGGCTTTGCACTCCCCAGGATGGCACAGTGGGCAACCCACCCACTGTAGAGACTTGAGAGACTGTGGCTTTGCACTCCCCAGGATGGCATAAATGGGCATGGAGCCCCGTCGTGGATCTGGCTTTGCAGTCATCCGGCTGAGGTGCCCCCCCTTGCCTTCCCCCTAAGGTGCCTGTAGTATTTCTATCTGATGCCCCGGCAGTGTTCTCTCCGATTGTGGTCAGGTATCGTTTGTGGGCCTCGCACATGCATTTTTGGACTGTTGGTGCACGGACATTGTTATGTACATATCTGCACTACTTCTCGTATTGTATATAATTATGACTGATTTTCAAATATATATCTGTATATTTTTGTATGACATGTATATTGGCACATTACATTGTTTGACCGATTTTCGCTTTGTATATTCATTCTTCCGGGGGGATTGTGGGTTGTTACTGTGATTTTTTGTGAATGCATTGGTGTGTATGTTGTAATATGCGAGGGTGGGGGTGGGGGTGTTTGGTGTGTGTCCCCCTAACTTTTGCCTCCCCCATGTCGTAGGTGCAGTACTCACCGTTGTCTGCGGCGCCTACATAGCTGTTGGTCGTAGAGGAGCAGAAACACAAGGGCAGGGAGTACTTGGAGTTCCGGCTCCATGGATTCCTCGTGGGATATGTTCAGGTGAGCGTTTTCCCATAGCAAAAGCTGTTTCCGCCGTGTTTTTATCCACGGTGAATCCGCCCCGGAAAAGGTGGCGGATTGGCAGGTTGTAATACAGTACTGTGGGCGGTACATTGTCTTCCACCTGTCTGTTGGCGGTGACCGCCGCGCTGCTTGTCTGTACCGCCGTGGCGGGCGAAGTGTTAAAGTGGCTGTCTTTGTTGGCGGTTTCCGCCAGGGTCATGATTCCCTTTTTTTGTCTGCCGGCCTGTTTGCGGTAGTTCCGCTGCTTTAACACTGTCCGCCAGGGTTGTAATGACCCCCATAATCACATTGACTTTCAATAGACTTTGTTTGGAACTATCTATATTCTTAAATAATCCTATACTCTAAACATTGAATAAACACTCTGCTGGATTTAGGGTTCAAAGATACTCTGAACATGAAATAACACTCTGTTGAGTCTAGGGTTCAATGATACTCTGAACATGAAATAACACTCTGTCGAATCTAGGGTTCAATGATACTCTGAACATGAAATAACACTCTGTCGAATCTAGGGTTCAATGAACATGAAATAACACTCTGTTGAGTCTAGGGTTCAATGGCACCCTGAACATGAAATAACACTCTGTTGAGTCTTGGGTTCAACGATACTCTGAACATGAAATAACACTCTATTGAGTCTGGGGTTCAATGATACTCTGAACATGGAATAACACTCTGTTGAATCTAGGGTTCAATGATACTCTGAACATGAAATAACACTCTGTTGAGTCTAGGGTTCAATGATACTCTGAACATGAAATAACACTCTGTTGAGTCTGGGGTTCAATGATACTCTGAACATGGAATAACACTCTGTTGAATCTAGGGTTCAATAATACTCTGAACATGAAATAACACTCTGAGTCCTCCTGGACTCCACCGCACCGGACGTCGCCTTCATCACTGAGACCTGGATGAACGCCTCCTCGGCCCCCGACATCGCCATAGCCATTCCCGACGGCTACAAGATCACCAGGAGAGGCCGCACCAACCAAGTCGGTGGAGGAATCGCCATCGTTTTCAAGGACTCCATCAACATCACCACCTCCACCGAAGACACCCCCCTCGCCGCCGAACACATGCACTTCCAGATCCACACCGACCCCAGGACCACCCTCAGAGGAACTCTCATCTACAGACCCCATGGACCACGCGCCCTCTTCAGCGAATCCATCGCAGACTTCATCTCCCCGCACGCCCTTGCCTCGCCGGACTACATCCTCCTCGGTGACCTCAACTTCCACCTGGAGCAGAACAACGACCCCAACACCATCACCCTGCTCGACAACCTCGACAACCTCGGTCTCTAGCAACTGGTGAACACCCCCACCCACATCGCCGGACACACGCTCGAACCCATCTTCTCCGCCAGCAACCACGTATCCTTCAGCCACTCCTTCTTAATACACTGGACTGACCACAGATGTGTCCACTTCACCTTCAGACGCAAGACTCTCCACCTCCGCACACAACCCATCCCACGCAGACATTGGAACAAAATCCCCACGGAACAGCTTCGCTCCACTCTCAGCGACAACCAACCCAACTTCTCCACCGACCCCAACGACGCAGCCCTCAGCCTCACTCATTGGATCACCAACTGCGCGGATAACCTCGCACCTCTCAGATGCCTCCCAAGACAGACCAGCACCAGGAAACCTCAATGGTTCACAGACACCCTCAAGGAATCCAAAAAAAACTGCCGTACCCTTGAGAAAGCCTGGCGCAAAGACCACACCGCAGAAAACATGTCTGCACTCAAAAACACTGCCCACGAACACCATCAGCTGATCCGCGCCACCAAAAGAACTTCCTTCACAGACAGACTGGACAAGAACACTCACAACAGCAAAGAACTCTTCAACATCATCAAAGAGCTCTCCAATCCTAACGCCAACTCCAAATCCATCACGCCCTCACAAGACCTCTGCAACTCCCTCGCTACCTTCTTCCATCGTAAGATCACCGACCTACACGACCGCTTCGGACACCAGACCCAGCCAACCACCACAGAACCTACTACCCCAGCCATCACCCTCAACGCCTGGACTCACATCAGCGCGGAGGAGACCAAAGCTACCATGAACTCCATCCACTCCGGTGCCCCCTCGGACCCCTGCCCACACTTCATCTTCAACAAAGCCGACGACATCATCGCCCCGCATCTCCAGACCATCATCAACAGCTCGTTTGTTTCCGCCGCCTTCCCCGAGAGCTAGAAACACGCAGAAGTCAACGCCCTCCTGAAGAAACCTACGGCGGACCGCAGCGACCTGAAGGACTTCCGCCCCATCTCGCTCCTCCCCTTCCCTGCCAAAGTCATAGAGAAGACCGTCAACAAGCAACTGACCAATTTCCTTGAAGACAACCACCTACTCGACCCCTCTCAGTCCGGATTCCTAGCCAATCACAGCTCAGAAACCGCTCTCATCTCAGTCACAGACGACATCAGAACTCTGATGGACAACGGAGAAACAGTCACCCTCATCCTCCTCGACCTCTCGGCTGCCTTCGACACCGACTGCCACCGAACCCTAACATCCCGGCTGCGCTCCACCAGTATCCAAGGACTGGCCCTGGACTGGATCATCTCTTTCCTCTCTAACAGCTCCCAAAGAGTCTACCTCCCTCCGTTCCGCTCAGACCCCACCGAGATCATCTGCGGCATCCCACAAGGCTCCTCACTCAGCCCGACTCTCTTCAATGTCTACATGAGCCCCCTCGCCGACATCGTACGCAAACACAACATCAACATCACCTCCTACGCCGACGACACTCAGCTGATACCTTCCCTCACCAAGATCCCACTGGCGCCAAGACCAACCTGCAAGATGGAATGAAAGACGTTGCAGAATGGATGAAACTCAGTCGTCTGAAACTGAACTCAGAAAAAACTGAAGTCCTCATCCTCGGAAACACCCCGTCCGCCTGGGACGACTCTTGGTGGCCCACGGCCCTAGGCACCGCACCAACCCCCTCAGACCACGCACGCAACCTCGGATTCATCCTGGACCCACTTCTCACCATGACTAAACAAGTCAACGCCGTATCATCTTCCTGCTTCCTCACTCTCCGCATGCTCCGAAAGATCTTCCGCTGGATCCCTGCCGACACCAGAAAAACTGTGACCCACGCCCTCGTCACAAGCCGCCTGGACTACGGAAACACCCTATACGCAGGAACCACCGCTAAACTCCAGAAACGTCTGCAGCGAATACAAAATGCCTCCCCCCGCCCTCGACATACCCCGCAACAGCCACATCTCCGCCCACCTGAGACACCTGCACTGGCTTCCCGTCAGCAAAAGGATCACCTTCTGGCTCCTCACCCACGCACACAAAGCCCTCCACAACAAGGGACCAGAATACCTCAACCGTCGCCTCAGTTTCTACACGCCCACCCGTCAACTTCGCTCCGCCAACCTCGCACTCGCCGCCGTCCCTCGCATCCGCCACACCACGGCAGGTGGGAAATCCTTCTCCTACCTGGCGGCCAAGACATGGAACTCCCTCCCCGCCAACCTCAGGACCACCCAGGACCACCCTGCATTCTGGAGGCAGCTCAAAACCTGGCTCTTCGAGCAGCAGTAACCCCCTTCCCCTAGCGCCTTGAGACCCTCACGGGTGAGTAGCGCGCTTTATAAATGTTTTTGATTTGATTCAATGATACTCTGAACATGAAATAACACTCTGTTGAGTCTGGGGTTCAATGATACTCTGAACATGGACTAACACTTAGACTGAAGAAACATGAATGGCCTAGAACTAGACTCTAATTAGGACTCAAGAAATCTAGATACCTGGAAAAAATCAAGAATGGGTTAATTCAATGTTTCATATGAGCTTTTCATGAAATATCACATACAGTCTAGAAATGCAAGAACCTTCTAGAATAATGTTTCAGAACAAACATTGCATTTTTAACATGAGGACAATATACAATCTGAAAACATTCCCTGGAAAACAATAGGAATTGTACTAGGGACTTAATATGCACAAAGAATGTCACAATTTGAATTTAGCATCTTCACAGAAAATCCAAAGGCCCAGGATAAATGTGTGCACTTCAACAAACATTACACATCAAAGTTTTAATTGCCATGAAATGATCGCGCACACTGTTGCCTATCTGAACATCAGGTTTTACATGCTGGAAATGAATCATGCACACTGTCGATTTTAACAAGAATATGCAAATGCCATGAAATGATCGCACAAGCCGTTGCCGATCTGAACACCAGGTTTTACATGCGGTAAATGAATCACGCACACTGCCGATTCTAACAAGAATATGTAAATGCCATGAAATGATCGCGCAAGCAGTTGCCGATCTGAACACCAAGTTTTACATGCGGGAAATGAATCGCGCACACTGCCGATTCTAACAAGAATATGTAAATGCCATGAAATGATTGCGCAAGCCGTTGCCGTTCTGAACACCAGGTTTTACAGGCGGTAAATGAATCGCGTACACTGCCGATTCGAACAAGAATATGCAAATGCCGTGAAATGATCGCGCAAGCTGTTGTCGATCTGAACACCAAGATTTACATTAGAACAATGATTCGCGTACTTTGAAAGTTTCACGAGTAGGCCCAAAACTCAAGAGTCTTTTAGAACGGGGTCGGGGCCCAGCCTGACCTCCGCCTTACCACCGTGCTCAAGGATCACCAAGATAATGCGTGGCAGGCCTGGAACGTCAAGGTAGTCCTCCGGAACAGGAGCTCAGGAAATTGCTGCTGCTCTGCACCAGGACCTCTGAATAATGAGCACGTGGAGCTGGGCTGGCTCCCTTATATAGAGTCTGGCCTAGCCCACACACCACACCCAGTCATGCTGCAGGGAAAGCTTCTAGAAGGTCCTAGAAAGGGACCACACCCTGATACACTCTGTAAGCCTGCAGCAATACCTTGCAAATGAACATTATTTGCAAACATCATTAATAGTGGTTTCAAGATAAAACTCTGCAATGCAAAAGTTTAACAAACTGCATATAAACATAATGCATGAATTATGCTCTTGCATAAAGACTGGGTTTTTGCATTTTAGTCTCCCGTAGAGGGCGCACTGTCCTGATGTTGACAGCAACCTGCTCTTCTGGGAGTAGAGTTGCTGGTGGTGGGAGGCTATAAGAATAAAAGTAATCTCAGTTTTAAATATTTAGGCTAGTTTGCATCATGTTAAATATTTTATGTGATATTTTATGGTCCTAAAGAGGAAGATTGATGGGCTTAAAAACACTTTTTGTAGCAGCAAATTCAACAGAGCTGGATACCTGAGAATACACATATTCATTGAAATTAACTGGTCAGTGCTGTAAGGTGAGACGCATCAGTATCTCCATCAGGTGCAGCAGTGAAATGTTTGATTGCAGACTTAACTTGGCTGTGTTTGCAACTAGGTGCCTGGTTTAGAGTTAAGTGGATGGGTTACTCTGTCACAAACGTGACAGATATCATATGCGCTGTATTACAAGTGCCACTGGAAATAATCAAGATCACTGGATTTATGCAATTGTGCAGCAGCTGCGTATTTCACACAATTGTAGATTTGGTCACCTTTCTGTTGCATATTGCTAAATTAGACCCTTCAAGATATTTTGCCATGAATTAGCAAATTTTGCGGCACCAAAATGGAAATGTTATGCCATAAATATAGAAAGTTTGTGGCATTTTCGCAGCACTTTATTTTGCCATTCTTTCAGCACCAAAAATATCTTATTTTTGTAAGGTATATCGGAACATGAAAGTTTACACCAAGACATTGTTAAAAGTATTTATGCTGCCAGGTCTCTTTGTATTATGTATCATGTAGTATTTATGTTCACACCACTTTCTCCTTGGGCACTGTGCCGTCATAACTTATGGCTTTGTATACACTTTGTGGAGAATACAATTGTAATGTTTTCCATTCAAAAAGCCTATGTGTATTTTTTAAATTTACAATGTTGAAAATAGAGACCAGGTTCCCGATCAGGAACTACGCTCAAACCTGAGATGGACAAATATCTACTCTTGGCTTGTGTAGGATACAGAGCTGTGCAGGATTAAAAAGGTGTACTTTTTTTAAGAATCCAGTGCCTGGTTGGGCTTACCCATTGTACTTGCCCACCTTTTTGAGGGCATTTTCAAACGGTTCATTAAGCTGGGCTTTTATTCAGTTTTTCTGTACCAGAGTCAATTTAGCCCCTACAGTAGTTTCTAGAAATGGTCACAGTGTTTCCAGAGTGAGGACTGAAATGTTTACGAGATCTGATTGAGTCTTCTAGTTGCAAATTCCGTACCTTAGAATTTCCACCAGACATCAATCTGGATCCAGAGATTTTTCTCAAGCAGTACCCCTACGTGCCGTCAGGTGGCGTTGGTCAGCTAAGGTTCCGTCATCAGTGGTCAACGTTCTGGATATGATATCGCCGGACTTGTATAGGTGCCACCCCGGAGCGCTGACGTCAGTTATTTTCTTTCTGCACCAGCCAGCCTGGATCCAAAGAAGAGCTACCTCAGTCACTTTTTTACTGGTCTTTTTTGACTTTTTGTCAAGGATGTTTGAGTGTTGACAGTCCTGGGGTGTCGAGATGTTGTCACGTAAGCCTGGGTTCAAGCCCTTCGGATTCTGTCATTGGGCCATATCCGTGACAGATCCGCACTTCGTGTGCTTGTGGTGCCTGGAACACGACCAGGAGGGAGCGTGCTACTCAATGGTGGTGAGAAGAACGACCGAGGTCCTGGGCCTCGAGCTACCTTCAGTGGCAATCAGGACTAAACTCCTGACGGAGGCACTTCAGCCTGGGGCTTCCACCTCTGAACCCCTTTTGCCCTCACTGATGTACTGCTGAGGAACTGGTCCAAGCCTAGCACAGGGGCTCCTGTGAATAGGACAATTGCTGCCGCCCCAGATGGGAATCCAAGAGGCTGGATCAGCTTGGGAAGGAGATGTTTTCTTCCTCCAGCCTGGCATTGCGATCCGTGAACACTGCATGTATTTTGAGCCATTACACCCATACTTTATGGGATAGGATTGCACAGGTGCTGCCACAGGTCCCAGAGGAGGCCTAGGCTATTCTCTCCCAAGCTGTTACTGATGGAAGAGATGCAGCAAAGTTCACAATACAGTGTGGGCTGGATACGCAGACTCACTAGGCAGATCAGGTACATCGACAGCGGTCTTGAGGTGCCACAACTGGTTAAGGACGTCTGGCTTTTTGGGAGTATCCAATCCACCCTTATGGACATGCCTTTTGATGGCACCTGTCTCTTCAAAGACAAAGCAGACTCGGCGATCGAGCACTTTAAAGAGTTGTGGGCAACGGATTGGTCATTGGGCCTCGCAGCTGGCCCTAGCCCCCTCAGTCTGCATTTGGCCCTTATTGTGGCTATGGAAGTGGTGCCCAACCATGTCTGTTCCCCTCCAGCCACTGTGTGTTGCATGCTGCTCAGCCTCTGTGTGGCCGGGGACATGGGACCCAACGTTCTCGTTCATCAGGGAGCCAGCAGTCTAGCCTGTCCAATGCCCCCACCCACTCCCCGCGCAGCAGCCTCCAAACCTTAGTCTGATGCTTCCCCACTAGAGACCAGCCAGAGGCAGGATTTGCCATCACCTGCCCCGCTGGCAGTCTATCATGCCACACAGGTGGGTTTTGCAAATAGTCTGACGGGCCTACTCCCTCCCCTTCGAGACTACCCAGCCATAGAGAGTTTCCCTGTGCCAGAAGTAGGTCGTGGCTGTTATCCCCGCTACTGTCTGCTGCTCAAAAAGGAGAAGGGTCTCTACCCTATCGTAGACCTTCGGTCCCTCAATCTTTTCCTCAGGAAGGAGAAGTTCAAAATGCTCACTCTGGCTCAGGTTCTATCTGCCCGGACCCAGGAGACTGGATGGTAGCGTTGGTCTTGCAGGATGCCTAGTTACATATTCCCATACTGACTGCCCATAGACACTATTTGCAGTTCACAGGAGGCCACAAGCATATTCAGTCTACTATGCTCCCCTTTGGCTTCACCAGCGCCCTCTGGTGTTCACCAAGGTGATGCTTGTGGTCGCAGCTCAACTACGCAGGTCAGGGGTTTCTGTCTTCCCCTACCTCGACGACTAGTTGTTGAAGGCGGGCTCACCCCAGGCTGTCGTCTCCCAACTCCAGACTACAGCAGACCTCCTGCATTCGCTGGGGTTACTATAAACGTGCCGTAGTCACACCAGACTCCCTCTCAGATGCTCCCCTTCATCAGAGCTGTTCTGCACACTGTGCAGCTTTGGGCTTATCCTCCAGAGCGGCAAGTCCAGGATGTTCAGGCTATGATACCGATGTTTCAGCCTCTATCCTGGATTTTGGTGAGAATGACTGAGGCTGCTGGGCCTCATGGACTCCTGCATCCTGCTGGTGACTCATGCCAGATGGCATATGCGGGCTCTGGTGTGGGACCTGAAATTCCAGTGGGCACAGCATCATGGGAATCTCTCTGACTTGCTCTAGATCTCGATGGGAACTATGCAAGATCTCCAGGGGTGGTTCTTGAACCAGATACGACAATAGTGACAGATGCATTATTCCTGTGAAGGGGCGGCCAGATGGGAGAGGCAGAGATCAGAGGCATCTGATCTCCGGCAGAGTCCGGGCTCCACATCAATCTTTTTGAGCTCAGGGTGATCAGACTGACATTGAAAGCATTCCTTTCCCTCTCACAAAGGGAAAGTAGTGCAGGTGATCATGGACAACACCACCGCCATTTGGTACTGAAACAGGCAAGGTGAGTGGGGTTGTAGACCCTTTGTAAGGAGGCTCTGTGCCTCTGGACATGGCTGGAACATCAGGGCATTTCCCTGGTGGTTCAACACCTGGCAGGCTCTCTGAACGCCATAGTGGACCAACTCATCCGACAATGCCAGGTCGATTGTGAATGGCATCTCCATCCGGAGGTGGCTCAAGGTCTCCTTCAGCAGTGGGGAGAGCCTTGGTTAGATCTTTTCACCTCTGCAGAGAACGCACAATGTCACAGGTTGGAGTTTCCAGTGTTGGAGTTTCCAAGGCGGCAATCGCTCAGTGACGCTTTTTGTCTTGAGTGGAGCTTAGGCCTCCTGAACACCCACCCACCCATACCACCTGCCCAGATTTCTCAAGAAGATCAAGAACGACTGGGCCCTAGAATTCCTTGTGGCTCCAGATTGGGCACTAGGAGCCCACTATCCCAAGCTGTTGATCATGTCCGTTGATCCTCCCATCAGACTGCCCCTTAGGGAGGATCTACTCTCACAGTCACAACAACTCACAGTAACAGGGGAGGGTTCTCCAACTGAACCTGTCCAGTCCTCACCTTCTGGCAAGGCGATTGAGCAGCAGCAGTTGACAGCTTTTGACCTTCCACCCGAAGTCTGTAATGTTATCTTGGCAGCCAGGCGTCCCTCCACCAAAATGGTATATGCCTGTTGATGGAACAAATTTGTGGCATGGTGCACAGACAAGTCTGTTGACCCCCTCTCTGCCCCTCTTTCCGAAGTCTTCTTCTTTATACTTTCTTTGGCCCAGCAGGGCTCTGCTCTGGGCACCCTCAAAGGTTATTTGGCTGCTATCTTTGCATTTCTGAGAATACCTGACCAACCCTCTTTGTCCCCTATAGTTAGAAAGGTTCCTTAAGGGTCTTACCCACATGCTTCCTCCATTACCATTCATCATGCCCCAATGGGACTTGAATTTGGTTCTGACATTTCTCATGTGTCCTCCTTTGGAGCCTCTTTACAACTGTCCTCTCAGTGTCCTAACATTATAAGCAGCCTTCCTTGTGGCCATTACATCTGCCCGCATTGTGAGTGAGCTGCAGGTATTGTCATCTAGGATATCCTACATTTCCATCTATCTTTACAAAGTGGTGCTTTGCATCAGGGCTTCCTTTTTGCCAAAATTGATCATGCCCTTTCATGTAAGCCAAACCATCACCTTGCCTACTTTTTAAGCACCCCCCCATCCATCTAAGGAAGAGGAGAGAATCCACTGCGTGGACTCGAAAGGCACGTTGGCGTTCTACCTTGATCATATCAAACAGTTCCGGGTTGATGATCAACTCTTTGTTGGGTATGTGGGTGCGAAGAAAGGTCGGGCAGTGCAGCAGAGTGTAGATGGGTCATTCTCTGCATTAAAATGTGCTATCCATTGGCTAAAATGCAATCCTGCAAGGGTTTGCACGTTCACTGTACCAGAGCAACAGCTGCAACCACTGTGTTAGCATGTGGAGTTCCAGTCCCGGGCATTAGTCAGGCTGCACCGTGGGCTTCCTTGCACACATTCACCAAACACTACTGCCTGGACAGTCAGGTCCGAAGGGATGGGTACTTTTCCCGTTCGGTCCCACAGGGCTTCCTAGTATGATCTTGGTACGCAGACCCTCCTAAGGAGAAGGTATTGCTTGGGTATCTATTCTAAGATAAGGAATATGCAACTAGAAGTCTCTATCAGATGAACAAGTTACGTACCTTCAGTAACGTATTGTCTGATAGATACATATTCTAGTTGCAGATTCATTACCAACCCACCCATCTGCACGCTCTACGAACTGTGTTCTAGGGCCTAGTACTTGCCTTTCAGGGTCCTAGTTTTGACACACCAGTGGTCAATGTTCTTCATGGCTCCGCGCTTCTGGCATGGAAAGTCCTGAAAAGAAACTGATGTGAGCACTCTGGGGTAGAGCCTATATAGGTCCAGTGACGTCATATTTGGCGCAAACAACCCCGAGGATGAACACAGAGCCGGCCAACACCACAGGACGGGGCAGAGGTACTGCTCAAGAAAAATCTCCGGATCCAGACTGACACCTGGGGACAATTCTGAGGTAAGGAATCTGCAACTAGAATAGGTCTCTACCAGATAAGGCGTAACAGAAGGAAAATAACTTGTTTGTTCATGTGGAGGTTCTTTAGATAATCATGCACCTTCATTGACACTGGTGTCTGACTCTGGAATAAGCCCATCAGTCTTACATGTTTGGACATTTTTCTGCCACAATGTCCAATTGAACATTAATATAGTTTTGGTTGTCACTGTTCAGAATCCTCTGTATATTTTCGAGGGCATCTGGGAGAGACTTGCTAAGTTGCATATCAGAATCAACAAACCTAGCATAGACATCAAAGTGCTTGTAGTGGTACCGGACAGCAGCAAACCAAGAATTCTAGTGAGTACTGCAAGGGTCAGGTGCCATTTGTGGTTTCATGCCGTGGTTCTCAGAAGATGTTGCAGGTACCTTCGCTTTCTGCTACCAGCCATATAGAAGATTTGCAAGAAGTACAGCAGGAAAGAAGCTCCACAAAAGACTTCTGGAGTGACTCCCCAACAAAATTCATGATGTGTGCCAAGCAGGTGATATAGTTTGAGTCTGTATATAGATTTCTCAACAGTGTTGTATGCCTTGAGCATGTATGCTGCATTGTCTGTATTAAAAGAAATAACCTTCTGAAAGGCTATGTTTTAATCCGTGTGCATTCTCACAACTGATTGCGCTACAATCCCATGGTTGCACTGTGAAAGGAACACTGTGTCTGCTAGGTGGGTATGGAATTGATGGCTACCCTGTAAAGAGACCACTACAAATAAAATATTCAACACATATTGTGCTTCAGCATCAGGTTTTTCATCAGATAGAACACTGATCTTCCGATCTTGCAATTGATTGTTCAGATCATCCTTATCTCCACATTTCTCTCTGGGAGATACCATTCTTGAAGCTGATGACTTTCAGGTATTGCACCACCATTCCGTACTTGCTCGTGGAGAAACTTGCACAACATAGGGGGGGTCAGTTTTGCTCAGTGGAATGTTCAGTTCCATGCCGACATTGACCCACTCACTTCTTACTGGCAGCTGTACACTTTTTGAGAAGTGAGTTCACAGTCATCTGATGGGTACGTTTCATTGAAGAGTGAGGGTCTGAAGCGTCTGTGCAGCGTTTCAAGTGTTTTTGGGATTGAACGTGCATATTCACTGTGTGATTTCGGACATGGTCCACTGTCACATTACACACAGAGCAAAACAGCACTCCACTGTCAGCATGCATCACATCATTGTACACTCTGGCCCGATCTGCTGCTGTTATTTGGGTAGCCAGATGTGACCAATTCTTTACAGCCTTCACAGGTTGCATAAACTTCTCCATTCTGCTTTTGGTGCAGCAACATGTTGCTCCCAAGAAAGCCCAAAGATCTTGCAGTGAAGTGACACACTTGTTAAAGCCATCTTGGCAAGTTTCATTCATCATTTGGGGGTGTGGTGCAGTCATGTGACTCATCTGCAAATTCTTTGATGTTATTTCATGAAAGGCAACACAATTTTTAACCAGAAAGTTGGGAACATTTAGGGAAACAGTGATTTCATAATGCACTAACTTCTGTTTTGAAGCACTTGCAAACAAAGAAAAAATAAAGGAAAACTCATTTGAAACAAAAAAACAGTGCAAAACAACAGTCCCCAAACGAAGTTGAGCAAACGCAGTGTAAAAACATGGTCAGTTACAAATAAAGAAAAACTTGAAACCTTTTGAAGCGAAGTTGCATACATGGAGTTTAAATACATACAGGAAGGCAGAAGTCCTTTACAGTGAGATGGCACACTTGTTTGGTCCCTGTAGCAAGTTTGAGTCATCGGTGGGGGATGTGGTGCAGTCACTAGACTGGCCACCAAATATATTTAGACCCATATTTATACTTTTTTAGCGCCGCATTTGCATCGTTTTTCGACACAAAATCTGCGCAAACTTACAAAATGCAATTTTATTTTATAAGTTTGTGCTGCTTATGCGTTAAAAAGCTGCGCAAATGCAGCGGTAAAAAAGTATAAATCTGAGCCTTAGTGTTGTTTCATACACTCCAAAGGAAAAAAGGCGACACAATTGTTGAAGAAAACTATCAGACAACTTAGGGAAACAGCAACTTCCAAATGCACCAAACTCTGTTTTAAAGCACTTGCAATCAAAGCAAAAAAATGAAAATCCCTTGAAACAAAACCGCAATGGAAAACAAAAGTCCTCGAGTGGAGTTGAGCAAATGCAGTGTTAAAACTGCACGGTTAGTTTCAAAGAAAGGAAAAGTTGAAACCTTTTGAAACAAAGTTCCATACATGGAGTTTAAATACATACTGAAGGCAGAAGTCCCTTAGAGTGAGATGGTGCACTTGTTGGCTCCCTCTAGGCAAGTTTGAGTTGTCTGTGGAAGACGGTATGAAGGGGGAGGCGATTGGGGGAACATAAAAAATGTATGGCAAAGTTATTTAAAAAAGCAATCAAGTCTGCACTAAAATACCTGCAAAGAAAAAAATGACAAAGGCAACTGAAAGGGAACGACAATGGAAAACTTTACATTTTTCTCAAATGAGGTTGCATGAATGCTGAGAAAGGACTAAAAAAGGGCAGTATGAGCCACCTGCAAAGGAAAGGAAACCTATCATCTTTTTAAACAATTTCTACAAGTAGAGTTTAAATATAGTAGTACATAAGGCCTTTGCAGTCGGTGGTGGGGGGGGAGATAAAATCAGGCAACAATGCTGAAGGGGCAGGTGCATTGAGGTACAGTACCCAACAAGATAAGGGAAAAGGCAGAGTAGGTATGTATGGAAAATCCAAAAGCTGCTCTAAACCACCCCACTTAAAAAATAATTCCATCTGGAAGTCCTTTTGGCCAAATGTTACAAATCATGTTCACTTTAAAACCCTAAAGAATGTAATAATTTGTTTAAAAAACACACAATTAAATACGAACTATACTGCAAAACCACAAGTTGATGTTGGACCACTCCTGTGAAAAGGGGCTCATCTCCACTCTTGCAAGGATTGTCTAGGATAGATAGGATACACAATGCAAACTGTGTAGGTGTACCCACGTTCCTCCCACAAATTGAAAGTCGGACTTCAAAAATATGGAGCCAGCCCTTAAGGTTTTGCATTTTCAGAATATACACTATCTCCCCAGAAGAGCACAGAACCCCACACTAACCTGAGCTGTGCAGCGGCAAGCATATATTTTAGTTACCAGACAGCCCAACAGCTCTAGAACCAGCAGACTCTTCCCTTTGAGACTCTACAAAAAAAACACAAAGTTAGAACAGACTAGTCCTCTTCCATGACACCCTACCCCAGAACCCTGGCATCTACCCCAACGTTCTACCCTAAAAAAACACAGACCCTTCCCCAAAACACTGCTGCCATCCCTTCCCATCAAAACACTGTCCCTTTCGTCTTGCCCTCATAAAACGTCTGCCCTACTTTGCCACCTATCCCTGAAACACTACCCCACTGTCTGCTTCTGCCAAAACGCTGTCCTCTTCCCTGCCACCACCACCCCAAAAAACGTGACTCCTACCCTACCACTGTTTCTACCGTCAAACACCAGCCTCTACCCCACCACTGTATTCTGAAAAAACTGGACTCCACACCATTAAAACAGCACTTGGGCAGAAGGCCCTTAAATTAAAATACTGACCCCCTGGGCCAGCCGCATGCTCCTAGGCAGCAGGCCTATGCATTCATTATATTGGACCCAAGGGCCCACCGGGTGCCCCTGGGGCAGTGAGCTCCTTTAATAAAATATGGACCCTGGGCCTCCCATGTGCCTGAAGACGACAGGCCGATGCAATGATTTTTGCCCATAGACCGAAATTTTTATAAAAAATATTTAACCTCCCCTGGGCCCGCTGTGTGCCCTGTGGTCTGAACTTTGATAACATAATTGGCCTCCTGGACCCCTCGTGTGCCGTGTGAGCAGCAAAATTTAATAAAAATATTTTCCGCGCTGAGCCAACCTCGTGGGTGGCAGGCCCTAGATTTAATAAAATGAATTGGCTCTCAGGCACCCCACGTCCCATGTGGGTGACAGGCCCTACATTTCATAAAATGAATTACCTTGCCAAATTGCCACCTGCCTTGTAGGCCATAATTTAATTTTAGAAATTGCCTCCTGTAGCCTTCCGCATGTGCCTTGGTCAGCAGGCACAGAACTTGCTAAAAAAAAATTCCTCCGGGCCCGCTGTGTGCCCTGTGGGCAGCGGAACCTAAATTTAATTTTTAAAAATTGCCCCACGGGCATGCCACATGCCCTGTGGCTAGGCCTACTAAATGTAATAGAATAAATTGCCCTATGTGCCCTCTCCATGCCCCATGGACAGCAGGACCTAGATTTAATACAATTCATTGCCCCAGGTCCACCATGTGCCCTGTGGTGGCGGGCCCTAAATTTAATTAAAAAAATTGCCCGCCCCTTGGGTGCAAAATTTAATAAAACAATCTTTGCTCTCTTGAAATCTCCTTGTGGGCATCAGGCTCTAGGTGTAATCAAATTAATTGCCCTCAGGCCCGCTGCTTGCCCCCCGGGCAGTAGGCTCTAGATTTAATAAAATGAATTGCCCATTGGGGCTCGCCGCATGCCCTGTGGGCGATGGGCCTGAAATGTAATGCTAAAAATTGCCCCCTCGTCCTGCAGTGTGCCCAAGGAGCAGCAGACCCTAGGTTTAATAACATGTATTGGTCCCTAGGCTTGCCACGTGCCCCATGGGTGGTAGGCTCACAATTTAATACAAATAGTGGAACCCTCTGGGCCCGCCGCATGCCCCATGGGCAACAGGCATGAAATTTAATTTCAACAATTTGCCCCCATAGGCCCACCACATGCCCTGTGGCAACTGACCTAAATTTAATAAATAAATATGACTCTGCCTTCGGCCCACCATGTGTCCTGTGAGTGGCGGGCCCTGGATTTAATAAAACCAATAGCATAGGCCCTTGGTCCCCTGCATGCCCCATCTGCGGTAGGCCCGTTCTTTCCTTTTTTGGCATCCCATTCTGGCCTCACACTTGGCCTTGACCTGTTCAATTTCTATGTTCCCTGGGTGAGGGAAAGGAAGCACAGTGCTGCAGGAATCTGGGATACCGGGATTACCTACTTGAGTTTTTTCGGTGTTCCATTCTCCGACGTGCAGTCTTCTCTCCTCTGGGGCTGCAGGAACCGGAAGTTTCTCTTGTCCGGTCCGGCGGCAGCAGCAGGTGGCAGTGAGAGGTGCAGCCCTCCAAATGAAGAATGGGAACCTACAGGCAGGTGAGGATTTTTTGCAAATCTTGAAATCCTGGAAGGTCTGATTTGACCGTTAAACTGGTACTAATGAGGTCAACCAATGCATAGACAATGTAAAAGTGGCAAAATAATGAAGTGATGCTATCACAAAATGTGCGGCATTATGCCGCATAATTTGCCTTTTCTTGCTGCATAATTTACTTAACCCTGCCACCTCATTTGTTCCTTCCCTGACACATAATTTCAGTGGCCTTGGATATGATGGACTTGTAAAATGGCAGACAGGATCTCCGTCACATTTATGAGGATGTTCTGTCCCCAAACTCAAAATCAGGCCCATAGTCGCTAAACTTAATATTTATATACTCCAGAGCTGAGAGCTTGAAGTGATTTGGTGTGTACAATGTAAATCCATTAGGAGGCAATGTTATCCCAAATTAAGAGACAGGGCAGTGAGGCAAAAAGTCCATGGTGAAATCTAAATGTTTCCCAGGACAGAATTCCGTGATGTGGAACCTGCTGCCACAAGCACTGCCAGTTAGCGCTGTGATCCCTCTGCCCTTGGTAGGCAATTGAAGATCTTGGGGCTGCCTCAAGCGTGCCTCCTCCATAAGTGCCATTAGACTCCTAGCAGTTTGTGTTGTTTTTCCTAGAGGTAGGAGCTATAAAGCAAGAACATCCGTTTTGTGCTTCAGAAATCTAAAATTGTCATCTAAAATGACATAATTAATCAATTCGTAAACACACTACACATCGATTTTCAGACCCTATCCAAAAAGTAATTGAATCTGCGCTCAAAATCTTTAAAGGTATCTAATCTCAAATTAGAAATAAAAGAAACCGTAGGCGTATTAGTTCGCTTAATAGCAAGACTTATTGCCTATTTCGTTTACCTCACCCTCCATTCTTCTTTTTTCTAGACTACAGACTGAGACACTGGCCTCTTGCAGGAGGGGCAGCTAACCAAGGAAGTTGCTGGTCTTAAGATAGTCAACATAGGATAGACGATAGTGAGTTATTGAGAGAATTAAGCAGTCCAGTTCCTCACTCCTGCCCTGCTACTCCTCTGTGCTGCCATCTTCCATCCACGTCCCTTTTTCAGTTTTTGTTTGTGATAATCGACGAAGTGCTACCCATTAAGTGAAGAACCCTATAGCTGCATTGGCAATCCTGTTTCAGTGAGCCCATAGCAGCCAAGTTTGAAGTCTACTTATGTGTGATATTTCAGGCCTTATTTGTGACACTGAGGCCCTCATTACAACCCGGGTGGTCAGTGTTAAAGCGGCGGTAATACCACCAACAGGCCGGCGGAAAAAAAATGGGATCACGACAGAAACCGCCAACACACACAGCCACTTTAACACTCCGACCGCCACAGCGGTAGCAACAAACACCATGGCGGTAACCGCCAACAGACAGGCGGAAGTCAATGTACCGCCCACCCCATCACAACCCGCCCATCCGCCAGCTTTTCCAGGGCGGTACCAACGTCATCAAAAGCATGGGGGAAACAGTACCCAGAAGGGGAACCACTCACCTCTCAACACTCAACCAAGAACCAGGACTCCATGGAGCCCGAGCAGCAGGTCCTCCCCATGCTGGTCTACCTCCTCATCTACCAGGAGTAGGAATGGGAGCGGCGACGACCACGGTGAGTACTGCACCTAGTACACGGGGGGAGGAAAAAGAGAGTGACACACAAACGCAATACGCAACCCCCCACCCTCACCCACAACACCATAACCAAACACATGCATCAACATTACATTTACACCCCATAACCCCCTGGAAGAACGCAAGGACAAAAGGAATAGAGTCACATCAGTGATATTTTAGAAATTAGTCAGATATAGGTAATAATTTTTAAAACAGTATTTACTAACATATACAATATGTACCTAAGGCAGTACATTGTTCACTCAAAATGTCTGGTGGCCACTGGGCCAAAACTCATAGACCAAGCCCACACTTGACTCCTGCCTCAATACAGAGAGAACACTGCAGGGGCATCAGGTCGAAAACACACAGGCACCTCAGGGGGACGGGAAGGGGGCACCTCAGCCAGAAGATAGAATAATGCCACTGCTCCTGGAGGGGGCTCCATGCCCACAGCGATATCCTGGGGAGTGCAAGGCCACAGTCTCTCAAGTGGGTGGTTGCCTACTGCTTGGTCCTGGGGAGTGCAAAGCCACAGTCTCTCTAGTGGGTGGTTTGCCCACTGCTTGGTCCTGGGGAGTGCAAAGCCACAGTCTTTCTAGTGGGTGGTTTGCCCACTGCTTGGTCCTGTGAAGTGCAAGGCCACAGTCTCTCTAGTGGGTGGTTTGCCCACTGCTTGGTACTGGGGAGTGCAAGGCCACAGTCTCTCAAGTGGATGACTTCTACACTGGTTCTGGAGGGTGCATTGTGCCCAGTGTACTTCATCCTGCCAAGGAGGGGCTGAGTGGATGTCTTCTTCCACTGGTTATGGAGGGGGCTTTGTGCCCAGTGTACTTCATCCTGCCAAGGATAGGGTGAGTGGATGCCTTTCTCCACTGGTTCTGGAGGGGGCTTTGTGTCCAGTAGGCTTCATCCTGCCAAGGATGGGGTGAGTGGATGCTTTTCTCCACTGGTTCTGGAGGGTGCTTTGTCCCCAGTGATGCAACACTTGCGGTGTGGCACTTCACAGTACCTCACCTGGGTGTCTGAGGCACGAGATTTGCAGGGAGCAGGTTGCATGATAGTCCATGGAGGCAGGGCTAGACTCCATCCAGCAGCGGCTATGGCTGCAAACTGGTGGTAGTGCCGGTGCTGGTGGGGTTGCTGCCAGTGGTGGAGGGATGCTCTAGCCCTTCTCCTGCAGCCTCATACGGCTGCCCACTGGGGCTGCTGCTGCTGACAGCAGTGGTGCTTGCGGCGGTGAAGGTGGCGGTGCTTGCGGCGGTGCTAGTGGTGGGGCTGGCCCCATTGCAGGTGGCGGTGCTGGCTGTTGTGTTTAGCCACCAGGCCTTCACCTGCAGCTTCGGACGGCTGAAGTGCCTTGGTTGGTGTTTTCTGCCCCTTCCTCACCTTGGCAGATGGTGATGTGACCTTGGGTCTGGCAGCTGGAGTCTTTGAGGTGGCCTTACTGGGTGGTTGTGGCTCCTTCCCCTTGTGGATGCTGTCCCCCTCTTCATCTTGCCAGGTGGCGGAATGGCTTTGGCCTTGGCAGGCGTTGGTGGCACACTGGCTGGGGTGACAGGTGCCCCCTTTGAGCCTCTGATAGCTGCAGGAACCACAGCGGACCTCAACTTGGTGGCTGAGGTGCTGGGCTGGTTTCTGGCCACCCTGGCCTGAGGGGAATGACGGGTGGGGGGAGGGGGAGGGAACAAGTCAATGTTTGCCAGGAAAAGCTTCTTAGGGACACTGGGGCGGGAAGAGGGAAAGGGTTTGGGAGTGGAGGAAGAGGGAGTGGTTGTAGGAGGTGTCTGTCTGCTGAGTTTGGGTGCAGGTGCATGGGCTGGATACTGTTGTGAGGTGGATGGCTGTTGGGTGGGTGGGTGCTTGCGTTTGTGTACTTTGGGAGGAGGGGTCACAGACACACTGGGAGGGGACACAAAGGACGTGTGCATGGATGTGGGGTGGTGACTGCCAGTCAGGGGTGTATTGTGATGGGCGTGCTGGTAATGGAGGTAGTGGATGAGGATGTAGTGCATGCAGGTGTGAGTGGAGACGCTACTGGGAGGGAGCTGGATGAGGAGGAGGAGGGGGACACAGTAGAGGCAGTGGATTTGGTGTGTCTACATGGGGATGGTGCTTGTGTGAGTGCCTGTGAGATGTAGTGTGATGCATGACGCATTTATCTTGAGAAATAGCAGCATCCCATATGTGATGGGCCAACTCCAGAGGCACCAGGTGTGGCTAATAGGTGAGCCCAAGGTCCCCACCCAGTATAAGTTGGTGACTAGGTATGGGGTTGTCCCTAAGGGTTAGTGTGTGTCTAACAGTTGTCCCTCAATATTTGCAGGTGACTCTGGTTACCCCAACCTCTCATGGCTACTGATCCCAGTGAGGAATGCCAGAACAAGGGCAGAGGAACATTACAATGAGGCACATGGAGAACCAAGGAGGATAATTGAAAGAACCTTTGGCCTCCTGAAGGCCAGGTTCCGGTGCCTCCATCTGACAGGTGGATCCCTGTACTACTTACCCAAGAAGGTGTGCCAGATCATCGTTGCATGTTGCATGTTGCACAACCTGGCCTTGAGACACCAGGTGCCTTTTCTGCAGGAAGATGAGCCTGGAGATGGTCTTGTGGCAGCGGTGGAGCCAGTGGACAGTAAGGAAGAGGAGGCAGAGGAAGAAGATGTGGACAACAGAAGAAATATAATACAGCAATACTTCCAGTGACACACAGGTAAGACACTGTAACTTCACTTTACATTTCAGTTTTCTGTCGGACATTGTACATGGCAGCCTGATTTCCCTGTGTCTGTGGCCACTTACTGTACCCTTTGGAATCTATATTTTCAGATCTCTGTGGCCCACTCTGGCTCCTGGTATGTTTACTGCTGCCCACTAAAGGTCATAGCAATGTACATATAACTGTACATATGACTTGCAATGTTTTCAGAATGTTGTACTAATACATATTTCAATCCTTTGACAGACTCCAGATTTGTATTTGTTCCAAGGGTGTTTATTTAAGTGATCATACGTAGAGGGGGATGTGCAATGGGCTGGGGTGATGGTGGAGGAATGTACAGTTAGAGTCCAGTCTCTTGGTATCACAGGTGCATTGTCCAATGGGGCATAGGAAGGGGAGTAATGGCAGTTCAAGGTGGAGAGGGTGACAGAGTGGGACAGACGGGTGACAATCAGGAGAGTCCTATTTCCTGGCGGGGGTCTTGGCAATGTTCTCTGGCTTCTGCCTGGATCGCAGGGACCATTGAGGGGTGGTTCTCCTTCTGCAGGGGGTAGGGTGCTGGTGGCCTGTTGTTCCTGTGGCGGGGCCACCTGTCCACTAGCGCTAGCGGAGGTGGAGGGCTGTTCTTCGGTGTGGCTAGTGTCAGGGGCCCGATGGTGTGCCACTGCCTCCCTCATGGTGTTGCCTATGTCAGCCAGCACCCCTGCAATGGTGACCAGGATGGTGTAGATGTTATTTAGGTCCTCCCTGATCCCCCAGGTAATGTCCCTCCTGCAGCCGCTGGGTCTCCCGCAACTTGTACAGTATCTGGCCCATGGTCTCCTGGGAATGGTGGTATGCTACCAGGATGTTGGTGAGTGCCTCCTGGAGAGTTGGTTCCTTTGGCCTGTCCTCCCCCTGTCGCACAGCAGTCCTCCATGTTTCTCTGTTGTCCTGTGCCTCTGTCCCTGACCGTGTGCCCACTGTCACTGACCCCAGGTCCCTGATCGTCCTGTGTTTATGGAGTTGCCGTGGGTCCCTGTAGTGGTGGACACACTGCTGATTGATGTGTCCTGGGGACAGTAGCATGGGCCCGCTGGGTGGGTGCTGTGCTGTGCTGGTGTTTCCTGAGGGGGGAGACTCTGTGGTGGGTTGGGACTGTGGCAGGGTAACCGACTGTCCAGAGGCCCCTGATGGGCCAGGTTGGTCATTGTGATCCAGGCGTGCAGAGCTGCTGTCATCACTGTGGGCCTCCTCTGTGGGGGGACTGGATGTTGTTGGAAACTCCTCTCCGGTGACATTGAGTAGGAGTCCTGTGGGGATGAAAATGCAATGTTATTGTATCTGCGTCTGCCATCTTGTGCATGGGTGTGTTTCCCTGTATGGTTCGGATTGCCCTGTCAGCTTTGGCTTGTGTGTGTGGTGATTTTGTGGGCTAGGTGATTCTCTCTAATGGGCATGCTGTGGTGATGGGTGTCCATGCAGGTCTGTGATGGGGTCCATGGATTGGTGTTACATGCAGGGCTTGGTTTTGGGATGGGTGGGTTGTGATAGTGGGGTATATCTGAGGTGGTGGAGTGATGGGTGTGAGGGTAGGGGTAGGAGTTTGCGATGGCATGCAGGTAGGGTGGGGGATATAGTAGTAAAGATTTGACTTACCAGAGTCCAGTCCTCCTGCTACTTCTGTGAGGCCCTCAGGATGCATTATTACCATGGCTTGCTCCTCCCATGTTGTTAGTTGTGGGGAAGGAGGTGGGGGTCCACCGCCAGTCCTCTGTACAGCTACCTGGTGTCTTGCAACCACGGAACGCACCTTCCCCCGTGGGTCGTTCCACCTCTTCCTGATGTCATTGCTTGTTCTTGGGTGCTGTCCCACGGCATTGACCCTGTCCACGATTCTCCGCCATAGCTTCATCTTCCTAGCAATGGACGTCTGCTGCACCTTCGATCCGAATAGCTGTGGCTCTACCTGGATGATTTCCTCCACCATGATCCTTAGCTCCTCCTCTGAGAACCTGGGGTGTTTTTTGGGTGCCATGGATGTGGTGTGAGGGATATGTGTGAGGATGTGTGGGGTGATGTGTGGGGTGATGTGTTGTGGTGTGTGCTGTGAGGTGTGTGGTTGGTGTATGGGTGATGGTGTTCTGTGGCTCAGATTAAGTGGGTGCTCCTGGCTTGTGCCTCTCTCTGTTGGCAATTTTATTTTTGTTGAAAGGGTTGTGGGTAATATGGGTGTGTGTTTTATAGTGGTCTGAGTGTGTGGGTGTAGTGTGTGTATGTGGGTCAGGTGTGTGTAGTTTGAATTGTCCAATGTGGTGTAGTTTTTTAAGTGTGTGTATTTTGAGCGTGGCGGTGTGTACCGCCAATGGTTTACCGCGGTTGAAAGACCGCTGCGGTGATTCGTGGGTCCTGATACTGTGGGCGTATTCCTGTTGGCATAACGGTGTGGGTTTTGCTACTGCCAATTTTTCGCTGAGCTTTGGTCTGGCGGACTTGCGTGGGTGTCTGTATAGTGGTGGATTTCTCTGTGTGGGTATACCTGTAGCGGAAATACCGCCGCGGTCACAGTATGTTGGTGGTCGTCAGCAGGGCGGTAGGCGTCATTTACCGCCAGGGTTGTAATGATGGCCTGAATGTCACTTTATTGTGAGTAGAAAATGCAGCTCTGTTCAAATAATGACGTACATGTCACAAACTACACCCTTTTGTGAAGTTGGAGTTGTCTAGAAACAATCTACAAAAAGCTGCAACAGTCCTGAAAGAGCTTATGCATGAAGGCCATGACTTGTGTTCACTCCTTTGCCTGGATGCAGAAAAGCCTCAGACTCTTGTCTAGCCCATAGGACAGTCTGGAGTGCAGGATGCATGAAGAGAGGAGCTCCAGCATCTGTCTCCCTTCACAGAGAAACTTCCAGTGACCTAATCCAGTTTTTTATACAATCATTCAGATTTTCTGATGGTAGTGGACAGTTTACAAAATAAGCGATATTTTTTACAAAACATGATATTTCAACAGCACACGTAAGCAAATTAAATCAGACATTCAGCTTCTCAGCCAGTGACTGAGTGCTGGAAAGTATCTACTGCCGTGTGCATAAGAGGCAATTAAGGTCTGAAGACCCCATCGCAAAACCCCCTATGTCTCCCACCCACATGGACCCCGAAGCCTTGCCGGAGCGGGTTTGACTCGCGTCGTCAGTTCAACATCCTGTAATTCTTATCAAAATCACTTAATCTCCCAGTTCTTTTTTTTTTTTTTAACTAGAAAGAAACTTGGTTCTTGTGTAAAATGCTCCAATGCCTTTGTGCCGAATACGCACTATATAAAAACTACAAAAACAAATAAAACACAGACTTCTCTACAGCAGAATACTGTAAGAGAGGCTGATATCATAGACACATCTTTGGAACATAGAAGCGTAGCACACACATATGCTAGAGGCACTTCTGACAGAATACTACAGGAGAGACAGGTAATACAAAGGCTATGCTAGAAAAGGGGATAATCAGGCAAGGGACAGACCAGAAAGAGATAGCTCTGGGACAAGTGTGTAATTTGTGCTTGTTTTATCCGGTGCTGGGCACCAGCACTTATTTTTGAGGGCGGGGGCTTATTCTTCTGCCTCAAGCATTTGCTGCGAGTAAAAGACACATATGGGAAAGACGAAGGAAGAGAAAAACGAAAAAGCGTCACAAAGGGAGAAAACAGAAAGCTGCAAGAGTGAGCTGAAGGGGCAGCGAGTGGCTTTATATAGCTTGAAGAGGCCCGAGATGGCTTCAGGATTACGCCGCCTCAGTATTTCGTGTTCCCACATTTAATTGCAGCAGCCGCGTGTTTAAAAGGAGGGCTTTGAGCACCGGCATGTTTTTATTTACAAATTAAGCACTGTCTGGGACACAGCATCATAGAGAGCCAGGCTCTACAGTTATCTGTCTGAGCCAATGTAATGTAGCAGAGACAAACATCAGAGAGACCCCTCTGATACAGAATAGTGTAGAAGAGATAAACATGAGAGAAACATCTGTGGTGGAGAACTACCTTGACAGAATGACTCCAGAGAGACTGCACTGAAGGCCAATACCGTACCAATAGCAGGCACTCCAGCCAACTCCTAAAAAGCCAAGACACCCTACAAAAAGCATTGACATAGCCAATAGGTCTCGCCTTTGGGATCTATCAGCTTTGAAAATTAATTTTTGCAGAACCGTATGGCACCGGGGGTGGGGGGTGATATGTGGACGGGGCCTGAGGAGCAGCAGCATTCTTCGTTCAGACAGCGTTGCGACAAGCTTTGGACTGGGTGAGGCTGACAGGAGAGCCTGGAGCAACCTCCCACAAGGTCTACACAGAGCATGTTCGGACCGGAGTTAGGGTGACCACCTGGCATTGAGACAAATTCTGGACAGGACTGTAAAAAATTCAGGACAAAGGGTCAAAATTCAGGACAAAGGGTCAAAATTCAGGACAAAAATTCAAGAACAAACGTCAGTTTTACAGACACACGCAAGAGAGGCCATGCCTCACTATGTTGTCAGTGCATTTATGTACTCTTTTTTTAACATGGCACTATTTATTCACTGTGGACCTTTTGTAATTGCCTCCTGGTGTGCTACATTCAGGTGTCACATTACGTCCTTGTTCAGTAGTAAATTAATGCCCTTCACGGCAAGGCCATCACCCCTACCCAAATCTACCCGATATTTCCTGAAGAGAAAGTAACAGCAACATTTTGATTATGTTTCTGAACATTTCAAAACCCCTGGCAAACAGTTTGGGAAACATTAAGGTAATTAACCTTATGCTAGTTTAAAAACAATTAGGTTGAAAGTCCATGGGCAGTTGGGGTAAGCCAGATGTTTTTGTTCAGTTTGTTTAAAGAGGCAGGGCAGATGGTGTGGGTGACAGTCTCACACCTAATGACAGGATGTGATGTACCCATAACTTGTCTGTAGTCTCACTGCACTAGAGTGTATGTTTGGGACTCTACATTTATCTCAGAAATGGGAGCCCGGACTACCAATCAAAGATAATAAAAGAGTAGGATGAAATCGAGATCAAATGGGAGATCCACGGCAAGTAATTCACAGGGTTGTTGCTAACAACTCGATAAATAAAGAAGAGAAGAACAAGGTGGGACAATTCCTAAAATCAGACAAGATGGGTCCACCAAGACTATTTGAAGGTATTGGGTACCTGGGGAGTTGTCTGCACACAGGAGCGAAACAGAAGGGGCACTGTCAAGTGGTTGAACAATCAACACCCATCCACCTTGGCAAACTCTTCTGGTGCAATGGTTTGCTGTTAGTGCTTGTGATGGGTGAGCAGGGGTCAGACCCCTTGCAAGGTTGTGAAAGGCAATTGCCCGCTTAGTCCATGTCTTTATATGGTTTTGAAATTGAGCAAAAGCCAAACTAGAGATCTGGGTTATCCCTAAGTGTCAAGTACACAAAGAATCTTCAAAATATTTGGGATGTAAATTGCACAAACAAAATTTACAAATTTTAAAATTTAATTAGTGTTTCTTTAACATATGGCACTGTTTTCGCCTTCATACGCAATTAGATCTCAGATTGAACTGGGAACCAGTTACCTTTTGATACCTAGTGATTAATATCTACCATTCTTACACTGATTTCCAGGATGAAAATCTCGGCAGAGCGAACGGTCCCTCCATGCCCAGTTTGCTTTTTGGTCTTCTCTTCTGCTTTCTGTAGAGGCCATGTGGCACTAGTGAAGATGGTGTGCTACCCCAATGATAGTATTATTTTGCAAACCTTCCCCTGCTCGTCCTTCATTCCTTCTTCAGACAGGCCACACATCTGATTTGGTCGCTGCGGCGCCATCGGGAGCTCTTTCCACTCTAAAGCTAACTGTGACTGCAGGTGGATTAGATCTTCTGGACTTAGAATGCTTTTATTCAGCTGCAGATGTCCAATGGGTGGCTCACTGGCTTTCTGCCCACCTCCCTGCATGAGATGGGGTTTACCAGTAAAGACTTTTAAGGAAGGCTTAATGCACTGCTCATCGTTTCCTACTGACCATTCTATGGATCACCATCCGGGGTTATCATGCATGGCTTTCTCTTGCCTTGCCAGAACCTGTAAACTCACTGACATGAAGAAACCTTATGCTCCTGCACTACCTTTGCTAAGCCTTCCCACTCGCACAGGATGGCTGTGCTCAGAGCAACTCCATCAGTGGCATGTTGCAGGTGTCTTTAAATTGGGGACTTTGTTTCTGAACAGTGAGCTACTAAATTTCCAAACCCTTGTGGCAGACTACCATCTTCACCCCGGTCAACTCCTTACTTACAACCACCTTAAATAATCATTAAATGCCCTATTTCATGTCTGCTACCTAGCACTAATCCTACAAGAGGTGTGCCAGAAGCTCTGTACCATAGGAAATGGTGGCAAACTGATAGAATGGGTGTACAGACCTATCCTGCAACATGGAAACCACTCCAGGTCTTCTTGTCGTACTACCTGGGTGATTGATGTAGCCAAACCTCTGCAAGATATGGACTAAAATACTGGACTTTCCCCACAAAGTATCCCACAGCTGTCACTTTAAGTAAATTCTTAGTGCTTCCTTGTGAATGCATTCTGCCCGTTGCTTGCCATTGGCCTTGTGGTTTGTAACTCACAATTTGTTGCTTTCAATTTGCTGGCTTTATTTGTTTTAGGCTATGCAGCTTGAATTCGTTCCTTCCCTTGCCAAAACCTTATTTATACATATCCTGCCGAGTGCTCCCTTTCTGTAATCAGGCCTGTAAATCTTGTTCTTATCTTATCATATTTGCTGTGCATTCAAAGAACAAAGTCAAATGTCAGGCTCTGTCTTCGGTGGGAACTTAGTGTTTACTTTCCTTTCTCTGACTTCAAAGTGAGAGGATTTATGCAACAATCTTGCTGGATACTGGGGTTAGGAAAAAGTTTTTTCTATCACATGACAACATTTAAATAGACTTCAGAATATATCAGAATTGCACCCTACTCTGTATCACTCCACTTTACGCCACTCCATGCCACTGTTTTCTTCTCCATTCGGAACCACTCCACATTATGCCACTGCACTCTATGCTACTTCACACTGTGCCTCTCTACTCTACTCTGTACTACTCTACTGTAAGTCACCGCACTTTGCGCCTCTCTACACCACTGCGCTCTGCTCGTCTGCACGCCATACCACTCCAGTCTAGGCAACACCAATCTAATCCTCACAACTCCACTCTCTGCCACTCTGCAATGCTGCACTGTACGCCACTGCACTCTAAGCTAATACACTCAATGCTAATGCACTTTACTCTGTAACACTCAACTCTATGCCCCTGCACTCTACATCAATACACTGTACATCATTCTAATCTACTCTGCACCTCTGCACTCTATGCCACAGCACTCTACACTACTTTACTCTATGCCATCACACTCTATGCCACTTTATGCAACTCCACTCTAACCTGCACTTCTCCACTCTAAGCCACCTCACTCTACTGTGAAATAATCTACTTTATGCCACTGCACTCTGTGCCACTGCACTCTACCCTGCACCTCTCCACTCTATGCAACTGCACTCTACTCTGAAACAATCTAATCTACGCCACTGTACTCTATACCACTCTGACCACTGCACTCTAGTTCAATACACTCTACACCACTGCAAGCTGACACTCTGCAACACTGCTCTGGCCGCCACTATACTCTACACCTCTCTGCCCTGTACTACTGCATTTTGCACCAATATACTCTATTCCACTGCATTCTATGCCACTCTACTCTGACCAATGCCACTGTATGCAACTGCACTCTACACCAGTGCACTCTAAACAACTGCACTGTCCTTTACTCTGCACCACTGTACTCTATGCCACTGTTCTCTGTACCACTCTACACCACTGCACTGACACTCTACTCTGCAACTCTGCACTCTACACCACTCTACTCTATGCCACTGTACTCTAGGCACTATACTCTACACCACTCTACAATACTCCACTCTGCACCACTCTACACCACTACACTCTATGCCACATGAGTCTACTCTGCACTCTACGACACTGCACCACTCTGCATTACTGCACTCTCTGCTACTCTATTGTAATGCACTCTACTCCACTGCACTCTATGTAACTCTACCCCATGCCACTGCACTCTGCGCCAATGCACTCTAAACAACTGCACTGTACGCCACTGCCCTCTACTCTGTACCACTGTACTCTACGCCACTGCTCTGTGCCACTCTACTCCACTCTACATCACTGCACTGACACTCTACTCTGCAGTGTTGCACTCTCCACCATCGTACTATACACCAATGTACTATGTACTACTGCATTCTATGCCACTGCACTCTATGCCACTCTACTCTGCACCACTCTACACTACACCACTGCACTCCCTGCAATGTGAGTCTACTCTGCAATCTATGCCACTGCACCACTCTACACTACTGCTCTCTCTGCTACTCTATTGTATGTGACTCTACTCCACTGCACTCTATGCCACTCTACTCTGTCCCATGCCACTCCATGCCACTGCACTCTAAACCACTGCACTCTACGCTAACGCACTCTAAACAACTGCACTGTATCCCACTGCACTGTACTTTGCACCACTGGGCTCTTCGCCACTGCTCCTATGCTACTCTACTCCACTCCACACCACTATGCCACTAGCTTTAAGCCATGCTGAACAGCAGCTACTCTGGTGTATAACATGGCTAATGGCTAAAACACATTAGCAAAAGCAATAACTCTTTCGGAGATGAGACCTATTGGCTTTGCCAATGTTTGTTAGTACTATGAGGTACCGAGGTACCTGAAAGAACTGTGAAAAATACAATTACATCATAATAAAGGCTGCTACAAAATGCGCAAATACATTTCGGTTAAATAAATAAAAAAGTGCTTCTCAAATACAGATTTGAATAATATACAGTTTATACCTAGTGATAAAAAAAACTTATAACACTCCATTAAAACCACACACTCCACAGCTCACCTTGGAACACCATTACAATACCTCTCTGAAAGAAATATCTTTGCCACCAGAAAACTTCAAGTGACTCCTTTTAGTAAAGTCAATGCAGGTTTTCAAGCCCCTTTGTATTTGCAGATTTACCAGTTGCCCACATTTGCATGTCTTTAGGGAAGGAGACCCCCTGGCAAGAAGGTCTTTTCTTATCTGTCTGCCCCTCCCTCCCTCAGAGCACAGGAGACCCCCCTGCCTTCCAGCCCAGCTGGGGAAACTCCTCTGCCCCTAATTTCGCCATGCCTCCGTTGCCCTTTAGGTGAAAGGCTAAAATTACGACAAATGCCGTCCGTGAAATTTACGGACGGGTGGTCACCCTAAGAGTAGGACTGTTTCCGCTGCAGGCGAGTGGCTGGACAGAAACTAAAACAAAGGGGAGGGTTGGGCTGTGAGCACAGAGGTGACACAGGGAAGGGTGGGTGGATAAATGTGAAAGCAATATTGGGTTGGGTGGGGGGTGGATATGAAAGCAGCATGGGCGAGGAGCGGGCTGCTTCCATATTCCTACAGGCTGCGATTAAATTTAGCTCCGTGGGTGCTCGATTAATAACTAAACAAGATTGCGTAGCCCAGGTGTGGAATGCCAATAGGTTGTACTGGATGTCGGGCTCTGGGTTTGGCACTGGGATGGCCACTGCAGCTGAGAAGCTGCGGACCGGGTGCGGCAGATGGGAGAGCCTCGAGGCCTGTACTGAGCATGGATAAAGTTGGGATTTTTAAAGCAGTGATTAAAAGCGGTGATACGTAATGCTGCTAACAAGCTGGTCGGCAACATCAATGAGCAAGGTAGGGTAAGAAAAGAAACCGGCACAGACAGGTTGGGGAAGGGGGGAGAAAAAGAGGAGTGAAAGCTAGTCAAAACATGAAAACTCCTCTGAAATGCAGTTTCCCAATTAAAAAAAGAGTCTCTGAGGCAGATACTAAACCAGGATAAGTGGAAGGCGACAAGTCCTGGGGCATTGTTACCTAGACATAAACGAAAAACAAAAGGGCGGGACAAAAAACAAACATTAACCACTAGGAAGGGAGGATTTTTAAAGGACACATTAACAAACAACTAGCAAGCAAGAGGCGGGCTTTATGCCACCAGAGCAGATTCTACACATCTCGAGATGACCAAGCGCTGTCCAGGCTCTACCTAAAAACCTCTCAATCAAACTGCTACACACAGACTCTCCAGCTACCTCTCTGGCCGTAGGTGTGTTACAAAGGCAGGCCAGCATGGGATTCATGTTTTTGAAGTATCTCTCTGTACAGGCACGACATGCAGAGTGAATGCTTTTCACATGTCAACCGATGCCTACATTTTTCTCTGCTATGGTAAGGATTGTGGTCCCTCTGGGTGGGAGACATAGGGGGTTTGGCAACAGGGTCTCCAGAGCTTAAGTGCCTCTTATACACACTGCAGAAGATACCTTCTAGCACTCAGTCACTGGCTGAGAGACTGACTTGTTGATTTAATTAGCTTAAGTGCACTCTTGAATATCACGTTTCTCAAAACCATCCCATATATTGTAAACTGTCCACAATGGGGAGCATATCCAACATGGCCCCTGTGTAGGACGTGCCTTTGCAGAGCTTCAATGCTGAGAACACCGGCAGTGGTGGCCTCTTCTCTCATAAGGGCTCTGTGCCTCGCTAAAACATTCAGGAATGCTCCCTCACCATAGTGGCAGATGGAGGAGGCAATTTTTACAGCGGGATGACCATGCTGCTGTGGAGTTTTTGGGGGAAGTGGTTGAGCGCGTTTTCGTGCAAGATGACGGACGCAATGTTATCTTGATTGCGTCTGTGGTGCCATCACCTGGCGGTACGGAGACTCACCTGCGCACTGGGCGGCTGACTTGTGGGGAGCCCGCCGGCCCCTAGAGGTCCAGCGGCAGCCCGAGAGCCGAATGGAAGAGGAGGGGCAGACAAATGAAGTGGGCAAGAGGCGCTGCTGGGCTCAGAGGCCTCCAAGTTCGGCGGTATTCATTGGGACGCCAAATTTCTGCCAGCCGGGCCTAGGGGCAATGACAACTGGACAGAGGGGACCAAAACAGCTTCCCACGCTATGCTGCCCCTGGGTGGCCCTCCCCCTAATGGGTGTGGATCCCACCTGAGTGAGGAGAGGGAGCCGAGGGACCCGCCACATCAAAGACCACCTTTGATGCTGTCCTGAGGATCAGTGGGCTACATAACTAATACGTTTCAGAACCCGATGAGGTGAGCATTAAGTACAGAGCGGGAGTGCCGCTTTGAGGAAAGTGTGACTAAAAGCACACCCCCCTCCCGGAGGAGCTATGATATGAGAATCTAAATACTACCGAGTATCAATGACGGACACCATAAATGATAGATATCATCTTATGACACCACATTAGTAAGGTGAATTGCACCATATCACAGAGCATGTATTATGTATGCTTTCATTAGAGGTAGTCAAACAAGGAATGGCACCAGGGAGTCCACCTCGGTCCTGTAGAGGAGCTTAGGGGTAAGACTCCGAAACATGTAGACTAGGAAGTCAGGTACATTACATTAGCATTTCTGCAGCCCCTTTTTAATCATACTGCCTCCAAGAGATCTATTAAATCATTGGAATTACTAGGAGACAGGTATTTTTAACTCACCCAAGACCCCACCACTCCTATCCCTCCTGTGATTCACATTGACAAGACTACATCAGTGCTCCCATGTATCTAGTAGGTGGTAGCACGCCCGCTCCGTAGCAGTACGGGAAGAAACCCAACAATGAAGCATGCCACCAAGGGGTAACCCTGGTGGGTGGTAGTTCTTTTAGCTGGGCCTCTTTTGTAATGTGATAAAGGCTATAAGGAGGACAGACCCAGCCCCACCACCTCCTTCTCCCTCTTTGTTTTTGTACATAACTAATATCCACTCTCCCCTTCGGGTCAGTGGCGCAGGAGCGGCCCTGAGGCTGCAGCTCCTCCTCCTGATACAACCGGGGCTTCCCTGGAGGTGACCATAGGCTCTATGTAGGGACCTCCTGGGACTGTCACATTAGGGTATTCTGCAACTCACTGCAATTCATGACCCCTGGAAGCAACTGACTCTGGGCCCGGGGCCTGTGTAGCAGGGCTTGAGGGACTGTGGCACACGGCTTCACCTCCTGCCGGAATCACCGGGCTAGTCACTGAAGGCCCAACACTGTTACCTCTACTATGAAGCATTATCCAGAGTGCCTCCACTTTACTCTCACTTTGCATCAACACCTTTGTTCAGCCACCATGTCCTCAGCATGCCATGCTCGGAAGGACTCTTCTATTAAAGACGTGCTTACAGAATCCCCCACAAAATGAAGCAACTTGATGGGGGATGGCCCGATATCAACATCCACCTCTGTTGCCACCACTCTGGAGGGTCCGCACGAAGATGATGCCCCAATCACACAGACGGTCCTGGAAAGCCTCTTCGGAACACTAAGGGCCGATATAGCAGCCCATAAACAGGAACTAGCAGCCGACGTCAAAGACATTAGGAGGAACGTAGGTGAACTGGAGCAGAGGATCGATTCCCTGGAGCAGGCCCATGACTCCTACGATGAAAAAATGGAGGAACACCGACAGGAACTCCTCATCTTTCGGGACAAAACTGCTGACCTAAATTACCACTTAGAAGACCCTGAAAACAGATTGCAGTGCTATAATATTCACACAAAGAGTGCCCGTTACAGGCAGACTCTAGGAAAAACTGGAAGAATATGTGCTTTGCCTCTTTTGGCAGGTGGCTCTAGCACCGGCTGACCAGCAGATAGCCGTAGATTGCACACACAGAGCAGGTGGTCCGGCCCGATACCCCGGCAACCACAGGACATCCTCACCTGTCTCCATTATTATTGACATAAAGAAGTCATCATGTCCTCAGTAGGCGATAAAAATGCTATTGACTTTCAAGGTGTGAAGGTGTGATTGTACCAGGATTTGTCTTCCATTACACTGCAGTGCTGGAGGGCACTCCGACCCCTCACCAATTTTCTTTGTGATAAAGGGATCAGATATATGTGGGGCATCCTTTTCGCAGCACGTTTATGTGGAACAACGAAGCCCGTAGTTTGCTCACCCTGGAGGAGGCCCATTCACTGATCCAAATGTACTGCAGGATGATGATCCCTCTCAGCTGCAACATGAGCACTCATCACCCCCAGCAGTGGCAGAGGCCCATGCCCCCCCATGAAGACAAAATGCTTTTGCACACCGTCTGTTCTGGAGCACCATCAGGAATGAGCTGCCCTACTGCATCAACACAAATGGAATGACAGTGCCTCAGACCCAGACAATAATTAAAAGAGGTCCCTTCTCCCATTGCGGCCCCTGTTGCCTCTACTAGTTTGTAATGCAGGACTGCCCCTTTCCCTTCTTGAGTTCAGAGAAACCAGGAGCGACGTGCCTACATTTTTTGGTTTCCATTATCACCGCCGAGCTCTTCTCTCCACTCCACTGGAGGTCCAACATCGCTCTTGCCGATGACATGGACCCTTTGACTCTAGTTTATTATGGTGTTCCCAGGCGGAGAATTCCCCAGTTGCACTGTGTAGGAAGTTTGCTCTGTATATACTATATAAAAATGAGATATAGGGGGTCATTATGACCCCGGCAGATGGCGGTAAAATGGAGAAAAGTACTGGCAACAGGCTGGTGCTACTTTTCCCCATATTAAGACATTGGCGGTTTGGCTCAAGCCAAACCGCCAATGTACCACACCATCTGCCACAGCGGTAATGGCCGCCAGGCTGGAGACTGTAGTCTCCAGCCCAGCGGCCGTCACTAGCCCACCTGCGGGATTATGACCCCGCCTACCGCCATGGTTTTCGTGGCTTCCTTACCACCACGAAAACCCTGGCGGTGGGCACTATCAGTGACAGGGAATTTCTTCCCTGTCACTGATAGGAGTCTTCCCCGCCCGTCTCCCCATGTTTCCCCCCACCTCCCTTCTCTCCAGACCCCCCTTCATTCATGCACCATCATTCACACACGCACACATGAATTCAAACACTCATTCTCACATTCAAGCACGCATGCAGATATCCATTCATACACACATCCACACACACTTACATACATACAGGCACACATGCACACACACAACACAACATACACGCACTCATACATCCATACCTGCACACACACACACAACACGCAACACACACCTGCATTCATGCATGCACAGACATGCACCCCCCCCGTCAGAGCACCAACTTACCTTTTGTGAGGGGGTCCTCCGGCAGGAGACGGGATGGGGCGCTGCTGCCAGCAGCAGCGTCCGCCAGCAGAACACCACCAGGCTGTATCATGTGTCATGATACGGTCTGTGTCGGTCTACTGGCGTGGCGCTGCCAGATTTCCACCATCCTTCTGGCAGAAATCCGGCTGTGGTCATAATCCGGCTGGTGGCTGGTAGCTGCGGCAACGGTCTTTTGGTGCTGTCGCCGCTGCGGTATATACCGCCAATGTTATAATGAGACCCATAGTTCCCCTAGAGGCTTGACAAAGGCAATAATAGATACAACTAATACTCTATTTATGGTAGTGTGGTCGAGTAGTTAGGCTTATCAGAGGGTTGTGTTAAGCAATTGTGCACACACAAGCAATAAGTGAGAACACACACTGAATGGCTTAACTCCAGGCAAATAGGTTTTCACATAGAAAAAATATTCTTTAGTTAATTTATTTTTAGAACCACAAGATTCAGATTGCAGGTAACTACATTAAATGTAAGGTGCTTTGCATAGTAATAGTTAGAACTTTGAACCAAAACAGTAATGTACACAGTTTTTCATAAAATGGCAATAAGCTATTTTAAAATTGGACACATTGCAAAATTCAACAGTTCCTGGGGGAGGTAAGTACAGTTAGGTTAATGTGGTAAGTAAAGCACTTACAAGTTCAGTCTCCAGGGCATAGGTAGCCCACCACTGGGGGTTCAATTCAACCCCAAACACCCAGCACCATCAACACAGGGCCGGTCAGGTGCAGAGGTCAAAGAGGAGCCCAAATAACATGGGCTCTGTAGGAGGCTGGCCTGGCTTATAGTGGGCACATTGTGGTACCTACACCCTGTGCCAGGTCCAGTTATCCCTTATTAGTAGAATAGAGGTGTTTCTAGCAGCTTAGGCTGATAGAAGGTAGCTATGGCAAAGCTTAGGCTGAACTAGGAGACATGCAAAGCTCCTACTATACCACTTATTATCATATAGCACAATATCATAAGAAAACACAATACTCAGAGTTACTAAAAATAAAGGTACTTTATTTTTATGACAATATGCCAAAAATATCTCAGTGAGTACCCTCAGTTAGAAGGTAAGTAATATACACAAGTTATATGTACACAAACCCAAAACAGTAAGAAAAGTAATGCAAACAGTGTAGAATTACAATAGGATGCAATAGGTGAACATAGGTCTAGGGGCAACACAAACCATATACTCCAAAAGTGGAATGTGAATCACAAATGGACCCCAGACCTATGGGAGCGTGTAGAGGGTCGCTGGGACTGTAAGAAAACAGTCAGGGTGTCCAAGATAACCCACCCCAAGACCCTGAAAAGTAGGATTAAAGTACACCTACTACCCCAAAAGGACACCATAGTCGTGATAGGGGGATTCTGCAAGAACCACAAACACCAGCAAAGCACTGAAGACGGATTCCTGGACCTGAGGACCTGCAAGGCAAGGGGACCAAGTCCAAGAGTCGCGATAGTTTCCAAGGGGGGCAGGAGCCCAGGAAACCCCGGATGAAGGTGCAAGGAAGCTGCCTCCGGATGGAAGAAGCTTAGGATTCTGCAACAACGAAGAGAGCTAGGAATTTTTCCTTTGGATGGAAGATGTCCCACGGCGTGCTGAAGGTTGCAGAAGTATTCCCACGTAGAAATACCACAAACAAGCCTTGCTAGATGCAAGGGTCAAGGTAGAGGTTTTTGGGTGCTGCTTGGGACCAGGAAGGACCAGGATGTCGCCCCTTGGAGGAGGAGACAGAGGGGGCACTAAGCAACTCAGAGTGCTCCCACAGAAGCAGGCAGCACCCGCAGAAGTACCAGAGCAGGCACTTAGAAGATTTGTGAACCGGAGCTGGCTCAGAGTCACAAAGGAGGGTCCCACGACGTCGGAGTCCAACTCAGAGGGTTGAGCACTGCAGGACGGAGTGCTGGGGACCCAGGCTAGGCTGTGCACAAAGGAATCCTTGGAGAAGTGCACAGAAGCCGGAGCAGCTGCAAATCACGCAGTACACAGGTTTGCAGTCTAGCGTGGGGAGGCAAGGACTTACCTCCACCAAACTTGGACTGAAGGATCACTGGACTGTGGGAGTCACTTGGATAGAGTTCCTGTGTTCCAGGGACCACGCTCGTCAGGATGAGAGGGGACCCAGAGGACCAGTGATGCAGTTTTTTGGTGCCTGCGTTAGCAGAGGGAAGATTCCGTCGACCCACAGGAGATTTCTTCTTGTCTTCCAGTGCAGGGTGAAGGCAGACAGCCCCCAGAGCATACACCACCAGGACACAGTCAAGAAAGCCGTCAGGATGAGATGCTACAATGTTGCTGGTAATCGTCTTGCTACTTTGTTGCGGTTTTGCAGGTGTCCTGAAGCAGTCAGCGGTCGATCCTTGGTAGAAGTCAAAGAGGGAAGTGCAGAGGAACTCTGGTGAGCTCTTGCGTTTGTTATCTGAAGAATACCCCAGAGGAAAGACCCTAAATAGCCAGAAAAGGAGGTTTGGCTGCCAAGAAAGGAAGATTGGCTGCCAAGAAAGGTAAGAGCCTACCAGAGGGGGTCTCTGACGTCACCTGCTGGCACTGGCAACTCAGAGCAGTCCAGTGTGCCCCCAACAACTCTGAATCCAAGATGGCAGAGGTCTGGGACACACTGGAGGAGCTCTGTGCACCTCCCCTGGGAGGTACTGGTCAGGGGAGTGGTCACTCCCCTTTCCTTTGTCCAGTTTTGCGCCAGAGCATTCCTGGGGGATCCCTGAACCGGTGTAGACTGGCTTATGCAGAGATGGGCACCATCTGTGCCCATCAAAGCATTTCCAGAGGCTGGGCGAGGCTACTCCTCCCCAGCCCTTCACACCTATTTCCAAGGAAATCCTTTGTTCTGTCTTCCTGGGCCGGGGCTGCCCAAACCCCAGGAGGACAGAACCCTGTCTGAGGGGTTGGCAGCAGCAGCAGCTGCAGTGGAAACCCCGGAAAAGCAGTTTGACAGTACCCGGGTTCTGTGCTAGAGACCCGGGGGATCATGGAATTGTCACCCCAATACCAGAATGGTATTGGGGTGACAATTCCATGATCTTAGACATGTTACATGGCCGTGTTCGGAGTTACCATGGTGACGCCATACATAGGTAGTGACCTATGTATAGTGCACACGTGTAATGGTGCCCCACACTCACAAAGTCCGGGGAATTTGCCCTGAACGATATGGGGGCACCTTGGCTAGTGCCAGGGTGCCCACACACTAAGTAACTTGGCACCCAACCTTCACCAAGTAAGGGTTAGACATATAGGTGACTTATAAGTTACTTATGTGCAGTGAAAAATGGCTGTGAAATAACGTGGACGTTATTTCACTCAAGCTGCAGTGGCAGGCCTGTGTAAGAATTGCCTGAGCTCCTTATGGGTGGCAAAAGAAATGCTGCAGCCCATAGGGATCTCCTGGAACCCCAATACCCTGGGTACCAAAGTACCATATACAAGGGAATTATATGGGTGTACCAGTGTGACAATGAGAATTGGTAAATTTAGTCACTAGCCTGCAGTGACAAATTTAGAAAGCAGAGAGAGCATAAACACTAAGGTTCTGGTTAGCAGAGCCTCAGTGATACAGTTAGGCACCACACAGGGAACACATACAGGGCACATACTATGAGCACTGGGGTCCTGCCTAGCAGGATCCCAGTGACACAAGGGCTCAAACAACATACATACATTGAAAAATGGGGGTAACATGCCAGGCAAGATGGTACTTTCCTACAGGCGCCTATGGAGACAGGGGGTGCTCCGGTTCCAGTCTGCTGGCAGGTAAGTACCCGCGTCCCCGGGGAGCACACCAGGGGAATTTAGTAGAGCACTGGGGGGGTCCCAAGTAGGCACACAAAACACACCCTCAGCTGCATGGGGTGGCCGGGTGCAGTGGGCCAACAGGGCGTCGGGTTTTGTACAGGAATCGAAGGATGGACCCGAGGGTCACATGCAGGCAGGGCACTGGTTGGCATCTCGGGCCAGCCACCGACTGGGCAAGGGTGAGGGCCACCTGCTGGCCACTGCTGGTCGGTTTCTCATGGGCCTGTGGGTGCAGTGCTCCTCCAGCCCCTGGATATCTTCGTCCCGGACAGTCGCGGTCAGGGGGGTCCTCGGGATTCCCTCTGCAGGCGTCGTCGTGGGGGCGTAGAGAGGTCAGCCAGGGTGGACACATCATCAGAGTCACCTGGGGATCCTCTCTTTAAAGATGATTTCTTCTTTCTTTGGTTGAAAGGTTCGCTGTCCACAGGAGTTCTTGATCCTTTGTGGTTGCAGGGCAGTCCTCTGAGTCAGCAGAGGTCGATGTGCCTGCAGGATGCGTCACTGCTGCAGGTTCTCTGAAGTTGGAGACAGGCTGGTAGGGCTGGGGCCAAAGCAGTTGTCGTCTTCCTCCTTTTCTGTGGGGTTTTTCAGCTAGGCAGTCCTTCTTCTTTGTAGGTCATGCGGAATCTGAAGTCCTGTGTTCAGGGTTGCCACTCAATACTGAATTTAGGGGTGTGTTAGGGTCACAGGGCAGTAGCCAATGGCTACTGTCCTTTAGGGTGGCTACACCATCCTTGTGCTCTCTCCCTTTGGGGAGCAAAAGCACATCCCTATCCCTATTGGGCTAAATCCTCCCACACAAGATGGAGGATTTTCCAAGGAGGGGGTCACTTCAGCTCTGGTCACCTTAGGGTTGGACCTGTCTGAGGGGGTGACTCCTCCTTGTTTTTCTCATTATCCCTCTGGACGTGCCGCCAAAAGCGGGGGCTCGTCCAGGGGATGGGCATCTCCATTGGCTGGAGTGCCCTGGGGGCATTGTAACCCCAGGCCTGACCCTTTGAGGCTCACCGCCAGGTTTTACAGTTCCTGCAGGGGGGAGTTGTGAAGCACTTCCACCCAGTGCAGACTTTGTTTCTGGCCCCAGAGAGCACAAAGGCTCTCACCCCAGGGGGCCAGAAACTTGTCTCTCAGTGAGAGGCTGGAACAGACCAATCAGTCCTGCACTGAAGGATTGGGTGCAGTACAGGGGGCATCTCTAAGATGCCCTCTGTGTTAATTTTTTAATAAATCCAACACGGCCATCAGTGTGGGTTTATTATTCTGAGAAGTTTGATACCAAACTTCCCAGTGTTCAGTATAGCCATTATGGAACTGTGGAGTTCGTTTTGGATGCACTGAAATCTGGGAAGTTTAGTATCAAACTTCTCAGCACAATAAATGCACACTGATGCCAGTGTGGAATTTATTGTAAAATGCACCCAGGCGGCATCTTAGAGATGCCCCCTGTTAGAAATGGGGTTTTTGGTTGGCAGTCAGGTTGCCCTCTGTCCAAGCAAGAACCCTCACTCTAGTCAGGGTATGTCACACACAATCCAAAATTAGCCTGTGCCCACCCTCTGGTAGCTTGGCACGAGCAGTCAGGCTTAACTTAGAAGGCAATGTGTAAAGCATTTGTGCAATAAATCATACAATACCATCATATAGCACCACAAAAATACACCACACAGTGTTTAGAAAAATATATAATATTTATCTGGGTACTTGCAGGTCAAAACGATCAAAGATGCAATATGAATTTGTAAAGATATCACTAAAAAGTGATATAAAGTGTTTTAAGTCTTTAAAAAGCAAACAAAGGGCCTGATTACAACTTTGGAGGAAGGTGTTAATCCGTCCCAAATGTGACGGATATACCACCAGCCGTATTACGAGCCCATTATATCCTCCAAAGTTGTAATCAGGCCCAAAGTCTCTTTCAAGCACAAAGTACCTGGTATGGAGTGGAAAATCTCCGCAAAGGGGCTGCAGAAGAAGAGATACGTGGAAAAATGGTGTGTGCGTCGATTTCTCCCCAGCACACACGGACTTGCGTCGTTATTTTTCACGCTGGGAAGTCGTGCGTCGTTTTCCGGTGCACGGACAGTCTCTTTTTGTGGGTTGCGGGGATTACCAGATGTCCCGGGGTCTGTGCGTGGATTCTCCGGCTTGTTTTCCGGCTGAGCATCGTTCTGCAGGGCTGTGCGTCGAACTTTCGCTCTCACGGCAGGCGTCGCGTCGTTTTCCTCTCTGGAAGTCTGGCGGCATTGTCCTTGCGAGGCCGTGCGTCGAAGTTCCGGTCGCCCCGAAGGCGTCGCGTTGATCAGCTTCGGTGTGCGGTGTTTTTCTCGCCGCAGAACAAGCTGTGCGTCTAAATTTTCGGCGCACGAAGCGTCCAAATGAAAAAGATACGTCTTTTTGGTCCTGAGACTTCAGGGAACAGGAGGCAAGCTCTATCCAAGCCCTGGGAGAGCACTTTTACAGCCAGACAAGAGTTCAGCAAGGCAGCAGGCCAACAGCAAGGCAGCAGTCCTTTGGAGAAAGCAAACAGATGAGTCCTTTGAGCAGCCAGGCAGTTCTTCTTGGCAGGATGTAGTTTCTGGTTCAGGTTTCTTCTCCAGCAAGTGTCTGATGAGGTAGGGCAGAGGCCCTGTTTTATACTAAATTGTGCCTTTGAAGTGGGGGTGACTTCAAAGAGTGTCTAAGAAAAGCACCAGGTCCCCTTTCAGTTTAATCCTGTCTGCCAGGGTCCCAGTAGGGGGTGTGGCAGTCCTTTGTGTGAGGGCAGGCCCTCCACCCTCCCAGCCCAGGAAAACCCATTCAAAATGCAGATGTATGCAAGTGAGGCTGAGTACCCTGTATTTGGGGTGTGTCTGAGTGAATGCACAAGGAGCTGTCAACTAAACCTAGCCAGACGTGGATTGAAAGGCACAGAAAGATTTAAGTGCAAAGAAATGCTCACTTTCTAAAAGTGGCATTTCTAGAATGGTAATATTCAATCCGACTTCACCAGTCAGCAGGATTTTGTATTACCATTCTGGCCATACTAAATATGACCTTCCTGCTCCTTTCAGATCAGCAGCTGCCACTTCAACAATGTATGAGGGCATCCCCAATGTTAGCCTATGAAGGGAGCAGGCCTCACAGTAGTGTAAAAACGAATTTAGGAGTTTTACACTACCAGGACATATAACTACACAGGTACATGTCCTACCTTTTACCCACACAGCACCCTGCTTTAGGGGTTACCTAGAGCACACATTAGGGGTGACTTATATGTAGAAAAAGGGGAGTTCTAGGCTTGGCAAGTACTTTTAAATGCCAAGTCGATGTGGCAGTGAAACTGCACACACACAGGCCTTGCAATGGCAGGCCTGAGACAAGGTTAAGGGGCTACTGAAGTGGGTGGCAAAACCAGTGCTGCAGGCCCACTAGTAGCATTTAATCTACAGGGCCTGGGCTAATATAGTGCACTCTACTAGGGACTTATAAGTAAATTAAATAGCCAATCATGGATAAACCAATCAATAGTAGAATTTACACAGAGAGCATATGCACTTTTGCACTAGTTAGCAGTGGTAAAGTGCCCAGAGGTCAAAAGCCAACAACAACAGGTCAGAAAAAATAGGAGGAAGGAGGCAAAAAGTTTGGGGATGACCCTGTCAAAAAGCCAGGTCCAACACCCCCTAAATACCAATCCGACTTCTAGTGTTAGGCTGACCAGTTTCTGCCGGCCTGCCACAACCAGACAAGTTGCTGGCCACATGGGGAGAGTGCCTTTGTCACTCTGTGGCCAGGAACAAAGACAATACCGGGTGGAGGTGCTTCTCACCTCCCCCGCAGGAACTGTAACACCTGGCGGTGAGCCTCAAAGGCTCACCCCCTTGTTACAGTGCCACAGGGCATCCCAGCTAGTGGAGATGCCCGCCTCTCCGGCCACTGCCCCCACTTTTGGCGGCAAGGCTGGAGGAGATAATTAGAAAAGCAAGAAGGAGTCACCTACCAGTCAGGACAGCCCCTAAGGTACCCTAAGCTGAGGTGACCCCTGCCTTTAGAAATGCTCCATCTTAAGTTTGGAGGATTCCCCCAATAGGATTAGGGATGTGCCCCCCCTCCCCTCAGGGAGGAGGCATAAAGAGGGTGTAGCCACCCTCCAGGACAGTAGCCATTGGCTACTGCCCTCCCAGACCTAAACACACCCCTAAATTTAGTATTTAGGGGCACCCAAAAACCAAGGAAATTAGATTCCTGCAACCTGAACTTAAAAGAAGGACTGCTGACCTGCAAGGCCTGAAGAGATGACGGAAAACAACAACTGCTTTGGCCCCAGCCCTACCGGCCTGTCTCCTGACTCGAAAAACTGCAACAGCGATGCATCCAACAGGGACCAGCGACCGCTGAAGCCTCAGAGGACTGCCCTGAACCTAAGGACCAAGAAACTCCTGTGAGCAACGGCTCTGCTCAAGAAACAGCAACACTATTGCAACTTTTCTGCAACTTTCAAAGACATCACTCTTCCCGCCGGAAGCATGAGACTTCACCCTCTGCACCCAACGCCCCCGGCTCGAGATCCAGAGAACCAACACCACAGGGAGACTCTCAGGCGACTGCAACCCCGTGAGTAGCCCGAGATGACCCCCTGGACCCCCCACAGTGACGCCTGCCGAGAGAATCCAGAGGCTCCCTCTGACCGCGACTGCCTGTAACAAGGAACCCGACGCCTGGACCAAGCACTGCACCCGCAGCCCCCAGGACCAGAAGGAACCGAACCTCAGTGCAGGAGTGACCCCCAGGCGACCCTCTGCCTAGCCCAGGTGGTGGTTGGCCCGAGAAGCCCCCCTGTGCCCTGCCTGCACCGCTAGAGTGACCCCCGGGTCCCTCCATTGAATCCAATACAAAACCCGACGCCTGCTTTGCACACTGCACCTGGCCGCCGCTGTGCCGCTGAGGGTGTCTTTTCTGTGCCTACTTGTGTCTCCCCACAGTGCTCTACAAAACCCCCCTGGTCTGCCCCCGAGGACGCGGGTACTCACCTGCTGGCAGACTGGAACCGGAGCACCCCTCGTCTCCATAGGCGCCTATGTGTTTTGGGCACCTCTTTGACCTCTGCACCTGACCGGCACTGAGCTGCTGGTATGGTAACTTTGGTGTTGCCTTGAACCCCCAACGGTGGGCTGCCTATGCCCAGGAACTGAGACTTGTAAGTGTCTTACTTACCTCACAATCAAACTAATACTTACCTCCCCCAGGAACCGTTGATTTTTGCAGTGTCTACTTTTAAAATAGCTTATTGCCATTTTAACAAAAACTGTATATGTTATTGCTCTAATTCAAAGTTCCTAACTTACCTGTGTGGAGTACCTTGCATTTTATGTATTCACTTCAAATCTTGAACTTGTGGTTCTAAAAATAAAAGATATTTTTCCATATAAAAACTATTGGTCTGGAGGTAAGTCTTTGAGTGTGTGTTCCTCATTTATTGCATGTGTGTGTACTACAAATGCTTAACACTGCCATCTGATAAGCCTACTGCTCGACCGCACTACCACAAAATAGAGCATTAGAATGATCTAATTTTGCCACTATCTTACCTCTGAGGGGAACCCTTGGACTCTGTGCACACTCTCTTACTTTGAGATAGTATATACAGAGCCAACTTCCTACAACTCTGCACCACATGATTAAGGTCATTAGTCTTAACGCCCGAGGCATTAACACCCCGGTGAAATGGCTGGCACTTCTCTCTTTGTTCAGGGACTCAAACAGTGATATTTGCCTTGTTCAGGAAACACATCTCTTAAAGGTAGACTGGAAGCGTCTCCGTTCCAGGTTGTTTGACTTCTCCTCAGGTCTGGGAAAGAGAGCGGGAGCAGTGGTGCTGCTGGCCACACAGTTCCCAAGGAGGGTGAATCAGACCCAGGCTGAAATACCAGGTAGGCTACTATCTCTGTGCATTGACACACATGGGCTGCACTGTCACACTGGCAAACATTTATGCCCCCAATGACCGCCAGGAAACTTTCCTCAAAGATGCAGTAGGTCGAGTGTTAGTCACCCCGGACACAGACCTTATGGTTGGGGGAGACTTCAACTTGGTCGATGACGCATCCCTGGGTAGCTCGACCAACGGGATGGGACAGACAGGATCGCTATCACCAGCATTTAAGCAATACTTTGCAGAGGATGTCTGGCGCCAATGCTACTTTCTCACAAAATGTTATACATTTTCCTCCGCTGCACACCAGTCCTATGCTAGGATCAATAATTTCCTTACCTCTCAGTGCTTAACTGCAGCAACCAAGGCGGAAGATATCAGAATAGGCGCCCTTTCAGATCATTCACCCATATCCATTACCTGTCATTTGCCGGTCGTAAATCGCAACACCGTCTCTGGTTTCTGAATCACAAGTTCTTGCAGCATGAAGCCAATGTGGTTTAATTGACAAGTGCTATCCAAGACTTCTTTGTCACCAATGATACTCTTGAGACTCCCATAGCATTGCTGTGGGACACATTGAAAGCAGCAATTTGAGGTCACTTTATCGCCATAGCGGCTCGGATGAACAGAGATAAGAGGGACAAACAGCTCAGCTGGAGGATGAGGTGAGGGACTTGGAGGAAGTACATCAACACACAGGCTCTTTCAGGGTGCATGGCAGCTCACGGCCACCCACAAGCGATTCAAAGCCCTTGATATTAATAAGGCTGAATATCTGAAAATGCTCTCTTATGTACAAAGCAGAAATACTATGCTGGAGGCAACTAAGCGGGCCAACTGTTGGCAAATAGGCTTTGGGCCCAGGCTCTCCAACAAAACATATTAGAGGATGAGGACTCCCAGGGTGAGAAGGTTGATCATGATGCACATATAGCCCAGGCATTTGAACACTTGTACTCCACCCTCTACACAGCCAAATCACTGGCCTTAAAGGATACTGAATCATATCTGGAACAAGTATCCCTAACCCATCTCCCCCCAACTGACATTTCCAGCCTAGATAGAGACATCCAGACCAATGATGTCCTTATGGCCATACAACTAATGCAGCCTGGCAAGGCACCGGGCCCAGATGGTTATACGGCCAATTTTTACAAAACCTTTACACCCATAATAGCTCCTATTTAGCTCGCTTATACAACTCGTACAACTGGCACACTCACTGACACAATGCAATTAGCAACCATCACTGTTATCCCAAAACCGGGTAAAAACCCTGCTCACTGCTCCTCATGTAGCCCCATTTCAATGCTGAATGCAGATGCCAAGATCTTCACAAGCATATTGGCTGCCCGACTGGCCTCTTACATGCAACACCTAGTGGACCCCGATCAGGGAGGGTTTATAACCGAACCCAGCTGCAGCAATAATCCTAAGCATCTTTGCCATCTCCTCGATAACGCCCAGCCGTCTCGTACACCAGTCATTTTGCTATTAGTCAGTGCAGATAATTCATTTGAACGGGTCTACTGCCACTACCTCCAACTTGTACTTATTCAAATGGGCCCAGGTCCATGCTTATGCTGCAGGATATGATGCAGCTATTCACAACCCAATGCTGTAGTTTTGATCAACAGACTAATGTTACAGCTGTTTGCTATCACTCGGGGCACTCAGGAAGGCTGCCCCCTATCTCCCCTACTTTTTGATCTTTATATGAAGCTCTCTGCAGAACGGCGACATTGGGGGGCTACGGATGGAGGGCCGGGAGCAAACATTTGCGCTTTACGCTGATGACATGATGATAGTGTTGACGAAGCCTCTCACCAACTTACCCACTCTGATGCACGAGATGGAAACATTTAAACAAGCCTCCAGCTTCAATGTTAACCTCTAGAAGTCTCATATTCTTAATCTCAGTCTTCCCAAAGCTGACCAAATGCTCTTGAAATGCCTCTTCCCCTTCACTTTGGCATCCCATAGTGTGACTTACTTGGGCCTCCAAATGCTCCCGACACCAAGCCAAACCGCAAACAATTACAATGAGCTCCTGGGCAATGCCAGATTTAACCTCTCCTCCTGAGGAAGTACACCCTATCCAGGCTGGGGAGACTAGCAGCAGTCAAAATGACCCTTCTCCCTAAAATCTTATGTGTAATGCAAACATTTCCTTTGCAGCCCCTCCCCTCATATGTCCTTGGAAGGTTGCAGCATCTCACAAATGACTTCGCCTGGAATAGGAAAAAGGCAAATGTGGCGAAGAAACAGGCCTATGTGGTCCACTCAGAGGGTGGTTTGGGAGTACCCCATTTAACAAGATACTATCAAGCAGCTAAACTCCACTACATTGTGTAGTGGTCTAGGCCTCTTACAGAGAAGCACTGGTGCTTCATACACCAACCTGTGGCTGGCATACATATCTGGAAAATACCATGGCTGCCCAAATCCTGCTGCCTTCGGGGGACCTACGTTTCTTCTGTGACTCATGCCAAGATAGGAATCTGGGACACGGTGCAATCTCAATTCAAACTCTCTACCTGTATATCGCCCCTGACCCCCTTCAAAGGCAACCACAATTTCCCACTAGCGGCACAAGGATCTTCCTTTGCATTCAGACAGGCAGCTAACTGCAAAAGACTGGGTGATCTCTTCGACCATGAGGGGATCATGGACTTGTGCAACTTCGTTCTCATTATGGCCCCCCATCTGGTGCCCGTTGGCAGTACATTGCCCTTCAACAATGGCTCTTGCAATCCCATATTCGCCCCCATGTGAGCCAACCCCTGACTTCTTGTGAAAAATGGCTCCTTACCTGCTTATCTGATAAATACATAGGCCATCATTACAACCCTGGCGGGCGAGGGAGAAGTGGTGGTAATACCGCCAACAGGCCGGTTACCGCCATGGTCATCTGTCACTTCACTCTGACCGCCATGGCGGTGACGACCGCAGGGCTGGAGATTTCGGTCTCCAGCCCGGCGGCCGTCATCAGACCGCCGGCGGTATCAGGACCCTGCATACCGCCATGGATTTCGGGTGGTTTGGAACCGCCACGAAATCCATGGCAGTAGGCACTATCAGTGCCAGGGAATTCCTTCCCTGGCACTGATAGGGGTCTCAAACACCCCCCTCCCCCACCTCCACCCCGAGTCCTCCCCCCACACCCCAACCCCCCTACCACCCTGCAAAGGTGGCAGGACCCCCCTCCCCACCCCCATCATTAACATACACACCCCCTACACACACACATACACTACAACAACATATACCCGCACACATACAAACAGACAGGCAAACAGACCGACCCGCACACATTTTCCAGACACACCCCCTGCATGCATACACGCACTCACACACCCCCTCTACATAATCACACGCACACCCCCATACACGCACACAACACACAACATCCCCCCACTCCCCTCCCCTAACGGACGATCACCTTACCTTGTCCGGTGATCCTCCGGGAGGGGATGGGATCCATGGGGGCTGCTCCGCCGCCAACTCCCCGTCACCAGAACACCGCCACACCGAATCCTGGGTTGGGATTCGGTGGGCGGTGTTCTGATGACGGGGCGGTGGAGGTGGAGCAGCCTCCAGTTCCCCGCCGACCGCCAGTATGGCTGCTGGCGGCTCTCCGTCCGAAAAACGGACAGAGGGCTGCCAGCAGTCATGATGTGCTGAGCGGAAAACCGCCTGCACTGGCGGTCTTCAGCACAGCGGTACCTCAGCGGTCTTGGAAAAAGACCGCGAGGTTGAAATGAGGCCCATAATGTCTGATATTTATAAATTTATCAATTTACGTTTGGGGCCCCAAGTCCCTGGTGCAAAAATGCTGGGAAGGTGAATGTGAGCGCACCTTCACCACCAAAGAATCGAGTGATATTTGTCACCAGGCCCATACCTCCGCATGTAGTGCATCAAGTAAGGAAACAATGCTCAGGATTGTTCATTATTGATACACAACACCAGCGATGGTAGCTGTGTAAAAACAGAGCAATAATGCAAGCTGCTGGAGGCATTGTCGACAGATTAGCATGCTTACCCACCTTCTTTAGCACTGCCCCAAAATACATTAATTCTGGGCAGAAGTCTTTGCTGACATTAATGAGATTTATGGCACAGATATATCCAGATTCCCCAGCTACACAATTCTAGGCCTTCCAAACCCTTTCACATACCCATTAAAGTCATCAAAGGGACAGGCTATCACACTAGCACTTGGTGCAGCTAAACAAGTCCTGTCACATGGACTGGCTCCACAAATTATGGGATCTCCTGGGAATAGAGAAATTAACAGCAGTTGCATCCCATACATTACTACACTTTGATAAAACCTGGAGGTCTTGCATACGATTCCTATCCAATGAATTTTGAGGATTAATGTGCCCGGCCTACCTGAGAGTCCTCGGACTTACCCACTTGGAACATGACACTTAATGAGGTGGGGGGGGGAGGATTTGTGGGAGGAGAACGTTGCATTGAAATTTTGCTTAAAATAATAAAACAGATTTGAACCTAAACTGTCCACTACCATCAGATTGTACTTATAAAAACAAACAGAATGATTGTCTGCAGAAAAAAACTGGATCAGATCACTGGAGGTTTTTCTGTGAGGATGGTAGATGCTGGATTGCCTCTCTTCTTGCATCCTTCACTCCAGACTGTCCAATGGGCTAGACAAAAGTCCCAGACTAGGAGTGAACACAAGTCATGGCCTTCATGCATAAGCTCTTTCAGGAGTGTTGCATCTTTTGGTAGATTATTTCTAGACAACTCCAACTTCACAAAAGGGTGTAGTTTAAAACATGTACATCATTATTTGAACAGAGTTGCATTTTCTACTCACAATAAAGTGGTGCTCAAAGTGTCGCGCATAAGGCTTGAAATGTCACACATAAGTAGACTGTAAACGTGGAAATGATACACATAAGCACATCTGTAGTCCCAGTGTTTCTTTTATTTACCTCCAATGAATGTGGAATTCTTGTGTGGCCAGACTTTTTGGGGTTAACTCAGAAATTTGTGTAGTAGAGACAACAACACTGACTCATACTTACTGAGGAATAAACTGAAAAAAACTCCCTGTTGGAGCAGCTGTTTCATTTCAAACAAATGGATGAACCAGCAGACATTGGTGTGCGCAGACACCTTTTGGGAAAAATAAATGTTTGGCCATCACCTCGCCCATTCGTTTTGCACTCGTTAATTCTGTTTCTAAATATGCTCAGTTTTTGGCAGAGAAGCAAACAAACCAAGTATAGGAAGTTGGCTCTGTATATACTATCTCAAAGCGAGGGATAGTGTGCACAGAGTCTAAGGGTTCCCCTTGGAGGTTGATAGTGGCAATAATAGATAATTCTAATGCTCTATTTTGTGGTAGTGTGGTCGAGCAGTAGGCTTATCAGAGGGTAGTGTTAAGCATTTGTTGTACACACACAGGCAATAAGTGGGAACACACACTCAAAGACTTAACTCCAGGTCAATAGGTTTTTATATAGAAAAATATTATTTTCTTAATTTATTTTTGAACCACAAGATTCAGAATTCAAGTAAGTACATAAATTGTAAGGTACTTGGCATAGGTCAATATGGAACTTTGAAGTAAAACAGTAATGTACACAGTTTTGTCAAAAATTGCAATAAGCTATTTTATAAGTGGACACTGCAAAAATCAACAGTTCCTCAGGAAGGTAAGTACAAGTTAGTTTAGCAGGTAAGTAAAGCACTTACAAGTTCAGTCTCCGGTGCATAGGCAGTCCACTATTGGGGGATTCAAGACAACCCCAAACACCCAGTACCAGCAACAGAGGGCCGGTCAGGTGCAGAGGTCAAAATAGGGCCCAAATAACATAGGCGCCTATGGAGACTAGTGGTGCTCCGATTCCAGTCTGCTAGCAGGGAAGTCCCTGAGTCCTCGGCGAGCAGACCAGGGGGGGTTTGTAGAGCACTGGAGGGGGGGGGGGGGTCACAAAAAGGCACACAAAATACACCCTCAGTGGCACAGGAGCTGCTGGGTGCAGTGTGCAAAGTAGGTGTCAGGTTTATTATTGGTTTCAAAGGAGGGACCCGAGGGTCACTCTGGCGATGCAGGCAGGGCACAGGGGGCTTCTCGGGCCAGTCACTGACTGAGCAGCGATGAGGGCCGTGTGCTGGTCACTCCTGCACCAGTAGTTGGTTTCTCCCGGGCCTGAGGGCTGCGGGTGCAGTGCTTCTTCCAGGTGTCGGGTTTATGCGACCGGGCAGTCGAGGTCAGTGGGGAGCCTCTAGATTCTCTCTGCAGGCGTCGCCTTGGAGGTTGAGGGAGGTCGTCTCAGGGTGTCCACATCATGGGAGTCACCTGGGGGTCCTCGATGCAGTGTTGGTTTCTCTGGACACAAGCCGGGGGTGTTGGGTGCAGAGTGTTGGGGACTCACACTTCCGGAGTGAGGCTGGAGTCCCCTTAAAGATGTTTTTTTCTTTGTAGTTTAGACAGAGCCGTTGTCCATGGGAGTTTCTTGGTCCTTTGAGTTGCAGGGCAGTCCTCTGAGACCGCAGAGGTCGCTGGTCCCACTGTATGCGTCGCTGTTGCAGGTTCTTTGAGTCTTGGGACAGGCCGGTAGAGCTGGGGCGAAGTCAATTCTCGTCTCGGTCGTCTCTGCGGGGCTTTCAGGTCAGCAGTCCTTCTTCTTCAGGTCGTCAGAAAATCTAAAATCCTGGGTTCAGGGTCGCCCCTAAATACTGAATTTAGGGGTGTTTTAGGGTCCCAGGGCAGGAGCCAATGGCTACTATCCTTGAGGTTGGCTACACCCTCCTTGTGCTCCCTTCCTTTTGGGGAGGGGACCACATCCCTATCCCCACTGGGCTAAATCATCCAAAACAAGATGGAGGATTTTCCAAGAAGGGGATCACTACAGCTCTGGTCACCTTAGGGGTGGACCTGGCTGAGGGTGTCTCCTCCTTGTTTTTCTCATTATCTCCTCAGGACTTGCTGCCAAAAGTGGGGGCTGTGTCCGGAGGGCAGGCATCTCCACTAGCTGGAGTGCCCTGGGATGCTGTAACACCAGGCTTGAGCCTTTGAGGCTCACTGCCAGGTGTTAATGTTCCTGCAGGGGGAGGTGTGAAGCACCTCTACCCCGGTGTTCTGCTTTCCTGCTCTTATCTCATAACCGAGCTTACAGAACCTTTCTGGAATGCACTTCTTAGTTTAAAGAAGACATTTATTGTTATTACCTCACCACAAGGTTCCTGAGAGACGAAATTAGTAGGCTGGAAGCACACATTCAAAAGTAGTCGCAGCAATGAAAGCAAAATATATCAAAGTACTTCTCAGTTGCAATGCACACAGCAAATACATGTGATTATATTATAGCATAACTTCAAAGCAAAGCATAAAAGTCAAAATTTCATCACCGTAGGGCTGTAGGGCCTATACTCAGCTTCATCTTTCTCGGGCTTCAAGTTGATGACTCCGTTCAACTGCGAGAAAGAGATTTTCTACCCAAACGGGAGACAGGCAACTGACGTCTCTGTTCCTGTCTGAAGTCAAAGCAGATTCAATCTAACTCTGCTGTAGTCCAGAGTCATCCTTAAAAGCAAACTCAGTGTGAGAACCAAAGAAACTTGGAGAGTGGCCAATTCTCCGAGCCTCACTCGTTCTCAGACTGGATTGAGAGGTAAACACAAAATCTACGTGCTCTTCTCAGCTAGGGTCTGGTGTGAAAAACACAGCTTGGTCTATCATGTGGAAAAACACAGCTTGGAAAAACACAGGTCATCTGCAATGTCTCAACTGCAATGTCTAACCCCACGTTAAAGCCAATAGGCAGCTAACATAAATAACAAATGTAATGTCTAATGCCATGTCAAAGCCAATAGGCAGCTAAACTGAATACAGAATGTTATGTCTAATGCCATGTCAAAGCCAATAGGCAGCTAAACTGAATACAGAATGTAATGGCTAATGCCATGTCAAAGCCAATAGGCAGCTAAACTGAACAAAACATATAATGTGCTACTGGTGAACATTGAGCAACTAATATGCGCAGTGGTGAAACACAAAGTCATTGGTCAAACACAATTAATAGCATCACACCCGGACAGGCTTTGTTCCTGGTCACGGAGTGCACAAAGGCACTCACCCCATGTGGCCAGAAACTTGTCTAGAAGTGGCAGGCTAGCAGAGACCAGTCAGCCTAGCACTAGCAGTTGGGCTGGCATGCAGGGGGCATCCCTAAGATGCCCTCTGGGTGCATTTTACAATAAATCCCACACTGGCATCAGTGTGCATTTATTGTGCTGAGACGTTTGATACCAAACTTCCCTGATTTCAGTGTAGCGATAATGGAACTGTGGAGTTCGTGTTTGACAAACTCCCATACTATATACTCTTATGGCTACCCTGCACTTACAATGTCTAAGAATTGGCTTAGACACTGTAGAGACATAGTGCTCATGCACATATGTCCTCACCTGTGGTATAGTGCACCCTGCCTTACAGCTTTAAGGCCTGCTAAAGGGGTGACTTACCTATGCCACATGCAATGGGTTGTGGGCATGGCACCCTTAGGGGAGTGCCATCTCGACTTAGTCTTTTTCTCCCCACCAGCACACACAAGCTGTGAGGCAGTATGCATGTGCTGAGTGAGGGGTCCCCAGGGTGGCATAATACATGCTGCAGCCTTTAGAGACCTTCCCTGGCCACAGGGCTCTTTGTACCAGGGGTACCGTTTACAGGGGACTAATCTGTGTGCCAATGCTGTGCCAATTGTGGAAACAAAGGTACAGTTTCAGGGAAAGAACACTGGTGCCTTGTTAGCAGGGTCCCAGCACAATTTCAATCATAACTAGCATCAATAAAAGGCAAAAGGTTGGGGGGAACCATGTCAACAGTGGCATTTTCCTACACCAAGGTACTATGGAAAAACATGATCTGCATACTGTCACACTAATCATTCAAGTAGGGAAGCTGAGATCTAGCACCGGGTATCTCTATTTTTATAGATTGCATGGAGTAGAGGCTGATGTCCTGCCACTGTACTTGCCAGCTATCTAGAAACACCACACTTTTCCGCTGATGGCCAGCAGGCAGATTTAAAACAAAGGTGGTGCCCGCCACATCAGTGTCTGCCTGAGTCAATCTGCTACCTGTGCTGGTGCCTTTGCAGGAAAACAACAGGCAAGGTGCTGCTCGCATCCACATGCTGCAGAGACTCATCAAGTGGTGTGTTTTTCATATGTTATATGGAAAAACATGATTTGCCTACAGTCACACTATTCGTTCAAGCAGGAAAGCTGAGATTTAGCACCAGGTGTCTCTTTTTGACAGATTTATATGGGGTAGGGTCTGATATAGTGCCACTGTCCCCCCTTTCTAGATGAAGTGTAAATTTCTAATTACGGCATTTTCCTGCATTCCTATGGCTAAGGGTGGAGAATAGACAGTGTGGTGGGAAGGAATGGAGAAAGGGATCCCCTTTTAAATTCATTAAGGACCTTGTTGAGGAGGGGCCGCTGATTATTTGTTCTTCTTGAGCACTGCAGGTTTGTAGATGGTTAGTGAGAGGGGGCTACAGTTTCTATTGCTCAGGTGAGGACGTTCCTAGGCATTACTTTTTCTTTTGTGTGTCTGGTTACTGCTAAAGGAAGGCTGAATGACAGCCAGGTGCAGGATCTCACTCTTCATTGTGCCTATGTTGTGGGTGCTCCAGATTAGAGACAGCCACATTGCTATCTGCCCTGAGAAGCATTACTGTTACATAAATTCACTAAAACAGACAGTCTCTTTATTCCTTGAGCCCACACTGATCATTAGAGGCAAAGGGGGGCATCTTGAGCACAAACATTTAAAATACAACATTCCTGTTTTTGTGGTTTCCTTCCATTATTTTTTTATGAGAAAATGAAACTATGTGTATTTTTTATCAGCATTTAACCTATCAGTGATGTTTGTGTGTGTGCTGGGGTTCTAATGGCATACAGTAGTATTGTAACACAAGCAAATAATGTGTGCTTCTACAGTTTGTGCATGCTGTCTCAGGAAACCTCCACAATGTTCCTAGAAACCCTGCTGGGAGACTCTCATTTCCATTTATGCATGCCTGTGTTCATGTTTGTCTTAATCCCTACTATTGTATCTCTGGAAATTGCCCACATCTTATTTCAAAGATTACAACCTCTCCTTTAAAAGTCATACCCTTTTACCTTCCTTATATGCTGATGACATTCTCCTGTTTGTCCGTCACCCCTTTATCAACCTTCCTCCCCTTATCAGGGAAGTGATACGATTTGGCACCTTCTCCCGTCTGGCCATAAACTTGATCAAATCGGAACTGTTTCTGTTAACTGATGCAACTACTTCCTGCTCCCTTGAATATCCACTGCGATGGTGCGAAGACTCGCCAAAATATCTTGGCATTGATCTGCAAAGAAATAGTGCTGAGGTGGTCTGTTTAAATTACGGCCCAGCGATTGACAAATTTACGTCCCGGATAGAGCACTGGATTAAACTTCCCCTTTCTGTTGCCAGTAGAATAGGTATTACTAAAATGGTGATCCTTGACCGTTTTTTATATTTATTTCTCAAAATTCCGATTGCACTATACAATAACATTTTTGATACTCTTTGCACTGTGCTTACGAGACTTATATGGGCTGGCCGGCGCACCCGAGTGTGATGTGACACATCGACTCTTCCATACGAACGGGGAGGATTTTCAGTGCCTGACGTTCATCTCTATTATTTAACAGCCCAGGCATACTTTGCCTATTTTTGGTACCACCCAGATGCCCGACTTCAATATCTTAAACCTGAGCATGGGCAGGCTCTTCCCTTTTCCCTCTCCATGCTTTTGCCACAGGGTCTTCCCAGAAACTCAGCTGAAATCCAGACATTTTCCACTACATGCTGGGCATGGCCCAAGCTGCTCCATTATCTAGGCCATGACACACTGTACTCCCCCCACCCTCCCCTATCAGGGAACGAATGGCTTTCGCTCACACTCGAGCAGTTTACCCAGCGGATATTAACCGCCCATCACCTACACACGATAGGTGACCTCTTAGGGAGGCCACACTGAAAATGGTTGCTACCTTGACTGAGGAGGGCAAAGCAACACACCTAGATAGTTTTGTCCAACATCGCTTACATAGTACCCTACGCACTACGCTGCCTAATTACCCACATGAACCAATTGAATTACCTCCACTGTCTTTAATTATTGCGGCTCAAGATAGCACATGCCTGATATCTCAACTCTACAGCACCTCCCTCAAGCTAAGGCCAGTGGGAGCAAAGAAATTCAGATCGGCATGGGAGCGCGTCCTGGGGCATCTTCTGTCAGATAAACAATGGTACTGTTAGTGTGCACAGACTAAACTTATCTCCAACAATCATAGGCATAAACTATTACACTACAAATACCTCCACTGCACTTATGTAACTCCACAGAGGCTTGACAAATTAGACCCTCCCAATCGCACGCCTGTCCAAAATGTTCAGACAAGAGTGCTGACTTTGCTCATTTAGCCTGGATCTGCTCCACGATCCCGTATTCTGGGACTCAGTACATACCATCCCGACACAAATGACAGGACACCTGCTCACTCCTAGCCCACGTTTGGCGTTGTTGGGCTATGTTAAGCCATTGCCTCAACCTATCCAACTTTTTGTCGCATTGGCCTTACTTCTTGTGAAGCAACAGATCGCACTCCACTTGGGCAGCAGTACAACCCCTACCAAGTCTGCATGGCTGCGTGACATGTCTTACTGACACCACTGGTAAAAACGTATGCAGCACTACAGCCACCATCCTCCTGACCCAAAGACAAATGGCAACCACTTTGAAAGTATCTCTTGACCCTGCCCCCCCAACAAACTGAAGATTCAAGTGATACTGATTTATTTCACCAGCACACTGATACCTCAGCCCTCCCCCTCTGTAGTGCCTATGCAGACAGTTCTCCTGAGGAGTTAGGTGAATAATGCCCCTGGTTTTCTCCTACCTTTTCTCTCTTTGTCGTCTCTTTCCTCCATATTGTAGTTACCTACTGCATTCCCACCCCGCTATGTACTATTGCCCCTTATTTATCTCTACTGGCTATCAAATTGTTGGCAGCACAACTTCAGATTTGGACTGTGGTGATGTTTCTATTATGATCTAACTAGTGACTGTTACCTATGTTTGTATTGGTCTTAGATTTGTTATACAGCATAAAATCAAAATAAGGTTATAAAAAATAAAAAAGTCATGCCCTGCACCCTAACAATAACTTATCTGCTATAGATGATATATTAATAACGCAAATCAATGCATGACATTTCTATATCCTCCTCTCTCACTAAAGATCACACCTAATTCTTAGTAATGTCGTAATATAGAAACTGAAGTAAAGGCATGGGATGGTTCCTGTAGAGCACAAAACTAATCTCAATAACTTCGAAAAAAACACTAACCCTGGGAACTAAAGCAGTATGCTGCCTAGGTTAAAAGCACATCCATGCCTCGTCAGTGGTAATAAGTGCAATTACAATACAAGATATAAGCCACACAAGAAATAATACCATAACACTTAGCAGTCAGTCGATTGTAGTTCATACAGGCTGCTTAATAATTTCCTTTTACTGCCTGACACTCTTACACTCACATGCAACAAATCCACTAAGGGTTGTATCCATCACCCAGTACTGTACCAGTCCACACCAATAAACAACTCATTTCCATCTGGTCAGGCATGGAATAAGTGAAGAGATCTGTCACATGTTGCTGGCCAACAGAGAACTCAAATTTAGCCCAACACTCCAGGTCCCAACTAGTTACATACTGCAGTGACTTCTCTGAATTTTACAATGACGATCAGATTTAGGATGATATTACCTAATTTCATCCCAACAGATATCTACTCCACTTCTCCCTTTAACCTATGCCTGCTCAGGACCATAAACTTTAAACAGACTATCTGAGGGTGGAAAACCCACTGCAGTAGCCAGCTAAGTGCACTATGGACATGGGTGGTACCAAAAAGGGTCCTGCAGAACTTCTCAAAGCTGCTGGCTTACTGAAAACCATAAACTGCATTCCTGACGCTTACACTTCTTTATCTATCACATTGCTAAGGGCTGTGTCCGATAACACAATAACCGCACCTTGGTGGACTTCATGCACAACACTGACACACATCCCACAAAAGATCAAAATAAAGAAAACACACTTCCAACCAAACACTGTACACAGTGTAGAATGGTACCCATTGAAGCAAAGGCTTCAGAGCAGCACATAAGGGCAGTAATGCTACATAAATGTCGCAATACAATACAATACTAATGAGTTGAAACCTTTGCCCAGAGAGTGTTAGCTTGTGAAAAAATGATAAAATTCTAAGGCAATACTATCTCAAATTGTGCCGCGTTAGAGTGCATAATTTGCACTTTTTGGGTCATAATTTAGTCAACTCTGTCACATACTTTGGGACTTTCCTGCTGCATAATTCCAGTGGCCCAATCAATAGCAAAGCTAAAGCCAAGGGCCTCAAAGGGTGAACTGGTGGAAGCAGCAGTCACCCCTCAATCGAGTCCATGCTTTTCATTTGGAGGGGCCGAAACAAAGCGGTGGTTAACTTTCTCTCTGTGATTTTGTAGGGACTTGAGCACTAGAGTCAGGTTCAGACCCTTTGGCAAATGCACCAACTCTGTTACTTTGGAACATGAGGTTTGCCAGGGCTGTATCCTGGCTTTTTTACTGTTCATTTTAGACATTAACAACTTGACCACAGTACTAGTGGGGCAGGGCACGGATGCACCAACTATTAATTCCCTTGCTACCTCCATGTTACTGCAAATGGACGATGCTGTCCTGCTGGTACACACCCCGGATAGTATAGGTAAACTGGTATCTGCTTTTTATTCTTTCATGTCCAATCTGTACCTGGACATTAATTATTCTAAGTCCCCCCAAAATTTGTCCTATGGGCCCCATTTTGATCATGGAGAATAAGCTAAGGATGGTATGAAGCTTCCTCTACTTAGATGTTATTTTGACTGTGCCCAACGCTGGCACATCAATAATTTCATTTGGTGTCAAAAACTATCTCAAACTGTACGGACATTATTCAATCTTACTCCCTCAGTGGGTGGGAAACTGGTAATCCCCCTTCTCAATACCTACAAAACGCAGTGTCTGCCTATCACCACTTACTGGGATATGGAGGCACTTTTATACTATAGCACTACAAACTGAGGAAAACTGGGTTTGTCTACACCTCCTTTCCATTTTCCCCAGTAGCTCAAATTATATTTGCCACAAGAAGCTGGGTTTTTGGTACGTTGAGGACCTGGTTAAGGTAGCTCCCTTGTTGCTTTGGCTGTCCATCTGGTCTAACGCATAGGCGTTCCTCATTTAATCACAAGATTATTAGAGACTGTTTAAAATGTAACCATTAGTTTAACATCCCGTGGTTATCTTATGTAAAGCAGACCTGCATCCTTATTGGTAGAAAAGATTTCTTTGAGCATTCCATATCCATATGCAGAAAGGACATAGCGTAGGCCAAGAGCACTTTTCTAGCCTTAAGATGGTCTGATTGTGATCATAATGAATTCAGTAAGCCCAGAAGTAGGCAGTACCTTGCACTCAAGACCACACTATACACAGAGCCCATCTATTGTGCAGTATTGGGCATTGGGCGCGTGCTCTATTATTTAGGTTTAGATCAAACACATTGCGAACCCTGTTGGGTTTCCCTTTGGGCCATTATGCATTAGATAGTATTTTTAACTGCCTGTGTAAGGGGACCTCAAAACAGATGTTGCTTCACTTTACATTTGATTTTATAGTTTATGTTTTTTTACACCAAAAGGTTTTTAACTCTTATTTTAAAAATGAGAAACCTTAGAAGTTGTATGTCAGCTTTATGTTTTTAACAGCTACTATGTGATGACGAGGTTTGTTTGGCGGTAGGCTCATTTTAAAAATGTATTGTCCGATGTTGCAGTTCTATGTATTAATAATCAATATGTATTGAGGTGTTTTTATGCATTTTTTTAATGTCTGTGTATTTGCACGTGCTTTTAGAATCATGTAGTTATAACTGAATAATGTTTTATGATGATGAAGATGTTGTTCATTCCTAGAGGAGCCTTTCTTTGCAATCTTATAATAAAGATTAATGAAAAAAACAATAATGATCTAACCCCAATTTACATGCAGCTCCTTGATGGCGGTAAACAATATCACTGTGTAAAATTAGAAGGATTACAATTTACGAACTAGAAGTAACAAAAAGATCTCAGTGTCAAAAGCAGTAGCCCCCTTACCAATGTAAATAAGCTACAAACCTATGATCTGCATGTTACACAATGCGCCTTGCAGCAGACACATTAACCCCTATGCTACTTTATGAGCCTAGCCTGTGATTGGACACAAGACAGAATTTTCCCAAAACTGCTTAGCCTCCAGAGTTATCTCACCTCTATTATAATCCCCACGACATAGCTGGGCACGCAAAGGTATGTGGAGCAGCTGTCTTAACCCTGATTGATATTTGAAAATGCAGCCTCTTTTTGACCAATAAAGTCAGCTACAACAGATTTGCTGTCACATTTGTCCTTGCTGCCAATTTCTTTGCAGCAGATTTTTTTCCCAAAGTTGACTATCAGACTCTGCTTTCCAAGCTCCCAACTCGTGGCTCCACCTCCTTCCCTCTGCCACACCTTGATCAACTATTTATGAGTTCCCGGAGTATTTTTTTTTTCCAATCCCAGGACAGGGTATGAACAAAAAGGAAGCTAGGTGAAATAAAGTATGTTCCTTGTACATCATGGAAGCGAGATCGATGCAAATTTCCTGTTTCTCACTGCTATTCATCCACAATCAAATGTATTTAATTGTTGGTGTATGACATTAGAACTTGGGTGACAAGCAGAAACCACACATTTTTGTCAGTTCCACAAGGCACAAATGTTGCCTAAAGACATCAGAGCCCTTCACAACAAACATAGTCTAAGTTATTTTTGACAGGGATATTTGTTGATATTCACAGGATGCTGAGCCAGGCCGAGATTCAAATTTGGTTCCACGTGTTACATGGTGGGTACAGTAGTCACTAGGCCACATCAATGCCAAGAAAGCTTGGATCTGTTTGGGCTGGATGTTCCAGGAAAACCCCTGGCTGAGCCAGAGCCAAGCATCATACTCAAGCTTTCACCGGCTTGCCCACCTCCGCACCTAGGCAGGCCCTGCTGTGTGAATTACCACTCCCTAGTGTGTCTCCCCTACCATGGGTGTAGGAAGTGTGTGGGACGTGGGGTATTTATCCCCCCCCCCAGATTTTGGAGTCGAGGGGGCACGGGGGACAAGCGTTGGGGGACGCAGGGGACAAAACATATCTCCTCCACACTTTCACTTTCTGAGTAGCACAGTTCACACCCCCTGACAAAGGGAAATGCTTTGATCCCCAGAGTGGGTAGCTAACCCCACATTCATGGTGGTCAAGGGAGGCATTTTTTATGCAACCCACTGCTAGTACAGAAATAAACAGGAAAGCAAACTTGTTCCTTACCTGTTTATTGTAGGTTTGCCACTTAATGGAAGTGCATTGCTAGCAGATGCCCCGAGCAATGTGTTTGCTGTGCCTTAAGCCTTTCAAATACTTTAGTCCGGCAAGAGTCCCCCAGGGAAGCTTTTCGGATTTATCATACGGATAAAATGTTTCATTGTGCACTCCTTTTTGGGGAAAAGGTGCTTTCAAACCAAACAAGTGAAACAGAAAGTGTTATAGCCTGCAGTTTAATAGTTAAAAAATCCCTCTGATTTAAGTGCTTTCTGCTCTGGTATGTTGACATGGTCAGACTGGACTGTAGGCAACCTGGCAGTGCCAGAGGGGCAGGTTTGACAGGTCAATGTGTGGATGTTTGGCTGTTTGTGGGACAGTTTATGGTCTGTGGGTTGGTTTGTGCTGTTGATTTCCCTGATATTACCACAAACATTGCTTGTAGCAAATGCACATGCATGCAGTCTGCCATTCCCAGGGCTGCTGGAATCATGCGATTGTGCAACCGCTGCATTTTTCATATAATGATGGATTTGCCACATAAAGCATCATCTGCTGCATAGTCTGCATATTTATTTTAAGGAAAAAATGGTTCTAGCTTATATGGTTCAAAAGTTACTACACACAAAGCGACACGTGTTGCAGCACAGTGGAAGGCCCATAGCAAAACTTGACTGGTCACCTTTCTGTTGCTTATTGCTTTATATTAAAACTGGATATTAAACTGCAACTAATGAGGTGCAACCAAAGCCCAGAGCATGTTAACAAGTGTAAAACTAACAAAATAATGAGTACTATTAAAAAATGTGCTGCATTACGCTACATAGTTTGCCTTTTTCTGACACATAATTTACTCAACTCTGCCACATAATTTGGCAGTCTCCTGCTTGCAAAACACCTACGCAGTGCCTTTACAAGTTTGGTCCTGCCCTGATTTGTGGCCCATGTTTTTAGCTATCTGATTTGCTAACAGGGTCACTTTTCTTTTGGTGCCTGGGCCTATTTTCTTTCTCAGTCTGACCCTGCCTCAAGTACTTATGACCACCTTGCAGGTCACACAATGAGTCTGCTGTCACAAAGATCCCTCTCAATTTTGTGCAAACTATGGGAACTGTGATCCTGAGTACAATGGACATTGAGTCAGAGATGTGACTATAAAGGGCTTGCCTCCCTATTTCGGCAGCATCATAGAAAACCAGGCACTTTCTACCATGCACCTTCCCTAGGCCTCCCATTGCACTTCAGCAATGCATTTTTTTACCTACACAAGCTCAGGGCTAGCCCCACTGCTTGCTCTTCAGCAACCTTTGAAAGGAATAAGCAGGTGGGCTCAGACATGCTCACTTTTTTCCCAACACACACCATATTGGCATGAAACAATGCCCTTCCTTTCCTGGCTGCTCCACTTCATGATGCCCTACTCCACTGGTAGCTGACTTTTAGGCAACATGAGGTGCGGGCTTCTCTAATTGCCCCAGTCCGTGAGAAAAAAAGACCATAGAAAGGAGAAAATATATCTGCTTCAGACTCCCATCCCCATGTACCACTCAGACACATTTTTGAAGGAACTCTCTTTTCCTCTGTTGCCACTCTGCTTTGAGCCATATTTACTACATGTTTTGTTTAGTATCCATCTAGTCTTTGCAGCCACTTCAGAGAACTTTGACACAATCAGTGTACAGTAAGGCGAGTTAGATGCATTTTTCTGACCATAAATCCAGTTAGGAGAGAGTCCTGCTTCCCAGAATATATTTTGTTGTATTTTATCTAAAGGAAAGGATGTGGTATTAGGGCCAGAGATGCCGACTTGTGAATTGGGCACCAGGTTCGAGTCTTGGTCTCGGCTCAACATCCTGTGACTCTGAGCAACTCGCTTAATTTTTCTGCACCAAAAAAAAATGAATATGATCTTTTGTAATATAATAGGTGCTCATGTAAACGTCTCAAGTAACTTTGGGTCAAGTTCTTGCTACACAAAACTGCAAAAAACAAGCACTGGACAAAAGATCTTGCCTGTACAAGAGCTATTGGCTATGGTAATGCGTTTTGCCATATTGCACACCACTGTGGGTGCTGTTCAGCATGGTTAAAGGTTAGTGGCATGGAGTGGGTGGTAGAGTGGAGTAGGGGGAGTAGAGTGTCATAGAGGAGAGTAGAGTTCAGTGGCTAAGAGTATCATAAAATAGAGTGGAATAGGGTGGAGTGGGCTGGATTGGATTGGGGTAGTGAATATAATTGGAGTAAAGTGGGGTGGATTGAATGGAGTTTGATGGATTGGAGTTGGCTGGATTGGAATGGGGTGAAGTGGATTAGAATGTGGTGAGTAGATAGGATTGGGTAGGGTGTATTGAATTGAAGTGATAGGACTAGGATGGGTGGATTGGGGTGGTTTTGGGTGGGGTGAAATGGAGGGGGTGGATTAAACAGGACTGGGACAGGTTGAATTTGATTGGACTGATTGGATTGTAGTAGGCTGGATTAAAATGGGGTGGATTGGACTGGAGTGGATGTTTTAGAGTGGGGTGGATTGGATTAGAGTGGGATGAATTTGAGTGGGGTGTGCAGGATCGGTTGAAGTGAGGTGGGATGAATTGGACTGGGTACAGTGGGGTGGGTTGGACTAGAGTGGAATGGGTGGATTAGAGTGGGGTTGACTGGATTGGATTGGGGTAGGGTGGACTAGAATGTGGTGATTGGAGCTGGTGGGCTGGATTGGAGTGGGGTGAACAGAACTGGGGTGGTGTTTATTGACTTGGGGTAGAGTGGGGTGGGATGGGGTAGAGTGGGGTGGAATTGAGTGGAGTGCAGGTGAACTGAAGTAGAGTGGGATGGATGGGAGTGGGGTGGATTGGAATAGATTGAAGTGGGTTGGAGTGAACTGGACTGGATGGGGTGAATTAGAGAGGGTAGATTGAAATGGGGTGGGGTGACCTGGAGAGGTTGGATTGGGGTGGGGTGGATTGGAGTGGGTGGATTGGATTGGGTTGGGGTGTATTGGAGTGGAGTGGAGTGGGGTGGATTGGAGTGGATTAAGACAGTGTGGGTGAATTGGATTGGGGTGTGGTGTTTTAAGGTAAACTGTGTTGGACTGGGGTGAATTAGGGAGGATTAGATTGGAGTGGGTGGACTGGAGTGAGGTGGGTGGATTGGGTTGCGATGGATTGGATTGGAGTAGGGTAGAATGGAGTGGGTTGGAGTAGGGTGGAATGGAGCGGGTTGGACTGGAGTGGGGTTGATTGTGGTGGATTGCATTCAGGTGTAGTAGATTGGATTGTAGTGGGGTGGATTGGATTAGGCTGGATTGCAGTGGAATGGATTGTGGTGGATTGGCTTGGTGTGGGTTGGACTGTGGTGAATTGGAGTGGGGTGAATTGGGATGGAGTGGTGTGGATTGGATTGGGGGGAGATGGACTGGATTGAAGCCAGGTGGACTGGAGTGGGATAGGTTGTTTTGGATTGGAGTGGAGCAGATTGGGGTGGGGCAGATGGAAATGAGGCAGATTGTTTTATATTGGAGTGGGGCAGACTTTTTTGGATTTGAGTGGGGCCGATTGTCTTGGATTGGAGTGGGACAGGTTTGAGTGGGGCAGATTGGTTTGGATTGGAGTGGAGCAGATTGTTTTGGATTGGAGTGAGGCAGACTGTTTTAGATTGGGTGGGGCAGATTGTTTTGGATTGCAGCAATGGAGTGTGGCAGATTGTTTTGGATTGGAGTGGGGTGGGTTGGGAGGATTGGAGTGTGGTGGATTGGGACAGAGTGAAGTGGACTGGAGTGGGGAGGATTGGACTGGGGCAGATTGGAGTGGGGCAGATTGTTTTGGACTGGAGTGGGGCAGATTATCTTGGATTGGAGTGGGGCAGGTTGTTTTGGAATGGAGAAGGGCAGATTCTTTTGGATTTGGGTGGGGCAGATTCTTTTGGATTGGAGTGGGGCAGATTTATTTTGGATTGTGGTGGGGCAGATTGTTGTGGAGTGGAGTGGGGCAGATTGTTTAGGATTGCTGTCTTGAGGGAGTCAGATTTTTTGGATTGGAATGGGGCAGATTGGAGTGTGCTAGAAGGATTGGAATGTGGTGGATTGGAGTGGATTGGGGTGAGTGGTTTGGACTGCAGTGGGGCGGATTGGACTGGAGTGGGGTAGATTGGGGTGTAGTGCATGATTATGTGCTAAAGCATAATTTCAAAAATTACAAATAAGAAAGAAACGATGTTGGTTTGCAATATTTAGAACAAGACAAGTCTTTTTTTTAGAACAGCACCCACAAGCAAAAATAAATCAAAACATGAGTGCAAAGTGAGAAAAGAAGACTTGGCAAAAAAAATTAAAGTTAGCTATAGAAAATAAAACTTTGCAATTATGTTTGCCCCGCTGGGCACGTTTTTGCCAGTCACATGCCTTATGGTTGATGGGTACAAGATGGTTAAAAGTACAAAATAGTACCTCAATTACCTCGGGAGAAGCGGACTGGCACTGATTAAGTTGAATTGGCCAGTACTTGGTCCCTGCTCCACGGACAGGAACAGAAATGATGTTATGCCTACATTGACCAACTACAAGTTGTAAAGAAGAGTGCAATGCAAGCCAACAAATGGCAAGCAATGGACGGGCTCCAAGCCCTTTTTACTTGACAGAGTCTCACAAGCGAGACGCATGTGCTAATGCAGTGGTTCCCACCTGTGGTCCGGGGGCCCTTTGGGGTCCGCAAAGCCTCCTTAGCGGTTCCGCAAGTGCTCAGAAAATTAAATAATGTTAACAGATTAGGTCCCAGCTTTCAGTAATGACTCAGTGAGGGGTCTCTGGATTCCAACAATGATTCAGTGGAGGTCCACGGGTTCCAGTAATGATAAAGTGGGGGTCCTCATAAGTCAAAAGGGTGGAAACCACTGTGCTAGTGCATGCTATCTCAAGCTCAACCCTAAAAACACAAGAGATCTACCTCTGCTTATGACGCGCTTCCAGCCATGTTCATGCGGCCTCATAAATCTGAAATATGCAGGGGTTAATATCATACCAACTAAGAAGCACTCATTTTAAGAACCTACAAAGGATGAAAAGCAGATCCTGCAGTCTCAAACCTGCGACCTCCAGATTGCGTTTGACTTTGGCAGCAAAAGCCTTGACTCCCTGACCTACCGTACATTAGACTGTGTTTGATAAAACTGCATCTGAACTTTGTATAAAAAATTGTGTATTTTAAGAACACCATTTCACTTCAAACCTCTATGATTGTACAGGTTTATTGGAGTCAGCGGTGTGGAGACCATAGGGAATTTGTATTGGGTCCCCGAGGATGATCCTGTCCCCCCCAGAAATTCAATGTCGGTGGGCACAGCTGCACAAGAACCATGGCAACGGCAGACAGGGCCCGTCACTCCGGCTGCCTCTCACTTTGCTAACGAGGCCTGAAAGGGCGGTGCCAGTCGAGCCTGCGTTTTCTCCCGCTCGCGGGCCTCGCCGCCTTTGAACCGGAGAGCGCAATGAAGAATTGGTTTGTACAGGCCGCGAGTGATCAAAGGTCGGACAGCCTGCGGCGTCTCAGCGCCCAGTCACCTCACCTCGCTTTAGGGCTTAAATATTTATCACGCCGGCGACTGACTGCAGAAAAGCACGGGCGGGGAGGAGGCTTCGTCCCCGGGCAGGAGAGGGCGAGGGCAATGTAAAGCGCTCTTGCATCCTCTTGAATTAAACGCAAGTTCTAGAGAAATCTAAATAATGTTGAAAATAAGGCAGTGAAGCTAGCTCACCTATGCAATGGTTATTGCATGGGGCACGAGCGTCAACAGGTCTACCCTGCGATTTTTTTGTTATATGTAAAGAACCTTACTATGGTTGTCCAGCCGCTCGAATGCAGGGTGGCCTATTTAGCAGCAGGGTGGCGTAGCACAGATGAGACTGTCTGAATTTGTTGCTCTTCTCTCTCTTTCTTTTGCCAGTCTCTGAGGTTCATCTTTCGGTCTTTTCCTGTCTCCCCTTCTGCCTTTGACGCATATCTTAGCTTTGGCACTTCAATTTCTTTGTGTCCCCCATCGCCCATTCCTTTGTTTCTATGCGGCCATAATTTTAGCCCTTTCCCTCTCTCCGTCGTTTCTTCTTTTTCTGTAATCCATTTTGACATTCATTTCCTCCTCCTCTCAAAAATATTGCCATCCTTTTTTTATCTTTCCTTCCTTCTTCTACTTTTCATTCTGTTCAGCTCCTGTTCTTTTCTTTTCGTATCCCCTGCTACTTTCCCTTCTTCCTCCTGTCTCCAGTTCTCCTTTCCCCCTCCTCTCGTGCTCCTCCCCATCTTTTCTCCCTCCCTCCTTCTATGCTTCCATTATTGCTTCCTTCTTTCACGTGTCAACTTTCCCCTTTTCCTTCGCTTCTTCCCCTTTACTACCCACCTCCCTCTCTTGCCTCCACTCTATCTTTTCCCTCGCATCCCTTGTTCCCGCTCGCCCCTTTCCCATTCGTTCTTCTCTTTCATCCCTTTTCTGCCCCTTTTCTCGCTGAAATCCCTTCTGCCGCCCCCCTCCCCATCTTCTTCCTCACTCCTTGCTTCTTTCCCGACCCCAGTCAGCTCGTTCACACACGGTCTGCCTTCTCTTCCGCATTTCTTTCTATCACCCCCTCCCCCGCTTGTCTCCCTCACACTGACACCGACAGATAGGTTTCGGCAGCACACCCCCAGGGCTCACAGGCGCTGAACCTGGGATTGCATCAGAAAATGTGATTTCTGTCCAACCGCTTACTTCCAAGCAGGGAATCTGTATAACAGACACAGAAACCAATCAGCCTCCAATCTACCTGCTGCCGCTAAAGTCACCCCAAGGTCATTTCACCAGACCGATACACGTAAGATAGAGTACACAACGAGGGATTGCATCCGGTTCCATGTGTGCAGTGAGCTGGGGTCTCCGCCCAGTAGCCATTAGACATTTGCATTTGACACTGACATTTATAAACTTCTTTATTGGAATTCCATCCGAGGGGCCAAAGATTGAATGGGCATGTTCTTTGACCTGGGGTAAGGAACACCGGTGGGGAGTGGGAATTCAGCACCTCACAATAGACTGCAAGGGACACTTGTTTGACCACTTATGGTCCTGAGATGCCGCATTCTGAATGCCGTCTTCTAAGTGTCCAGAGAATCCGATAGCTCTTCTAGTAACCCGCCCACTAAAGGAACTTGCAACACTCTCCTTTTTATTTCAGCCCAAGAGGCTGGAGTCTTACTCCACACACCTTCTAGGCCCCAGTTGAAAAACAGGTTGAGTCCTATGACACAGCAAAACCTGGGCACTGCACTCAACCAGCTCAACCCCACTGACGACAATACCGTAACTGATGTGTTCAGCCATAAGATGAGTTCATCATAGTCTCCTCTGATACCACCAAGCACAACAACATCCAAGCAACAAATTATCCATTGCTGGATCCCCCAACAAAACTAGAGAGTGTGAAGCTCTGCATTAACACCTTGAGAAGGTTCCAGTTACCTCTTAACATGTGTGTTTGCACAGGTACATGTAATTTCACAGCCTTGAAACAGATAAACAGATTGGACTGGATTGGAGTGGGGTATATTGGTTTGGGGTGATTGGGGTGAGGTAGATTGGAGTGGGGTGCGGTAGAGTTGGGTGGGCAAAGGAGTAGCCAGATAATTCAAATCCCCACTTCAATCCAAAGCTGTTATGGCACCAAGCAAACAAAGCAAACAACCACAACCCTTCCAAGAAAAGCTCTTGTGTGTCTTCCATCCAAGTATCTATCCATTCATCCTTCCATCTGCTGATATCCACAATTTCACCTTTATATTCTGCTATCCATTCAATCTTTCATCTATCATTGTCTTTTCCATTCCTTCCACCCACCCTTCCATATACAAACCTATGCATCCATCTTCTAACCTGTCCGTCCGTCCATTTATCCACCCTTTCACTCATCCATGTCTCCATCCACCCTTTCATCCATCCATTCATCCATCCTATCATCCATCCCTTTCACACATCCATCCACACTTTCACTGAACCATACAATCACCCATCCTTTCACTCATCCCTCCAACCAACCACTTATCCATCCATACATTTACCCCTACATTCATCCATCCATCCACTCACTCATCCATCCACCCTCCCTTTCACTCATCCATCTATTCTTTCATGTATCCATTCATCCACGCTCCCTTTCACTCATCCATTCTTTCATTTATCCATCCATCTACCCTTTCATCCATCCACCCTCCCTTTCACTCATGCATCCATTCTTTCTCTCATCCATGCACCCTTTCATCTTTTTATCCACCCTCCCTTTCACTTATCCATCCATCCTTTCATTCATCCATTCTTTCACTCATCAATCCATCCTTTCATTCATCCATCCATCCTTTTACTCATCCATTCATACTTTCATTCCACCCAACATCCACCCTGTCACTCCATCCATCTGCCCATCCTTCCTTTCACTCACCCCATCCATCAATCCACACCCTCTCTTTCACTCAGTCAAGCAACCTTTCACTCACTTATCCATCCACTCTTTTACTCAGTCATCATCCATTTATCCATCGATCCAGCCTCCCTAGCACTCATCCATTCTTTCACTCACCCATCCATTCTTTCATTCAGCCATCCACCATTTCACTAATGCATCCATCCTTTCACTCATCCATCCTTTAAGTCATTCATCCATCTTTCTACCCATCAACCATCGTTTTACTCACCCATCCATCCACCCATTCACTCACCCATCCATCCCTTTACTCACATTCCCCTTAATCTGCCAATTTCCAGACAGAAGAGGCCCATCAAGAACTCCATTCTGATGTAGCTTGTAGGGTTGGTGGTTTGAGGGATTCCAGCATCCAGCCTTTCCCTCATTCATTCATCCATCCATCCATTCATCTGTTCATCCATCTATCAACCCCTTTATTCCATCCATCTATACACCATTTCACTCGATCCATCCACTTCACTAATCCATCCATCCTTTCTCATCATCAATTCACCCATTCACTTATCCATCCATTCACCCTTTCATCCACCCAGCCAATCTCCCTTTCATTCATTCATCAATTCTTTCACCTAGCCATCCATCAACACTTTTATTCATTCATCCACCAACTCCCCTCTCACTCATCCATTTATTCTTTCATTCATCCATCCATCTTTACATACATTTTTTCACTCATCCAGCCACCCATCCACCCTTTACTCACCCATCCACCTTTTCACTTACACACCTATCAATCAGTCCTTTCACTCACTGAACCAACCACCCACCCTTTCAAGTTAATTAGAGCCTTTTTTTCTGCCGAACTGCAGACAGAAGAAGCCCATCACATTCTCTACCCCCGCTTTAGCTGCTAAAGCAGGGAGTTCACAACGCCACTGGGGGTGGGGTACATTGGGGCAGGGTGGATTGTGGTAGATTGGGCTAGAGTGGGGTGGATTTGGGTAGAGTGGAGGAGATTGTAGTGGGGTAGATAGGGGTAAATTGTAGTGGGATAGATTGGGGAAGGGGGGTAGATTGGGGTGGGCCTGGAACAGAGTGGGGTGGGTTGGGGTGGAGTGGAGTTGGTAAATTGGAATGGAGTGGTGTAAACTGAAATGGAGTGGGGTAGATTGGAGTGGAGTCGGGTAGATTGGAGTGTAATGGGTTGGATTGGAGTACATTGGAGTGGGGTGGATTGGGGTAGATTGGAGTGGGGTGGATTAGGGTACATTGGGTTGGAGTGGAATGCGGTAAACTGGGGTAGATTGGAGAAGAGTGGGGTAGAACTGAGTGCAGCAGATTGGGGTGGAGTGGGGTAGATTGGAGTAGAGTGAAGTCGATTGGAATGGAGAGTGGTAGATTGGGGTAGGGTGCAGTGGGGTGTATTGGATCATGGGGGAGTGGATTGGGGTAGATTGGAGTTGAAGTGGGATTGGTTGGGTTAGAGTGGGGCAGATTGAAGTGGGTTAGATTGTAGTGGGGTGGTGGGTGGAGTAGAGTGTGGTACGTGGTGTGGACTGGAGAGGTGTAGAGTGGAGTGGCATATTGTGTTGTGGAGTGAGTGGCGTAGATTGGAATGGCGTAAAATCGAGTGGAGTGTCATAAAGTGTCTAGAGTGGCGGGCGTAGCATGGAGTGGCACGTCGTAGAGTAGATTGGTGTGTTGTAGAATGGAGAGGCCTGGCATAGGGTGGAAGGGCATAGAGTGGAGTGGCGTAGTGTGGAGTATGCCTGGTGTGGTAGTGCACTGCCATTACAGACAACGCATTTTCAATTGAAATGGCAATTACATTTGCACCGAAATACAGTTTTACTGCACACAAACAATAATAAGTGCAAATGTCATCACCTAGTGTATTAATGTGTTTTGATCGTATATACTTATTTGTTTCCAACACACTTCAAAATTTTAAAAAATGTGCTTAATTTGACTAATTCTGATATAATCTGTGTATTCTGAAACATTAGCACAGTTCATATTTTTTTGTTGTGTGGTAGTAAAAAAACATCCTACACCCTCTCGTCTTAAAAGGATACCCAGCAGCATGGTCACATAAATGCTCTCACTGTGAAGTAAGAGAAAGAAAAGTAAACACCAACCTCCCTCAGAAGTGAGAGCTTGACATTTGACCTCTGTCTTTGAATGTACAGCAAAAGTGAGAAGGCAAAACAAGATTTAAAGGCCTGTTTACAGAAAGCAAGTTTGTGGAAGAATACAGTAAACAAGGTTTGGGCAACGGGAGCTGGACAGCTTTCAGAAAATAGAAAGCTAGAAATTGTGAGTTACAAACCACAGAGCCAATAGTAAGTAATGGGTGGATAGCAATCCTTGGTCAGCTTTCTGATGTCCCTGAGATGTCTTTAGCAAACCATTTAGCTGTGCTGTGTTGTAGGCTTAAATCTAAAAAAAGTCTATGTAAAGGAAATTTGTTTTTTGGAACTCCATTTTTTCTCTGCCCTCGCTTGAAGATCAGCCCAAAAACATCTCCGTCAGTGAGGGCTGTTGAAGAGTGTTTGTTGTGCTTCTTGTAAAGAAATGGCTCCCTGTTGCAGTTACCCCCCACTTTTTGCCTGATACTGATGCTGACTTGACTGAGAAGAGTGCTGGGACCCTGCTAACCAGGCCCCAGCACCAGTGTTCTTTCACCTAAAATGTACCATTGTATCCACAATTGGCAGACCCTGGCATCCAGATAAGTCCCTTGTAACTGGTACTTCTAGTACCAAGGGCCCTGATGCCAAGGAAGGTCTCTAAGGGCTGCAGCATGTCTTATGCCACCCTGGAGACCTCTCACTCAGCACAGACACACTGCTTGCCAGCTTGTGTGTGCTAGTAAGGACAAAACGAGTAAGTCGACATGGCACTCCCCTCAGGGTGCCATGCCAGCCTCTCACTGCCTATGCAGTATAGGTAAGACACCCCTCTAGCAGGCCTTACAGCCCTAAGGCAGGGTGCACTATACCATAGGTGAGGGTACCAGTGCATGAGCATGGTACCCCTACAGTGTCTAAACAAAACCTTAGACATTGTAAGTGCAGGGTAGCCATAAGAGTATATGGTCTGGGAGTCTGTCAAACACGAACTCCACAGCACCATAATGGCTACACTGAAAACTGGGAAGTTTGGTATCAAACTTCTCAGCACAATAAATGCACACTGATGCCAGTGTACATTTTATTGTAAAATACACCACAGAGGGCACCTTAGAGGTGCCCCCTGAAACTTAACCGACTGTCTGTGTAGGCTGACTAGTTCCAGCAGCCTGCCACACCAGAGACATGTTGCTGGCCCCATGGGGAGAGTGCCTTTGTCACTCTGAGGCCAGTAACAAAGCCTGCACTGGGTGGAGATGCTAACACCTCCCCCAGGCAGGAGCTGTAACACCTGGCGGTGAGCCTCAAAGGCTCACCCCTTTGTCACAGCCCAGCAGGGCACTCCAGCTTAGTGGAGTTGCCCGCCCCCCTCCGGCCACGGCCCCCACTTTTGGCGGCAAGGCTGGAGGGAACAAAGAAAGCAACAAGGAGGAGTCACTGGCCAGTCAGGACAGCCCCTAAGGTGTCCTGAGCTGAAGTGACTCTAACTTTTAGAAATCCTCCATCTTGCAGATGGAGGATTCCCCCAATAGGGTTAGGATTGTGACCCCCTCCCCTTGGGAGGAGGCACAAAGAGGGTGTACCCACCCTCAGGGCTAGTAGCCATTGGCTACTAACCCCCCAGACCTAAACACGCCCTTAAATTTAGTATTTAAGGGCTACCCTGAACCCTAGAAAATTAGATTCCTGCAACTACAAGAAGAAGGACTGCCTACCTGAAAACCCCTGCAGAGGAAGACCAGAAGACGACTACTGCCTTGGCTCCAGAAACTCACCGGCCTGTCTCCTGCCTTCCAAAGATCCTGCTCCAGCGACGCCTTCCAAAGGGACCAGCGACCTCGACATCCTCTGAGGACTGCCCCTGCTTCGAAAAGACAAGAAACTCCCGAGGACAGCGGACCTGCTCCAAGAAAGGCTGCAACTTTGTTTCCAGCAGCCTTGAAAGAACCCTGCAAGCTCCCCGCAAGAAGCGTGAGACTTGCAACACTGCACCCGGCGACCCCGACTCGGCTGGTGGAGATCCAACACCTCAGGAGGGACCCCAGGACTACTCTGATACTGTGAGTACCAAAACCTGTCCCCCCTGAGCCCCCACAGCGCCGCCTGCAGAGGGAATCCCGAGGCTTCCCCTGACCGCGACTCTTTGAATCCAAAGTCCCGACGCCTGGGAGAGACCCTGCACCCGCAGCCCCCAGGACCTGAAGGACCGGACTTTCACTGGAGAAGTGACCCCCAGGAGTCCCTCTCCCTTGCCCAAGTGGAGGTTTCCCCGAGGAATCCCCCCCTTGCCTGCCTGCAGCGTTGAAGAGATCCCGAGATCTCTCATAGACTAACATTGCGAACCCGACGCTTGTTTCTACACTGCACCCGGCCGCCCCCGCGCTGCTGAGGGTGAAATTTCTGTGTGGGCTTGTGTCCCCCCCGGTGCCCTACAAAACCCCCCTAGTCTGCCCTCCGAAGACGCGGGTACTTACCTGCAAGCAGACCGGAACCGGGGCACCCCCTTCTCTCCATTCTAGCCTATGCGTTTTGGGCACCACTTTGAACTCTGCACCTGACCGGCCCTGAGCTGCTGGTGTGGTGACTTTGGGGGTGCTCTGAACCCCCAACGGTGGGCTACCTTGGACCAAGAACTGAACCCTGTAAGTGTCTTACTTACCTGGTAAAACTAACAAAAACTTACCTCCCCCAGGAACTGTGAAAATTGCACTGTGTCCACTTTTAAAACAGCTATTTGTCAATAACTTGAAAAGTATACATGCAATTTTTATGATTTAAAGTTCCTAATGTACTTACCTGCAATACCTTTCAAACAAGATATTACATGTTAAATTTGAACCTGTGGTTCTTAAAATAAACTAAGAAAAGATATTTTTCTATAACCAAACCTATTGGCTGGATTTGTCTCTGAGTGTGTGTACCTCATTTATTGTCTATGTGTATGTACAACAAATGCTTAACACTACTCCTTGGATAAGCCTACTGCTCGACCACACTACCACAAAATAGAGCATTAGTATTATCTCTTTTTACCACTATTTTACCTCTAAGGGGAACCCTTGGACTCTGTGCATGCTATTCCTTACTTTGAAATAGCACATACAGAGCCAACTTCCTACATTGGTGGATCAGCGGTGGGGTAAAAGACTTTGCATTTGCTGGACTACTCAGCCAATACCTGATCACACGACAAATTCCAAAATTGTCATTAGAAATTGATTTTTGCAATTTGAAAAGTTTTCTAAATTCTTAAAAGACCTGCTAGGGCCTTGTGTTAGATCCTGTTTAGCATTTCTTTTAGAGTTTAAAAGTTTGTAAAAGTTTGAATTAGATTCTAGAACCAGTTGTAGATTCTTAAAAAGTATTCCAACTTTTAGAAGCAAAATGTCTAGCACAGATGTGACTGTGGTGGAACTCGACACCACACCTTACCTCCATCTTAAGATGAGGGAGCTAAGGTCACTCTGTAAAATAAAGAAAATAACAATGGGCCCCAAACCTACCAAAATACAGCTCCAGGAGCTTTTGGCAGAGTTTGAAAAGGCCAACCCCTCTGAGGGTGGCAACTCAGAGGAAGAGGATAGTGACTTGGAGGAAAATTCCCCCCTACCAGTCCTATCTAGGGAGAACAGGGTCCCTCAAACCCTGACTCCAAAAATAATAGTCAGAGATGCTGGTTCCCTCACAGGAGAGACCAACACCTCTGAAATCACTGAGGATAACTCCAGTGAAGATGACCCCCTGTTAGCCAGGATGGTCAAAAGATTGGCTTTGGAAAAGCAGCTCCTAGCCATAGAAAGGGAAAGAAAAGAGATGGGCCTAGGTCCCATCGATGGTGGCAGCAACTTAAATAGGGTCAGAGATTCTCCTGACATCCTAAAAATCCCCAAAGGGATTGTAACAAAATATGAAGATGGTGATGACATCACCAAATGGTTCACAGCTTTTGAGAGGGCTTGTGTAACCAGAAAAGTAAACAGATCTCACTGGGGTGCTCTCCTTTGGGAAATGTTCACTGGAAAGTGTAGAGATAGACTCCTCACACTCTCTGGAAAAGATGCAGAATCTTATGACCTCATGAAGGGTACCCTGATTGAGGGCTTTGGATTCTCCACTGAGGAGTATAGAATTAGATTCAGGGGGGCTCAAAAATCCTCGAGCCAGACCTGGGTTGATTTTGTAGACTACTCAGTAAAAACACTAGATGGTTGGTTAACTGGAAATGAAGTGTGTGACTATGTTGGGCTTTATAATTTGTTTATGAAAGAACACATTTTAAGTAACTGCTTCAATGAAAAGTTGCATCAGTATCTGGTAGACCTAGGTCCAATTTCTCCCCAAGAATTGGGAAAGAAGGCAGACCACTGGGTCAAGACTAGGGTAACCAAAACTTCCACTGGGGGTGACCAAAAGAAAGGGGTTACAAAAACTCCCCAGGAGAAAGTGGGTGACACTAGAAACAAAGAAAAAGAGTCCTCTGTAGGCCCCCAAAAACCAGAACAGGTGGGTGGGCCCCAAGACACAACCCAAAACAAAGGTGGGTACCAGGGTAAGAACTGGGATGCCACTAAGGCATGGTGCCACAACTGTAAACAGTCTGGGCACCACACCAAGGACACTTCTTGTCCCAAAAACAAACCCCAGAACAGAATTCCAGGGGTAACCAGTGTAGCCATGGGAGATGACTCCTCAGATGAGGAGGTCTTCATAGCCTTCAACTGGAAACAGGGCCCAACAGGTGAGTTGGAGATTCCAGAGGGAAGTAGACACTTCCACCACCTACTGGTGAATGGAATCCCAACCACTGCCCTGAGAGACACTTGTGCCAGTCACACTATTGTGCATGACAGGCTGGTGCTCTCAAACCAGTACATCCCAGGTGAGACTGCCAGGGTAAGAGTTAGCCTAGACAGGGTCACTAAGAGGCCTGTGGCTTTAGTACCCATAGAAGTGGGTGGCACTCTTAGCTGGAGAAGGGTAGTAGTCAGTACAGACCTCCCCCTTGATTGTCTCCTTGGAAATGACTACCCAGAGGTTAGTCAGAGCCCAAGAGAGGAACTGGTCCAGTGCCAGTCCTCTCCCAAGGATTCTGGAAGTCCTGCCTCTGCAGTAAATGCAAGCAGGCCCCAGAAGAAGAAGAAAAGAAAACAGAGTAGGAAGGGTGGACAACCTTTAGCCAAGGTTACAGCAAGCCAAGGAGATTCTGCTCCAGTAGGGGAGAACTCCAAAAATGGCCCTGATAAAGTCCAACCTGACCCACAAGAAGTCCTGGCTAGTCAGGCAACTGTTAAACCTGAGTGGGTGGCTCCTCAGCTAACAGAAGAAAGAGTGGAAGAAGGGTGTTTACTGCAAGATGTGGTAACCCCCCACTCTAATACAGCAGACAGGCAACCTGAACCCAAAGAGGCCTGTAACTTAGCCCCTTCCCTTTTAGGTGAAGAGCTAAAGGTGTGGTTCTGGGCACTGACAGCTGTCAGTGGCCTCTGCTGGGTGTTAGCCTTTATGGCTGCACTATCCCTAGCATGGTGGTCTGACCCCATGCCAAATAGAAAGTTAGGCCCCCTGACCCTATTGGTCATGGTGGGGTTACTCCAGCTCTGGGTAACCTCTCTGGGTAAGCTAGGGGTGACCCTGGCCAAGATAAGGTTAGCAGAGGTGGATACCTCTAAGACCAAAATAGAAAGAATGGGTGGAGACATTGAAGAGGCAGACAAGAGGCAATTCAGACTAGGTCCTATCACTGTGGAAGTAGGTCAGTTCCCCAAAGGGAATGACCTGAACAGAAGGATGTAAGGCAGAGTAGGCCCTGCAACTCACCAGCCTATTTCTCCTACTCTTCCTCGCCTGACAGACTAGGAAGACTCTCCCAGCTTGGGCTGAGTCTCCTGGCCTGTGGGCTGGGGGGGGCTTGTGTAAAGAAATGGCTCCCTGTTGCAGTTACCCCCCACTTTTTGCCTGATACTGATGCTGACTTGACTGAGAAGTGTGCTGGGACCCTGCTAACCAGGCCCCAGCACCAGTGTTCTTTCACCTAAAATGTACCATTGTATCCACAATTGGCAGACCCTGGCATCCAGATAAGTCCCTTGTAACTGGTACTTCTAGTACCAAGGGCCCTGATGCCAAGGAAGGTCTCTAAGGGCTGCAGCATGTCTTATGCCACCCTGGAGACCTCTCACTCAGCACAGACACACTGCTTGCCAGCTTGTGTGTGCTAGTAAGGACAAAACGAGTAAGTCGACATGGCACTCCCCTCAGGGTGCCATGCCAGCCTCTCACTGCCTATGCAGTATAGGTAAGACACCCCTCTAGCAGGCCTTACAGCCCTAAGGCAGGGTGCACTATACCATAGGTGAGGGTACCAGTGCATGAGCATGGTACCCCTACAGTGTCTAAACAAAACCTTAGACATTGTAAGTGCAGGGTAGCCATAAGAGTATATGGTCTGGGAGTCTGTCAAACACGAACTCCACAGCACCATAATGGCTACACTGAAAACTGGGAAGTTTGGTATCAAACTTCTCAGCACAATAAATGCACACTGATGCCAGTGTACATTTTATTGTAAAATACACCACAGAGGGCACCTTAGAGGTGCCCCCTGAAACTTAACCGACTGTCTGTGTAGGCTGACTAGTTCCAGCAGCCTGCCACACCAGAGACATGTTGCTGGCCCCATGGGGAGAGTGCCTTTGTCACTCTGAGGCCAGTAACAAAGCCTGCACTGGGTGGAGATGCTAACACCTCCCCCAGGCAGGAGCTGTAACACCTGGCGGTGAGCCTCAAAGGCTCACCCCTTTGTCACAGCCCAGCAGGGCACTCCAGCTTAGTGGAGTTGCCCGCCCCCTCCGGCCACGGCCCCCACTTTTGGCGGCAAGGCTGGAGGGAACAAAGAAAGCAACAAGGAGGAGTCACTGGCCAGTCAGGACAGCCCCTAAGGTGTCCTGAGCTGAAGTGACTCTAACTTTTAGAAATCCTCCATCTTGCAGATGGAGGATTCCCCCAATAGGGTTAGGATTGTGACCCCCTCCCCTTGGGAGGAGGCACAAAGAGGGTGTACCCACCCTCAGGGCTAGTAGCCATTGGCTACTAACCCCCCAGACCTAAACACGCCCTTAAATTTAGTATTTAAGGGCTACCCTGAACCCTAGAAAATTAGATTCCTGCAACTACAAGAAGAAGGACTGCCTAGCTGAAAACCCCTGCAGAGGAAGACCAGAAGACGACTACTGCCTTGGCTCCAGAAACTCACCGGCCTGTCTCCTGCCTTCCAAAGATCCTGCTCCAGCGACGCCTTCCAAAGGGACCAGCGACCTCGACATCCTCTGAGGACTGCCCCTGCTTCGAAAAGACAAGAAACTCCCGAGGACAGCGGACCTGCTCCAAGAAAGGCTGCAACTTTGTTTCCAGCAGCCTTGAAAGAACCCTGCAAGCTCCCCGCAAGAAGCGTGAGACTTGCAACACTGCACCCGGCGACCCCGACTCGGCTGGTGGAGATCCAACACCTCAGGAGGGACCCCAGGACTACTCTGATACTGTGAGTACCAAAACCTGTCCCCCCTGAGCCCCCACAGCGCCGCCTGCAGAGGGAATCCCGAGGCTTCCCCTGACCGCGACTCTTTGAATCCAAAGTCCCGACGCCTGGGAGAGACCCTGCACCCGCAGCCCCCAGGACCTGAAGGACCGGACTTTCACTGGAGAAGTGACCCCCAGGAGTCCCTCTCCCTTGCCCAAGTGGAGGTTTCCCCGAGGAATCCCCCCCTTGCCTGCCTGCAGCGTTGAAGAGATCCCGAGATCTCTCATAGACTAACATTGCGAACCCGACGCTTGTTTCTACACTGCACCCGGCCGCCCCCGCGCTGCTGAGGGTGAAATTTCTGTGTGGGCTTGTGTCCCCCCCGGTGCCCTACAAAACCCCCCTAGTCTGCCCTCCGAAGACGCGGGTACTTACCTGCAAGCAGACCGGAACCGGGGCACCCCCTTCTCTCCATTCTAGCCTATGCGTTTTGGGCACCACTTTGAACTCTGCACCTGACCGGCCCTGAGCTGCTGGTGTGGTGACTTTGGGGGTGCTCTGAACCCCCAACGGTGGGCTACCTTGGACCAAGAACTGAACCCTGTAAGTGTCTTACTTACCTGGTAAAACTAACAAAAACTTACCTCCCCCAGGAACTGTGAAAATTGCACTGTGTCCACTTTTAAAACAGCTATTTGTCAATAACTTGAAAAGTATACATGCAATTTTTATGATTTAAAGTTCCTAATGTACTTACCTGCAATACCTTTCAAACAAGATATTACATGTTAAATTTGAACCTGTGGTTCTTAAAATAAACTAAGAAAAGATATTTTTCTATAACCAAACCTATTGGCTGGATTTGTCTCTGAGTGTGTGTACCTCATTTATTGTCTATGTGTATGTACAACAAATGCTTAACACTACTCCTTGGATAAGCCTACTGCTCGACCACACTACCACAAAATAGAGCATTAGTATTATCTCTTTTTACCACTATTTTACCTCTAAGGGGAACCCTTGGACTCTGTGCATGCTATTCCTTACTTTGAAATAGCACATACAGAGCCAACTTCCTACACTTCTCACCTCTCACTCTTGCACCAGGAATGAAAAGGTCTCTCTAGGACTGCTGATTCCATCCCACTCTGTGATGAGTTGGGAAAGAGGGGTGAGGCATCACTGATAATCTGACAGCCATGGGCACTATACGGTTTAAATCTAAAGCACCTAGGGCTGATTCTATCTGTGATGCTTCCCTGCATCATTAGAGGGAGGATCCTCACAGGCTTTGATGGGATGATGATGTCGCTGCAATCAGGACTGTGAGATTTTCAGCACAGTAATCCTTGGCTAAGGCTGTCAGATGCCTGCGCATTCATGCATGTAAAATACCTGACGATGACATGATGAACGTCGGCTAGGCTGACATTTGATCAGCCTGCCAGACACTCCTAATGCTTTGCAAAGAGTGGGGTTAAGGCATTGATGCTTGCGCTGATGGGCTACTACTAGGCTTTGGCCTGTTGCAGTCCGTCTTCTACAAATCTATTGGCCTTGTTGCCTGCTCGTAAAATGCTCTTTTATTACAAGAGAGCTCTTTGTCAGAAGGAGGGCGATATGGCCTTTTAGATTTGTTATAACTCTCTGCAAAGATAATGGTTTTTCTTTTGTTTGTACTGTTGTTCTCCTGCCTCTACCTTGCTTATTATTAGGGACCACTTTCTACATTGGTTTACTTTTGTGGCTAAAGCTTTCCCCCTTATGACCGCTTTGAAAACGTCCCAATTCGGTTTGCAACTGGATTTGATCTGGCTGATTCACTGAAAGTATCCTTTTAGCTGTGTCTTAATTTAATCTTCGTATATGCTATCCTTAATTATAAATGGGTTGAATCTACAAGATCTCCACATACTTAGTGTTGCCCCGATTGTGCATCCCTTATCATTGCAGTGTGATCTGATACTGTTATCAGGCTTGTCTCAATTTTGTTAGCCATGTAACGGAGTTAGTATACCATATCACATCTTTCCTGGAATACAACCTCTGACTATATGATAAAAAAGTGAATTGTTTGTCATTTGGGTCATGGAAGCCAATTTTTGAAAAGTTCGGTCTAATCGATTAAGACATTCCTCCGCCATGTGTTTATCCTGCAGGTGTTTGTAAAGTATGGGTAAGTGTACTATGTTGAAATTGCTTAACCACTTTAGTTCACCTATTGATCTGTCTGCTAATAAATTGTATTAAAGACCATTTCTTGGGACATGTTGGGCACATAAGAGGGCCCTATGTTCATGTCCCTATTGTACTGTTTTACCATTATGTTTATATATCTACCCTCTCGTATATCAGAGATAGTTTCCATAACTTGTAGTGGTAACACTTTGTATCTTGCGATCCTGACCCTGCTGACTTTAAGTTCTTATCTATAGCACAGTACTGATTAGGATTTAGTCTATGTGACATTCACCTAGTGTTTTTTTGGTATAAGACGAGATTCTTGGGCCCATATTTATACTTTTTGACGCAAATCAGCGCCAGGGCAGATTTGCGTCAAAAAGTTTACCGCTAGCTAACGCCATTCCAATGCGCCAGCCGGGCGCCTTATTTATGGAATGACATTAGCCGGCGCTGCGGCCTGGTTTGCGTCAAAATAAATGACGGTAACCGGGCAGTGGAGGCGAAGGGAAGGCTGGGGGTTGTGCGCCAAAGAATGGTGCAAGTCAGATTAGAGTAAAAAATATTGGTTCACACCTGACTAGCGCCATTTTTTGACGCACAACCCCCATGGAAATGACTCCTGTCTTGGCAAAGACAGGAGTCATGCCCCCCTGCCCAATGGCCATGCCCAGGGGACTTCTGTCCCCTGGGCATGGCCATTGGGCAGGGGGGAATGTGGGGGGACCCAAGTTAGGCCCCCCATGCCTTTTTAAAAACATAAAAATTATACTTGCCTGCACTCACCATGGAGGGGTCCCCCCATCCATGGGTGTCCTCCAAGGGTGGGCTAGGCTGGCAGGGGGTGTCCCTGGGTGCAGGGAAGGGCACCTGTGGACTGCTTCCATGGTCTCCCACCATGGAAATGAGCCCTCAGGTCCCTTAACGCCTGCCCTGAAACAGGCATTAAAAAACAGCGCAAATCCGGCTGGGCGCCTTGTTTTAAGGCCTGCCTCCTCCTGTGTGTCATTTTGACGCCGGAGGATAAATAAGGCGCACATGCCTTAGAGTAATTTTTTGCACGGGAACGCCTATCTTGCATGTCATTAGCGCAAGGTAGGTTTTCACGTACAAAAATGACTCAAACTCCATAACTTTGACACTGGACGGGTCTAGCACCAAAGTTTAAATACGGAGTTAAGTTTGTGCCGAATTTGCGTTAAAAAAAATGACGCAAATCCGGTGCAAACAGAGTATAAATATGGGCCTTAGATTCATACTGTATGCAGTGAATCCCGTGTTACTGAATTACATATATTATGTATATATTATGTCTTTTGACTAGGGAATTCAGTCCCATAGTTTTCCGCATTACAAGTCAAACCATTGGTTATAAATGTTAGCTCTAGTTAAAGGTTGTTGTTTTTCTGGTCTGCTTGGTGGGATATTTTGCTTTGTCGCTTTTGTACTCTGCAATGGTGTAGTGGTCAGGGATACTGATGTGTCGCCCTCCCTTCCTCTTCTGTACATGGAATCTATTTGGCAATAGCACAAAAGTTAACATTGTCTCCATGCAAGAAAAACCCCACTTGTAGGTGTGATGTGGATTCACTTCTGCAGCCAGCTTTCCCCATGTACCCCCCATTTACTGTAAGCTTAAAGAGTACCCATCCAAAAGTAGCTTTGGTTCGTATGAACACTCATGGTTTCTCATGTACTAAGCCTATGTACACATGCTTCTTAGCCAGTGCTCCACCTCTCTCTGCTCTCTTGTTACTTTGTAGCTGTGTCCACCATCTTCCTTCTCCAATCCATTGTTCGCCACCACCCTGCTGTAAGTCCTGCAGCGTTGGCTCTGATATATCTAGACAGTTCCTGCCCTCTTCTGGCGTTCCGATTATTCTTGTTTTCCCTTCCAGTGTGAACATCTGTGTAAATGGATATAGCCATTTAGACTTGAATTTTCTATTTTGTAACTCTTGGGACACTGTCTAGGGCTCTCCTTCTGTTTAGGGTAACTTTGGACAGATCCTGATAGAGTTGCATCATGGAGTTCCATCATGCTGTAATCAAACTCAATTGACTCTGTGCACCTGGGGGCAAGTACTATTCTATTCTTGCTATCTGGGGATATACATTTCACCAGTTTATCCAGCGAATGCCTGGTTCTGGGCGTGGCAGCCCCCACTGAGTGGACCCATAATATACCAATGTTATCGGGGCTTTCTCATACCCACTATGTGTTCAAACAACTGTGTGCAAAAGGAAGACATATCTGAGCCCTCTTTCAATTCCCTGCTGCTTCGGATCAGGGTATTACCAGTTTGGGAACTGTCCTCAAAATGTTCACATTTCTTTTGTATATGGTGAGTGCTGCAGGTGTTGCCTGTGATGATTCCATAGCGTTTTGAAGGATACATATGGTGTCTATGTTTGCGCTCACTCTTTCTCTAGTTGTCTGAATATTTTTTGCAATTTCTGCCACTGTAGTTTTAATTTCTTTTGTTACCGGCCTGTATGTCCATTAAAGTCTTGCTAAGTTTATCCCGCATCTCTGTCATGCATGCCTTCAGTTCGTCCTTGGGTGAGGGGTGGGAGGTTGGTTCTTGTGCCGCCATGATAGACTCATCTGCATCAGCTAGGGCTGTTGAAGAACATTGTTGTGCTTCTTTTTCTCTTCGCCCCTCTCACTGCTCCAGCAGGATTGAGAATCTCTTGGAGATTTACTATTCTCTGCTTTCTTCATGGGCTAACTTGATATGCCATTTGTTTGTTGGATGATCTTGCCTGCAAGGCTAGTTGCAGGTAACCTACCTCGTGTTGGGGCCCCCCAGTTGGATCTGCCTAGTGTTTCGTCAAGCTGCCATGGGGAATGGATCAGTGTTATCGCCATTGTGGTATAGGCCTGCTTGTCTGCTACTCAAAGATGGGATCTCCTGGGTTAGCACAGGTTGCTTAAAGTCTTCCCGCCAGCTCTACAAATAGGAGTGTGAATACAGATTCGGAATCTTAACAAAGTTATACGGGCCAACTCGATTACCACTGTGTGAGGCAGTTGTCAGTCAATCCTGTTGGTTATCTGCAGTTGTACCTTATTTTTCCTAGATTCCTTTCTTCCTTAAATGTTGCAGATCACTGGTAGCCTCCCAAAGAATGGCACTCGCATTATTCCTGTGCTTCAGTGTGCTATCACCTTTTGTTTTCACATTGGCTGGATGAGAGACTGACCCAGTGGTTGCATTCACCTGTTAGAATGGTTTGTTACCTTTTTGCTGTGTTTGGGATTTGCCTCATTGAAGGCACTCTTGGTGCGTTCACTGGGACTGGAAGTGGCCCCTTTGTTCTGGATGCAGCCATTGACCTCTGGGTGGGCCGCCCTTTTACACAAGCCTTGTGTCGCATAAATAGGACGTTGCAGATCACAGAGCAAGTATGTCCTATGCTTCGGGTATCTCCTGTCATGGTGTTCTTCATGGCTATTCTTGCTTGGGAAGTTTCTCATCTTTCAAAGTGGGCAGAGTGTCTCTTTTGCATTCAGTGTCTGGTACTTGGCTCATTACCACGATTCCTGGTTAGATTGTGTATCGAGCCTCCTCGTTGCTCTGGCCATGTCCCCACCTTCTCAGTGCTTTAATTTAAAAGAAAAGGAACTTTACTTTCCACATAAAACTCTGTACCGTGCATGAATATCTGAAGGTGTCAATCGTAAGGAGCAGCAGCTCTTGGGAGGCAGCTAGAGTGTCCCATGGGACAAGTGTCAATGGTGCTGAAACAAAACCAGAAATTACTCAGGAATTAAGCGAAGACATACATCTTGTCAGCCACAGCAGAGAGAGGGGGCTGGTAAACGTTTTAACACCTCACCCTGGCAGGACTGAGTTCTTGCTTGCTAAGTGTTCTGTTCCTGCAGCAGTGGTTATGCTCCTTCCGACATGAAGAAGTTGCTGCCCTCTTTAAGGATCCTTCGCTTCCTTCCCAGAGCTGTTCTCCTCCCCGAAGACAGACTGATCGCTAGTGAAATAAAACCGGAAACGAGGATGAAGTTGATTAGTGGAGCTCTAATAGACACAGCCCAGCAGAGAGGGAACCGCCACCCCTCTGCTTAAAAAGGAACCCCTGCCCCAGGCGTCCAACCAGATCTTCCAGCGTGGAGGGCTCCACCCCGAGCAGGGCAGCTCCATGACAGCAGGATGCTACAGCGGAGCCGGCAAGCTGTCAGCTGCAATGACAGACATCTCCGAGCCTGCAGTGTGGCATTTACATGTCCTGTGTGCGACACTAAGAGTAACACTTTCTAACAAACTCAGAAAAACGCTCGTTGCATAAACTGCCCCTGTATTCCAAAATAACTGTGAAAGAGTTGTGCAATCCCAAAAAGTTTCAATAATGCGCAAAACACCTGTTACTCGATGCGTACACACTGTGAAAGGTGTTTCTTCTGGACACTTTGAGCACAGTGAACACACTCTGGGATGAGTGGGCAACGAATGTCATCCAACAAGCACCCTCTGGACTGGATCACCTCCTGCCCCGAGCATCACAGACCGGTCTTCTACCCAGTACTGCACATTCTGCCTCTTCTCCTGCTTCACTTCCCTACCTAGTGGCATCACTGCTCTCTGGTTTATCGGCTACCTTGCTGACGTCTGAGAGGATCCTAGCCAACATTCAGCATCTGGGTTAGGAGGTGCTTCTCGCATGTACCAAAGGACTCCTACCCAACATAGCATATGCCATAACTGTGTACACAGGAACATATTCCAGCCTCAACACACTCTTGCTTCACATACACTCAGATTATGTGGTCCTAAGAAAGTGCCAACATCCGCCCGTCTCAGACCTTTCGCTTTGCAGGAAAAAGGTCTGAACCAAATGACTTCCCTTTCCATTGGATTGACTGCTGCACGAGAGCGTCTCTTCACCTCTGCGTTGTGCTCCCTCTTGGGGTCCAGCACTGGCTCTTATTGCATCGCCCGTGCATTCTCTGTTTCCCTCTGTTGTCCTCGGCAATAGCAGTGGAGTTCTCTTGAAGGTTCTTACCCTGGACCTCTGTGCTTTCCCTTATCTGTCTTTGTACTATTGCTCCAGTTAAGTCATTTCACTCTAGCACTTATTCTCAACATTGTCTCTCGCCCGTGCAGCCTGTCTTATTCCTATGCAGTCCCTCCGTAGATGGCATCCCACTCTTTTTCTACTGTTGTCTGCAAGAGTCTCATAGCCGCTTCGTCTCATTTGTCATTCTGGAAGCTGCTTCCCATCAGTACTTTCTTTCTTACTTTCCGTGCTGTACAATTTCAGTACTCATTCTCATGTAGCTGGTGTTTTTGAGTCCTATCTCATTTGTCAGTATTGTCTTTTCTGTGCTCTCTTGTCCTCCTTTTTTCTCCTTCTCCCCATTTCTCTCTCTTCGCTTTGCTCTCTTACTGTTTTTTCACACTGTCTCTTAATTGCCTAGTCGTCCCTCCTCTTTCTTAACACTGCTATGGACATAGCTTTACTTCTCTTGGATACTCTTTTTTGGGTCGAGCATAGCAGCGCTTAGGCGCTGCTCTTCCCAACATGTTGTAATCTATTCTTTGAGCTTTAACCATGCCCAGCTCCCGCTCATCACTTTCATTCGTTCCCGGGCTTGCCGTTCAAAAATCTCTTGATGTTGTTGGTAAATGCTTTTGTTTCTCCCGCTTTGAGGCTGTTTTGTTACTGCCTTGGAGAGTCACCCTGTTACATGGACTATTGCACAATCGGCGAGATATCTTAGTGTGGCGCACTATTATTTTTTTTGCCTCACTCCTTTGCGCTCATGGCGGTATGTTGTTTCTTCCTCCTCCTTGACTTTGGGCATCCTGCTGTTTCTTTACATGTCTGCGGGGTCCTTTTAATTAATTTATTTTTTTGCAGTTTTTTGTAGCTCGAACTCGACACGAAGGTATTGGAGTACTTTATTTTTTTTGCAATTTTATTTTGCACGAACTCGATACAAAGGTATTAAAGCACTTTACATGAGCACCAGTTACATTACACAAGTACACATTTATTTTAGGTAGCAAGGGGAGATTAAGTGAATTCCCCAGAATCACAGGATGTTGAACCGGCGCAGAGACTCAAACCATGTTCCCCAGCTCCAAAGTTGGCAGCTCTGGCCCATGCGCTACATCCTCTCCCCTAGGGTTCTTTGTCTGGTGTGTGTTGGGCCAGTCTGTGAATAACTCATTTTTTTAATGTAGCACTTCGTAATACAGGTTCTGCCATTATAAAGCGCTGCAAAGCATTCTTAACAAATTTGCTATAATTCATTTGCAGTTAAACTGCCTCTTCTGTCATTCTCTTTGTATACAGTCAATGTTTTTAAAAATTAGGCTGGTATTGCCACTGTAGAGGAATAATTCCTTCAAAAGTTTAACACACAGAAATATATAGCTGCCCCCTTTTCTTTGCTCCTCTTTTGACCTCCTTATTATTTGGGTTAAAAACCACAAAGGTGCCTCTTTGTGGCTTGTTTGGTGCTATAATGTTTAGGTAAACACACTAGAAAGGATTGCATCTCTAGGGTATCACAGACAGTCTGTACAAATGAGGGAAAAACACTCCCAAGACGGCGCCCTTGTTGTGTCCTCTATACTTCAGTGACAGGCCTGGGAGGGTTGCTGTGGCACCTAGCATACATCCACCATACTCCAAGTCAAAACAGGGAGGTAAAAGACTTTGTAATTTAGAACAACAATAGCTCTAACTCTCACAATTACGAGACCTAATGTATTACAAACGCTTTTTCCTTCCTGTTCTCATTCTCAACACTGCTTTGTTCTCTTTTTCTGATATTTTATCCCTGGTGCTCTATTATCTCTTGGTTCTTTGTGCTTTCCCTCTCTGGCTTCTCCACTCTCTCAACCTCCCTTTTCCTCCAGTGATTCAGGGCCTGATTTACATATTAGTGCAGCAGTTACTCTGTCACAACGTGACGGATATCTTGTCCACGGAAATCTTAATCCCAAAGGACATAATGAGATTTAGATTTCAGCGGACGGGATATCCATCACCGTTGGGATGGAATAACCTATCCACCAATATCTATATCTGGCCCTTAGTTCTCTTTTCATATCTGCATACAGTTTTCCTTCCCCTGCTTTCTGTCGCCCTCTTTTACCACTTTCCCCAATCCGTGTGTCTCCTTCTCCCAGTACTTTTTACAGTGTAGCAAGACTCCTGTTCTGTTGTCTCACTCATTCTCCATCTTCCCTCGCTGGTTTCTGGCCCCTTTCCTTCTGCTATGCAAAGTTTCTCTGCCACCTCTCTCCAATGTCTTTTTCTCCCCTATTTAATCACTCTTTCTCCACTTCTATCTCCCCAGTGCCTGTTTATACTTCTCTCTCAATGTGTATTTACTTACTCCCCTGCATTCGCTCTTTCCACTACAGTATGGCTATTTTTCATCCATTTCCTATCCTGTATCCCTCTTCCTCCTTTCCCCAATGTTTTTAGTTCTCCTGTCCTGTTTCCTCCTCTTTCTACAGCTTCGCGTTTTACTTCTTCCTCTTTCTTCCTCCTCTCTACGGTTTATCTTCCTCTGTATTAGCCCAGTGTCTCTTACTTTCGCGTTTCCTCTCTGTGGCCGTTCTGTTACTGTTTTCGTCACTATTTCTTCTCTCCAGTGTCTCTTTTACTATTGTATCCCACTCTCCTATCTTAACCTCTTCGTTTCTCCACTGTACAGTCTTTTTACTTTGTTTGTTCTCGTGCCTATATTCCCTCCTTCATCTTTAATGTCTGTCTCATTCACTCTCTTCTTCGGTCCCACATCTCACTAAAAGACACACCATAACGACATTAACCTATATACAGTGCCTGTCTATTAGTTTATTTTCTCTCACCTCTCTAGACCGTATGTCTCGCCCTTTCTCTTTCCGGTAGCTGCAGTGTCTCCACATCTTTCCAGACCAACTCTCTCTTTCTTCTCCCCATTTTCTCCTGCAACCTCCCCTCCCCTAGGTTTCTCTTACTCCTCTCCTCCTTGTGTCTCCGCATATTTCTCCTCTCTTGTGTGTCTCTTCTCTGTGTTTCTCTAAACAGCGCCTCCCACCCTTCGCATTTCCTCAGTTTAAGCCTTTTCATGTTCCTATGTGCTCTTTTCTCGGCACCTGGGAGGTAATAGGCTGCTCCCCGTGTGTGCAGCCCCCCCCCCCCACACACACACACATATCTCCTTTCTCTGGAGCTGGTGGGGATTGGGAAGAATCGGCTGGATCACAAAGCAGAGAGAAGGAAAGGGGATGCAAAGAGACTACGAGGTGTGCCGGGGTTGAGGTGTGGACACCAAATGAACTGCCAGCGGCCCTGCGGACGTGCCGTGAAGAGGCACCACGACAATGCACGAGGAACAGTAAATAACTTTAAGACAATTATTGGTCATAGGCCAACACTTCTCAAATGTGTCATACTTTTTTCTTCTTGCTAGCATGTGGCAGAGTATACTAAACTGTATACTAAGATGCGTGAGTGTCAGAAGCGATACATACGTGTCAGATTGGCATGACTGTTTCAGGTACCTTTAGAGCAAGCCGAAAGTAGTCGCTGGGACTTTCCTAGGGGTTCAAGGATGATCAAAGTCTGTGGGGAGGCTGACCAGGCCTCTGCCAATGGGGGCAATCACCCCGTCTCCTACAGGAAAAGTTCTCCCCTTCTGATTTCTTTTCAATTCTTGCACAGTAATTTTGTGGCCTTGTCAGTCTTGTTTGAGCAAGCCACGTCTTGGTGTGCTTGGAGTGGGAGGAGCAGTGCCCTTTCTGCAAGGGACAGTGATGGGGGTATTAGTGTGTTCCTGGAACGCCCCCACGTGGTTGCGGTCTGCCATTAGTGGGCCAGTGCCAGTAGCGGTGGAAGAGGAAGCTGCGCCTGGGCTTGCTGCTTGTGTTCTTGCAGGGCTCTGTCACCCCTAAGCAAGCTACATCCCCACCCCAGTTCAGAGGACTGAGTACTTCAGGCTGGTTAAAGTCCGTTGTAGTAGACCCTCCTCCCGCACTCTAGGTCTTTACTTAGGAGACTGTAGGGTATGTTTAAGTCTGTCTGGGATCTCAAGACTTCTTGTGACCCATCACTTCCGCAGAACTCCCAGCCTATCAGTTTCTATGGCGCTCTTGGGTTCCAGATGCACAGGGTTGAGTCTGTGCTGTAATAATGCTCCAGGGCATCCTTCGCAGAGCAATGCAGGTCCTTCCCTAATTGCAGCAGAGAGCTTGATCTCTTTCCAGCTCAACTCCTATGCATCCTTATGAGCAGCGCCTTCCTTATGCAAGGGCACTTCCGACGCCCCTCCTGAGGTTCGCTCAGTTCTCTTCATGGAGGCAATGGCTATCCTGGCAGGTTTAGTAGAACTCTACAGGTTCTGCTCCTGAACCTGACAAGTGGAATCGGTGGTAGTACCCCGGCTTTGCAGCACAGACAGCACAGAGAGTGTCTTGGTCGCCACTGGTGATGAGACCCCAGATTGTTCTAAAGCGATCTTGCCACACTGGATGGAAGTTTATGTTCGATCTTTAAACAATATATGCAGACTGCATTTGAGTTTTCTAACAATGAGATCTGACACAAGTTTTGGGCAGTTCCTGCCCTTTTGCTGATTCCCCTAAGACTGGTCCAGCTATATTCTTTGTTGCCTGGTGCTGGCAGAAAGGTGGAGTGGATTTCGGAGTCATCTGTTAGGTAAGACCCAGAGCAAGGGAATAAAAGACCTTTTAACTCCCTTTAAATCTCTGGGGGCTAGCCCTACTAGTGAACAGAGGGGCATGATGGGGCATCGGAAAGCCCCTAGGCTTCAAAGGGGGCCTATGCCTCCTCTCCGCTGCACTTAAAAGTCTAAACTACTAAAAAACATATTTGAAATGTCCTGGAGTAGCCCTCAGTTTACACTGCTGTCTGGATTCCCCCCACCCTTCATCTTTGGTACCACTGCCATCTGTGAAATCAAAATGCATTTCAGCATGGCTGCAGCCATGTGTGTTACACACGGTTCATACACACACCCTCTTCACACTCAGGTTATGCATGCACATGTTGTAACATTAATGTCCTACATAGAGTAGCGAAGGGAACTGGCAGAACAATTTTTTTAAACAGTAGGAACAGAACAATTTTTAAACAGTAGAACCAGAACAAAAGACTTTCCTTGACAATACAGTCTTATCACTGCACTACTACCATTCCTGCAGAGCCTGGGAGCTGATGCTAAGCATGCTCAATAGGAGGGTGCCAGTGGTGCCTTGTGACTATTTAAAGGTGGTGGGATATAATCCTTGGCTTGAATTCTAGTGAGTGAGGCAGACTCACTTAATTGGAGGGTTTGGGGGTTGGGGTTCACTTGCTTGCAGTCAGTCTTATTCTCTCACTTATTCTCACTCGATCTTAGTCATTTACTCTCATTCGCACTTGCAGTCACTTTTACTTTTCTGACTCAGTTTCACTGACTCATGCAGTCACTCATTGTAGGAAGCTGGTCCTTTGTGTGGTATGTGAATATCATGTAAAGGGTGCAGGGGTTCCCCAGACAGTGCACAGGGCTTGCTATGCAATCCCAAACTGCACTATTTAGGGGTAGTGTGGTCGAGCAGACTTAGCCTTAAAACAGGAAAGCAAGACATCTACCAATACACACAATAGTCAAGAAATGAGACACACAACTCAAGAAGGAGATCCACGCCAATTCATAAAAATAGCAAGTAGCTTTATATATCTTTAGGCATCGTAGAAAAATCATTCAGGTAAGTATGTGTTTGAACAGGAATTCTTCTCACTTTAAAAAGTGGACACTGCAATTTCTGAGTTTTGCAATGTTATCCTATTGGAGGAAAAACAAGTTCTGCAAACAGGTAGAGTATAGCGCCTTGCAAGACCAATCTCCTTGGGTTAAGGTGAGTAGTGGGTAAGGTCCAAGGCAGCATCCACAGTAAGGCTAGGTGCAAAGTGCAAAACAGCATTGGGTGCCCAATGCGTTCCTATGGAGATCGGTCACCATGGATAGAGGCTGCAGGCTCTGGCTAAGATGCCAGTCGGGCTGAACCCACAGTGGGACTCAGGCCTCACGATGCTCAGGCACAGTTAAGCATCTTTGGTCCTCTTCTCCATGGCTCAGGAGTGACTGGTGCATAGGTGTCCTTAGGTCTCGTTTTTTTTTTTTATTGGAGCAGCCGTGGTGATGGGGGGCTGAGTGCGGAGGCTGCAGCCATCATCAGGGAGTCCAGGAAGGGTGAAACCATGATGGACTGGGACTCTGGAGGGCTGGGGAATCTGTGACGTATTCACACGCAATCAGTCTCACTCATTCACATTCAGTTCCACTCTGTCTTACTCATTCTGACTTACTCAGTCTCACTGTGACTCAAACTTGCTCATTCACAGTCAGCCTCAGTCATTCTACCTCAATCTCACTGATATGCTCAGTCATACTCATTCTGATTCACCCTGACTCACTCAGACTCACTTATTCACATTCATTCTGACTCAAACTCGCTCAGACACAATAATCCTCACTCAGTCTCATTCACTCTCACACTAACTCCCTCTGTCTCACTAATTCTTTGACTCACTAAGACTCACTTAGACTTGACTCACTCAGCCTCACATGCAGTAACATTCAGTTACATTCCATCATTCTCTCTCCCTCATTTATTCTCACTCTTTGTCCTCACTTTGACTCACTCCTTCACTGACACTCTCACTTTTACTCACACATACACACAGACATGCTCACATATACACACTCTCTCATGGACACACACCCTCACACTTACATACACAGGACTGAAAAGCATTTTTGACTTTCCTTGCTGTCTGTGCATGTCCGTTTGCTGCTTCTTCTTTCAGATTTGAAATTAAATTTATTCAGCTTCTGACACTTGAAAGTGAAACCTCAAACATGTGCAGTTGCATATTTGAATTTTCAGTCTCTGCTCATTCACCCCACCTTTCCCAACTCTGTGACGAGTTGGGAAAGGGTGGGGCGACTGGCTTATTGACATATAGCCACAGGCACTGCAGGGCTTAAGCCTGCTACGCCTTTGGTTAACTTTATTTGGGACGCTTTAACACGTCACCAATTGGGAGGCACAGAGGCATGCCAGGGGTCTGCAGCCAGGGCTGGGGGTTTTACCAGCCCTGGATAATCTCTGATGGCTGGTGCAAACACCTTCGTGCACCAGACACCAGACATTCTCTCTAGCAGAGCTGTCTTATGCTGCTGCTAGACTTTCTTTTTATACCAGGAGTAGATAAAAGATGATTATTCACTATTGGTATAACAAAGGGGGTGCAGCCCTAGAGCTCTAATGGGAAAACCGCCACTGCTTCTATCAAAAACCTGACCCTCCAAAACACTGGAAGGCAAGAGCAGAATTTGCTCCATACTCAGATTCCATGAATTCCCCTATGCTAATGCCCCTGTCCAAGATGTCTCTAGAAGTACTCAATGTTCAAAGGCAATCCATTTCACTAGCCCCCATTTGGCTAGGGATCCCCTGCTCACCTCAGTAGTCACCATTTGCTAGTTTTCCCAAAAGGATTGTGCATGCCAATGGTCAATCAACAAGATCTTTGTATTTAAAAGGAACCCTCACTTAATCAAAGAGGTCCACTAGGGTTGTAGTACGCTCTACATGAGATATGTCACTCCTAATTATTGAGAAGCACTGCAGGACCTCCCAGAACCAATAGGTGACCTTATTTAATCGGGAATACTGATCTTCTTTCTCCCCAACTGCCAACTTTGGAACCTGATCTAAATAACATACTACATGGTTTATGCTTTCCAGAGTTCGAGTGTAAACCCCTCAATAGACCACCCCCTATTTTGTGGGGCTTGGGGGCAATGAGTATAAGGACCCTCTTGAACGTACCATCTCATGCCATGTCCCCCATTTGACATTTCCATCCCCCTGCGGGCGTCAATACTATGGTGTCCCCATCTTAAGTTGTTACCATAATCTTCACCTCTTCTATTTGGATCATGTGATCTCTCCAGAAACCATAGAGGGTTAGAGGGCGTTAGGGGTTTATGCTTACTTTGGGACAGGGGTTGCAATGCAGTAAGACCCATGGTCAGGGTTTTCGATTGTGATTTTTCAATCAAGCCCCTCCTGTCCCCACCGATGGCGTCTTGGCATGCCTGCAACAACTCACAACGTTTTGGTCTAACACTTCCCCAATCTTTTTCTCCAAATCTACGATAACTTTCTTAAGGACAACAATTTCCTCCCTTAACCGAACAATGATGTCCACTAGTCTTTCCAGAACCTTCTGGACACTCTGTTGCTCACCAGGGTTGTTGTTGATTACATTTACCCCTTTCTCCTCATTAGTCACTTTGTCACTGTGCAGAGCAAATAATTTATTATGGCACTCAATAGTTGGCCATCATGCTCAGGCAACCCAAGAATCACAGGTTTGGGCAGTGAACTTCTGGGATCTTCCACTTTAAGATTTACTTCTACTGCGAGCCGTTGCTTTGGCTTTCTCAAAGATTGGGGGAATACTTTTGTTGCTTTTATTTGTCGAAGGACTAGAGTGCGATGGTGATACAGCAGATACCAAAGGGGAGGAAGAGTTTATAATTTCCTCACATTCAACCAACAAATTATTGATATTGCCCATCGCACAGTTGTCTCCTGCCATTTTAAGGGTTTTTGGTGGGTTTATGAACCATACAGCACCAGCAAGAGGTTACCACAAGATGGTGAAGTCCATCTAAGTCAGTGCCTTGGGCAAGACGTTAGGGGGCTGGCCCAGCCCAGCCTCCTCTGGGCTTTGACGGTGTGGACGGGCCTCCCTTGGCATGGACTTTGCCGGGGCACATCCCAAGCTGCAGGAGATTGAGTGCTCTCACGAGCTCTAGGGCTGTGGGCATGTCATAGCCTCCTCTGGCGCAATGGCTGTTGGTCCTTGCAGATGCCCACTGGTTTCAGGCAGGAGTCACCATGAATTTGCTGAGCAACCCAAAGACCTTACTCTCACGACCCACTTCACAACAGTCACCCACGCCCCATGATTTCTTTGAGGCTGTGAAGAGGCTGACCTGCATGCTATCCAGGTAGTCGAAAATGCCTACAGTTTATTACTATGAGGAAATAGAGGACGAGACTTCACAACATGTACCTCTGCACATGTTTCACTGTGTACTCATCAGCTGAGAAATATAATTCAGAGGTTTGAAACTATCCTCATAAGAAAAAGATGCTCAACAAGATGATGAAATGTCCTGTTGAACTAAAAGCACCCACAAAAAGAACCACTTGAAATACCAAACTCAAACTAACGCGCACCTGGGATGGGTCTTTCAGGGTCTCAGACTCTACTCTGCCAGCACATCCGAAACACAACAATCCAACATCTATTCAGGGAACACAACGAAATTCTTCCTACAGAACTTTAACCAGAACACAGAAGGTGGGATCACGAGGGCATGGAAGCAACACGAGGGTGGGGGAAGCAACATGGAGCGCGAGTTGTAGCAGGATGGTGATTGTGGGGGAGGGGTGGGCGTGGGGGGGGAAAGCAACACAGAATGCACAAAGAGGCAAGCAAACAGAGACAACATGGAGAGGGATAGACATGAACGAACAAGAGAGAGTGCAGTGAGCACGTAGGAGACTTGCTCAAAGAATAAAGGTGTGTAAAAGTGAAAGTGGATGTAAGAGCTGCTTGAAGGACAGAGTTGTGGAAAATAACATTTTTATAATGTAATGAAAAGAAAGGTGTTGAGAGGAACTGCCAATTCTACTGGATGGTAAAAACATATGCACTCTCAGGGAATGCTTGAGAAAAGTGGTGTTTATGTTTTTAAAATTATAATTGTGTTAACTGTAAGAAATGAACTATGCACATAGAACGGAACAGGTCCTCGAGAAAATAGTTTAAAAGGGATAGCTCATGGGAGATTAAGCGCAGCGGTGAGTCTCTTTAGAACTGTAAACGTGGCTCGTAGGAAAAAAGTGTTGAAAGTAGAAATTTGATAATGTCATGAAAATAAATGTGCTTGGATGTGTGTGAAAACAGAGAGGATGGAGGACGCTTGCACTCTCATGAAATGGTCTTAGAAAATGATAAAAGTTTCAGAAAAACGCACTTGTGGGAGGGTAAAAAAAGCCAATCAGACAGATGGCTCCACAGAATCCACAAAGACAAGATGGAGGGGCTTAACAAATACAACTTTTGAATAGAAAGCAAGACAATAAGAGTGATGAAAAGCTGTGGAAAGCAATGGGTGAAGTTGCTTTCCAGATCAGCTATAGACTTCCTCAATTAATCTTTTGAAACTAGACTGGCACTGTCTAGCAGGCTTCAACCTAAACGTGTGTTTAGATGTTATGAATGTATCATTGAATGTCTAAGTGTTACATTACCAGACCATTCCTTACAGCACAGTACAAAATGTGGACACCACCCATTATAACACACTAAACTCTACGAAGGGATTCAGCCCTTAGTTCGCCCAACCCTGTAGCTTTTACTTGCGCCAGATACAGTCACCACTTTCAGCCAAGCACGGAAAGGAGAATGGCCTGTTATTTTTTGGTGGATTTGTCTTTATTTCATTCTTCTGAATCAGAGTTTAAGTCAACAGTATGTGTTTAATTTTTTTTTCCATTTTTCTACTAGTGTAGGCAACTTTTTGTTATCACTTTGCAGGACACATTGAACGCATACAGACAGTGCACAGGGCCATCAGATTATGTTTGTTGAATTGGGGGAGGGGGACTGAGGCTCTTAGCACATTTTTATGATTTTATTCTATACCCCACAGCTCAAAATCAGGCCATCTTAAAAGATTACCTGGCTCGCAACCCCCCCAACAAAGCAGGCCCAATGAGCCAAGCACAACTCGACAACAGTGCTGTCGGTAAAGACACCCACCAGGCATGACTCCCCAACACCAACCTCCTGAACCACAGAGGTGGGGGTGACCATCACACCTGGGGAGAGGGGCCAGCAACCGCCCACCTCTTTTCAGTGATCCAGCAACCACCGCCCCCAGATGACATATCTAGTTTGCCAGATTAAGCAGCTATGATGACATGAACACAATCGAGCTCACAGCCTTCTTGCACAAGAGGGAAGAACTGAGTATCACAGATGAAGGTGTCCTCAGAGGGCACAGAATAGTCATCCTGAGATCTGTCAGACAGCAGACATTACAAGTAGCCCATGTACGACATTAAGGCATGAGGAAAATAAAAGCAAAACTCCGAGGCACGTTGTGGTGCACAGCCATGGCCGAGAGTGTGGAGGAACTTATAACGAGGAGCCACTGCTGTCAGCCAACCAGCCTTCTTCCACAGGCTAGCGTCAGTCATAACTGGGAGCCCAAGTGAAGGGCCATGGCATGACCTAGGCGTGGATTTTGGCTCGCTCCCAAATGGACGCCATATGCTAGTGGCATCCGACACATTATCCAAATTCCCTGTTGTTGAAATTGGCACAACCACTAGCTTTGAGCAACAAAAAGCAAACTGGACCAGATGTTTGCAATGTTCACACCTGCCAATGACACACAGAACTGGTAGTGACCCACCTTTTCAGGGGAAGCTACCCCTTGCTGGCATCAGCCAATGTGGAAGTGGAGACACTTATTCAGACACTCAATAAAGCCATCAGGATTGGCAATGAGCAGCAAGAGGGCATTGAAAATGTGCTTATGACGTTCCTGGAATCATACTGGGGTCTCCACATAGCACAGCCCACTGATCCCCAGCAGACATCATGTTTCATGAGCTGTGAATCCCCCAGCCTCCTCGTGTGTACCAGCGCCTTTTGACACCTCGGCCAACCAGCACTGGAGGAGGCACAACAATGAATAAACCAGCAGCTCCAGTAGGTCTGGAGAATCTGACATAAAAGTTGGTGACTGGGTAATGGTTTGCAACTGCTATCATGGGAGTACATTTTACCTCCCAATTGAAAGAATCCTACATCTTGTCTCCTTGAGACACTCCACAATGGTCACCGTGAGTGAAGGCGAGGACCAGATCACCCATAACAAGTCTACCTTCAAGAAGTGGAAAGGGCAGCATCCAGAGACCAGCAAGGATGCCATACTGGATGATTTTGAAGGAATGTGACCAAAAATGCTAGATATTTGTCTATCTAGGGTGCCAGGTAAAAGCACGAGGCAAAATACGCCAGACGTATTGACAACACCGGTTCCTGACAGATTATCCTTCCAGAAATTGTTCAGTTTCCAGAAGTTTCCTTTACAACCTTCAACCCTACCCCCAACCACCTTGTAAACTGCAGGTCTATGTATGTTAGAAACTCCTTAAAATTTACCATTGGTGGTACATGATGGGTTGGGTGGTACGTCATGATGCCTTTGTGTAGTTTTTTCTCATTTATGAGGCAAAAAAAACTTTATAATGAAGGTAGTATGTCAGGAAACACACTGCATTTACAACATTCCCCCAGGTCCTCGCAAAGAGTCCAGATGAGATCAGGCTCCACCAGCTGACTACCAGGCATCGTTCCGACCTCTGAAAGCCACACACCCGCTCTGTGGCTGCACACTTTGCCGCTCCTGCTAAAAGCTTCCTGTGCCTGTGTGTCCCCGTCTGAGGAATGCTTTGCTTAGTATGCAACCTCATTTCCTGGACGCGCTCACACATATTCTACATAAGCTCAAGATCACCCACCTGGTACCAGAAGCGGTGCTAACAGCCCCGCCACCCGCCAAAAGGTTGGCTCTGAACCCTCCCTGCTGCCAGTGCAGCACAGCAAGAATATCACCTCTGTCTCCAGCGAAGGGCCTCATGAAAGTGACCATCCTTAGCCTGGGTTGAATGCTTAGAGACCTACTTTGATGCCATCAACCTCGACAAAGAGAGAAAATGGCCATTGCTGCTACATCGGGGGGGGGCAGACATCCACAAAATATCCAAGATGGTTGTAGAGGCTAAACCCCATGCAACGATAGATGATATCATTGGCAAACCTTCTGGCTAGAGGTGTTTTCCCAAGATGGACATAAGTTCTGGCTATCACCAGATCCGGTTGTACCCCGATTCCTGGCTTATCACAACTTTCTCCACTCACACCGGCCTCTGGAGGTACAACTGGCTGAACTTCGGCATCTCCAGTGCCACCAAAGTATTTCAGCACATCATCAAGGAAGTCCTGAGTGGCCTTCCAGGTGTTCTCAATGTGAGTCATGATATCCGGGTGCATGTCCCAACCCTGGAAAGCCACTTCACTCGCCTCCAAACTGTGACCGCTAAACTGAAGGAACGTGGCCTGACTCTGCATAGACAGAGATGTGAATTTTTAAGAAATTAAATTTGTTTATTGGTTCTCAGAAAGAGGAACTGGCTCAGACCCAGCGAAAGTCAAAGACATAAAAGAAGCCCCCTTGTCTGTGCTTGGCGCCTGCAGCTTCCTGAGAATGGTGATGTACTGTGGTCGCTTCATGAAACACTTGTCACATCTCACCAGACTTCTCAGAGATCTAACTAAGGTCACCAGCCCCTGGGTGCGGGATGATGAACAAATGAAAGCATTAAAAAAACCATACAAGCCCATTCAGCCAACACAACAATTGTCTACTTTAACCCAAACTAGAATCCCAGCTAGCAGTGGATGCCAGTCCCACAAGCCTTGGAGCGGTGCTGGCCCAATAACAAGACTGTGGCAAATGAGCGCCAGTTGCTGTTGCTAGCAGGACCCTTACATCTACGGAACAATGGTATTCCCAAATAGAGCGGGAAGCCATTGCAAACCACTGGTGGTGTCAACACTTTTACATCTACTTGTATGGTCAACCATTCACCATTCTTACAGACCATAAGCCATTAATACCACTGTTCCGAGGATCCCCATCTAAGCTGCCCCCATGCATTGAAAAATGGAGCCGACAATTACAGAAATTCAACTTCACTGTTGAGTACTGGCCAGGTATGCGTAATCTGGTGAACTTGTTGGCACACGCCTGCCCCGTCACTCCTTCTGAAGCCCAAGACACTCAGGATGAGAGGAATACATCCTCCTGGAACTGGACAGAGTGAGACCCATCCCCATGTCGCTCTTGGTCATGGTAGAAGCAACCAAACATGTCGCCTTCATTCAACTTGCCATACAAGCTGTCCTGTCAGGAGATTGGCGGTCCCTTCAGCACCTGGCAACGTATCGTACCGAAGGAGCAAGACTAATGCCTCAGTCACTCCACCACATCCGCCATGAGTTTTCAGTCACAGAAGAAGGATGTCTTATGCGTGGCCCACATTTAGCCCTTCCCACCAGTCTGAGCCAGAGAACCGTCCTACTGGCATATAGGGATCAGCAAGGAATCGTCAAATCCAAGAACAGGCTCCGAAGTAAGGTATGGTTTCCCAGACTTGACCAGCAGGTGGAATAGGTTGTCAAGAGCAGCTCTGCCTGTCAAGCAAGAGGGCAGCCTGATCCTCTTGCACCAGTCATCACAGAACAGGGTCCTACAAGCTTGTGGCAGCACGTCAGTGCAGACTTCAGAAGCCTCCCCGACGGTCCTCATATTCTCATTGTGGTTAACAACTTCTCTGGTTACCCTGAAGTAGAAATCGTCCCAACAACTTCCACAGCAGACATCAACCCCAATGTGGAGACAATTATGGCAACCCATGGCCTGTTTGAGAAAATCTGCACAGACAACGGACCTCCCTTCAATGGCCATGAGTGGGCCGAACACCTCCGATCACAGAATATCAAACATTATTGCATTTGTTGCGTCACGCCTAGCTGGCCCCAAGCCAATGGGGAGGTGGAGTTTTTGTGTGCACCCTGTCGAAAGTCATCTGGGTCGCAGTGGAAGAGGCTCGCAACATTTAAACAGCTATCTAGCATTTCCTATGGCAATACTGTCTCACACCTCATTCCACCACTAGCATTGCCCCCATCCAGTTCTGTTTCTGAAGATCAATGACTGACTCCACACCACATCTACCCTCTCTGTGCTACTCGCCAAATCTCCCTCCCCCCGAATAGCTCTGACTCAAAATGGGCCCACAACAATGTCTATGCCTCCCGCCATGGGAGGGCCAAGCAGAGGACCCTGCAGGTTGGCAACACAGTATTGGTCAGAGATCGCCACCCAGGAGGAAAGTTTTGAATGCCCTTTTGAGACTGACCCGTGGTCTGTCACTGTCATTAAGGGCATTATGGTGACCACTGAAAGAGAGGCCAACACTATGACCAGGAACATATCCCAGTTCAGGTGAGTGATGCTGTGGTCACCTGAATGTCCCACAAATGGTGATCCAGAGGAGGGGGAGAAGAATTGGGATGAACCGCATGAATGGGAAGATCCTCCTTGCCAGAGTACGCAGAGTACCCCGAAACCTGAAAGGAGGGCTCAGTCCAGCCAAGAGAGCCCTGCCCAGCATCCACTGTGCCAGTGGGTATGAACAGGTCCTCTAAAGTGTCCTCGGCGAGAAGCTGCCACAGGAGGTATCTGCGAGAAAACCCCAGTCCCACAAAATGTTATGCTGACTTTCTAGCTAGGATGACCACCCGTCCGTAAATTTCATGGACTGCCCGTAATTTCGCCCTGCGTCCATTGTCCATGATGAAAGGCTTAACGGACGGCATTTGTCTGTACTTTTAGCCTTTCATCGAAAGCACGACGGACGGCAGGGCAAAAATACGGGCAGATTAGTTTCCCCAGCTGGAGTGTTAAGGAGGGAGTCTCCTGTGCTCTGAGGGAGGGTGGGGCAGACAGATAAGAAAAGACCTTCTTGCCAGGGTGTCTCCCTCCCTAAAGAAATGCAAATGTGTGCAACTGGTAAATCTGCAATTGCAAAGGGGCTTGGAAACCCTAATTGACTTTAATCAAAGGAGTCACTTGAAGCTTTCTGATGGCAAAGATATTTTCTTTTAGAGAGGTACTGTAATGGTGTTCCAAGGTGAGCTGTGGAGTGTGTGGTTTTAATGGAGTGTTATAAAAAATGTTAATACTAGGTATAAACTGTATATTATTCAAATCTGTATTTGAGAAGTACTTTTTTTTATTTAACCGAAATGTATTTGCGCATTTTGTAGCAGCCTGTATTATGATGTAATTGTATTTATATAGCGCTCACTATCCCTGACGAGGTGTCCAATACATGTTTAAAATAAGGACTTACACATTCACAGTTCTTTCAGGGGCCTCGGTACCTCATTGTACTAACAATCATTGGCAAAGCCAATAGGTCTAGTCTACGCAAGAGTTATTGGATTTGCCAATGTGTTTTAGCCATGTTATACACCAGAGTGACTGCTGTTCATGGCTAAAGGTTAGTGGCATAGTGGTGCAGAGTGGACAAGAGTGGCATAGGAGCAGTGGTATAGAGCCCAGTGATGCAAGGTATAGTGCAGTTGTTTAGAGTGCATTGGCGTAGAGTGCAGTTGTTTAGAGTGTAGTGGCATGGAGTGGCATGGGACAGAGTAGAGTGGCATAGACTGCAGTGGAGTAGAGTGGCATACAATAAAGTGGCAGAGAGTGCAGTATTGTAGAGTGGTGCAGTGGCATAGAGTGCAGAGTAAACTTGTGTGGCAGAGAGTGCAGTGGCATAGTGTAGAGTGGTGCAGTGCAAAGTAGAGTATAGTGCTGTAAAGTGCAGTCGCGTAGAGTGGAGTGATGCAGAGTAGAGTAGCATAAAGTGCAGTGGCATAGAGTGCAGTAGTACAGAGTAGATTGGTGTACAGTACAGTGGTGGAGACTGCAATGATGCAGAGTAGAGTCAGTGCAGTGATGTAGAGTGGAGTAGAATGGCACAGAGAGCAGTGGCGTAGAGTACAGTGATGCAGAGTACAGTGCAGTTGTTTAGAGTGCATTGGCACAGAGTGCAGTGGCATAGAGTGGCATGGAGTAGAGTTGAGTGGCTTACAATAGAGTGGCAGAGAGTGCAGTAATGCAGAGTGGTGCAGTGTCATAGAGTGCAGGGTAGACTTGTGAGATAAATGTAGTGTCCCAGACATACACTCTAGTGCTGTGAGACTACAGACAAGTTGTGGGTCCCTCACATCCTGACGTTAGGTGTGAGACTGTCGCCCACACCACCTACCCTGCCTCTTAAAAAAAAAAATTGGTTGAAAGTCCATGGGCGGTTGGGGTAAGCCAGATGTTTTTGTTCAATTTGTTTAAACTTACATTAGGTTAATTACCTTAATGTTTCCCAAACTGTTTGCCAGGGGTTTTAAAATGTTCAGAAACATAATCAAAAAGTTGCTGTTACTTTCTCTTCAAGAAAGATTGGGTAGATTTGGGTAGGGGTGATTGCCTTGCCGCAGTACTGAAGGGCATTAATTTACTACCGAACAAGGACGTAATGTGACACCTGAATGTAGCATACCAGGAGGCAATCACAAAAAGACCACAGTGAATAAATAGTGCTATGTTAAAAAAAGAATAAATAAATGCACTGTCAACATAGTGAGGCATGGCCTCTCTTGCGTGTGTCTGTAAAACTGACGCTTGTTCTTGAATATTTGTCCTGAATTTTGACCCTTTGTCCTGAATTTTTTACAGTCCTGTCAAGAATTTGCATCAATGCTAGATGGTCACCCTATTTTTAGCAGACTCTCAGTGCTGTTGACTTGGCAGTTATTTCCCGATTAGCTGAACTGATGCTCCTGAGCTACTAACGCTAAGTAATTTGCTGGAGCATCAAGGTCGTTCCTAAATTGTTCTTTAGTTGTTGTTGAAATCTGTGGTAAAGGATGAATGTAATGTAATTCCCCTCCAGGGTGATATCATGAGGAGGCCCGGGGAAGGGAGAGTAAGAGAGTGTCCCCAGGGGCATTTTGTATAACCCCATGCGGCAGCATGCGGCACATATACAAACCACCCCAGGACCCCGGGCTTGGTTAGTAATAAAGTATTGCAAGCACTCACTACGTGTGTCCAGCTTCATCCTTTATTAGGCCCGTCAGCGAGATCATACAATGTGCACGGTCGACTACGACTGATTCGCCTCATGCCCCAGTGTCTGGAGTCTTACTGTGTGCATCTTTGTACCATAGAGTGATGCTACTTCTCAGTGTTGACTCTGTACTAGTAAACAGTTGTTTATTTCAGTATTTATCTGTTTTAATTCTGTATTATTGGTATAGGCGGAGTGTACTTGTGTCTGCCATTTTTATATTTAAACCTCAGCCCTGCAAAGTATCACGCAACAAGGGTTAGACTTATGCATTTCAATGTGTTGTCCGCATCACCACATTAAAATGCTTTAGTCACGCATTTATGTTTGCTTAACCAGCTAATGCACACCCATCAAGCATACTGGCAGTGAGTGTGCTTTGCTGCCTGGGAGCCTGCTACAGTCTCACACATACACCACTGCGATCTCTCTTGTTTATTCACATTGTAGATCCAACAACATTTTTGTCTACAGTAACTTAGTTAGTTAAGTAACTTAGTTAAGGCGACACATGGCCGAGGCTTCAATCAAGCAGAGCCCGGCCTCTTTCTCCAATGTACCACCTGATCTTTCAGTGCGTGGCAGGTGATAATCCAGAGAACCTAACAGTGCCCTCATTATAGTACATCCATTAAGGGTTCACAGTCTATTTGGACCATTGTTGGTGAGGTGCAAAAATGTTCGTCTCAATTCATGGCACAAAAAAAAGCTTTGCTCCACTCCTTGTTATTCAAGCAGCAGAGATGTAAAAAAGGATTTATTCCTTGTTTTAGCTAGTACAAAGTTAGTGGAATTTAGTTTATCTGGTCTTATCCCGTGTTGCCAAATTGTTCAAATTGTGTGATCCTGGCCATACTCCCCAAGGTCTCCTTACTATTTTCACTCTTAATTGTGAGGCCCTCGAAACAGGCCTTCCTCTGGCATTAGGAATTACACTAACAAGTAATTTGTATTGATAGTAACAAATATAAAATATTAGAAAATGTAATTGAGATCAACAACTCCCTGGACAGCTCCCAGTCCGGCTTCCGCACCAATCACAGCATGGAGAATGGAGACAGCACTCCTGCCAGCCACCGACGATATCCGATTACTTCTAGACCACGACCACACCGCTGCACTCATACTCCTCGACCTCTCAGCAGCTTTCGGCACGGCCTCCCACAGCACTCTGCGCACAAGACTCCACGACATAGGAATCCGTGGAAGAGCACTGGAATGGATCCACTCTTTCCTCTCTGGGAGGACGCAGAGGGTAAGACTCCCGCCCTACACCTCCAGTCCCACAGGAGTCAACTGTGGAGTCCCCCAAGGATCCTCACTGAGTCCCACGCTGTTCAACGTATACATGGCCCCTCTTGCTGCCATCATCAGATGCCACCGTATGAACATCGTGTCATATGCCGATGACACACAACTCATCATTTCCCTCACCAAAGACCAGGTCACGGCCAAAAGGAACTTTCACGCAGGAATGGAAGCCATCGCCACCTGGATGAGAGAAAGCTGCCCCAAACTCAACTCCGACAAGACGGAGCTCATCATCTTCGGAAACACCACCTCAACTTGGGACGACTCATGGTGGCCCACATCCCTCAGCGCCCCCCCCCCTACGCCGACCCAGCACGCCCGCAACTCAGGAATCATCCTCGACATCTCCCTATCCACGACCCGCCAGGTAAACTCTGTCACCCCCTCCTACTGGCACACATTTTGCAAACTCCAGAAGATCTTCAGATGTATCCCAGCAGACTGTCGCAGGACAGTCAATCATGTCTTAGTTGCGAGCAAGCTTGACTACGGCAACGCCTTCTACACTGGCACCTAAACTAGGAACATCAAAACACTTTAACTCATCCAGAATGCCGTCGCCAGACTCATTCTGGACCTTCCTTGCCGAGAACACATCTCTCAACACCTGAGGACCCTCTACTGGCTACTGGTCGAGAAGCGAATCATCTTCAAGCTTCTCACCCACACGTACAAGGCCATACACAACGCAGGACCAGCCTACCTCAACCATCACGTCTTCTTCCACACCCCCGCCAGATCCCTCTGCTCCACCCAGATGGCCTTGGCCACCGACCCCTTGCAGCTGCAAAAACACCGCCGGAGGACAATCATTTACCTACACTGCAGCGAAAAGCTGGAACAACCTCCCCCTGCACCTCAGACAAAGCCCATCGCTCACCATATTCAGGAAAAACATCAAGACGTGGCTCTTTGGATGAGGACCCTCCCCACCCCTCCCCCACCCCCAGCGCCTTGAGACCCTCACGGGTGAGTAGCCTCGCTCTATAAATACTGATTGATTGATTGATTGAGAAAATAGTAACAAAGGTGAAGCAGGGTTCAAAAGAAAATAGAAATAGTGTAAGGAAAAGGAAGAGCGTGTAGTTAGGACAGCTCAATAGGTTAACAGGATTGCTGCATGGATGTATGCCCTAACTGTAGGGAGAGGCTCGAATCCAGGCGCTGCTGCTAACTCAGCCTTACATCTTTCCGAGCTCAGTGAAATAAGTATTTTTATACTTTGGCTGATGACACCTGGTGTATACAGCTCTGTGGAAATATATTTTAAAGTTCAAGAATTGAAGTGGAGCGCACTATTTTGCACATGCCTTTATGTAAAAACATGTCCTTGTGTTTAAAGTGGTAGTTATGAACATATAAGACTTTGGCATGTTGATTGCGACGAAAACCTACTTACCGTCTCCATGTTATCCTAGCCATTACCGTCTGGTCTCGCTGATTGCTGTTGCCTGCCAGCAATGCTCACTCTACTGTGGCCACGCAGTGTGTCTGATTGGCCTCCTGAGACACGGAGGCGGTAGGTGGCAGTTTTCTTTTTCCTTGTCGCACCCGCCGCAACTGCAGTCACAAACCTTGCTTGCAGCAGGCCTAATTGCACACAGTCTTCCATACCTTGTAAAATACATGCACAGCGATGCTTGAAAAGTTAAACACTGCTGATCTGCAAATGTGGGTCTCTTTTTTTAGTGTTTGATTTGCTAATATGTGACACTTTTATTTTGGTGCCCGGGCTTACTTTATGTCCTAGTCCAGCCCTAGTGAAGGGGAGTGGGATGTTTCCTCGCCGTCTGGCTGGCTTGCACAGATGAGCTCAATCAGCTCAGGACTGAACCATCTCCAGCTCCTAAGCCTACGTAAATCAGCACTGCCTGCTGCTGCAGCCTTGTAGCCAACCCCCGCCCCCCACCCCCCCCACCGAGCCCAGCCGAAGAGTTTCGAAGGCATTAAAGGCAGGTGTCAGCCAAGTAGACACACTCTGTAGGCACTTCCGGAGGCACTGTCTAGTCAGCTGAGTACAGTTCCTTGTCTCTGCAGCATTCGCATTAACCTACTAAGCTGCCCATCCAGTTTTAGTTATATTGTACTGACTACCAGAGGAATATTTTTCCCAATTTCATTATACTTTCAGACACACTGGTCTTTAATATTTATTTGGTGTCTATTGCGTAGCGTCAAACTGTCTATTGCGGAGCGTCGAGCTGCGACTAAACATATACCTCCATGGCTCACTGTGAGCTTCTTTCAATTAACTTAATTGGTCAGGTTTACTTGCCCGAAAGTGCTACACATTTGGCAGTTGAATGTTACTCAGCAGTGCATTGAAATAATGGTAATGTGAAAACTTGGCAGCTATTTTCCTGTAGGAGGATCACATCGCTGCATATATGCTTAATTGAGGTAAACATGACATTTTGTCCCTGGCTGCAAACTACTCATTTGTCCTGCAGTAAGCTGGATTTAGTTTTGGGGCTGTTCGCTTTTCTCTACCTTCATTATTCACTGGCCTGGAAGTAGTTTTGCATGGCCTCTCACCTGTAACACTGATCATGCTTTGTTTTCGTTGCATTTTTATGATTCTCTAGCTTTGCTGCGACTGATGTGTCATTGTCTTGATATAATAGTGGCGAACTGATAGAGAGTCATTAAAATACGAGTCACTGCTTAGATTTACTTGCAAGAATGTGTACTTCAAAGTGTCACTCATTTGTCAGTAGAATGTCACTCATAAATGCACTGAAACCACAGAAATGTCACATCTAAGCAATCTGAAACTGGGCAGCTATGAAACCGCCCTGTATATGTGGCAGGTGGATTCTGATCGGACCGTAGCCTCCTACCGACTTTCTTTTTTTGTTGTGAAAATATCTGATCTCAAAATGTTAGACATGCGAGTATGGCAGTTTACAGAAAAGCGGAAGAACCTGCACATATTCAGGCACGGAACTTTCTTCCTTTTAAAAAAGGAACAGCTGTCAGAAGCCGTCGAGAGGTGGTGCACAGACTGAGTGGCCCACAAGGTGGTGCTCACGACACATGGAAGAGCCATGTTTCAAGGGCTGAAGTATACTTAAAAAACTTGCAATTTGGGGGCTGCAGGTAAAACTACTTCAGGATTAGCTGTGCCATCTACAGTCCAGGGAATCCTTGGTGTCTGGATCGGTCCTGGATGTCCTGTACTCTCCGTGTCTGACAGCAGTGTCCTTCCTTCTTGCCGCATCGCTGCGCCTGACCTCAGCATCAGGTTTTGCTGGTGCATTTCCGTACACGAGAACTGTCAGGATGTATACCAAGTTTTAGATCTGCTGGCATCTCCATACCATGCGATTCTCGGGGTCTGAACCCAGACTAAGCGTTACTGTGCTAGCTTGGTACTTGCGACCCCTCCGGGAATCACCTGGTCTTAGTTTTATGTGGTATTTGAGTACTTGTGAAATTTAGGTATCCCACACGTTCATCATCTCCTGTGCTCTTTCGACAGCTGGGGCCTTAAGGCCTGGATGGAACATATTTCTCCTGACTGCAAAGCTCTGTGGGTCTGGCCATAGCCTCGACCTTCTCGTGGTAGGTTCATCCCTGTGGAGTGGGATCTAACACAGTTCTTTGTACCTTTAAACTTGAAAACTCTTTTCTCTGAAAGTCACTTAGGGTAAGTCTGTGATTACCCAAACACCCTTGAATGTCTGTTTTTCACTTTCCCTGTGCTGTATCTCAGTTGTATTCTCGCAATGATTGCTGGTAACTGTACTTTTGTAAAGCGCTCTGATGACCGTGGGCTATGTTCATGCTGTATGAAATCACAAAAAAGCTGTTGTGGAGGCTCCTGACCCCAGGCCCAGGAGTGCAGTGGTATGTCTATACCCATGTACTCTCAGGGCACGACTCCCAGCACCATGTTATGCTATGTGTGTTCTCACAAATGTCCAGGGTCTGATGGCAGTCTCTACATTTGCTGTTTTGCTTAACTGGACATGCTTCCTTTCCGCACAGTTAACAATGGACTGCTACTGGCACACATCCCATGCGTATGGAAAACTGGCATTGGTGGCTGAGTCATCTCCAACATCTCTACTAAATCCTGAAACGACCTGCTATTACACATCAGAGTTGCCTCATCAGTTGTGAAGTTCTGCAAGAAACTGAAGAAATGGCTTTTCAAATAAACGTTGTCTCGCCAGTTCCAGGCCAAGCTAGTCCAGCACCCACTTTCAATGCCAGGATACCCTCCCAGGTGATAGTGTGCTCTACAAATACACATAACAATGACACTACATGTGCCTAGTGCCTGTACATTAAACGCTACTGTTGGACCTGCTGCACTGATTGTGCCACCCATTTAAATAGTCCTCTAAACGTCTTAGGCCTTCCATTACAGATTCTGAATGTGAAGTTTAAGCTGTCATTTTGACCTGGCAATTTTTGTTTTTGCTAGGCCACTTTTTAAAACATAGAAGTCACCCTGAGGGAAGGTCGTGGACAACCCAGAGGGCAGGGTGCAAAGTAATTCAAAACTAGGACATGTACTTGTACGTTTTACATGTTGTAGCAGTGAAAAACTCTTGAATTTGTTTTTCACTACTGCAGGGCCTGTCTCTCAATAGGATAACATTGGAATTGCCTTATTACATTTTATAAGTCTAATTTCCAAATGGGAAGCAATAAATGATTCATGTTTTGTGTCTCTGAAATCACAATTTAAAATCATAACTTATGTTGAAGTCGGATTCTAAATTGCAATTCTGAAAATGCAACTTTCAGAAACTAGGCATTTTCCTGCCTTAGCCATTTGGTGCCTGCAGCCTGTCTCTGGTCACCTAACTGGGTGTAGTTGGCAGTCTGGCTTTGTGTTTTCCTCTTAGACAGCCACACACAAAGGGAGCTTAGGTGTGCCTTGATGGGCCATCACTGACAGTATGGAAGGGAGGGACTGGACTCAGCCACACTAATACCTGAATACGTTGTGTTCTGTCTTCACACAAAGGGCCTAACAACCCTGCATTGTCACTCCAGCCAACTTGGAGCCAGGGCAGGGGAAGCAGGGAATTCATTGCACTCCAAAACCACTCTCTATAAGTTTTTCCCAAGTTCCAGAACCAGGACACCATTTTATAAGTACTGGACCTCAGACACTAACCCTTCAGTACACTCCTGGACCTGTGGAGACTCTGCCAGGTAGAAGGACTGCTCTGCTGCTGAAGGACTGCCACTCTGCTGGACTCCTGCTTTGCTATGCTGACCTCCCACCCTCTTGCCTGGGTTAGAAGGACTGGACCTGCATCTCTTGAACCCAGAGTGACTCCAAGAGCTAGCTGGCTGGCCTCCTGATCTGAAGCCTCAGGGTCTTAACAAGCTTCCAACAACCTTTCACCTGCACCCGGACTCTTCCAACTGTGAGGCTGCCCTGCCTAGTCCTGGACCATAGGTAGTGGGTCTATGTTGCTCTACCAGCCTGTGGATCCAGGGAAACCAGCACATCCCAGCTACTATGCAGCACAAACCCAAGCAAAACTGTTGCACTGCCATATCTGCATGGATTGGACCCATCACAATGACTTGCATCACCGCCGCAATCACCACTGTGCAACGCAGCCTTGGCACAGTCCCTTGCATCTCTCATCAAAGGCAGCCTCAATGATGACGCCATACTCTGCATCCCAGCCTCACAGCTCTATGGAACTGAAGCATCACCCCAATTGTGGGTCTCCTATCCGACACCAGACTTCACATCACAAGTCCCGTCGATGAGATCCTCAGTGTCGACGTAACAGGACTTCACACCACAGCTTCGTCGCATCTCAGAACTGATGCATCACCTTGACTATGCAACACATCTTTCACAATAATCTATGCAACGCTCCACTAGCCAGAATTAAAGATACTTTTGTCCCCCGAACCTAACTCGGTCCCTGTCGCCAGCTCTCACTCCATTGAGGTCGGCCTGAACTTTTGACTTTGTCCTGGTCCGGTGCGATCAGATATCTACAGTTGGCACATTATACCTTTTTGACGCTATTTACAATAAAAACTTAAAAATTCTGTGTCTCAGGTATCACTAATTGGACTTTTGTTGTTTAGGTCTTGTTTCATTAAAAACTACCCTAGTTTTCTAACTCTGTTGTAGGCTCCTTTTGTGGTGTGTTTCACTGCATTACTGTTTGAAGTGCTGCACAAATACTTTACACTTTGCCTCTAAGTTAAGCCTGAGTGCTATGTGCCAAGCTACCAAGGGCTGACCACAGGTTATTTTGGGGTTTGTGCCTTGCCTTGACAAGGATTGAGATTGCTGCTTGACCAGGGCCCACACCCCAGTCAACCAACAACCCAATTTCTTACACATTCAATAGTCTCTGTGCTGTTTGGCCTTTCAGTACGAGGCCTGCCCAATGGAAGCCTGTAATTCCCTTCTCTTCATACAGGGACACCACCAAACACACATATGACTCTGACCTTGTCTAATGTAATCCATTGCTCATGTATAATGATCCAATGACCTTGGGACAAGTTCACAATGTATAAAACTGCAAAAAATTAAACAACGAAAATGAACTGGACTTTGAAGGTGACAGACCCTCGCTGCATTCACAGTGGAGCCTAGCACTCTTGGGAATTGAATTGAAGTCCTCTGTAATCCAACAGAATCCTCTTGTCAGTGCATTACTTATTATTTTAAACAATCACGTATCCAGGAAAATTGTAAGACTTCTCTAGCCTCCGCCCCACCTCTATATGTAGAAAAGCATGACTCAGATTTAAACTCATATTTGTCCTGCCAAAGAAAACGGCTATCAGAGGGGTCCTGCTCGAGAAGGTACACACTGGTACAAGAGTAACACCCAGTGGCGAATTATAGTACAGCATTAACTAAGGTCCTTGAGGGAGCCAAGCTGTTAAAGCAATGACATCCAATGGATAGTCAAAGACTGGCAATGTTATTATTATTGTAGTGGTGCGGGGGCCGACAAGGCTGCAGAAAACGCAGGACTATCTAATGAATGTGAGGCATACACTGTCTTGCTATGTGTATTGTGTAGTGACCACGAATGATCACCCTGCCCTTTATTTATATCTTCGGACTGTGCCCAGCCCTTGCGTTGCGATGTGCGGTACATAGTATAGTAGAGACTGGGTGGCAATCTGCATCCTTTCCAGCTTTTATTATAAAAGAACAAACATGGTACTTATCTTCTTGGAACATAACAAACACAATCTTTTAGTCTCTGGCTAGGTATAGGATTGGGCCAGAATCTCTACCTCTGGCTTCAGCAGCCTGACTCTTGGCTTGGGGACATGTCAGTATCCGTGCTGGTTAGTATAGTAGGCATCCAGATTGCTGACTACTACTAGTGCGGTGTAGCACAACTTGGCTCCACTTGTGTTGTGTCTTGCCGAGGACTAGGTGCCACCGTGTCAGTTTCTGGTGCATCGTCTACTGCCTCTAGGCAGTCATCCTAGTTCCTCGCTTGGGGTTCAATTTACTTGAACCAGGAGACATTCTTGGATACCATAGATAGGCCTTGCTGGACAGAGAGTATTGTCCCCTGGGTGTTGACGATTTCCCACACCTCTTTCTCAAACGGGGTGCAGAATTTCAACCCTGGGTGTCAGTCCCTTGTGATTACTTTATCTCTTCTTGTCAGACAGGGGACAACTGCCCTGTGTGGCTTGCATGGCCATTCATGACCTTTCTCTTCTCCTGGGTGTCCTGGGTGTCCTGTATGTCGATGACTGCTGGCCTTCAGCTGGGGCCTACGGAAATGTCTTGGATGGGTCTCCACATCAGAATAGCACTTGGGGTGCATCTTATGGTACTTTGCAGCATCTGCCGGTAAATTCTTAGAAAATGGTGTAGGTTGCACTCTGCATCTTCTTCTTGTTCCACTCCTATCCGCAGCACCCTGTTCAAGGTCCGCAGTAAGCGTTCCACTTCATGTTGGCCTGTGGCCACTCTGGGGGTCACTTTTCAGTGCTTGATGTTCAAGCTGCCCAGGTTTGACTGGAACTCTTGCCCTGGAAAAGTGGGTCTATTGTCCGTCTTTATTTCATCGATGATCCCCAGAAGTGTGAACATCTTCTCCAGTGTGGACTTCTCATTTGCGATCGCCATTGAAGACACCAGTTCTATGACTTAGTATTTGGTGTGGCTGTCTACCACCACTGCTATGAGAGAGCCAGATGGAAAACTGGCAATATCCATGCTGATGCTGGACCGTGGTGTCAGACATGGTTCTTCCATGATTACCGGGACAGCCTGGGGACCTCCTCTCATTATGGCACAGGAGTGACAGCTTCTGACTTTCACACCCACCCAGGTGTTCATGGTGGGGAACCATACCTTTTCCCTCAGCTTTGCTTTTGTCTTCACTATGCCCTGGTGACCCTGGTGGGCCAGTTCGATACACCTTGCCCACAGTCCTCAGGGCATGATGATCTACCACTTAGGGAGGAGAAGGCCTCCTTCACCCATGCTTAGGTCATTCCTGATCCTCCGGATTTGGCTTATTGTTGCTTGGTCATCGGCGGTCAATGCTTTGGCGCCGTCCAAGATGTTGCACCACTTTCTCCTATGGAATGCTTCGGTCACCTTGAAGAGGATTGCTTTGCTCTGTGGCTTCTTAGATCTCCTGAATTGAGAACGCCCATGGGCAGGCATCATGGATCACCATCCTCACAAAATCCTCTGCCCCTTTGCCTTCTTCAGTGTCTCTGGTGCCAGCCTATACTTGTGGGTGCTTGGATAGTCTGCAAGATTGGTCATGCCTGGGCAATACACAACTTTGAATGTGTACTGTTGGAGCTGCACGGTCCACTGCTTGATGCCAGGTGGTCAATTTCTGGCTGTGGTGGCGAAGAGCGGGACAAGTAGCTTGTGGTCGGCCATGACTTGGAATTTCTGCCCGCAGGGGACAATGTGGAAGTGGCAGGAGGCCCACATTATTGCCAGCACCTTATGCTCTTTTTGTGTGTACCTGGGCTCTGTGCCTGGGAGTGCCCTGCTCGTGCAGGCGATGGGGACCTATGACCTCTTGCTTTTTATTTGCAGGAGCATGGCACCAACCACAACGGGACTCACATCCATACCTGCTCTGTCCAACACCTGGGATCGAAGTATCCCATTGTTGCATCTGCCAGCAGTGCCTCCTCTACTTTTCAGAACACCAGGCATGTGCAGGAGTCCCCGTCCCTTGGAGTATTGTGTTTCATTTAGGTCATTAAGGGCTCTGCCAGGGTCACTAAGCCTGGGATGAAATGCCCACAGTAGTTGGCCGTGCCAAGGAAGCTCCTCACCTCTGATGCATTTTGTGAGATACCTGCGTTCCGGATGGCTTACACTTTTTTGTGTCCGCCTGTAACTCTTCCTTTCGAGAAACTGGGTCCAAAAGCTGGATTGAGTTTGTGTAGAACAAGCACTCTTGCTTACGTAGGGTTAGCCTGCAGTCCGCTAACCATTTGATGTTCTCCCTTAGACATGTGTGGCAATCTTCAAGCGTATTGGAGAATATCAAAATGTCATTGCTAATGTTTAGCACTTTGACCAGACCAGAGAGGGTTTCCTGGATGACATCCTGAAACACCTCAGCTGCTGATGATATCTCAAAGTTCAGATGCCTGTGTCTGCGAAAACCCATATGTGTTGAGAAGGTGATTATATATCGGATAATCCTGGTCAATCTCAAACTGGTGGTAGCCAGCATTGAGGTCTAGCTTCAAAAACAACCTGACACCTTTGAGGTCTGCCACTATATTTCCAACCAAGGAGATGATGTGCTGCTGCCTACGTTTGGCTTTGTTATGGAGCGGCATGCCAATGCATATACTGATGGCTCCAGGTTGCTTGGTTTTTAGCACTATCATGAGAGGTGAGACCCAAGGGGTGGGTCCGGTGACCTTTTCGATCGCTCCCTGATGTTTGAGTTGATTGAGTTATTTTCCCACCAGCAGGTGCATGTGGAAATGCACTCTCCTGTGTCTGAGTGCCACAGGTCTTACAGTCTCGTCGGTGCGAAGTTTTACCTTCAGGTCTTTAAAATATTCCGGCCCCCTTGCAGAATGTCTGTTGCATGTGATTCCTACACCTCCCAAGCAAAGAAGACTAACCCTAAGTTTTCCACAGTGTGGCATCCAAGAAGACTGCTCATGCTGCCTCTGGTTATGTGAAAATGGAGCAGCGTCACCTTCCCTTTGTTCTTCACGGCTACATTTACCACTCCTCTCAGAGGTAACGGCTCAGTGTCACCATAAGTATAATTTCGGGCTTTGGTAGGCTTGATCTTATGGAACTGGGTTGAGTCCATGACGTTTACCAAGGCGTCTTTGTCGATGAGGGCTGTGAACAGGGTGCCATCAACTGTGCACATTGGTGGCGGTCACTTGTGGTGGCTCCCTCTGCCAGCGAACGAGATGGTGAATACTTCGTTGTCATCATCGTTGGTGTGAGCTATGGACTCTGGACTCTGGCAGATGCACTGAGTATGTAGTACAATACGTATGCAGTTCCTAAGAAGGTAGAATAGGAAGAAGAAGAGAAAGATAATCTTGCCAGGGGAACTGAGGCAACAGATCGGGCGATTTGATTGGTCAGAAGCAAGAGCCCTCACACACCCAGGTAGGTGTCATGCTTCATCATCGGGCAGCTCCTCGTTGGGCCGGTGCTGCAATGCCTAATGGGCGGCTCGAGGGGGCTCTTTGCCAGAGGTCCTTTGAGCATGAGATGCTAATGTGAGGTTTAGGGTGGAGGTGCTCTAGATGTAGATTAATATAATGTGAATCATGGATTAAAAATAGCTACGAGACGCCCACGGTGTGTGTTATGGTTAAAAGCAGTGGGTGGTTGAATGTGGAAGTAATGGTCCCATCCAGCTCATAAGTTAGGTCGATATGTTTCTTGCCTCAAGTGTCACTATCGATCTGGGCAATTCTTCAGGACCAAAAAAATGAAACGCAATCTACTTGTGATAAGGGAGAATAGGTTTAGCCTTAGCAAGAATACCCCAATCACACAAATCCAAATCCTCACAGTAAAGTATAACCGGGGACGTCTAAAACCTAGCCCAAATTCGGTAAGTTACTGCCCCCTCTGTTGATGGCAGAGACCACACTAGCTGTGTAACAAAGGGTTTCCAGTGCGCTGATTCAGGGATAACCTGCTCCTTCTCTGCCACCCTGGAGGAATGCCCTGCATCCTCATCTTCGAGTGATAGCTGTGGTAAGGTTGGTCGTCCTCGCCTTTTATATCCCACTCCTGTGTTTTGCCTACTGCTTTCACACTCCTTGGCGAAGTGATTCATATGCCCAAATTTCAAACGTGCTTTCCCCTGGGCTGGGCACACATTAGGCATCCGTTGTTTTAGACCACAGTTGCCTCATCCTTTCTCAGGCTGCTTGGGTGTGGTGATACTGCGAGACCGAACAGGGCATCTCTGGATGATGTCGACTTGCTTCTCTAACTTTTACCACTGAGGCCGCACTTCTCACTAGTGCCTGCTCTATGTCTTCAGCCCTACTAGCTGACATTTTGTGAGGCGTCACCAGTGTCAGGATGTTGTCTAGGGAGAAACCTGGCTGTCGCAGTATGAGTTTCCTGAGGACTCAGAATTGGCAGCCCTGGATCAGCTGAGCCCTGATTCCGTTGGAATGGTTTATGTAGGTGCAGGTGCTTGCTAATTTGTGGAGACATGCGTAGGAGACATCCATGGATTCATCATCTGCTTGCCCGGCCTGTCTCAATTTGAACATCTCGTAGTTGAGGTTGAGTTGGGGATCAAAGTCGTGGTTCAAGGCCGCCACTCCAGCATTGAAGTCATCATCCCTTCTAGTATTTGGAAGGTGTTTGAATAGGTCATGCAGTTCTGCGCTGCTCACATGGCGCATCATGAATCCATTCATTGTCCCCTCCATTTCACACATGGTGCAAACTTAGTGCTGCATGCGTCCATTTCATTGGCAATCCATTGGCCCAGTGCAGGGCAGCTGTGGCAGGATCTATCAGCTGGCTGAATGGTGGCATCACTGCGACTGAAGAATGTGCACAACATGCAGGGGCCAGTGGTGCATCGTTCCATTACTGATCTGACATTGTTTGTGTGTGCCTCAGTTCTAGCGCACCACTCACCACTTTGATGTGAGCTCCTTACGTTAGGCGTGTCGGCTGCGAGCACTAGGCTTTGGCATGGCACTTCCTTCAGCCGATGGGGGTTGTGCTGCCTTCTTTGGCCCAAATAGTCACTGCAGTTTTTGTTGCGCCAACCCTTGGTGTTTGTCATTCTGTTTGTTATCTTTTCATTTTTATTTCCTGTGTGTCTCTTTCTGTTATGAGCCAGTCACTCTCATGCCAGCCCCTCAACTGGTAGGGATTAATGGCCCCCGCTAAACCTCCAGTACTGGTCTTCTTATATATCACTAGTGCCCCTCACAAAAGCTTTCCTTTATTGTTTTCGCAGTCTCTTGATATCCTTTTTTTCTTTCAAGGATTGCATTTGCTTGTGCTTGTTGACAGACCGGGTGAGGTCTGGCAGCCACCTCGCACGTGCCTTCCTTCCCCAGCTCACCAGCTGGTCACTCCCCAGCCTGGCATTTGCTGCTGTCTGAATGCCCTCACTGCGTATGCCTTCTGCATGCGGGGTACAGTGCGGTCGGTAGGCACTAGGTGGCGCTGCTGGCAGTTTCTTCTGCAGTGCCAGGCCTCTCCACCACTATGGGCCACGCTGCCCATGTGGAATGCAGTGATTAATTTGTGCTTGTTGTTTCCGGTGCGGGGAACCAACACTTATGTTTCTACCTCAAGCATTTACTGCCAGCAAAAGACACATATGAGAAAGACGGAGGAAAAGAGAAAAATGAAAAAAAACTTGACAATGGGAGAAAGCAGAAAGCTGCAAGAGTGACCTAAAGAGGCAGGGAATGACTGTAAATGGATTAAAGAGGCCCGAGATGGCTTCAGGATTACACTGCCTCAGTATTCCGTGTTCGCACATTTAATTGCAGCAGCCGCGTGTTTAAGAAGAGCGCTTTGGGCACGTTTTTATTGACAAATTAGGCACTGGTGGAGTGGAGGTCAAGGAGATCGCAGGGGGAGCAGGAGGCAGAGGCACACTATGGTGCGCAGGATCGGGTGCAGGCTTGCGGCCCAGATCTTGGCCGCTCTCACTTGCGAGTAGGGTGACCACCTGGCACTGAGGCAAATTCTGGACAGGACTGTAAAAAATTCAGGACAAAGGGTCAAAATTCAGGACAAAATTTCAGGACAAAGGGTCAAAATTCAGGACAAAAATTCAAGAACAAACGTCAGTTTTACAGACACACGCAAGAGAGGCCATGCCTCACTATGTTGTCAGTGCATTTATTTACTCTTTTTTAACTTAGCACTATTTATTCACTGTGGACCTTTTGTGATTGCCTCCTGGTGTGCTACATTCAGGTGTCACATTACATCCTTGTTCAGTAGTAAATGAATGCCCTTCACGGCAAGGCCATCACCCCTACCCAAATCTACCCGATCTTTCCTGAAGAGAAAGTAACAGCAACATTTTGATTATGTTTCTGAACATTTCAAAACCCCTGGCAAACAGTTTGGGAAACATTAAGGTAATTAACCTTATGCTAGTTTACACAAATTGAACAAAAACATCTGGCTTACCCCAACCGCCCATGGACTTTCAACCGAATTTTTTTTAAAGAGGCAGGGCAGATGGTGTGGGCGACAGTCTCACACCTAATGTCAGGATGTGATGTACCCATAACTTGTTGTAGTCTCACTGCACTAGAGTGTATGTTTGGGACTCTACATTTATCTCAGAAATGGGAGCCCGGACTGCCAATCAAAGATAATAAAAGAGTAGGATGAAATCGAGATCAAATGGGAGATCCACGGCAAGTAATTCAAAGGATTGTTGCTAACAACTGGATAAATAAAGAAGACGCGAACAAGGTGGGACAATTCCTAAAATCAGACAAGATGGGTCCACCAAGACTATTTGAAGGTATTGGGTGCCTGGGGAGTTGTCTGCACACAGGAGCGAAACAGAAGGGGCACTGTCAAGTGATTGAACAATCAACACCATCCACCTTGGCAAACTCTTCTGGTGCAATGGTTCGCATGTTAGTGCTTGTAAAGGGTGAGCAGGGGCCAGACCCCTTGCAAGGTTGTGCAAGGCAATTGCCTGCTTAGTCCATGTCTTTATATGATTTTGAAATTGAGCAAAAGCCAAACTAGAGATCTGGGTTATCCCTAAGTGTCAAGTACACATAGAACCTTCAAAATATTTGGGATGTAAATTGCACAAACAAAATTTACACATTTTAAAATTTAATTAGTGTTTCTTTAACATATGGCACTGTTTTCGCCTTCATACACAATTAGATCTCAGATTGAACTGGGAACCAGTTAACTTTCGATACCTAATGATTAATATCTACCATTCTTACACTGATTTCCAGGATGAAAATCTCGGCAGAGCGAACGGTCCCTCCATGCCCAGTTTGCTTTTTGGTCTTCTCTTCTGCTTTCTGTAGAGGCCATGTGGCACTAGTGAAGATGGTGTGCTACCCCAATGATAGTATTATTTTGCAAACCTTCTCCTGCTCGTCCTTCATTCCTTCTTCAGACAGGCCACACATCTGATTTGGTCACTGCGGCGCCATCGGGAGCTCTTTCCACTCTAAAGCTAACTGTGACTGCGGGTGGAATAGATCTTCTGGACTTAGAATGCTTTTATTCAGCTGCAGATGTCCAATGGGTGGCTCACTGGCTTTCTGCCCACCTCCCTGCATGAGATGGGGTTTACCAGTAAAGACTTTTAAGGAAGGCTTAATGCACTGCTCATCGTTTCCTACTGACCATTCTATGGATCACCATCCGGGGTTATCATGCATGGCTTTCTCTTGCCTTGCCAGAACCTGTAAACTCACTGACACGAAGAAACCCTATGCTCCTGCACTACCTTTGCTAAGCCTTCCCACTCGCACAGGATGGCTGTGCTCAGAGTAACTCCATCAGTGGCATGTTGCAGGTGTCTTAAAATTGGGGACTTTGTTTCTGAACAGTGAGCTACTAAATTTCCAAACCCTTGTGGCAGACTATCATCTTCACACAGGTCAACTCCTTACTTACAACCGCCTTAAATAATCATTAAATGCCCTATTTCATGTCTGCTACCTAGCACTAACCCTACAAGAGGTGTGCCAGAAGCTCTCTACCATAGGAAATGGTGGCAAACTGATGGAATGGGTGTACAGACCTATCCTGCAACATGGAAACCACTTCAGGTCTTCTTGTCATACTGCCTGGGTGATTGATGTACCAAACCTCTGCAAGATATGGACTAAAATACTGGACTTTCCCCACAAAGTATCCCACAACTGTCACTTTAAGTTAATTCATAGTGCTTCCTTGTGAATGCATTCTGCCCGTTGCTTGCCATTGGCCTTGTGGTTTGTAACTCACAATTTGTTGCTTTCAATTTGCTGGCTTTATTTGTTTTAGGCTATGCAGCTTGAATTCCTCCCTTCCCTTGCCAAAACCTTATTTACAGTATCCTGCCGAGTGCTCCCTTTCTGTAAACAGGCCTGTAAATATTGTTCTTATCTTATCATATTTGCTGTGCAATCAAAGAACAAAGTCAAATGTCAGGCTCTGTCTTCGGTGGGAACTTAGTGTTTCCTTTCCTTTCTCTGACTTCAAAGTGAGAGGATTTATGCGACAATCTTGCTGGATACTGGGGTTAGGAAAGAGTTTTTTCTATCACATGACAACATTTAAATAGACTTCAGAAGATATCAGAATTAGAAGTACAAATCAAGCACATTTTTGTTAATTCTGAACTGTGCTGGAAACAAATACCTTTACATGATTAAAACAAATCATTGCATTAGGTGATGCAATTTCCACACATCATTGTCTCTGCACAATATAGTTTGATTTGAAAAACTGTATATCTGTGCAAATGTAATGGTCATTTAAATCAAAAATGTGTTGTCTGTAATGGCAGTGTGTTACCACACCATGCATGCTCCACTCCACTCTGCTCTGCACCACTCCACACCACTCTACTCTGTATCACTCCACTTTACGCCACTCCATGCCACTGCACTCTTCTCCATTCGGAACCACTCCACATTATGTCACTGCTCTCTATGCTACTTCACACTATGCCTCTCTACTCTACTCTGTACTACTCTACTCTAAGCCACTGCACTTTACGCCTCTCTACATCACTGCGCTCTGCTCGTCTGCACGCCATACCACTCCAGTCTAGGCAACACCAATCTAATCCACACAACTCCACTTTCTGCCACTCTGCAACGCTGCACTGTACGCCACTGCACTCTAAGCTAATACACTCTATGCTAATGCACCTTACTCTGTAACACTCAACTCTATGCCCCTGCACGATACATCAATACACTGTACATCATTCTAATCTACTCTGCACCTCTGCACTCTATGCCACGGCACTCTACACTACTTTACTTTATGCCATCACACTCTATGCCACTTTATGCAACTCCACTCTAACCTGCACTTCTCCACTCTAAACCACCTCACTCTACTGTGAAATAATGTACTTTATGCCACTGCACTCTGTGCCACTGCATTCTATGCCACTGCACTCTACCCTGCACCTCTCCACTCTATTCAAATGCACTCTACTCTGAAACAATCTATTCTACGCCACTGTACTCTATACCACTCTGACCACTGCACTCTAGTTCAATGCACTCTACACCACGGCAAGCTGACACTCTGCAACACTGCTCTGGCCGCCACTATACTCTACACCACTCTGCTCTGTACTACTGCATTTTGCACCAATATACTCTTTTCCACTGCATTCTATGCCACTCTGCTCTGCCCAATGCCACTCTATGCAACTGCACTCTACACCAGTGTACTCTAAACAACTGCACTGCCCTTTACTCTGCACCACTGTACTCTATGCCACTGTTCTCTGTACCACTCTACACCACTGCACTGACACTCTACTCTGCAACTCTGCACTCTACACCACTCTACTCTGTCACTGCACTCTAGGCACTATACTCTGCTCTACACCACTCTACAATACTCCACTCTGCACCACTCTACACCACTACACTCTATGCCACATGAGTCTACTCTGCACTCTATGACACTGCACCACTCTGCATTACTGCACTCTCTGCTACTCTATTGTATGCCACTTTACTCCACTGCACTCTATGTAACTCTACCCCATGCCACTCTATGCCACTGACTCTGCGCCAATGCACTCTAAACAACTGCACGCCACTGCCCTCTACTCTGTACCACTGTACTCTACGCCACTGCTCTGTGCCACTCTACTCCACAAAACATCACTGCACTGATACTCTACTCTGCAGTGTTGCACTCTCCACCACCGTACTATACACCAATGAACTATGTACTACTGCATTCTACGCCACTGCACTCTATGCCACTCTACTCTGCATCACTCCACTCTACAGCACTTTGCCCTACTCTGCACCACTCTACACTACGCCACTGCACTCCCTGCAACGTGAGTCCACTCTGCAATCTATGCCACTGCACCACTCTACACTACTGCTCTCTCTGCCACTCTTTTGTATGCCACTCTACTCCACTGCACTCTACGCCACTCTACTCTGTCCCATGCCACTGTACTCTAAACCACTGCACTCTACGCTAAAGCGCTCTAAACAACTGCACTGCACTAAACTGCACTGTACCCCACTGCACTGTACTTTGCACCACTGGGCTCTACGCCACTGCTCCTATGCTACTCTACTCCACTCCACACCACTATGCCACTAGCTTTAAGCCATGCTGAACAGCAGCTACTCTGGTGTATAACATGGCTAATGGCTAAAACACATTAGCAAAGCCAATAACCCTTTCGTAGATGAGACCAACTGGCTTTGCCAATGTTTGTTAGTACTATGAGGTACCGAGGTACCTGAAAGAACTGTTAAAAATACAATTGCATTATAATAAAGGCTGCTACAAAATGCGCAAATACATTTTGGTTAAATTAAAAAAATAGCGCTTCTCAAATACAGATTTGAATAATATACAGTTTATACCTAGTGCTCAAAAAATGTTATAACACTCCATTAAAACCACACAGCTCACCTTGGAAAACCATTACAATGCCTCTCTGAAAGAAATATCTTTGCCACCAGAAAACTTCAAGTGGCTCCTTTTAGTAAAGTCAATGAAGGTTTTCAAGCCCCTTTGTATTTGCAGATTTACCAGTTGCCCACATTTGCACGTCTTTAGGGAAGGAGACCCCCTGGCAAGAAGGCCTTTTCTTATCTGTCTGCCCCTCCCTCCCTCAGAGGACAGGAGACCCCCTGCCTTCCAGTCCAGCTGGGGAAACTGATCTGCCCCTAATTTCGCCCTGCCTCCATTGCCCTTTAGGTGAAAGGCTAAAATTACGGACAAATGCCGTCGTTAAAGCTTTCATCACGGACAACGGACAGCAGGGCGAAATTACGGACAGTCCGTGAAATTTACGGACGGGTGGTCACCCTACAGCGGGGCGCTCCCTTCACTGTCCGCACACCAATGCTCGTTTCATCCGCCTGCGCAAGGCCGCCGACGGGGTCTTGCACTTGGTGCGGAGCAGAAGTACTCACCAATGTCCTATGTCCCCGGCATGAGGGGTCACAGCCGTCCTCGTAGCCAGTGTGGCGTTCGGTGCGAGGGTCGACAAGGCTGCAGCAAATACAGAACTATCTAATAAGGGTGAGGCATACACTGTCTTGATAGGGGAAGCATGGAATGACCATGAGCGATCACCATACCTTTATTTATACCCTCAGGCAGCGTCTGGCCCTTTGATTGTGATGTGCGATACATAATATCGTATAGGCCGGGTGGCACTCAACAATTATATACAGATTATGGGGCATTGCACATTTCTTATAAATGGCCTAACCACCATCGTGTAGCGCTATATAAATATCCACAGTGGTAAAATAACAAACGCCGTTGCCCCTGTTATCTGTGGAGCGCAAACAGGTGAGCTGAGATATTCCTGCGTGCCTTTGACATGCTGAAGGTGACGCATTAAAATAAGATCTGATTTTTGTGTGTGTGTGAGGGGGGAGTTTATAGATGTGGGGCAGATAATTTTGACAGGACGCGGCCCGCCGAATGTGCCAAGAGTGTCCTGCCGTGGCGCGCCAGTCTTGTAATAAATGAATTGAAAATAGGCTGTGCGCGCTGGCGCGGTCTCGCAGGCAATCTTCCCAGAGATAACGGTGTGTATTCCTCTCACCCCGCCTTGTATTTTCCCGGCATCAATCTTGCCTGAGCAGCGGTTCATCACGATCGCCTGTCTGCTCGCTTGCTACTTGGACGGCGCTTTATTAGAGCTCTGGAAAAAATAAATATAAAAAAATCTGAATAACCTGCTTTTCCATTTCTTGTTTGTGCCGGCGCCTCTGGGTCATGGCTGAATTGTGTGCTGACTAGAAGCACTAAATATAGGCATTCGAACAACCTTCATTCGTCCCAAGCGTAGGTTTTGGGGCAAAGACTGTGGTTTCGCCACACTGACCGCTTATTTCCTGAGACGCACAGCTTCTAACACAAGATCGTTATTTCACATGTCAAAGGTCGCGTGATGTCGCCTTTACGTCTAAAAATCAGGAATCGCGTGACTTGTTGCATCACAATAATTCAGAAATGTTATCAAATCATTAACATACAAAGTGAAAATTGTTGGAGCCAAAACTCACTCCTGCATTACACTTCTATTAATAGGGTAGGCTTCCGTCAATTCTCTCAGCTTTCCACAACGCACCTGAGCATAATTATAGCTGTGGAGTTTTATTATGACAGCCAGGAGGTCACCAGGGACCCCCGTGTCTGCCAAAACAAGACAGAGTGTATGCCTTGGAACCAGATCAAAAGCCGAATGTAAATCGACAAAGGCAACATATAGTTGACCACTTCCCAAAGTTACTTACAACTTTCCAAGGACCTGGAGTCAAAAAATCTGGTCTACTGTGCTGGTGAGTTCCCTCAACCTCGCCTGGAGGGGGATACAATTCCTACGTCCTTTACCCAGAATAACATCCGCTGCAGTATGACTCTACTAAATAACTTTTGGGAGCAGTCAATAGGACTAGTTGGGCAGAAATTGCATAGGTCAGATAAAGAACCTTTCTTGTGAATTGTACAACCTCTTTCCCCACCCATGTTCCTGGTAAAGGAGCCCCTAACAAAATGGAATTGAATGGAATTAAGAAATAGGGTGCCCAAACCTCCACCTCCTACTTATACAGGCCTCCAGGAATCTTGTCAAAACCAGGGCTTTGTTAGAAACTATCTTCATCACCACCCGTCTTACCCCGCAGTGCTTAATTTGTGCTTGTTGTTTCTGGTGCTGAGCACCGGCACTTGTTTTTGAGGGCTTGCGCTTATTTTTCTGCCTCAAGCCTTTGCTGCGAGCACAAGCCAAGTTTGGGAAAGACGGAGGAAGAGAAAAACGAAAAAGCGGCACAATGAGGGAAAGCAGAAAGCTGCAGGTGTGAGCTGAAGGGGCAAGGAGTGGCTTTAAGTGGATTGAAGAGGTCCGAGATGGCTTCGGGTTTACATTGCCTCAGTGTTCACACATTTAAATGAGCAGCCGCATGTTTAGGAGGAGGCCTTTCGGCACCGGCATCTTTTTGTTTACAAATTAAGCACTGTTATCTCGGACAGAGTTATTGGAACAATTTTCATTTGTAACTCCTCGAGCAGCGGCGTTGACATAACTTTCATTTGTGACTCTTCTATACTCTCCCTTGCTACATCTCCTTGCACCCTTGACAATACATCGTTTCCCTAATTATTACTGGGGACATACAGTCTTGAGAAGTGAGCAACCCATGCAGAAGCTGGGACATTCACCTCTACCGGACAATGGCCCTTGTTTGACCCCGTTGCTAGCAGATTCCAAAAGGCTCGCTGATCGCATTATTTGCCTGCTTCAAGTAGCCCTTCCCACAATCTCTTATCCCAGTCTTTTTTTCCTTCACCAATGCACCTCCTAAATGCTATCCGCCAAATACTATTCTCATCTTTCTTATTTCCCCCTTGTGCTGTAACCGTATAGCTAACACGAGGGAGGCCCTGGCAGTCCTACAAGCCTTGTTGTACCAAGACATGGAGGCCTTCCTCCAGAAGGCATTTTTTGTTGTTACGTAAAAATAGTCCCTGAGTTCAGCAAATAGATTATTGTGGATAGTACATACTGGTTCTCAACAATTACCCTGAGCCACATCCCACTTTATACACTCAAGCTGTACAATGCTGCGTTCCGCAAGCCTATATATCCCTTGCAGCTGTTCCCTGGAAGTGGTCATAGAGGCCCATTTGACTGAAGGTTTACTACTGGTAATTTGCAGCCTGCGTTCGAATCGCTCTTCTTGGCTACCCCGCTCTTTCACTGCTGGAAATTCTACAGAAAGAGCCAGCGCATTATGATCACTATACCCTCTGGCCAGTACCACCATCTTATTAATATATGGCCAAACCCTTCTATCCACCAGGATTTAATTGACAAGACTAGTTCCTAGGGTCCGAATGAAAGTGTGTCTCCCTTCTTTATCAGATGGAGTCCTGCCATTTGCTGCCCGCAAGCCCTGATTTAATGTTAACACATTCATTTGTACTGCCAGGGACTCCACTTCCTAATAGGCGGTATTCCCAACAGAGGGATAATCCAAGGAACACCCTCATCATGTGTTATGGGGACAGAACAAAAATCCTGTGGTTCAAACTGACAGATAAATTTCCCTCCCACTAGCTTGACTACCCCCCCAGTCATGTGCATATTTAATAGCTCAACGGTTAAAGAGTCGGTATTGCTCCCCCCAGGCCTAATGTAAACATTACAAATGTAAACATTATAAATCTAAACATGCAATGATTCGATACTTAGAGAAAGACAAAGAATATCATCCAAGTGGATCATTATTTCTTGTACCATACAGTTGAGAGGAATGCTCACCCAAGTCACTAAACCACCCGTAGGCCTCCCTCTCCCCCATAACAGCTAACTTAGTATAACTAGTGTAACCAGAACGATGGATGAGCTTAGTCGACCAAGTCTCCTGGAAAAGACAAATTGCATGAGCATCTATAAACTCACCCCATTCTGATATACCTACTTTATTACACAGCCTGCCACATTCTAAGATACAAGTCTCAGCGGTTTTGCAGGAGATTCTTCCGAGAGGTTACCACGATCGGGGAGCTCTAACTGTCTCCGAGCTGTCATGTGAAATCTGAGGACAAGGTCTATGAGGATCTGCAGTAGCAGACCCTCTATGAGCATTTATTGTTTGTTCATTATTAGTACATTGCTCGTCCTTTCCCTGAACCAAGAAATTATCAGGAAGACTATGTTGCTGCAGGCCACCAATAATTCCAGCTCTCAAATTTACCAAAGAATCAAAGGAGGGGATAGCATGCTGATCGGACAACTTCTCCTCACCCTGCATGTGAGAACCCCATCATCGCGGTTTGTCACCCCACATGCTTCTAGGACTAATCTTATTCAGTGATGTCTCCCTCTCCCAATATCCCCAACCATCAAAGCACTCCTTTGTGGTAGAAGGTTCTAAGGTGTTAAGTCAATCTACCCCATCCAGTGGGTCAAAACAATTGTGTACAGGAATTCCTTGTATACCTATTTGTCCTAAAATACTTATTAGGACACCCTACCAGGTCCTTATTCAGTTGCAATTCCATTTTATGGGACATCGTAACTTGCCTCTGGACATGGAGGGGCTTATAGAAGTACCCCAACGGAAGGGGCTCAATAAGAGTTTCGTCACTGTGACCCCCAAGTGTGTCTGAAAAGCAAGCTCTGTACCAACCTAGGAGATCTAAAGTTTATCACCACACAATCACTCTGTCAACCAAGTGGCCCTGAACCCAACCAGGCCACCCTTCGTGTTAAAAGAATATAATTTAACATTAAATTAGGAAAATTTATATGTCAAACCAGCCAGTTTAAACACTTGATGGTAAGTTCTTCCTGGTTCTCTCTCGGTTCCTGGCGCAAGCAAGGGACACCTGCTAAAATTAACACATATGAACAGCATGCAGGTGGGAGATTTATAACAGGTTGCTTTTGAAAAATGTCAGTCGAGTTGGGTAACGGCGAACTTTGACCCACCCTCTCCATCTTCCTCAAGGAGTCTGTAACACCCTCCAGCCTGATAACAGCAGGGGCGGAACCTTTTGGACAGTTTGATGGTATATGCCCTTCGTGGGTGCACTGAGAATCTTTGGCCTCAGACGGCGGGGTCATATTTCCTTCCCTTGCCAAAGATGTTGGATTACATGTATTTCCAATCCTGGTCCACCCTGCCGCCAGAGCAATTGGTTGCAATAGCTCATTGTGTGGTGACTTAAAATGGATAATTTCCTTCTCAATCGCTGCCAGCTGAGCCAGTACTGGAGCAAATTCAGCCTTTAAAACATCTCTAACCTTTGTTAAATACACCTCGAGTAAATCCTTAGCCCAATGAGGAATAGGCTTGGCCTCCTTTTGTACTGTAGTATTATAGTCAACAGGATCTGTATCTGGAGTCCCCCTTTAACAACTCATGTCAAATTTTGTTTTTCCCTGGAGACACCCTCTTGTTTGCTTGGCTAAGTTGATACAGTTTGACTTAACCTTTGGACATGCACCAGTCACACCCGTTGTAGAGTCGGCGAGGCTCAGCAAGGAGATGCTGAGACTGAGATGAGGTTTATTTATTGTGATGACCTCTCAGTCTTGGCGAATGCAGCTATCAAACGCGCTCCTGCCGTTTGTGGCCCTTTTTATGTCTCTCCTTCTACGTCACGATGCCCCCACCATTTACCTGATATGGTGAGGGGTGTGACCTTAGCTGCCCCTGTTCAGGAGCGTACATTTGGGTTCGCCCAGAAGTGGCAAACACTAGATTCCTCCGTAAAACAAAACAAAAGAAAAACAAAAAAATTACCTTTCTAGTGAGAAATAAACACCATTGGAAATTGAGCGGCAGGGAAACTCAAGCGGGGGAAAATACAGGTCTAGCTCAGTCTGTCACAAAGTCAGCGTACCTCTTGGATGGGTCTGGATTGGACCTTAAGTGAAAACGCCTGGCCCGTGCATGTCAAGGCAGTGGTAGGGAGTCACTGTTCTCGATGACGCCCTCACTCGCCGGACATGTGTTCTCCCCGATGGTTGGCGATCTGGGCTCTCACGGCGTCGACCTTCCTGCTGTCCCACTGTTTCTCTGTGAGTGTCAACCTTGGACCAATGACTCCTGTAAAAAGGCAACATCTTCTGGTTAGCTTTGGATACCATCGCTCAGAGGGTTGTCTTCTCCGCAGCCACCGGGGAAGATGGGGGTAAACTTCTTAAAGTGGGACACGTTCCTCGTAACTCGCTCTTCACCTCTTACTGCCGTGATCATGGTGCCTTTTATGGTGGTCACTGTCCATGGGGAGCGAATGGCAGCCTAAACTTCGCCCCGAGTGGCGGTCCCGAATGAGCATGGTGTTCCCCACCTGGATCGAGCTGCTCCGGGCTTTTCGCCTCCGTGATGCATAGCTGTTGTTGTAGGATCTCCGCTCCATAGATCGTTTCGATGGATTTGGTTGGGCGGCCTATTGAGGGTGGTGTGGGATGGCGTCGGTCAACACTCTTCCGAAACATAACTGGCTCGCGGCGACCCCTGTGGATGCATGGGGTGTAACTCTATTCATGAAGGAAGCTGTACAGGGTGCTTTCAAAACTCTGCAACTCTGCGGTGGCAATGCGGATGGTCTTCGTCAGTGTCTTTACAAACCTTTCCACTTCCCCCTAGGCTTGGGGCCAGCGGGGAGTGATCCAGCAGTGTTTGGTGTTCCTTGATGCCAAAAAGTCAGACCACTCACGGCTGTTGAACGGGGGCTTGTTGTCTGTGCAGACCTCACCGAAGAGGCCGTGGGTGGCCATAATCTTCTCAACTTGGGGGATGACCACAGCTGCCGAGGTGGTCTGTCCGATCTCCACCTCAGGGTATCGGGAGTAATCGTCCATTATTATCAGCATGTATGATCCATCCGGAAGGCTCCCAACGTCAGCGCTGACCCTCTGCCACAGGGTAGTAGGGCCGTCTTCGGTGATGACTGGCGCTGGAGGGTCCAGTGCCCCGCTTGCCTGACAGGCGATACACCCTTTCAACACCTCCTCTACCAGTTGGACTAGGCCAGGGAACCAGACTTTACTTCGGAGCCTGTTTTTGGACTGTACAATGCGATGGTGGGCACTGTGAGCCAGCAGGATGGCCCGAGTCCTCAGGCAGGCAGGGATCACAAGCCGGGGGCCTCGCAGCAGGCATCCCTCTGCACTCACTGAAAGTTCTTGGCGGACGTGGAACAGGGCCTGTAGGGTTGTTTGGGCTTCGATTGTCCGAAATGTTGCTGGATATTGCAGTTGGCGCCAGTCCCCAGTACAAGCCATCTCCACAGCCATTTGTAGACAGTTGGCTTCCACCACTTCAGAGAGTGGTATGGGTATTGGTTGAGCATGGTACACGACCACCCTGATGTACTCCTCAGTGTTGATGGCTTCCTCGGCCTCCTGGGGGGTGGCAGGCCGTGCATGATGAGAGAGAAAATCTGCAGGATTGCGGGTGCCTGGTTGGTACTCAACGGTGAAGTCGAATTCTTGAAGCTGCAGTATCCACTTCTCGATTTGTGACGGAGGCTTGGATGACAACCCTTTAAATAGAGGGAGGAGTGGTTTTTGATCTGTTACTAAGGTGAACGCCTTGCCATAAAGGTACAGGTGAAAGTGCAGACACCTCCAGTGAATGGCGATAACTTCCCATTCGATCTCGGAGTAGCATTGCTCTGTAGGAGTCATCATCCGGCTGGCAAACGCAATTGGGGCCCATTCACCGCAATCTTGCTTCTGGGTAAGGACTGCACCCATGCCAGTGGGGCTGGCATCGACGCCCAACTGGGATTCGCGCCGGGTATCAAAATACACCGGGGTGGTGTCCACAGAGAGCACATTCTTGGTATCTTGGAACTCGGTCTCTTGTTCACTGCCCCACACTCAGGGGTGGTCAGTCTTGGTTAGGTTCCTCGGGGGGCCAGTTATGTCTCATAGGTTCCTCATAAATCGCCCGCAGTACGTGACCATTCCTAGTAAGCATTTACCCCAGAAACAGAGGTTGGTGCGAGTGCTTCTTGGTTGTCTTTTACTTTTGCGGGGTGTGGGCCAATGCCTTGCTCTGAGAATCTGTACCCAAAGAAAGAAATGTCATTTTTCAGGAACTCGCACTTGTCGCGGTACCCAGTCAGTCCGTGTTCTCGCAGTCTCACAAACACGGCTCAGAGGCATGCCATGTGGCTTTCCAGCATGGGGGCATGCACCAAAATGTAATCGCTTATGTTTTGGACCCCTGGGAGTCCTTGCAACACCCCTTTGATGGTGTGCTGGAACACCTCGGGTGTGCTAGAGATGCTGAAGTTCAGGCGGGTGTACCTCCAGAGACCTGTATGGGTAGAGAAAGTAGTGATAGGCCGGGAGTCGGGTGTAGTACCAGCTGGTACCAGCCCGATCGGTGGTCCATCTTGGAGAAACACTTTGACTGGGAGAGCTCTCCAATGATGTCATCTATTGTCGTGGTCAGATGTCTCTCCCGCTTGATGGCCTGATTGGGCAGTTGCATGTCCACACAAATGCGGATGGCCTCGGGTTGTTTGGGCTTCTTCGCAACGAGTATCGGGGACACCAAGGGAGTGGGCCCAGACACTCTTTCAATGAGTCCTCCCTTTTCCAGGGGCAGCAGTTTCCATTCCACTTTCGGTTGTAGGCCAAACGCTACTCGTCTGTGCCTGAGCGCGACTGGGCTCACAGACTCGTCGATGTGCAGCTTGAGGTGGGTCCTTTGAGGCATCCTTAGCCGCTGAGACACACCTCGAACTCTCTGGTGAGGTCTGCCAGGCTGCTGGCGTAAATGCTGAAGGTGACATGCACCAGTCCTAGGTCTTGTGCTGTTTGGCAACTAAGCAAGAATCCTGACCCTTCTTGTGACACGTAGGATTTGGCCTTGACCCTCGTGCCTTCGTGGGTGAGATCTGTCATGAAGACTCCTGCCGTCTGTAAGGGCTTAGCATTCCCAAAGGCGAGGGGCGGGGGGTTCGTTAGGTCATGGTAAGCTCTGGTGGCCATGAGGTTGATAGAGGCTCCAGTGTCTATCAATGCCGGCATGAGGTGTTCTGTTACAACTACTTGACATGTGGGCAGTCGACGGCCTTTGTCTGATCCTTTGTCCACAGTCCTTACCACATAGACTGCCACCACGTTGTCGTCCATGTAGCTCTCTGACGAGGTGGTGGGTGGTGCTGCTATTGTCTTAACTGCCTTTTTGGGCACGGTCGGGGCACCTCTGGCTGAGGAGCAGCAGACTTTAGTGAAATGATTTAACTTGCCGCACGCGCTGCAAATCTTTCCTCTGGCCGGGCAGCCGCCAGGGTGTGGCAAGTTGCCCCCGCACCATCTGCAGGCTTTGTCTCTCAGTTTCGACCATGGGACCCCAGTCTTGGTCTTGGCAGCGTCTGCAAGGATCGCATTGACAGGCTCTGACTTTATCTGGGTGGCTGGCAGCAGTTTCATATGTGCAGCCCGTGCCTTTGAGAGTTCCTTTGAGCATCCTAGGGTGAGGATGTCCTTCATGCGTATGTTGGGTTCTTGTAAGATGCGTTCGTGGAGCTTGGACGACACACACCCTTGGATGAATTGAGCTCTGATTTCGTGATCCTCATCTGGTAAGGTGCAGGTGCTGGCCAAGTCCCTTAGGCGCGCGTGGAACACATCCACCGATTCATCGGACCTCTGGCACGCTTGCCGCAGCAGGAACCGCTCGTAGTCTGGGTTCGTGTAGGGCTCAAAGTGCACGGTGATCGCATTCTTCAGTGTGTCGTATGAGTGTGCAGTTGCTTCTGCCCCCGACATGGAAATTTTGTGAATGTTTGCCACCCTGAGATGAAGTAGCAGTGGACATCTCCTCTCCTCCTTAACTTCAAGGGCCTCGAAGTAGGTTTCGAGGCGCTCCATCCATGACTTCCAGCGTGTGGCTTGCACGGGAGGGTTTCCTGTGACTATGAACAGCTTAAGTGTAGGTATGCTGGCCATAGTGGGGTTGATGAATCTGGGCTGATGGTCACCGGGGGGTGGCGCGCCGCTGGCTACGTCTGGGCCTTCTGTAACTGGGGAGCTCGCTGGTGGTGTGGTGGCTAGTTTCCTTGCCTGGAGCCTGGTGTCAAGTGTAGGCTCACGGTCCTGGAGGGTGAGTCACTTTTTGAAGGCAGTTTTCGGGGGCAGCCTAGAAAATCAGTGGGGCTGAGGGATGGAATGCCTCCCAGGATGGGGGAAGGGCAGACCCACAGAGGATTAGAGGGGCCTACCGTACCTCCTGAGATGAAGTCCTGGCAGCCGACACGGCAGTGGGCACGTCAATGCTGGAGGCAGGGTAAGGCAGCTGCTGAAAACACGTTGTGTTGAGCCGTGAATCGCAGCGCTCGGAGGAGAAATGTGTGTGCCGAGCAGCAAGTGCAACACATGGTGTGCAGGTGGACGTCGGGCCTGCTGAGAATTTTTTTTTATTCTGTGCGGCGCCAGGAGACCACCTGTGCCCGTCGGAGTGAGGCGGACCTGCAGTGTGCAGGGAGACATCGGGTGGCGGTGGCCTGTCCTTCGTGGCCTTGGGTTGGGAGACTGCTCTGGACACCAAGACGGCCTCTAGCGTCGCTGGGGCCGTGCGCACGGGTGGCGCAGTGCAGGCAGAAACACGCACTCAGCTGTGAAGGGGGATGGAGGGGGTGGCCCCCTCATCGCCAATATAGAGTCGGCGAGGCACAGTAAGGAGACGCTGAGACTGAGGTGAGGTTTAGTTATTTTATTTATTGTGATGACCTCTCAGTCTCGGCGTATGCAGCTAACAACCCCACTCCCACTATTTGTGGTCCTTTTTAATATCTCTCCTTCTACATCACACTGCCCCCACCATTTACCTGACATGGTGAGGGGTGTGACCTTAGCCGCGCCTGTACAGGAGCATACTTTTGGGTTCGCCCAGAAATGGCAAACACAACACCCGTTGCTGAGATGTTGATACAGCGGCTCATATTTGGAACCAATGGGGCAGGTTATTCCAATATCTCTTCTGATAACACTTAGGAATCCTGGATTAAAAAGCCATCCAAAGGGGAACTCACCCCTGCCCCTACCCCTTGTAGTGTCGCGCTTGTGACAGAACGGAGCCACGAGCACTACTGTTCAGTTATGGGAAGTGAAGGTTTTTGTGTTTTAACTCCCTTGGTATTTGCCAGTATGTCGAGACCCAATGGTCACGTTTTGGAGTGACAATAAATAAGGCATGGCCGGAGGGGCAACGTGCCTGGAATCCTTTGGCGCGGTTGATGAGTGTCTCAGCCCCTTGTGCCCAAGGTCCGACTCTTTGCTAATGGTGGGGTAACCATATCCAAAAAAGGTTAAAAATATGATTAGATTTTAAACTCCAAAAGGTATAGGATAGTTGGCAATTATCCCTGCTCAGTACTTGAGGTTCTTGGGTATAAGTCCAGTAACAAGTCTTCAAGGTTTAGGGGTCAGCTTTGCAAAGAGATCTTAGTTCTGCCCAAACCCAACCTATGCAGCCAATCAAAAACAAATCTCAACCGGGGGTATTTTTAGAGCTAGCGATGATAAGCAGGTCCACTAAACAATCTCTATAACTGCTCAATTCCTGGGTGGACCAAAGTTGGATCCAATAAACCAGAGGCTTAAGTCCTGCCAGGTCAGAAATTCTTCTTAAATTCAGGTTGAGGAAGATCTGAAGGAGTGGTGTGCTTACTGGTACAGAGAATAACTTCCTTATAAACTTATTTTGAACATTTGCTAGACAGTTTGCTTGTCTATACCCCCAAATCTCGGCACCAAATAGTGCTGCACTTTGGGCATTAGCTCGATAAACCTCGAGGGCCGGTGATATTGAGAGAGAGTAAGTTCTCTGATACAGACTAACAACAGCGTTAGATCTATGTTCGACTATTAATGAACTCCTGGTTAACTGAGATGACCATTTAAGTTTATCAGTCAGTTTAACTCCAAGATAGTCAAAGCGGTTTACCCTCTCTAATGTCTCACTGCCAGCCTGTATTATAGTATTTTTCTTTATACCATGGCTCAGTATCATATATTTCATTTACTAGCATTTAACTCTAGACCTCTCTTTCCACAGAAGATAACAAAGTTGTCAATGAGGCACTACAGACCCATAGGTGTTTTAGAAACGAGCAGAGAATCATCTGCAAAAAGGAGAATGGGAACCTTCACATTATTCAAAGATGGTGAGTCATTATTACAGTTAAGGAGTACCTGCACCACATCATTCATATAAAGTGTGAGTAACGTAGGTGCAAGCACACGCTCCTGCCAGACTCCACGTTCAATAGGGATGCTTTCCATCAATTCTCTACGGCTGCCCCACCTCACCTGCACAAAATACTTCGAATGAAGTTTGATGATTAATTCAATCAAGTTACCAGGAACACTCATATTCGCCAGGACATGCCAAAAACTGTCCAGAGGGATCAGGTCAAACACAGCTCTAAGGTCAACAAAGGCTACGTAGAGCCTTTGTTTAGACAAAGATACATATTTCCAGTAAAGGACTGCTAATCTGAAGACCTTATCCGAAGTACTAGTCCTCGGTCGCAAACCTGTTTGTAGTGGGGACAAAATGTTCTCATCCTCTACCCAGACTAATAGCTTATCTAAAATTTGTCGGGCAAAGATCTTCTGCAAATTATCAATGAGACTTATAGGTCTGTAATTCAAGGGCACTCCAGCATCCCCCTTCTTATTAAACTGGTATAATTTCGTCCCCCCTCCATGAATCTGGGACCTCTCCTCCCACTGATATGGCACTCAGTAGCGCATTTATATAACAAGACCAAACCACGGGTTCTGTTTTGTATAAATAACTGGAAATTTTATCAGGCCCAGGCGCTTTGGCATTTTTCAAACAATCGATAGCCCTGGCTGTATTATCAAGGCTGTAGCAAACAGGGTCAACAACCGCCCCCTTCCTGCTTATGGCAGAGGAGGGCAATGCTCTAGTCTCGCATCAAGAGCCTTACGATTCCCCGGAGCATAAAGCTTAGTAAAGTGTTAGACCCAATTGTCCAGATTAATATGATAAGAATAGGATCTTCCACAGTCCGTTTTCAACATGCGCAGCTATATGCCAAAATAAGTGATTATCGTTTCTCTTTACTGCGGCTAGTATCTCTTGCCAGATCCTATTAGCCCAGTTTTTTCTGGCTGTGGCTAGAGAGCATTTGTAGTCCTGCCTAACTAGTCTAATTTCCCCGGCACTACACCGATTAATGGCAGTTTTTAAATTAGTTTTAGCAAGTTTACAATCATCGTCAAACCATTTTAAGACACTCTTCTTTGGCTGCTTCGTATTTCCTTCCCTACAGAATATTTTTTGTAATTCAGTAAACAGATGAATATCTATATCAAGAATGGAAATATTGCTACATCTTCTGTACCTCGCCAAATTTAGAACATAAAGGACGTAAATCTCCGAGGACTGCCTCTGGTTGGACGACACAATCGGCCCCGTAACGTAATGCCCGTTATTGGCCAAAATGGGATCCCGGACAGTGGTAGTACAACCATGATGACCCCTCCTCAGTGATTCACTAGTTAGGGATACGATCATAGAGTTGTGGTCACTGTCCATGCATGGTTCTACTCTCATATCCCCAGCAGGGCCCGCAACGCTACATCCAGTAGTAAATAGTTGATAACACTTAGGTAAGTGCCATGCTTGATGTAGGAGCTCTGTCTGGGTCTGAGGTCGTACATCCATTGCATCCTCTTAAACCCCACCCCACGGCCAGAGAAGCTATTTTAAGGTTGGAGGCAGAAACTTTTCAGCAAGGTTTCCCCACCAACCAGAGGATACCCCTCGATTTATCCTCCGCGTCATTTATCTCATTAATAAAGGAGGAGGGTTCAAAGGAGTTGTTAAAATACCCTGCAACAATTATTTTTGCATTTGAATGGACAATTTCAAACATTTCTTTTAGGGAACCCAAAATAGGTGATTCCATGGTGGTAGATACATACCTAGCATACACATTTTTAACTGCCAAACGTGAACCTGAGGGGAATGCTATAGTAACACCCAATAAATCTGGGCACACTGAAGGGAGCAAATATGTTTGCTAGGTAAGTTATTCTTCAAAAGGATCATCAGGCCATCGCTGGCCCTAACTGACTTCTATGCTCTATGTTGTGAAGCCATCTAGATGAACTTTCTCAGTGGCCCAAGTTTCCTGGAACATGCAAATGTTACAACTTGAAATACAGGACGGACATTCGGAATCTGTTAATTTAGACATAATACCAGCTAAATTCCAGGCCATCACAACAACATTACCATCTGAATCCTTACTTCCCTTGCTGTCAGTAACATCCATGTCTAAGGAGATAATGCCCAAATCAGAAATACCAAGGGTCCCGCATCTTTGACAACAGTGTTACTAGGACAGCTCAGAGCAGTAGCTTGAGATGATAGCTGGGAATCCTCAATCTCCAAATTACCTACACTACGCACACAGTTTGTTGTAGCCTCAGGTATAGACACAGACTTGGCATAGAGCTTACCAAGGGAATCTGCTACTTCTGATCTACATATTACAGTGTGAGACAGATTTATTTTATAACTATTGAAGAACTCCTTGGCTGTAGGGGGCAAACAGTAAATTCATTACCATTGATTAGTCAATAAACCTTATCCAGACCTGATGACACAGAGGATCCATGACGCACATTAATTTGTTGCGCTGGTGACATAGCTGAACTAGCAGGGGGAAATAATTTAAGACATATTCCAGTCCTGAGGCCCTCTTTGAAATAACGGGTGTGTAATTCATAATTAATTAAATTATCTACCAAATCTTTAGAACTTAGCTTTACAGAGATATAGTCAAAAGCAATTGAGTCATCCTCAACCAATGTATGACATTATTTATCAGGACCTCTTGATCCTCGTGAGACATTGGATTAAGCTTAGGTACATGGATCATATATGTAATACCAGAATCCCTTGCATCTATCTTTGAATGAAGGCGAGGCCAAGTAGGCAGCAGCAATAGAGGGTTACTTAAATTTGTGTCTGGGCCAAGCCCATAAGACAATGGAGCGGGTGGCAAACTTTTCTTTCGTAATTCTATGGAATAACGATTATGCTGATGGCTGTCTTGGCTTCCATACTAGTCATATGGCCAGAGTTTTTGATGACCGACTCCTCAGCAGAAGCTCAAATGTAAAGGACCCTGATTCTTCAACTGAGGGCGAGTCCTAAAGGGAACCACAGAATCCTGCTTTTGGTCTAGAGGCCTAACATCCATTAGAGTGCTACCCTTCATGACAGGTCCTCCCCTAAAGAGGGCAGGTAACCTGGCCCCAAAAAACCGCCGTACACAAACATCTGCAGCAACCGGGCTTAGCTTCCAGTTTTTCGATTTTAACACCCAGGGCGGACACTAAACTGCTAAGAGCCTCCAATTTATGTAAAGCATTTCGGGGTCAATAACATCCATAGCAATTACATTATTAGCATTAGCATGCTTACTAACTAAGCTGTTGCCTATACCAGGATCCAAAACTGCAGCCAGAGCTACAGTGGTATCTCCATCATCTGCCAAGAGAGCAAACCTACTTGAACATGGGACCTTAGAAACAACGGTAACTATGGGAGAGAGAGGCTGCCTTGTAACTGCAGATGAATCACCCAGGAGGTCAAGCTGTTGACACAAATTCACAGCTCAAACCTCACTCAGCAGCATAGCAGTAGTAGATACAGTTCCTTGAACAACAGTCATATGGTGCTGAAGAGAATTTTTGGGTTTCTTGAAGATACCCGGAACCTTAGCCTGAGATTTCTTTATTCATAGCACGTTAACGTTAAGCAGTGTTTCTACCTCTTCAATGAGGTTGTCTATATTGGCAAGAGAACTGGTCTTACTCGCAGCAGGTTGGTGGCTTAAAGAGGCCCCTGTTGGCTTCCTTGGTCTCTTAGTGGTTTCAGTTAAATTAACAGGTGTGACAGCCTTTCTCTTGCCCAGGATAACAAAGTTAAAGGTGCCAAATAGAAGACCAACAACTTTCCAATTTATAGGTTGCACTTACTTGTACAGCTGGTTTGAGGGCTGCTGGATCCAAGCACAAAAAGGGGAGGCCCAGCCTGGCCTTATCTGGGCAATGACGGGTGAAGATGGGCCTGGTCTTGGCCCAGGGGCGTCCTGCATGACGGGGACAACTCCTTAAGGTCCAGTGGTATACTTTTGTGGAGGTCATTGTCCCTCTTGGGCAAACAATCTGGACTGAGATGACACTCCTGGGTCCGGCAGCCTCGGGTGCCACATTTGACAGTTGAGGATTGGTCTCTTGGGGTACTCAGCGGCGGACAGCAGCAGTTCTCCAGAAGTGGCTACTGACTTGACATGTTGGGCTACTTTAGCTTTGATGACCCAGGTGCTGTATGCAGGGAGTCAGCCCACTGACCCTTGGAGTAACTTCTTTGGTCAGGGGCTTGGGAGCAACATCTCCTCAAGCCAAGAGCCACAGCCGCAGTCCTCTCTTTGCAAGTTCAAAATGCGACAGGTGCAGTCTAGCAAACGGTGCAGCCTCTCTTTGCTAGGTCCAGGGGTCAGTAGGGCAGTCCATCTTTGACCATTTCTCCAATTTTGTAGTGATCTGATTTTCAGAGTGCCAGGGGTGCCATATTTATACTCCAAAAGTACCCCGGGGAGATGATGCGGTCACTAGCCAATAGGCCACCAATATCCCTCCCCACCTGTGATGACTTCTGGCTATGTCTGGCATTTAGCCATCCCAGTGTGCACTATTCTGCTCACTCTCAAGATGTCTGAAAATTCCTTGAATGTTAGGAGCTTGGTAACCCACCCTAGAGGTGTGGCTACCTCTGGGCTACATGACCACAGAAAATCCTATTAGGGCACTGCTCTCTTCTCCGTGTTCCCACCAGCAGCCTGTCTATCTGAAAAATGGAACAAACCCCTCAGGCGCGTAATTGCCATTTGCTCACCAAAAGCAGCTATGCCCTTGAAGCTCACCCTTTGAGCCAACACACTGAGTGGCTTCCTGCAAGGGGGGAGGTAACACCTTTCCCTGGAGCGGGCTTCTATTGTTCTTGAGCCTGGGAGTCTTTCACATTACTCCCCAGGCGGACAGAAGGCTGTCTGATGGCCAACAGCTTTGTGAGGCCACTGGACAAACTGGGCAACAGAGTGGCAACTGTATAAAATGTGCCTGTCCTTAAAAGTGACATTACATTTGACTTGGGCATCAAGTTGGCTTTAATGCCACAATTAATTTGATACTGCAAAGTAGCCATTGTAGTAGTTCCATACAGAAGTTAGCTGGGCTGAGTGGTCAGCTGGTAACTGTGTGTTAGCCAATGGGCCTACTAACTTGTCCACCTCAAAAACAACAATTTGGAAGTTTTGCTATTAGGGGATATTAAAAATATATGTCCTACTTAATGGTTTATAGCTCCTTGCCTTAGGGCTCGATAGGCCTTCCTCAGGGGAGACCTATGTACATCATTAACTGCTTCTATGCCGGCGACGTAATGGTTATGTCCCGCGCACAGTGCTTCTGTGCCAAGGACGTAACCATTACGTCTCGGCACCGGAGCTCGGAGGGAGCTCCATGGGCTTCCCCCCGCAGGGCTGGAAGGGGAATCGCTTACCCTTCTACCTCCGACCCCCCTCAACCCCTCCCAGTGACATCTGATGACGTCAGCACGCAATCGCGTGCTGGCCTCATCGGGGTCACCTCCCATCGGGCTGAAAGCATGCTTCCAGCGCGATGGGGAAGAGAAATGCTCAGCATTTCTCCTCAGCTCAGGAGGAGGGGGCAGGCAGAGGCATGAAAGGAAAGGAAAGGCCTTTCCTTTCCTTTCAAGCCTCTGCAAGCATTTCTGCTGCCCTATCGTGATGCGATCGGGCAGCAGAAATGCCCACTAGACACCAGGGAATTTTTTTTCTTCAGACTTACTCATAAGGGGAGAGGGCCCTTGGGCAAGGGCCATTCCCAAGGGGGCCAAATTATTTTTAGGCCATTTCTGCCTGTCCCCCCTCCCCCCGGGGGCAGATCGACTTAATATATTTGGGCCTATCTGCCCCCAGGGGGGCAGAAACCCCCTAGGCACCAGGGATAATTCTTTTTTTTGGTATATTTTTTTATATGTTAAGCAAGGGTCGCTCCCCGGGGGGCCAAATTATTTTTAGGCCATGGAGGCAGAAACCTCTAGACACCAGGGATATATATTTTTTTCTAATTTACTTTATGTTTTTATGTTTGGGGAGCAACCCCTTAGGCAAGAGTCGCTCCCCTGGGGGGGCAAATTAATTTTATTAGGCCAATCTGCCCCCAAGGGGGGCAAAACCACTAGACACCAGGGATTTTGTTTTATATACTTGCACATAAGGGGAGCGGCCGCTCCCCAGGGGGAAATATTTTTATGCCTTTTCTGCCCCCCCGGGGGCAGATCGGGCTATTATAATTAGGCCAATCTGCCCCCGGTGGGGCAGAAACCCCTAGACACCAGGGATATATTTTATTTTGGTTGACTTTATGTTTTTATGTATGGGGAGCGACCCTTTAGGCAAGGGTCGCTCCCTTTGGGGGAAATTGTATTTAGACCATTTCTGACCCCCTTTGTTAGGCCAATCTGCTCGCAAGGGGGGTAGAAACCACTAGACACCAGGGATTTTTTTTTTTGCGTCAATTTCACGCAAGGGGAGCGACCCCTTAGGCAAGGGTCGTTCCCCTGGGGGCAAATTTATTTTAGACCATTTCTGCCCCCGTTGGGGGCAGATCGGCCTATTTCTATGAGGCCGATCTGTCCCCAAGAGAGGCAGAAACCACTAAGCACTGAGGATTTTTATTTTGCGCCAATTTCACGCAAGGGGAGAGACCTCTTAGGCAATGGTCTTGCTCTTCCCTGTCACAGGCACTTGGCCCACCTACACAAGTGAGGTATAATGTTTACCGGGAGGCTGAGGGGAACGTTGGGTGGTAGGAAATTTGGCCCAGTGCAGTGATCCCACACAGAAATGTGGGAAAAATATGATTTTTTAGCTAAATTTGAGGTTTGCTCAGGATTCTGGATAAGACAACATTGGGGGATCCACGTAAGTCACACCTCCCTAGACTCCCTCGGGTGTCTAGTTTTCAGAAATGGATGGGGTTGGTAGGTTTCCCTAGATGGCTGCTGAGCCTAGGAGCAAAAAAAACAGGTAGTTTTGCATTTGATAATTTTGATGTGTCCAGATAGTGTTTTGGGGCATTTCCTTTTGCTGGCACTAGGCCTACCAACACAAGTAAGGCACCATTTTTATCGGGAGACTTGGGAGAATGCTGGATGAAAGGAAATTTGTGGATCCTCTCAGATTCCAGAACTGTCACCGAAATGTGAAGAAAAGTGTTTTTTTGGCCAAATTTATAGGTTTGCAAAGGATTCTGGGTAACAGAACGTGATGAGAGCCCCACAAGTCACCCCATATTGGATTCCCCTAGGTGTCTAGTTTAAAAAAATGCGCAGCTTTAGTAGGTTTCCCTGGGTGACGGCTGAGCTAGAGGTCAAAATAGACAGCTAGGCACTTTGCAAAAAACACCTCTCATCTTTGGGAAAATGTGATGTGTCCACATTGTGTTTTTGGGCATTGCTGTCGTCGGCGCTAGGCCTACCCACACAAGTGAGGTACCATTTTTATTGGGAGACTTGAGGGAACGCTGGGTGGAAGAACATTTGTGGCTCCTCTCAGATTCAAGAACTTTCTGTCACCGAAATGTGAGGAAAAAGTGTTTTTTTGGGCCAAATTTTGAGGATGGCAAAGGATTCTGGGTAACAGAACCTGGTGAGAGCCCCACAAGTCAACCCATTTTGTATTCTCCTAGGTGTCTAATTGTCAAAAATGTGCAGGTGTGATAGGTTTCCCTAGGTGCCGGCTGAGCTAGAGGCCAAAATCTAAAGCTAGGCACTTTGCAAAAAACACCTCAGATTCCAATGTAAAAATGTGATGTGTCCATGTTGCGTTTCCTGTCAAGAGCATTGGGCCTACCCAGGCAAGTGAGGTACAATTTTTATCGGGAGACTTGGGGGAACACAGAATAGCAAAGCAAGTGTTATTGCCCCTTGTCTTTCTCTACATTTTTTCCTTCCAAATGTAAGACAGAGTGTAAAAAAGACGTCTATTTAAGAAATGCCCTGTAATTCACATGCTAGTATGGGCACCCCGGAATTCTGAGATGTGCAAATAACCACTGCTTCTCAACACCTTATCTTGTGCCCATTTTGGAAATACAAAGGTTTTGTTGATACCTATTTTCCATTATTTATATTTCAGCAAATTAATTGCTGTATACCCGGTATAGAATGAAAACCCATTGCAAGGTGTAGCTCATTTATTGGCTCTTGGTACCTAGGGTTCTTGATGAACCTACAAGCCCTATGTATCCCCGCAACCAGAAGAGTCCAGCAGACTTAACAGTATATTGCTTTTAAAAATCTGACACCGCAGGAAAAAGTTACAGAGTAAAACGTTGAGAAAAATGGCAGTTTTTTTCACCTCCATTTCAATTTATTTTTTAATTCAGCTGTTATTTTCTCTAGGAAAACCTTGTAGGATCTACACAAATGACCCCTTGCTGAATTCAGAATTTTGGTTTATTTTTTAAAATGCTTAGCTTTCCAGGTTCCAGCATTGGTTTAACACCCATTTCTCTAACTAACTGGAAGGAGGCTGAAAGCACAAAAAATAGTAAAAATGGAGTATGTCCCAGTAAAATGCCAAAATAGTGTTGAAAAATGTGGTTTTCTGATTCAAGTCTGCCTTTTCCTGAAAGCTGGGAAGATGATGATTGTAGCACCGCATACCCTTTGTCGATGCTGTTTTCAGGGAGAAAATCACAAGCCTTCTTCTGCAGCCCTTTTTTCCCATTTTTTTGAAAAAAGTGAAATTGCTGCTCTATTTTGGCTAATTTCTTCGTCTCCTCCAGGGGAACCCACAAACTCTGGGTACCCCTAGGATGATGGAAAAAAAGGAGCACATTTGGCGAGGATAGCTTATGTGGACAAAAAGTTATGAGGGCCTAAGCGCGAACTGCCCCAAAGAGCCCCAAAAAGGGGCGGCACAGGAGGGGAAATGGCCTGGCACTGAAGGGGTTAAGGGAAGTGGGGGCTTTGTCATTGGTTTAGATGGCATCCTCAAACTAGCAGTTTTAAAATTGCTCTTTCAGTTTGCAGTTGCAGGCTGGGAGCCAGTTTTTACTTTGTCACACTCACGGTGGCACAACCAGTGCTGCAGGCTTGGGTGAACACTATGGCCCTCATTATGTACTTGGCGGTCAAGACCGCCATGCTGGCGGCAGCGGAAATTTTCGCCACCAACATGGTGGTCTCGACCGCCACATAATGTACACAGTGGGGACTGCCACAGGCGGCCTTCCACCACCGCCAGGCTACCATCGACAAGCAGCCTGATGGTGGCGGAATGCTTCATCCGACAGGGCAGCGCTGCCCTCCATATAAAGAACCCTTGTTCCGCCAGCCATTCCATGGTGGGTTCACCCGCCAGGGAAAGGCTGGTGGAAGTGGTGCTCTGGGGCCCCCGTGCAGAGCCCCGTCGCGCAGGTTACTGCCACAGTTGCTGCTGCACCTGCCGCACAGCGGCATTGCCGTCGGCTCCATGTGGAGCCGTCAGCAATGTCCCGGCCCAGCATTCCGCTGGGCCACCTGGCGGAAACACTGTTTCCGCCCGCCGGCCCATCGGAATGTTAATTATTCGGCAGCGGGGCCTCAAGGGGGCTGGTGGTCTGTTATAAGACTGCCAGCATGAACACGGTGGTGATTCCCGCCGTGTTCATAATGACCCCCTATGTCTTAAATACCCTGGTTACCTTATTTTAGGGACTTATAAGTAAGTCAGTTTATGCCAACTGGAGGTAGCCAATTCAACATGTGCTTTGTAAAGGGTTAGAACACAGGCACTGAGGTCTGATTTGCATGCCTTGGTGCACTCACAGAGTTGGGAAACCAGGACCATCAGCCAACAATTATGGGGGTGATCATGCAAAAAGAGACATTTCCTCACACCTTTCTGAAGACAGCTGTATGCAAATAAAGGTTTAATGATTTCTACTCATCCCTGCACCCCACAAATGTAAGCATACACCCATATCCCTAACAACTAATGGAGACAAATATCATTGTTGTTTATCAAGGAAGAAGGGGTTCAAGGTAGTGCACTTCCACTAGCTACTTCCTCATCCCTGGGGCTCATTACTGGAATTACATTTGGGGAGTTTGTGTTGATTTTGGGGTTGTGTGGGTCTGCATTAGAGCCGCAGGTTCCAGGAAAGACACTCTCATCCCTTCCTTATCCCAGGGGAAGGGCCGGACAATGCCGCCATCCTCTCTGGGTGCCTTACCCAGCAATGGGCTGCGGGATGGCCGCATGTACATGGACAGTCGGGCAGGCGCCTGAGGGGCCACTTTGAAATACTGAATTTGCTTAGGACGGCTTGTGAACTACATCTCTTTTATCACGAGCAGGAGATTTATGGGGCTGTTTTTTTCAGGATTATTATCAATAAATTAGCTTTAGTGCGGATCCTTTTTAATTGTATTAACTTGGGCCGCCAAGAGGCTAAGGGCCATATTTATACTTTTTGACGCAAAACTGCGCTAACGCAGTTTTGCGTCAAAATAATTAGCGCCAGCTTATGCCATTCTGAAGCGCCATGCGGGTGCCGTATTTATTCAATGACGTTAGCCGGCGTTAGCCGCCAGCGCTGCCTGGTGTGCGTGGAAAAAAACGACGTACACCAGGCAGCGCCGGCGTAGGGGGATATGGAGCTTGGGCGTCAAAAAATGGGGCAAGTCAGGCTGAGGCAAATTTTTCGCCTCAACCCGATTTGCGCCATTTTTTTCGACTCCCAACCCCCATAGAAATGACTCCTGTCTTAGCAAAGACAGGAGTCATGCCCCCTTGCCCAATGGCCATGCCCAGGGGACTTCTGTCCCCTGGGCATGGTCATTGGGCATAGTGGCATGTAGGGGGGCACAAATCAGGCCCCCCTATGCCAAAAAAAAAACTTACCTGAACTTAGCTTAATGTCCCTGGGATGGGTCCCTCCAGCCTTGGGTGTCCTCCTGGGGTGGGCAAGGGTGACAGGGGGTGTCCGTGGGGGCATGGGAGGGCACCTCTGGGCTCCTTCCGAGCCCACAGGTCCCTTAACGCCTGCCTTGTCCAGGCGCTAAAAAATGGCGCAAAAGCGGCCGTACGTCATTTTTGTTTGACCCGCCCACTCCCGGGCGTGAATTTTGCCCGGGAGTGTAAATACGGCGCACATGCCTCGGAGTAAATTTTTTAGACGGGAACGCCTACCTTGCATCTCATTAACGCAAAGTAGGTGTCCACGCTAAAAAATGACGCAAACTCCATGGACTTTGGTGCTAGACGAGTCTAACGCCAAAGTATAAATATGGAGTTAGTTTTGCATCGGAATTGCGTAAAAAAAAACGACGCAATTCCGGCGCAAACAGAGTATAAATATGCCCCTAAATGTATTTTCTGCAGGTTTTCCCATGTCTAAAACTGAAAGCAATGGCCATCCTTGTGAGTGTGTGAAAAGTACCAGCATAGGCGGTGCTTCTTCATGCTTAGAGGCTAAAGCAGACCCTTCAACCCAAGCATTGCTCTCATTGCCGCATATGGGAACCTTCAGAAGGTATAAAACACCCTATTCTTTCAATAAAAAAGAAAATTGCCTGGGCCTTTGGTAAGGATACAATCATGTAACTTGTATATGTTTAGTGTGTTGCACCAAATGAAGAAACATTTTAAGGACGAAACAAGCAACATAGTTAAAACATTTTAACGTATTGCACCTACATGTAGCACACCGGGACCTAACCTTCCAAAGTCTGCACCACATAACACCCACTGATGACCTTAACTTCCTGTCTAAGGATCTATAGCTGTTTGTTCATCATTGTTTGATGCCATTTCGGTAAAGCGCTCTGCCACCTTCTGCCCAGAATTTCATATAATCAAGAACTAAACATAAATAATAAACCCAAGACATACCGTATCCTCATTGTAATTAATGTGTGTGTTCCACTATTAGACACAGTTTCCAGAAACTTTGTAGGCTGTTTACAGGGATAATGTTCTGCTTGTCCTGCACCTGCATCACCATGCTAGTATTACTATTATCATTTTACTTATTGCTCATTAGCCATCCATTAATGGGTGTTTCAGAATTTTCTCAAATCTGTCTTGGATTAAACTGTTAGTAGTGAATAGGTTGCTTGGTCCTTCTAGACTTATTCTGTGGGCACTCCCTCGCATCCCTTCTCAACAAAAGTGAAAGTACCTAGAGCATAGACACATCTTTGTGTCCTTCCACTGCTCCCTTTCGGGTGCTACTTTTTTCTTTTTGTTTAAGCACTCTACAAGATTGCATGATTTTTTTGGGTGGACTCCCTAGTGTATTTCTCTTCCTCTTTCTAGCCTGCTGTCTGTCACCCATGTCCTCCTCTGGCACCCCGTCCCCTCCGTGATGCGCATCCCTTCGAGTGCTCAGCCTCCAGCACTGCTTTCTTGCCTATGTGCCTCTACCGTCGCTGAGTTCCATGTTGCTCTCCCTTTCGCCTGTTTTCCCCCCTCAGCACCCTCTGTTTTTATTCCTATCCACACCCTTCACGCTGCTCCCCTCTACCTCTTTCATAAAAAAAAACGCTTTTTCTTTTTTTTTCTTTTTAGTTGCCACTCGAGTTTGATCTGCAAATAAAAAGAAAGCATTTGTAGGCATGAGCGTGTGTGGTGCTTCTACATAAAAGGTGATTCAATAGCCTTTATGGTTTTTTATTACTTATTTAGCCATGCTACACAGCATCGGGGATGCTGGACAGCATAGCTAAAACCATTGAGAAAGCCGAGATCTGTTGACAATGCTTGCTATTTTTATAATGTGTCTAAATGCCTCCGAGGCTGTTGTGACAGTCGCACTGACAGAGAGCATCTCTAAAGAGATGGATACTTCAAGCACTTCATTTTGTCTGTGTGCTTCTTTGTCTTTAAACTGACTAATGGGACTCCTTCGTCATGTAGGAAAAAGTTCCATGTCTCCTAGAAAGACAAGAATGTACAAGCTTTTTAAAGCCCTAACTCTCTTCTCTGCCCACACCAAATGTTATAATCATTGACCACCTCCAGAACCCCAGATACAGGATACCATTAGGCTGTACATATTTGCTAACTTGAGGACTCAATACTTCGAATATTTTGTGGGTGGTAGTGTTCTCAGTTTCACTTGACATGCACACACATTTTACAAATGACAAAGGGGTGGTGCAGGGGTTGTAACACTTGAAGGAGGAAAAACATATGTAGATTTCCCTAATTGTTGTTGGCTTTAATTAAGATGTATTGCTTTTTCTCAAATCTGTTTCAGAAACAGAAGGGTGGGTGACTGATATCAGTCATTCCAGAAAGACGTTTTTGCTGGGCCTGGGTCGAAATGTTCATGCAGAGTCCCACACAGCATGGCAACTTGTGTCAAAGTTAACCAAAATATTCTCCAAGGAAACACAAACAGATTTTTCAGCCTCTGGCATAATCTAGTGGTACAGTCGTGGTAGTTGTCTTATCATTCATAAACAGGGCAGGTTTGCTTCAAAATCTATACATACATTTTCTAGCATTATGTAGAGCCTTGAAAAAGCATAGGGCCTAGGGATAATTCCATCCTCTGCCACACGGTCTAGTGCACATGGTTTAGAGCCCTTGACTTGTTGCTACTGCTTGGCTGATTCTCCATTCATCTTCTTACGCCCAAATCCATTTGCATTGGTTATTGTTTTGTGCCTTGGACTTTCACAAAACATCTGCCCTGACACTCCAAGCAACATGTGCCCACTGATCAATCAACTGTAAACATTTTTAGGTCTTGCTTGAGACAGCACATGCTCTGTCACTTCCAAGACATTTGTTTACTTACAGGTGGCTTAGAGTTCACCCATTGCTAACCATTGGTTGGCTTCATTGTCACTCACATTTGCTTGTTCTCTTTGGTCAACCCATTCCAGCTGCACTTCCTGTTCTTGTGTTTGGCCCTCCAGTGGAGCATCCCCCAGGTACTACTTCCTTGCAGAGTGTGATTCCACTGCTCAAGTTTTCAGAGCTACTTTTGTTGTGGAAGCACTCCATAAGCGTGCATGTGTTTGCACTGTCCTGTCCATTTGGTTGCTTGCCCCTTCACTCCCTTCTCCCACTGTCCGACATGTTTCTCCCATCTACCTCTCTCCTCCTGCTGCCATTGTGTTGCTGCCCCCCTACTGCCCTCCTCCTGCTGTCCATTGTGTTCCTGGCCCACACCTGAACACTTTTCCCTCTGTTGGTGTTGGAACCGCCACCACCAGACATAACAAAAGAAAGCAGTGATGTGGTGGCCATCAGCCACATTATAGCAATTTGTTTCAAACTTTGATTTTTTTGTCTTTTTTTGGTGTTCAGCCACAGCACCCTCCTTGCCAACTCCCGCATTGTTGCTTTCCCCCTCGCATCCCATGATGCTTGCTGCTTCCCACCATCTTATCTCGCATTGTTGCTTGTCCCCTGCCCCTCTGGTGTTGTTGCTCCCCCGCAACCCTCCTGCCCTGTCCTACGTTGTTGCTTGCCCCTTCTCACCCTACAGCATTATTGCTTGTCTCCTCATGTTCCTCTAGGAAAAAAGGCATTGGCAAAGTCAATAGGTCTTGTCCACGCAAGAGCTATTTGGCTTTGTCAATGTTTTATTAGCCATGTTATACAGCACATACGACCAGTGCAGACTGCATCATAGCACTTCTCTTTTTTACTTTCAGCCATGGTGCACAGCAAATGTGCTCCTGCTGTACAATATGGCTAAAAAAGAAAACAGTGACAAAGCGAATAGCATGACTATTGGCTTCAGCAATTCTTGTTAACCATCTAGCTGACGAAACTGTCTGGCAGAAGGCATCTTGTTTGGGAAACTGCTCTCTTTTTATGTCTGTGACAAACCCACTGTGCCACCCACATACACGAAAGCTTACAATCCTTACACCCAAGACATAGGGCGGAGGGAGTGGGGGTGGTTGTCAGATGTGTCTTTGTGTGTGTCATGGGTGCAAGTGCGTGAGTGGAATACTTGTGGCTGGGTGTCTGTTGGGTAGGTGAGTGCAGGCGTTAAGGTGTCTTGGGCAGAGGGAGGGAGGAGGTGCAGGGAATTGCCATGCTGGATGGGTGACTGTGTGTTGGGGTGGTGGCTGCAGAAATGGTGGATGTGCTGCATGTGGGGGTTTTGGTGGTTGTGGTGAGTGCAGATATGGTGACAGGGGATGTCTGTGGGTCAGCTATTGTGGTGACTTCGGGTAATTTGGGAGTTGTGGCTGGATCAGGGAGTGTTGATGTCGTGCCAGCATGTGTGAGTGGAGAAGTTTTGATGATGGAGGGGGTGGTGGGGGTCTCTGTGCATGCAGTGGATGTTGTTGTGTTTGCAGGTGGGTGTTGTCTGTGTGTATGCCTGTGGTGGGTCTTGTGGTGCTTGTGTTTGTCATGTGGAACCTTGTCTGTTGTAGTGGATGCATGCATGTGTGAAGGTGTGCTCTGGATGGGTGTGGGGAGAGGGGATTGAGATTGGGAAGAGGTAGTTGGAAGGGGACGGTAGACAAAGGAACACTTGCTGCCGTCAGGGAGGAGGCCAGAGCCTGGAAGGATCTCTGCAGGGCAGCCATGGCACAGTGAATGCCTTCCAGGTACACACTGCTCTGTTGCACTTGAGCCACCAGTCCCTGGATGACATTCACGATGGTGGACTGACCCACAGAGATGGACCTCAGGAGGTCAACAGCCTCCTCACCAAGAGCAGCAGGGCTGACAGAGGCTGGGGCTGGGGCAGAGGTGCCTGCGGCGAAGGAGATGCCCACCCCCTGGGTGAGCATGCACAGGCAGTTTGGTGGGGAGCTAGATGGAGGGCGGTGCTGGTAAGGGGGGTGGCTGACAATGATGGTGCTGGGGTGGTCCCAGATAGGTCTGCCACCACCAGGGTGTGTCCACTGGAGAAGATTCCGAGAATGATGTAAACGATCCGGTCTCCCCCGTGGCACTCCCCTCACTCTCCGTCCCACTGGGTCCCTCGGCCTCGCTGGAATCAGCCTCCTGGGTCCTGTGGACTGCCGCTTCCCCACTCGCCTGTGCTCCTTCTCCATCGCCAGATGATGCTGATGCACACAAAGGGAGAGAAAGAGAGGGAGGGAGAGAGAAGAGAGGGTGGAAAAGTTTCAACACCTAACTTCCAAAAACACGTATGAACATGTGCATATCTCACATAACATCTCATGGCTGGGCATGCCATTGCAATTGCACTCCAAATCTGATAATACCTATTGCCCATGGAAAGCTATAATGGATAGTTATCATTAGATGTGCACACAAGTACAGATATGGACATGAAGAAGGCAGAGACTCACCACTGCAGAAGAGGAATTGTCAGGGACATCTAAAAAATGACTTGAATACACAATGTTGGTACTTCAGTGACTTCCCAGGGTACTTACCACATCAAGTACCATCCCATTGTTATACGGTCAAGTCCACACATTGAAATCTACAATAGCAGCGATTGCGGTACAATCTACCCTCATGTAATCTCATGTAGCAGTATCCCATTGTTGTTTCCCTACACATCACTAAACTCTGAAGTAGACAAATGTTTGCATAGTCACCTATCATGGTAATACTCCTGTCCCATTAAGGCCCTTCTCGTGGTGGAACTGTGAAGCCAGACCCAAAATCAGTCCATGGCAGCGGTACAATACCAAGACATTCTCAGTTCATGCCACTCTCGGAGCCGCTCCGACTCCCACCAACCAGGCAGGCAACCTAGGATTCATCTAAGACTCCTCATTATCCATGACCCAGCAAGTCCACGCCATGTCCTCCTCCTCCTTCAACACCCTCTGCATGCTCTGAAAGAACTACAAATAGATACCCACCAACACCAGAAGAACAGTCACCCAAGCCCTCATAAGCAGCAAACTGGACTACAGCAATGCCCTACACGCAGGAACCACAACCAAACTCCAGAAGAGGCTGTAACGCATCCAGAACGCCTCTGCATGCCTCATCCTGGACATCCCCCACCACTGCCACATCACAGACCACCTGAGAAACCTGCACTGGCTCCCAGTCAACAAGAGAATCACATTCAAACTCCTCACTCACGCTCACAAAGCACTGCACAACACCGAACCGGAATAGCTCAACAGACGCCTCTCCTTCTATAACCCGACCCGAAATCCCCGCTCCGCCGACCTCACCCTCACAACTATCCCACGCATCTGCAGAACTACAACCGGCGGTAGATCATTCTCGCACCTCGCCGCCAAAACATGGAACACTCTTCCCACCCACCTGCGCCAGACCAAAGACCTCCTTACCTTCAGGAAACTTCTCAAGAACTGGCTGTTCGAGCAGTAGCAGCACCTCTCCTTCCTCCCCCCAGCACCTTGAGACCCTCACAGGTGAGTAGGGCGCTTTACAAATTCCTGATTGATTGATTGATGTAGGAGACTAACACAGATGGTATTGCACTTACACCACTGATACACTTATGCCGATGGTTGGAGGCGGTCAGATACAATGCTTAGGTTGACAAAGCTGCCCCTACCATGGGAATTATGACATTTCAATCCAGTGACAGCATTGTCTTGTCACACATAAATCATATTTACCCTGGCTGTGTCACTGATACCCATTGTCGTTGAGCGTCTACCATTGTCCACAATCACAGTATTCCAGTAGTAGCCCACCCAACCCCATTCAAGGCCTGACAAGGGCGGGGTAACAGTCAGTACTCAACCCCTTGTGGCTGCTGTGCTCTGTATAGGCCACCTCCAAAATGTGAGCCATTAGGGGGGGGGTCAGGGTCCAACAGGCACCCCTCCCTCGTTGGGCGGACATCCCCAGCTGGGCATCCGCTGTTTTCTGGGCCCAGCGTCTCAGGTTCTCCCACCGCTTCTGACAATGGGTGCTCCGCTGGGTATGGACCCCCAGGGTCCGCACTTGCTTGGCGATGGCACGCCAAATCCCTTTTTTCTGATAGGCGCTGACCTGGATGGATGACCCAGACAGGAGGAGAAAGTGATTAGGACTGGCACAAAGTAGACAGCAATGGTCTACACACATCAGACACACCACATCGCCATCCACATCCATTGTAACGGGTCACACTCCTAATATCCATGCCCCCACCATGCATGAACTCTGTGGCCGGTATGCCTACGCCATTCACAATGACACAGACCCCTACCACACACAACAATGGCATGCGGCTCACCTGCTCCTCTTGGGCCCCATACATCTGTCCATACAGGGGTAGGACCCCTTCAACTAGCTTCTCCAGTTCTTCTTAGGTGAAGGCTGGGGCCCTATCACCTGCAGGACGTGGCATGATGGCTCCCAGAGACAGTAGACAGCAGCGCACGCAGTGGAAGTGTTGCTTGCAGGAGTGTCAGGGGTCAAGTGAGCTAAGCGGTAGAAAACGGTAGTCACGGCCGCCATGTACATGACCATCACCGCCGGCGGTGATCACCATTGGCCCCAGTCCCCCATAGCCAGCAATGTTAACCAATGAGGAGTTGCACGGTGGTTGTGACCACCTACCACCATGATGGCATACGCCGGTGGAATTGCATCACTTCCATCTGTCCTGTGCTGCAGGACAGGCGCCAGTCATTTTATGTACAGTAAAAGGCTTGTTGTTGAAAAATATGTGCATCATGGTACTTATATGTCCAGAAAGCTGCGCAGGCCCATGTTGTACCATCATGTATTGGCAGATACATGTCACATTCAATGCACAGTGCAGTAATATGGGCTGAGGTCACATGAACTGCATGTTCACCTACTAGCTGCCTCGTAGGCGGTGTTGCACCCTAGAACACCGAAACATCTACCTACATGGCCCATGCGGGATCTGTATGTGCACACAACATGGGACATCACATGTGTTGTGTGGCACAAACAATGTACAGGGCCAACAATGGCCAGCACAGATGGTTGAAATGGCTTTCCTGCATCCACCTGTGTGTCACCTGTGCAGGCATGTATGCATAGTTTGGTGTGTGTGGCACAACATTTTGTACAGCTAACATGTGTGGAGTGCTAAACACACTTTACATTCTCTCCTCTCCATCCTAGATGTCATGTAATGAGGAGAATGAAAAAATGCACCGGTGTACCATCCGCTAGTCAACCTCGCTACCTTGGAAGAGAGAGGCATCGTCTAGACCTATTGTCTGAATCGTGTCACCATCATGGAGCTCTGTACCCAGTTGGAGCCTGATCTACTGCCTGCCATCCGCAATTCCTATGCCATTCCTCACACAGTACAAGTCTTGATGGTACTACACTTCCTTCCCACAGGGACCTTTCAGGTCATAGTGGGCTTGGCTGCAGGGATGTCACAGCTCATGCTCAGTTTCCATTTGAAGGATGTACTGTCTGCTTTCCTAAAACACATGGGCAGCGACATCAGGTTCCCCCAAACTGCAGATTTGACCACTGTAATGGCAGACTTCCATGACCTTGGACACATTCCTCACGTCATAGGAGCAATTGATGGCACCCATATTGCTTTGGTTCCTCCCACTGTAAACGAAGAAGAATATAGGAACCGGAAAAACTTTTACTCTATTAACGTGCAGGTGGTGTGTTTGGTGGACTAATACATCTCCCATGTGACTGCCAAGTTTCCGGGTTCTGTGCATGACGCCTACATAATGAGGAACAGCAATGTCCCACACATGATGGCACGTCTACAGAGAGAGAGGGGTTGGCTCATTGGAAGGTATTAATGTGGATGTGTGTCTCTGTTGTAGCACCTGTCAACACATTCTTCTCTGTGGCTGTCACAGGATGGTAACATGTCCTGCCTTAATTCGTACAGGTGACGCAGGCTATCCTAACCTGCCCTGGCAGTTAACACCAGTGAGGTTCCCTTCTACGAATGCCTAGACACGTTACAATGAAGCCCATGGTAGGACAAGACATGTGATTGAAAATACTTTTGGCCTACTTAAGGCATGATTCCAGTGTCTCCACGTCTCTGGGGGTGCCCTCCTCTACAGTCCCCAAAAGGTGTGCCATATCATAGTTGCCTGCTGCATGCTCCACAATCTGGCCCTACGATGTCACATCCCATTCCTGGCAGATGAGGAGGTGGCCGCTGGACCAGTGGGTGTTGATGGTGACATGGAAAATGATGAGGAGGCAGATGAGGATGGTGCAGCACACTCTAAGACGGAGCTGATCAATCAGTACTTCCAGTGACATACAGGTATATTGTGTGTGTTTGTAGCAGGTGATGTACTTGCACTTGGATTAATGACAATGCCCCTCCTGGCCATTTACATCAATGCAGATGTACCATTTACCCATTACTATGTGTGGGTGGTAATAGACGACTGATTGTATGTCAGGAGCAGTGTAATTGGTCTCAACTCAGCCATATGTCCCCTATGCAGGATGCTAGGTAAACATCTTCTGAGGACAATCCTGTAGTGTGATATGTGTCCTGGCATCTCATGTCCAGATGTGAGTCCAGCTATGTACTATGTACAATGTATCCTTTCCTCTCCTAGCAGTTGCCTAAGCCATTCATGTCTAGTTGCCTTTGCTAACAGTTGAGGTTGTTGAGTTGAGCCCATTGCAGCTGTCAGCTACAGCTATTTAATCATGTCATTTTTGTGTTTGTTAATGTAGAAGTGTAATCAGTTGTGCCCTGTTGCCTTGCAAATCCACAATGGCCACCACAATGATGGACTGCATATGTACTTAGAGTGCTACTATGCCTTGCATCCTGACCTGATTTGTGTCCCTGTTTTGTGCTTTTTTCAGATTTGATTACTGTGTCTACTCTAGTGTGTGGCTGGACTACTGTATCTCGTTCAACTGACTACTCTGACATCTCTGATATACTAGGTCCCCTGCAGAGGATGCCTCCCTCTACTGTAATTTGCACTGGCTGTTGGTTGAGGGGTATTACTACACATGACATTTAGCTGAACACACATTTGAACATCACACAATAAAGACATAAATGCATTTGCTGTGATCTACGGTGTTTATTGTGTATATGTTGTCCAATAGTTGATGAGTGGGGTCATGGTGGATGAAATCATCAGAGTGGATGGCCTAGCTATAGGTAGTACAGGTCCAGTGTTCAAGGGCCATAGGTAAAATGGAGAAATTACATTGAACAGTCAACAAGGTATGTCAGTGTCACACAAGGGAGGATGTTCAGGAGAGGGTAACTTCCTGGCAGTGGGTTTGATCTTGGCATCTGTTCCAGCCGGATAGCTGGATTGACAACCATGTTTGCGGGGGGTTTCTCAGCTACAGAGGGAGCGGTGTCAGTGGCCTGTGGCTCCCCTGTCAGGGCTCCAGTCCACTGGCTGCCACTGATGTAGATGGCTCAGATAAGGGGTTGCCAGTGGAAGGGGCCTGCTGCTGGGTGAAGGTTGGACACAGGATGTTGGGGAGGTCCCTGAGAACACCTGCAATGTTGCCCATGGAGACATTGAGTGCCTGCCACTGCTGCATGGCCTTCTGATGGTATTCCCACTGCAGCCTTTGGTTTTCCCCCAAGATGGCGAGTATTTGGCCCATCTTGTCCTGGGATTGCTGGTATGCTCCCAGGACTTGGGAGATGGAGTCCTGGTCAATTGACTCCCTTGGCTGCCCCATCCTCTGGCCCACAGGTTCCCTCCCACACCCCCTGCCCCCCTGTGCTTGTGCCACTGGCACAGTGTTGCCACTCCCAGTGTCACCAGCACCTTCATTGTCTTCGGTGTGAGGGGTCGACTCTGGTCCCTATAACTGTGGGGCACACTACTGATTGACTACTCCTTGTGACACAGGTTTGGGGACGAAGGAATGGCTGTGCTGTTATTGCCACAAGGTGGGGGGGCATTGGATGTGGGCAGGGTGAGGCTGGGCGTGGTGGACTGACCATGTGTCCCCTGTGGGCCAGGTAAGTCGTCAATATCCAGACATCCTGAGGCGTAGTCGTCACAGGTGCTTTCATCCTGGGGAGGGCTGGCATTCTCTGGCCCGGTCTCTATGATGGCAGTGGCAGGGGTACATGTGGATGGGGTGGGAGAGTGTTACCTGGTGGAGGTGTGATTGGTTGTCTCTTTGTCCGATGCATACAGTGGCTTGACTTGATTCCCAGTTATGGCAATGACAGGCGCAGCACTGCAGCATTGTTTGTTGATAGTGGATTGTAGGGTAGGTCCATTGTTCCATTCGGGTTTGAGGAATGAGAATTGCATTTCTGTCATTGCCATGTGTTGGTCCTCAGTTGAAGCATCCAGTTAGTGTGGCAGGTACAATAGTTATACATGCTAGAGTTGCACTGTGCAGTGGACATAGCAAGTTTGTTTGTAGATGGGCTGGTGAATTGTGGGATTTGTAGTGATTGTTGTTGGCGGTGCTATCCATGCACTTGGGAGGGACTGTTTGGGCATTGTGGCTGAGTGGTGATGTGGCATACAGGGAAGGGGTGTGAAGTGATTGGGTGTGAGGTAGAGTGGTAGATAGGGTGACTTGGGGAGTGATAGGGTGGTGAGGAAGCATGGTGGGGAGTAGTATTTGGTGCCAGGGGAGTGTTAGTTACTTACCAGATTCCAGACCTCCGGGTATTCCAGTCAGGCCCAAGGATGCAGTATTGTCAAGACCTTCTCCTCCCATGTTGTGAACTCGGGGGAGGAGGTGGGGGCCCACCGCCAGGCTTCTGTACGTCAATTTGGTGTTGTGGTGCCATGGAACGCACCTTCTCCCTTCGATCGTTCCACTTTTTTCGGATGTCCTCCCTTGTGCGTGGATGGTTGCCCACTGAGTTCACCCTGTCAATAATTCTCTGCCATAACTCCATTTTCCTGGCTATGGATGTTTACTGGATCTGTGCTCCAAACAGTTGTGGCTCAACCCTGACGATTTCATTGACTGTGACCCTCAGCTCATCGTCTGTGAAGCGTGAGTGTTTTTGACGTGACATAGTGGCTGTGTTGTGGTTGGTGGTGTGTGTTGTGTGCAAGGGTGAGGTGTAAAGTGGTTGGTGTGATGGGGGTGTTTGGTTGTGTGTGCTGGTGGTATCTGGTGTTTGTGTGCAGTGGTGATGTCTGTATTGTGTTGCTGGTGCAGTTGTGTGGTGTGATGCATGTGACGTGTAATGGTGCCTATCGTATCGACATGCAGTGTCCTCCGTTGGTGTGCTCCTCGCCATCTGTGTTGGTAGTTGTGGTTGCAAAGGATTGTCAGGGGTGTGAGGGTGTGTATTATAGTGCAGCGAGCAGGTGTGTGTGGTGTGTGTATATGTCTCAGGTGTGGGGAATTCGCACTGTCAAATGTGGTGCTGTGTTCTGGTGGAGGTGAGTTTTTGACCGTGGCGATTCGCACCGCCAATGGTTTTCTGCTGTGCAATAACCGTTGTGCTGATTTGTGGATTGTAATCTGGAAGGCGGAATGTGTTCGGGCTGGCGGTGCTGGTGGTGGGACCACCTCTATCCCGTCCACGGTCGTCCTGGCTGTGTTGGATTTGTGGCTGTATTTTGGCGGTCTTTATTGTGGAGTCTTAATACGGCAGGCGGGATACCGCCAACACTGGCCGTCTTTTGGCGCCTGCAACTGCGGCGATCTTACCAAAAGACCGCCAAACTTGTAATGAGGGCCATAGTGTGGCAACAGCTTTAGAATCCAAATCAACAGCAATGTACCCTTCTGAAGTGTTTTACTAGAACTGTGATCAAAACATGTAGTTGCACAAAGGGACATGCTTATTTACACATAGAGTACCAAGCATTATGATTTGATCATACAAGCTCTTATCAGTGGAGGAAAAAATGATGGGGTTTCCAAGTACCGTGAATATGACAATCACTGTGTAAGTGACATTTCTTACCAGCACTCTCTTCCCTGATCACCTGTTCACTGCACAATACGCGTACAGGTACAAGGCATATTGCCTGGTGTTTTGAGTGGCTCCTTTACATTCAGTGCCTCTCCATGTTCTGGCTTCTTGCAAGGAATTGCTATTGCAGGTACTTCCCATATATCCTCAGAAGGAAATTGGAGAAATTATTGAACTTAACGATCGATGGTCACATGTTTGAAATCTCTAGATAATGTGTTCAACATTCTACACACTAATTTGACAATTTTAGTTTTCAACACAATGTACATGTTTCTTTGTGACCAGCACAGGGAATTAATTTCTCACTTTTTACGAATTGTGTTGAACTCGTATGCCGTCAACATTCATCCGTTCCCGGCAGTTTGTAAAGATGTCTCTGTAGCAGGGCTTAATTTGTGCTTGTTGTTTCCGGTGCTGAGCACCAGCACTTATTTGTGAGGGCCGGGCCTTATTCTTATGCCGCAAGCATTTGCTCCGAGAAAAAGACACATATGAGAAAGACGGAAGGAGGAAAAACTTAAAAACGTCATAGAGGGAGAAAGTAGAAAGTTGCAGGATGAGCTGAAGGGGCAGGGGTGGCAGTAAATGGATTGAAGAGGCCCCAGATGGCTTCAGGATTATGCTGCCTCAGTATTCAGTGCTGGCAGATTTAATTACAGCAGCCTCGTGTTTAAGAGAAGGGCTTTGAGCACCAGCACCTCTTTATTTACAAATGAAGCACTGCTCTGTAGACTTAGTTTGGGACTGGCCTTTGAGACAACTTTAACTGCCTTACCAGGCTATCATTTTTCCAAAAATACATATCATACATAAACAGGGTTTTTGTCTTTTGGTCAGTGAGTTTCAACCATTAGTCTGTTACGTTTTCATTCACTGCCTGTTTCCACCCACCACAGCATACAGCGTGGGGTAGTGGGTTAACTCACTTCATTCATTTAAACCTTTCCACTTTGAGTGACAGCACAAAGGCTGTACACATTGTTCACATCCACCTACAAATAGTTAATTTTGCTTCAGTGACAAAACTTGCTCAAAGTGCGTTTTATTTTATTTTTAATATCAACTTTAAACGCCAGCTATTTATTTTACCTGCGCTACGAGTGCCCAGTTAGATGGTGATTGTTTTCTGTTTCCTTTAAAGGATGCTCTTGGAAAAGTGTCTACGTGACATTGTAATATTGTAACTGATTGCAGTTTGAGTGCTTGATAAGATGGTGTTGTACTCTTGTTGCTAATAATAAAATGCATGGCACAGTTACCTGGCAGTTTGGCATACGGTCCTAAGATATATAGAGGGAAATCAGAGAGAGGTGACGTGTCCTCCACTGACCCCAGACTAGGGGCTGTTAGAATGTTTGATTGAGTGGGAGCTTGTGGGACTGATGGATAACACTCCCAGGACCCTTCAAAGGTTTAAGATTTCGGCAAGAAGATGTGCTACGGTTTACATAAACGTCCTTTTGCTTTGGGGGGTTAAGGAAGAGCAGGGTTGGGATACTGTTGATTGGTATCTTTCAACTGCAAGTTGCAATATCAGCATCTCACCAGAGCTGTAAATTTGATCTCCTTGTACACAGCAGTTGCAGTGAGTGAGATATGATGCTGATTCCTGAGTAATCATTCAATGCCAATAAAGAGAATTAAAAATGCATGACACAATTGAAAGACTTGATTTTTATAAAAGTCACTATTAAAAATGATTTTTTTAATTTACATTTTTAGTTCAAGCATGTGGCAGCCACCTGCACGGTTCTGCATTTTTTTCTTTTTGTGACTTATGCTTGCAATAAAAAATAAAACAGATTGTAACCGTTGTGAAAATCATTCCACCAGCTTATTAAGGTTGGACTCCTTGACTTTGAAAGTGCCTGTTTAACTGGGATGTTTAGAGGAATCCTCTTCAGGGAGTATAGCAGAAAATGTCGATGAGTAGTTTAACGGATGGTGTGGGAGGCTACATATCTTTTCCACGCCATGTTCCCTGTAACAGTATCAAGTCTTCTAGTGACACCTTACTCCAGTTTTTTCCTCTACTGTAGGTTCTTTCGTACAACACTTTTTGCATTCTGACACTGTACTGCCATTTGTTAAATTTTGTTTTGACCAATGACTTTGTGTTTCACCACTGCGCATATTAGTTGCTCAATGTTCACATTGTATGTTTTGTTCAGTTTAGCCGCCTATGGGCTTTGACATTGCATTAGCCATTACTTTCTGTATTCAGTTGAGCCGCCTATGGGCTTTGACATTGCATTAGCCATTACATTCTGTATCCTGCCTATTGACTTTGACATGCTATTAGATATTCTGCCTATTGGCTTTGACATGATATTATATATTGCATTTTATATTCAGCTTAACTGCCTATTGGCTTTGACATGATATTATACATTGCATTTTGTATTCAGCTCAGCTGCCTATTGGCTTTGACATGATATTATACATTGCATTTTGTATTCAGCTCAGCTGCCTATTGGCTTTGACATGATATAAGACATTGCATTTTGTATTCAGCTTAGATGCTTACTGGCTTTGACATGACACTAGACATTGCATTTGATATTTAGGTTAGCTGCCTATTGCCTTTAACATGACATTGCATTTGATATTTAGGTTAGCTGCCTATTGCCTTTAACGTGGAGTTAGACATTGCAGTTGAGAATCCAAGCTGTATTTTTCCAAGCTGTGTTTTTGCACCAGAGAACCAAGATGTTTTTCTCACAGTAGACTAGACATGATAAGAGAGAGTACATGGGTGTTGTTTTTCTTCGCTAGAGCTTGGGAACAGGAGTAGTCTTGGAGACCTGGCCAGTCTCCAAAAGGCTTGCTCAGTTTCCCAGGTCTGAGAGGAGGGGGCACACCTTTGTAACGAATGTAACAGGCTGCAGAGAGTCAGATTCGAATCTGCCGGACCTCGTGCTGGAGCTTGGCGCCAGCTGCCAGCAATCCTGTGTGGGTAGATGAATCTCTTTCTCGCGGCTGACAGGGGTCATCAGCTTGCAGACCTTAGAAAGATGAAGCTGTAGATAGTTTCCCACACGGTGAAGTATTTGTTTTGCTTTGCATTCAATATCTTATAAATATAACCTGCTGTGTATATTGCAAACTGATATATTTTGTTTGATTAACGCGGACTTGAAAGCTACTAATTCGTCATACATAAAAATTGGGGTTGGGGAAGAATTAACAACAATAAAAGACTTCTTTGACCTCAGAAGTGCATTTCTGGTGTGTTATGTTAGTGCTTAGAAACTAGATAAGAGGAAAGCACTACAATTGGTACCAGAAGTGGGGTCGGTCATTAAGAGGTGATTAAGAGGGTGTTGACGAGTTGGTAGATTTCTAAGTGCACACTTTAAAAGTGTAATTGTTTTTGTTGTTTGGCAGAAATTGTTTTTTTGGAGAATCACAGTAGCACGGCAGACCATGTCTGAGAATGCATGTGTTGGTAAACTGCCCGATGGTGCTAAGAAAAACTGTGAATTGTTTTCTGTTTGGAGAATTACAGAAGCACAGCAGACCATTTTTGAGAATGCATGTGTAGCTAAAATGCCTGATAGTGTTTTGAGAAATAATTTCTGTTGTACATATGTAGAAAAAGTGTCTTTTGGAAGTAATGATGACAGAAAGGTCTGGATACCTTTTTCTGCTTACAGAGAAATGGAGGAGAAATGTAGGAAGTTGGAACATGAAAATAGGAATTTACGTGAGCAAATTAGCCAGGATACAATAATTCAAAATAATGCTGAAAGTTATAAAAATGTTGGTTCTTTCTTGTCCCATTCCAGTAATGAGGGGGTTAAGACAGCTCCGAGCTGCACTGAGTTTTCGTGTGAGCCAGGGTTTTTGGCAGACAAAATGCATTCCTTAACTGATAACACAGACGAGAGAGACCAGAATGTGATTTACGTAAAACGAAAGATTTTAGAGCAAGAGCCGACTTTCATTAGCTTGCTTGATTTTTGGAAAAAGAATAGCCCTCATTTGAGTGAAATCCTAACACTTTTGTATATGGTCACTGTGAAAAATTATATGCAGCTGCGCGCTTGTGATTTGGCAAATGAAATAATGCAGACATTAGGTTTCTGCGCAGTGCAAGAGGAAAATACTGATGTACATGTAATTCAAGAACATAGAAAGAAAATAGTGCCCCTAGCTAGAATCATACATTGGATCTGGTACTTGCAAGACAGGGCTAGAGTACCACAGGTAAAAGAGTTATCAATGAAGTTGTGTGCACCATTTGAATTCGTGTCTACTGAAGATAAAAAGCATGTTTGTTTTACTAATGATTCATTGACTGAAATGTTGTTTTCTGGCACCGTAGAAGGAACAGCGTTGTATAATGTGTGTCAGATTTTAAAGCAAGAGCTACGTGAGATGTGTCATTTGTACGCTGATTTTTGGTCCATTGCTAATGTTTTAGCACCTAACTGGTTCAATTACCTTGCAGATGTTAATGAGAAAAATTCAGAGAGAGAAGTGTACACCCAGAATTCTGCCTTAGTGGGGATGGCTAAGTGGGTGCCCCAGAAATGTGAACAGCTGAGAGAAAAAGCCACTTACAGGTGGGCAGAGATGAGAGAGATGCACATTCCCCTAGATTTGATAAAAACTGTGCAGCACGCACA